>NC_086382.1:37412450-38098829 GCF_036588685.1 Mytilus trossulus | reverse complement strand
GATTTTCGAAAAATGGTTAAAAATTGACTATAAAGGGCAATAACTCCTATATGAGTCAACTGACCATTTCGGTCATGTTGACTTATTTGTAAATTTTACTTTGCTGAACATTATTGCTGTTTACAGTTTATTTCTATCTATAATAATTTTCAAGATAATAACTAAAAACAGTAAAATTTCCTTAAAATTACCAATTCAGGGGCAGGAACCCAACAACGAGTTATCTGATTTATCTGAAAATTTCAGGGCAGATAGATCTTGACCTGATAAACAATTTAACCCCGTCAGATTTGCTCTAAATGCTTTGTTTTTTGAGTAATAAGCCAAAAACTGCATTTTACCCCTATGTTCTATTTTTAGCCATGGCGGCCATCTTGGTTGGTTGGCCGGGTCACCGGACACATTTTTTAAACTAGATACCCCAATGATGATTGTGGCCAAGTTTGGTTCAATTTTGCCCAGTAGTTTCAGAGGAGAAGATTTTTGTAAAAGTTAACGCAGGACGACGACGGACGCCAAGTGATGGGAAAAGCTCACTTGGCCCTTCCGGCCAGGTGAGCTAAAAATGAAAAAAAAAAAAAAAAAAGATCTTGAATAAACAATACAAACAATATTAAAAAAAAAAATTTAATTTTTAAAAAATCGAAAAAAATGTCTATAGCTGTGTTTTATTCACATTTTTTTACCAACTACATATTTTCGGTTTAAAAGTGCAGACAATACAGGACCAAATATGGTACTGTAGGATAATAAATGTGTATCAATAGTAAACCATGCCTGTTGGTATTATTACAATTATCAATGTTTTAAAACAAGGCATAGTACCAGTAATAATAAATACATGTTTATATTCACAACAAAAAGTGTTTGAGAATTGGTGTTCATAAACTGAACTAGAGGCTCTAAAGAGCCTGTGTCGCTCACCTTGGTCTATGTGCATATTAAACAAAGGACACAAATGGATTCATGACAAAATTGTATTTTGGTGATGGTGATGTGTTTGAAATTCTTACTTTACTGAACGAGTTTGCTTCTTACAATTATATCTATCATGAACTTTGCCCATTAGTAACAGAGAACTATATTTGGTAAAAATTTACATAAATTTACCAAATTAATGAAAATTGTTAAAAATTGACTATAAAGGGCAATAACTCCTTAAGGGGTCAATTGACCATTTAGGTCATGTTGACTTATTTGTAGATCTTACTTTGCTGAACATTATTGCTGTTTACAGTTTATCGCTATCTATAATAGTAATCAAGATAACCAAAAACGGCAAAATTTCTTTAAAAATTACCAATTGGAGGGCAGCAACCCAACAACCAGTTGTCAAATTCATCTGAAAAATTCAGGGCAGATAGATATTGACTTGATTAACAATTTAACTTCTTGTCAGATTTGCTCTAGATGCTTTGGTTTCATAGTTATAAGCAAAAAACTGCATTTTACACCTATGTTCTATTTTTAGCCGTGGCAGCCATCTTGGTTGAATGGCCAGGTCATCGGACACATTTTTCAAACTAGATACCCCAAAGATGATTGTGGCCTAGTAGTTTCAGTGGAGATTTTGTAAAAGATTACTTAGATTTATGAACTAGAGGCTCCAAAGAGCCTGTGTCGCTCACCTTGGTCTATGTGAATATTAAACAAAGGAAGCAGATGGATTCATGACAAAATTGTGTTTTGGTGATGGTGATGTGTTTGTAAATCTTACTTTACTAGTCTTGCTGCTTACATTTATCTCTATCTGTAATGAACTTGGCCCAGTAGTTTCAGTGGAAAATGTTAATAAAAATTTACAAATTTTATGAAAATTGTTAAAAATTGACTATAAAGGATAATAACTCCTTAGGGGGTCAATTGACAATTTCGGTCATGTTGACTTATTTGTAAATCTTACTATGCTGAACATAATTGCTGTTTACAGTTTATCTCTATCTATAATAAAATTTAAGATAATAACCAAAAACAGCAAAATTTCCTTAAAATTACCGATTCAGGGGCAGCAATCCAACAATGCCAGGTGAGCTTAAAATGTATTTGTTATCAGGTCAACATTAGATAAATTGATAATATGGAATCACATATCAATTTACCTTGGCCTACTTCAATTCATCCAATTCAGGTTAGTAGAGTCTGTTGAGTTTGATGTGATGTGGAACAACGTGCTTCATCAAATTCATGATGTTAGGCCTTTGAACGGAGAAAACGAACATATAATAGCTGAAGTAATCTGCCTTCATTTCAAAGGTGTATAATATAAATTTCCCTGTGTTCTTTATACAAATTAATAATAAATTATAATAAATTATAAGATTAAAATTTCTGGTCATACTTACGCAAACATTGCAAACAGCAGTGTGACTAAGACAAGTTTACAAATCAATAAATACTGTATGGTAATGATATAACCACCCAAACTTGACATAGGACACTTTTGGATGGGTTCCACAAGTGGTTCTACAAGTAAATTATCAAATTATATCATAACTCACAATAAATTTTCTATTACTGCAAAAAGTAAAATCACAAAAAAACTGGACTCGAAATTCGAATGAAAATTCAAAATGAAAAGTCCCTAATCAGATGGCAAAATCAAAAGCTCAAACACATCAAAAGAATGGACAACTGTCATATTCCAGACTTGGTACATTGTTTCATTTAGGCAGAACTTATATTTAATACATGCTCGTGAGGTTTTATTTGTTCCTTTGTTGTAGGTTTTTTCATGTTTATAGTGGTTTTGTATCATGAACTGATACATCATATCTTTTCTTTTCTTTTTTTATCTAAATTATTTTCCGATGAACTTAGAAACAATAGATAGCTTCCACTTATGCTGTGTTTTTCTTTTTGTGTCTAATTCTTTAATTTTCCTAAGTAATGGAATAACATGTTGAAGCGATCTTTTTCACCATATTTAATTAAAATTATCAAATATTTTTAAATGACATTATGATGATTTAATAATGTTGCAGAGGTAATTTTTGCCAAAGTTTCATTTTTTTCCAGATTATTTTAAACAAAGCAAATGTTGTTTTCAGCTGTCCAAACAAGCTATTTTATATGCATGAACCTATGTAAATTGAGAAGACGTTGATACATTTAAACCTTTATATACTTTTACATAATGAATTAAATCAAAGTGCTGGATAGCACCTGTGGAAAGTTTGCAACGGTAGATTGTAATATTTCAAATAGATAGTGTGTAGATTGCATGGTTACCTTTTTTTCCTACTTAAAAAAGAAAAAA
Source organism: Mytilus trossulus (assembly GCF_036588685.1). Taxonomy (NCBI): domain Eukaryota; kingdom Metazoa; phylum Mollusca; class Bivalvia; order Mytilida; family Mytilidae; genus Mytilus; species Mytilus trossulus. Next base: position 38,095,573 of record NC_086382.1, on the reverse strand, counting down.
CTTTATCAAGAAATAATTGTAACAGGATGCTGCAAAACAAAGCTCTCAAAATAAGTCATTCCCACGGGTCGCTTGACATTAAGCAAAGTCCAATACAAATTGGTCCGGTCTGGTAAAGTGATATTCATGATTTGGGGGTGGGGATCTAGACAGTTTACAAGTTCTCAAACAGGCAGGAGGTAGGGTAAGAGTGACCCTAGGGGACTAGCTTTTTATTTCATCTGATTTGTTTTATTATTCCGTACAAGAATATATGTTGTTTCAGTGTGGGGATTTCAACAGTTTTCAAGTTTTCGAAAAGGGGGTGGATCTTGACTGTTTACAAGTTCTCAAAACAGGATGGGGTGGGGTTACACCAAGGGACTTAATTATATTTCACTTTATTCGTTTTATTGTCCAATACAAGAATATTTATGATTAAGGGTTGGGGATCTCAACCGTTTACAAGTTCCCAAACATGAGGGGTTGGGGATGACTCAGAGGTACTCCCACTATATTTCATTGGTTTTGTTTTGTTGCCCCAAAAAATAGAATATATATGGTTTAGGGGTGACCATCTCGACCGTATAAGTTTTCAAAAAGAAGTTGTTTGGGTCACCCCTGTGGACTTCTTCTATATTTCATTTTGATTTATTTTATTTTCTCATACAAAAATATATATGGTTTGTGGGTGGGGATCTCAGCCGTTTACAAGTTCTCAAACAACAAGGGGATGGGAGTGACCCCTATGGACTCGCCTTCTTTTGAATTTGATTTGTTTTGTTGCCCTATACAAAAATAGATATGGTTTAGGGGTGGGGATCTCGACCGTTTACAAGTTCTCAGACATGAGGGGGGTGGGGGCTGACCCAAAGGGACTCCCACTTTATTTTATTGCATTTGTTTTGTTGCCCTATACAAAAATATATATGGTTTAGGGGTGGGGATCTCGACCGTTTACAAGTTCTCAGTCATGAGGGGGTGGGGCTGACCCAAAGGGACACCCACTTTATTTCATTTGATTTGTTTTGTTGTCCTATACAAAAATATATATGGTTTAGGGGTGGGGATCTCGACCATTTACAAGTTCCCAAACATGAGGGGTTGGGGCTGACCCAAAGGGACACCCACTTTATTTCATTTGATTTGTTTTGTTGCCACATACAAAAATATATATGGTTTATGGGTGGGGTGACTGACCCCTCTGGAGTTCCTCTATATTTCATTTGATTTATTTCATTGTCCCATACAATAATATATATGGTATATGGGTGGAGATCTCAACTGTTAATAAGTTCTCAAAAAACCAGGGGGTGAGAGTGACCCCAGGGGACTCGCCTTTTATTTCATCTGATTTGTTTTATTGTAACGTATAAAGAACATATAATGTTTAGGAGTGGGATCTGACTGTTTTTAAGTATTCAAACATGAGGGGTTAGATGGGGTGACACCATGGACTCAACCTTAATTTAATTAATTTGATTTGTTTTATGGTCCTGTGATCATTACTGAAAACCATGTGTGTCTGTCACTTACTGTTTTTTTCAAGTTTATAATTTATTATTGTTATTGAAAATTAAAAAAAAAATCCCTTAGGGTTCTTTAGTAAATTCCTCCCTTCTGTTGGCCCCTCAAAATACAACTAAATAGACCCCAAGGAGAAAAATAATAAGAACTGAGCAAAACTTTGTTTAGGAGTCTTAATAGCAATTAGTATAATTACGATTTTTGTTATAGTCCGATTTCTAATGCCGAATATGTAAAAGGCCGAGTTTATTATAGTCCGAGTTTGTTGTGGGCCGACATCAGATGAGATACCATGATACTTCCAATACTCTCGGGCTTTTACATATTGAATAGAAATTTGTAAAAATCGTAGTATAAAGCGACGAAAAATGTTCATTCATGAAATATTTTAAACACGCTATTAATTTTCTCTTCAACCGGAGGAAGGTAGGAAACCTTTGAAACCGGGATTGTAGTACTCCTGTTTGGAGGCACACATATATGGATCTGACGCATGTCTGAAGAATACCGATAAAATCATAACGTAAAAACTGCTGTCTCATGTGTGTATTGATTTTACTTTCCGCGTAGCGCAGATCCACGAAGAAGTGTTTGTTCGTCTTTCAAATGAAGTTGAACTATTTGATTTATCGATGAAAATTCAGTACATTTTTTATTCAATCTGTATGCTATTAAAATAGAAGAGCTCAAAATTTCAAAAGCATCTTTCTATTATTAGTTTTCAAACACCAGTACTACATTATCTAGAAGTAGGACACACTTCCTAAAGTAAATTAGGCTGTCTCTTTTCCGGTTAGGCCGATGCCTTAAAGTTTATTGCTATAGCAAGCTATAGCAAACTTTCCAAAAACAAGAGTGCACACGCTGAAATGTCTCGCCTTCTTTACTAATCATTGATATTATGTTGATAGTCCTAAGTATAAAGCTTTATTTCAACTGTCACATAAACTTAACATTAACCAAAATATCTAAACAAAGACCAATGAACCATGAAAATGAGGTCAAGGTCAGATGAACCATGCCAGGAAGACATGTACAGCTAACAATGCTTCCATACAACAAATATAGTTGACCTATTACTTATAGTTTAAGAAAAATACACCAAAACACCAAAACTTATCACTGTGCAATGAACCGTGAAATTGTGATCATGGTCAAATAAAACCTGCGGGACTGACATAGATCATAAAATATTTCCACACACCAAATATAGTTGACCTTTGGCATATAATATTAGATAAAAAGGCCAAAACTCAAAAACTTAACTTTGACCACTGAACCATGAAAATGGGGTCAAGGTCAGACGACATCTGCCCGCGAGACAGGTACACCTTACAATCATTCCATACAACAAATATAGTAGACCTATTGCAAAAAGTATGAGAAAAACAGACCAAAACACAAAAACTTAACTATAACCACTGAACCATGAAAATGAGGTCAAGGTCAGATGACACCTGCCAGTTGGACATGCACACCTTACAGTCCTTCCATACACCGAATATACTAGCCCTATTGCTTATAGTATCTGAGATATGGACTTGACCACCAAAACTTAACCTTGTTCACTAATCAATGAAATGAGGTCGAGGTCAAGTGAAAACTGTCTGACTAGCATGAGGACCTTGCAAGGTACGCACATACCAAATATAGTTATCCTATTATTTATAATAAGAGAGAATTCAATATTACAAAAAATCTGAACTTTTTTTTCAAGTGGTCACTGAACCATGAAAATGCGGTCAAGGACATTGGACATGTGACTGACAGAAACTTCGTAACATGAGGCATCTATATACAAAGTATGAAGCATCCAGGTCTTCCACCTTCTAAAATATAAAGCTTTTAAGAAGTTAGCTAACGCCGCCGCCGTCGTAGCCGCCGCCACCAGATCACTATCACTATGGCGAGCTTTCTGCAACAAAAGTTGCAGGCTCGACAAAAAATGGCAATGACCACAAAATTTACTATATCTTTTTGAGTACTCTGTGTGATGTTGATGTTTTACAATTCATATTTTATACTTACAAGTAAAATTTCAAATTGTAAGGGAAATACTCAAAAGCTAGCTTTTCAATAATTTAATTTACAATTTAAATTATCAATCACAACATATAAGAAACAGTTTGCTTACCAGGCTTGTACATGTGAGAACCTCTGAAGTGGAAGGCATCTGAAAAAGAAAGTTATACATAAGTTTATATTAATCCATTTTTTTTTGTATCAACATTATCATAATAATTTATTAAAAAAAATCATTTGAGGCATAACAAATATTGCATACAAACTTATTCAACTCTGACACACTGTAAAATTATCTTGGTAATAAATATCAAAACTCACTTATTTTTTATTTTTTTTTTATCTTATTCTGGTTTCAAACATGTCAAAAAAATTTGATTATGTAAATATATTTAGACATGAAATCCAATGAGTTCAATATAAGAATATATCATTAAAAGTTCTCTTACCAGTTGCACAGTAGCTAGTTGTCAAATTGGCATAATGTGGACTACAATCTGGATCTCCTGTAAATAAATATATGCCATTAAATATATGTACAAGGTTTCATAATAATAAAGAAAATAATCTTATAGACATCAAGTACCCCACACTCAAGTACAAAATAAATAAATTATATAAACTTATAAAAAGTTTACAAAACAACACCAATATAAAACAAGAGGCTCTCAAGAGCCTGAATCGCTCACCTTAATTTTTTTGGTTAAATCTCTCATCAATGATTATTTTGGCTTTTCAATTTATTTAAATGTTCTTTGAATCGTCCTATTTTCTTCAAAAGCAAAAAAAAAAATCATTTTCTCCTATGTTCTATTTTAGCCATAGGAGCTATGTTTCTTGACAAACAAGGAAATAAAATGTATACTAGATACTCTGAAACTCATTTAGCCTAAGTTTGGCTGAAATTGATACAGCAGTTTCAAAGGAGAAGCTTTTTTAAAGTAAGTCAACATGATGAACAAATTGTGAAAAAAGTCTTTAAAGGGCAATAACTCCTTAAGGGGTCAATTGACAATTTTGGTCAAATTGACTTATTTGTAGATCTTACTTTGCTTAAAATTTTTGCTATTAACAGTTTATCTGTATCTATAATAATATTCAAGATAATAACCAAAAACTGCAAAATTTCTTTAAAATCATCAATTTAGGGGCATCATACCTGAAAAACCAGTTACCCAATTCGGCTGAAAATTTCAGGACAGGTAGACCTTCACCTAATAAATACTTTAACTTCTTGTCTTATTTGCTCTAAATGCTGGAGTTTTTGAGATATAAGCCAAAAACTGCATTTTACCCTGTGTTCTATTTTTAGCCATGACAGCCATGTTTTTTGACGAAATAGAAACTAAAACACAAACTTTATTTTATACACCCTTCTGATCATTCAGTTGAAGTTTGGTTGAATTTGGTTGAGTAGTTTTAGAGGAGAAGATTTTTTTTAAAGTTAGCAAATATGATGAACAAATTGTGAAAAATTGTCATTAAAGGACAACAACCCCTTAAGGGGTCAATTGACAATTTTTATCATATAAACTTAAATGTAGATCTTACTTTGCTGATCATTTTTGCTGTTTACAGTTTATCTTTATCTATAATAATATTCAAGATAATGACCAAAAACTGCAAAATTTCCTTAAAATTAACAATTAAGTGGCAGCAACCCAACAATGGGTTGTTTCATTCATCTGAAAATTTCAGGGCTGATAGATCTTGACCTAATAAACATTTTTACCCCATGTCAGATTTGCTCTAAATGCTTTCGTTTTTTGAGATATAAGCCAAAAACTGCATTTTAACCCCATGTTCTATTTTTAGCCATAGGCGGCCATGTTTTTTCACAAAATGGAAAATAAAACACATTCTTTATTCTAGATACCCTAAGGATCATTCAGCTAAAGTTTGGTTGTAATTGGTTCAGTAGTTTCAGAGGAGAAGATCTTTGAAATAGTTTACGACGACGACGACAGACGCCAAGTGATGGCAAAAGCTCACATTTCCTTTTAGGAAAAGTGAGCTAAAACTAGAGGCTCTAAAGAGCCTGTGTCGCTCACCTTGGTATATGTGAATTAAACAAAGGAAGCAGACAGTTCATGACAAAATTGTGTTTAGGTGATTGTGATGTGTTTGTACATCTTACTTTACTGAACATTCTTGCTGTTTACAATTATCTCTATCTATAATGAACTTGTCCGTGTAGTTTCAGTGGAAAATGTTAGTAAAAATTTACAAATTTTATGAAAATTGTTAAAAATTGATTATAAAGGACAATAACTTCTGAGGGGGTCAATTGACCATTTTGGTCATTTTGACTTATTTTTGAGTCTTAAATTGCTGTACATCATTGCTGTTTACAGTTTATCTCTATCTATAATAATATTCAAGATAATAACCAAAAACAGTAAAATTTCCTTAAAATTACCAATTTAGGGGCAGCAACCCAACAATGGGTTGTCTGATTCATCTAAAAATTTTAAGGCAGATAGATCTTGACCAGATAAACAATTTAACCCCATGTCAGATTTGCTCTAAATGCTTTGGTTTTTGAGTTATAAGCCAAAAACTGCATTTTACCCCTATGTTCTATTTTTAGCCATGGCGGCCATCTTGGTTGGTTGGCTGGGTAACCAAAAACAAATTTTAAACTAGATACATCAATGATGATTGTGGCCAAGTTTGGTTTAATTTGGCCCAGTAGTTTCAGAGGAAAAGATTTTTGTAAAAATTAACGACGACGGACTACGACTACGACGACGACGGACGACGGATGCCGGACGCCAAGTGATGAGAAAAGCTCACTTGGCCTTTTGGCCAGGTGAGCTAAAAAGGAAACATTAAATGTATCTATATATACATACTATTATAGAAGCTAATCTATATATATTATTTGGGCTCTGTTGGATATTAAATGTCTTATTGTCAATCATACCATATCTTTTTATTTTTATATCAATAAAAAAAAATAACAATATGTTGCTGTCACTGCTGATTCCTTCATTATATAATAAACAGCAGGACAAAGCCTTATTTCCACAATTTTGTGTTGAGGCAAGACAAAACAAGGCAATAAATCCAGATATTATTTTCAATTTATATTACCATCCAAGTCATGAATCTGTGTAAGGAACATAGCAAACAGAGGCCTGGTCAGAACCCTCTTCATCAATTCAACTCCTAGTGGGAAGTTTGGATACAGAATTGCCTGTATGGTTACACCACCTGATATCATGAAAATCAGGAACATTCTTACGAAAGACACAAAGTCAACTCTTATCTGAAAATAAAAAGTGTAAAATAGTTTTAACACATTCACAAATAATGATAAATGAAAATGATTTTTATCCCATCAACTTCAACATATAACAATGCTTCCTACAATCACTGAAGTCTTTTTTTTTTGTAAAACAAAATTTGAAGTAATTTTTTGTATTGTATTTATAAACCATTGAAGACAACACTGAACTTGTAAAAGGCACAAATGAATGTTGCTGGATTGGATATTGAAGGGGTCTTATACAAGGCTTCCAAAATTTCCTGACGACAGCCGGACATTTTACAAAGAAATATTTTTGACGGTCAATGATCAGCTAGATACTTAAATGTAACTGAGAGGATGCATAAGATATATGTGTCTAAGTAATTAGAAGTGTTATATGCAATAAAATTATTAAAACCTTTTTTGTTTTCTTCATTCTAAAAATACAAAAAATATTATCCTCGGTATCGTGTCATTTTTCTGTGTTTATCATAATACAGGAACAATAATTGCATCAATCAGCTTCACATGCTTCAGTACCTGACTTTTCTCATGTTTTTGTTTAAATATCTTCTCTCTGAGTACTTTACACGTTGTTAATTAAGGCCATCTTATTTGAAACTGTTGATGACAACTGGCTTTTATTGTAGTACAACTTGATACACCTGATACTTTTCTGTTTGTGTATTGATTACCTGACCACGTGACTTTTACAACTGATTTATAGATAACACTGAGGAGTCCCAATGAAGGATATTGTTTTAAACCATGTAAAATCTACTGAACAGAGGACAGAGATAGCACTTTTCTTTGTACACGTTTGCCCATGACGGTAGATTTACAAAGTTCAATTTCAGACAAATTCTTTATAAGATTTGGAGATTGTCATTATTGGATATTATTTTTTATGATTTCAATTGTAAAAACATTTTTTTAATATAAAAACAAGAATAGAGAACGCCCCTCTTATTCATAGGACATGTCAGCTTGGTATACCCAAGCGAAGCTATTCTTGGTGTTTTTAATATATATTTCAAATAATGTTCCCCTTTAGAGTACCCCAGTATTTAACACGATGTACAGTGTTAAATAAATAATACATATCTGATATCATACTTATTCATTTATAAATATACTTATTTGAAGAATAACTTTTAAATATCAGGAAACTTTGTTAAACATGTTAAACTGAATGCTCATTTAAAATAATATCTATAAAGCGTAATTAAATAGGATGTTGTTCCGTACACGCTTACATATTTGACCTCGTTACCTGATCACCTTTATGCACATTGTTATGCATCATTAGTTCTATTGATAAAGACAAGCTAAGAACACCTTATCAAAGGTAACAAACCTGTAATCAGTGAATGATTTATGGCTTCAATATAACTTATTGAGGGATAATTGTTTGACAGCTTGTTGTTATTTAAATAAAAGAAAACATGTTTTTTCTACTTTTTATTGATGTACACAAGCTAAAGACCAAGCCGTACATTTGCGTACCCAGAGAATTAGACTAACTGAGACACTTTAAAGTATCTTAAATATGCTGCATCTGTTGTAAAAAACCCAATTATGACCGAAATATCTTTGTGAAATAGAATGCCCAAGCGGACATGTCCAAAACCCAAACGGACATTTTTAATGATCGATAGTTGCTCAAATTTGAAATGATCGTTTTATAAAAAATGCCTTGAATAAAAAAAAGTGGCAAACCAATTCTATTTGACCGTTTGAGGCTGAGAGCACCCCGACTTTTTATGAAAGTTTCGGTCATGTCCGGAATATATGACCGTTTTGGAAGCCTTGGTCTTATATATGAACAAGAATGTGTCCCCAGAACACAGATGCCCCATCCGCACTATAATTTTCTATGTTCAGTGGACCGTGAAAATGGAGGGAAATCTCTAATTTGGCATTAAAATTAGAAAGATCATATCATAGGGAACATGTGTATTATGTTTCAAGTTGATTGGACTTCAACTTCATCAAAAACTACCTCGACCAAAAAATTGAACCTGAAGCGGGACGAACAGACACACAGACTATAAAACATAATGCCCATAAATGGGGCATAAAAAGAATTATGAAGGACTAACGATGAGAAATGTAAATCACTTGATATTAATTCGTCTAACCTAATTTCAATGAAATTATAACAGAGCTTAAATGGTAAATTAATTTTTACCATTGAAATTAAAAATCTATAAACAGGAGAAAGAAAATAACAAAAATACCAAACTCCAAGGAAAATTCAAAACAAAAAGTCTGTATTCAAATTTCCAAAATCTAAAGCTCAAACACATCAACGAATGAATTTTATTTGACAACTGTCATATTTCTGACTTGGTACAGGCATTTTCTGTAGTAGAAAATGGTAGATTGAACCTCATTTTACAGCTGGCTAAACCTCTCACTTGTATGACAGTTACATAAAATGGAGCTGATAACAAGTGATATCCAATTTTCACGAGAATGTAAAACATGTCTCTCTTATAGAAATTATTGTTTTCCTTACAAAACATTTTTGAAGTGATGGAAACCCAGACTACTCTTCAACACCAGAAATTTTCCAAGGTTTTTATAATATTCGCTTTTGTATGAAATCAAATTTGACAAAAAGAATATATTTCAGGTGAAACATGTGTTTTGAATATTATCATAGATTCACAAATCTCGGTTGTTAAGGGGGAAATGTGAACTTTGAAAGTCACCATTGACCTAATAAATAGCCAATCGAAATGTTGCTATTTCACAACTTATGGCTTTAATTGGGTAGTATATGTATCAAAAGATATTCTTACCATTCTGTTCATCCTAACAAGCATAGGTCCAAGAGTTGGACTCATAGGCAAATATACATGTGGTAATCGATAGAAAAAGAAGATCAAGCCCGTGCTAAGTACAGCCTTGGAAACGTAGATATCGGAATAATTGATCCACTGTGGCATAATCCTCAGAAACAGGTAGAACACGATAAAAATAAACATAAGTAATATTTCTATACAGCTCCACATTGATAACGTGCTTTTATGTCTCTGAAAAGAAAAGAAAAAATCCAATTGAAGATGTGCTGACTACTTTGTGTTTTAGAGGTTAATAATACATAAGGCCAAAAAAAAATATACGTCTGTTTTCTGTTCCCGACCGACCCTGAATTTTTTCTTTAAATTCCAGAAATAATCGTTTCCAGTCCGGTAAAAGTCCTTCCGGTCTGATCCAGATCCATATCTTACTATGCCCAAACAATAAAAATGGCTGCTCCCAGCACAAATGTGCTACAATTAAGGTTTAAAAAATGTCGGCACTTGGAGGAGAAGTCAATTATAGCTTTTTTAAAGAGATTAACTCATTTTGGGGTACAGGACCCTAACCAAACATGACGTGTCAGACCACCAATTACTCCCTCCAATTTAGAACGTATGTGAAAGTAGGCATACTCGGACAAAAATAGTGCATTTGATGTCATTGTTTACTTAAACTAACCAACAAATTTGCAGAAATGAAACTTTTGGTGAAAGGGAGATATATTTAGACCATTTTGAGCCAAAATTTACTTGTCTATGACTTTGCATTAACAATTCAAGATTAATGCGCTACATAGTACACTAATTTAAGATTTCCAGAAAACCGGGAGTTATTTTGGTAGTACCTGTGTTTTCAAGATCAGAAATTTCTAATAAGACTTTAAACATTGGTTGAAAATTGGCATGTAGAAAGGTGATACATGTACAATTCAGGATATACCTGGTTTCCTTGAAGTTAAACTTATGGTAAAATATTTAGAAAGCTGTGAAAATTGCAAAATTTGGTTGAACAGATAGGGATTTTAATTGGTGGTCTGACACCTTCAGGTGAAATGCGGTGAAACCCCAAATTCAGAAAGCAATTGATTTTTATGTCTTAACTGATCATATGAAATGATAATAGTCACATTTCAATCTTTTTTGGGGCAAAAAGTCACATATTGCAAATTTAGAGCCTGAAACCTGAATTTGTGCTATTTTTAGCTTTTCCACCCTGACAATATGCTTTCATGTAAAAAAAAATGTCCTAAATTGTTATAAATGCACAGTAAGTTGTTTCTGTGGTGTTAAACATTAAAACATAGTTTTTTTAATACCAAAACAAGTTGTTGTCATCAAGAATTAATGAAATTATTTGATTTTTATCCCTTATATCATTGCGTCATACCATGTATTTGGCAGATAACATAGCCTGATGTAAACATTGCATAAACTCACAAAAATCCTATTATTATCTCAAATGAAAGTTTTATACTTTAAATTGTATCAACTGATAGTAAATAATCAAAGAGCTGAATAGCTCTGAGGGGTAAGACGGCCCTTGTTTCTATTTAATTATTTTTTTGGCAAGGGGGGGGGGGGGGGGGGGGTTATCTTTTGATAGTCTTCAAATAAAGAATGAAAAAGAGAACAGCTAGAACCTGTAGAAAGGTTGGCAATATTGAAATCAATTATTGTTTATGTAATTTCATTTCCTTAGTTTAGGATTCAATTTGGACCAATGGAAGAGATCTGCATCTTCTAAATCTACACATTTGATTAAAGTTGATAGTTAATTATCTAAAATTTAACTGAATTCTGTCATTTCACAGCAACTACAATATTTTTTGAAATCTTGATTGTGTACCACTGAACTGCAGGCTAGGGCCATTTTCCATTTTTTGTGGCAGTACTCTTGGATTTTAAAGTTTTTTCTCAAGAAAGTGTGGACTGAAAAATCTATTCAGTTTTGAAATTTCCATTGATAAGTTCCCAGTTACAACTCTCATAACAGGGAAAACGGTACTAATAAAAAAAAATATGATTGTTGTAAACTGTGTGAAGCTTGTTTCCAAATCCTAAATTTAAAATATTTGTAAATTTTATGAATAAATAGGCTTAAACTACAAAATGCAACATTTTTAAAATATTTTTTTTACCATTACAATGATTATGTTGGTACACAAAAATTTAGTTTTAATGGAAGACTACTAATCCAATGAAATGTCACATTTTAAGTGTTTAAATACATTAACTTTTATTTTAGTGGATAATTACTCGTCAATTGAGGTGCTCCTGGATTTGAGGAAGATTCTCAAAACAGAATTTTGACAGAAAAAATTAATAAAATCGTTTCTCTCCCCTGTCTCATGTAACACCACAATGTTACTTTGAAAGTTGTTGACCTACAAATTAAAGTATTGCATGTTGATGTTTGAATCATCTACAGCAAACATTATTATGTTTAGATTTAACAAATTCCAATTTGTAATTAGTGCACGATCTCTGAGAATGATTTAAATAACCAGTGAAGGATATCCTTGCTTCTGCCTAGTGTGGCATTCCAAGAATGACGTCACTATAAATACGGATGCCCCACTCGCACTATCATTTTGCATGTTCAGTGGACCGTGAAAATGGGTAAAAAATATAATTAGGCATTAAAATTAGAAAGATCATATCATAGGGAACATGTGTACTAAGTTTCAAGTTGATTGGACTTCAGCTTCATCAAAAACTACCTTGACCAAAAACTTTAACCTGAAACTCGCACTTTCATTTTCTATGTTCAGTGGACCGTGAAATTGGGATCAAAAGTTTAATTTGGTTTTAAAATTAGAAAGATCATATCATAAGGAACATGTGTACTAAGTTTTAAGTTGATTAGACTTCAGTTCATCAAAAACTACCTTGACCAAAAACTTTAACCTGAAGCGGGACAGACGGACGAACGAAACGGACGGACCGACGAACGAACGGACGAACCCACAGACCAGAAAACATAATGCCCCTCTACTATCATAGGTGGGGCATAAAAAATCAACAAAACTGATCTTGATATTGAAAGTTTATGTTTCTGTAGTCCAAAATGAATTTTTCAAGAATTTTCTATCAAAGTCATACATTACAGTCAGTTTAAATTGAGCTGTGAAATTTGTAATATAAGTCACATTATGCTCAGATAGGGTGTTTTTAACTACAAATTAACTAAGGATTAAGAATAAAGCAAAACAAAGATTTCTGAGCAATTTTTTGGCTCTTTAGGTGTCAGACCACCAATTACTCCCTCCAATTTAGAACGTATGTGAAAGAAGGCCTACTCGGACAATAAACAGCTGCGCCATGAGCGCATGAAAAGCCCGACGTCTTGTGTGGAAGTTTTATGCAATAATCATAAATAGTTTCTGAGGAAGTTTTAAGCAATAACCATTTATTGTTTTTGAGACACGGCGGGACATGTGAAACCCCCCCACCCTGTTTTTTTTTACAAATATCACTAAAATAAAATTTTGAATCAAACCAAAAAGTATACAGATCTTTAAATTAGTATAACAAAGAAGTGTGTACAGTTTCAAGCAATAATCATAAATTGTTTTTGAGATACGGCGCGACATGTAAAAAAAACAACCTCCCCTTTTTAACAAAATACTCAATAACTCAACAATAAAATTTTGAGTCATCACCAAAAAGTATACAGATCTTAAGATTAATATAACAAGGAAGTGTGTAAAGTTTTAAGCAATCATCATAAATCGTTTTTGAGATACGGCACGACATGTAAAAAAAACCTCCCCCTTTTTTACAAAATACTCAATAACTCAAAAATGAAATTTTGCATCATCACCAAAAAGTATACAGATATAAAGATTAATATAACAAAGAAGTGTGTAAAGTTTTAAGCAGAAATCATAAATAGTTTTTGAGATATGGCGCGACATGTAAAAAAAACCTCCCCCTTTTTTACAAAATACTCAAAAACTCAAAAATGAAATTTTGAATCATCACCAAAAAGTATACAGATATTAAGATTAATATAACTAAGAAGTGTGTTAAGTTTTAAGCAATAATCAAGAAATGTTTTTGAGATACGGTGCGACATGTGAAAAAAAACACACCCCTGTTTTAGTTACAAAGTGCCGTAACTCAAAAAGTTTAAATCTTATTTTCACCAAAAAGTATACCGATCATTTGACCATCATAAGAAACAACTCTATTAAGTTTCATGAAATTTGGATAAGTCGTTCTCAAGTTACGGTGCGACATGTTTACGCCGGACAGACAGACAGACGGACGGACACCGGACATTTGTATACCATAATGTGTCCCGTCAAAATTTTGACGGGCGTATAAAAAATCGTGCATTTGATGTCATTGTTTACCTAAACTAACCAACAAATTTGCAGAAATGAAACTTTTGGTGAAAGGGAGATATATTTAGACCATTTTGAGCCAAAATTTACTTTTCTATGACTTTGCATTAACAATTCAGGATTAATGTGCTACATAGTACACTAATTTAAGATTTCCAGAAAACCGGGAGTTATTTTGGTAGTACCTGTGTTTTCAAGATCAGAAATTTCTAATAAGACTTTAAACATTGGTTGAAAATTGGCATGTAGAAAGGTGATACATGTACAATTCAGGATATACCTGGATTCCTTGAAGTTAAACTTAAGGTAAAATATTTAGAAAGGTGTGAAAATTGCAAAATTTGGTTGACCAGATTGGGATTTTTAATTGGTGGTCTGACACCTGAACTGACTGCAAATCTGACAGGGAGTGCAAAAAAAAAAAAAAACTCAAATTGTTGGTGTGCTGACTACTTTCAGTTTCAAAGGTTGATGCCTTAGGAAAAGTTTTCAAACATATTGCAATCTTTCAGAAAAGTGTTAAAAGATGACATAAAAATTGTCAAAAATCTTTTCCATTTTCTTAAAGACTATGAATACATTTTTCATTCTTACTATATCTAAAAAGAAATAATTTTTAATACATAATATTGAATATACATTGCTCTTGATACTGTTTCACAAAGTAATTGTAAAACTTTTAATTAAGTATAGTATTGTGTACATCTTAAAGTAAACAATTCTACAAATCAAATTATTCTGTAAAGTACAGAGATTTGTATCCCATCGGTCAAAAACTCAACTAAGTACTCATATGTGCAACCTTTAGAAAGACATGTTTATAGTTTCTATACTCAACAAAATCATTGGAAAAAAAGGTAATTTCCCCCCCCCCCTCCCTTAAATTGAACCAGAAGTAAGCTTCAGCCTTCATTTTACTTCTTTTAGATGCTCTTACTTGACCAAGTACAAGAATGTGGTACAAGAGTAGGTAACCTTTTGAAAATTTATATTCTTAGGAGTCAATAGTGGGTAATATGAAAAATAGCCTATTCATTACCTGATGCTTGACATATGTATGTCTTATTAATTCTGTAAGCATAATAAGAGTCCAGACCCACACAACCGTATCTAGATAAAGATTTCCACAGGTTGGCCACAGTACTGCTAGGCTGAATATACCCAAATATATGAAATAAAACATCTGAAAATAAAAAAAGACTTCAGATGTTACATTGTTTTAATGATTAAAATGTTATTCATCAAACGTTGGCATGGTTTATTGTTTTTTAGCCATTGTTTTGAAAGATTATATTTCAAAAATGATAGTTTTTTTTGTAATATAAAAGTGCGTTTTTCATTGAAAATATAAATACCATGGTAACTTTGATGATTAAACCTTTATTGTGGATTTATTGTTTTTCCTTGGATAACAAATTTTGGTAGATTGCGTAGGTACAGGTGGACCACGATTTTTAAATGTTGAAAGATATACAAATTGTCCATATGCTTGTATGCAGACTTTACAGATGGAACTTTTTAACAACCTTGACTGGCTATACAGCCCTTGCACAGTCGGAAGAATTTAGCAAAACCATGATGTTAAATATCCACAAAAGTGTAAGTTTTGAAATTGGAACCCACGAAAATAATAAAATCAACAGTAACTTATTCACTAAACTCCACTAGATTCATGTTTTACCTTACTTTTTGAAAACCCTCTTTTGGTTTCTTATAGCTTCTTGTTTCATCTCATCTGGGTGGTTTTTTTTTTATCTTAGACCTCAAACCTATTTAGTTTAACACTTTTAAAACTGCTATTTCTCGTCAGATGTCAATTTGTCTTCATTTCATATAAGCCTCAGTGGCCAGTATAAAACAAGAATAAATGGTATAATTGCTGATGAGACAAATAACAACCAGTGAGTATTTGGGATTTCAAAATATTCAAGTGGCTTAAGCAGTGGACTTATCTGAACTAATCCTTTTGATCTTTCTAGCATTTTTCAAGTTCTATGACTAAACCATTTAAAAGAATGTGTCCATAGTACATTGATGCCCAACTTGCACTATCATTTTCTATGTTCAGTGGACTGTGAAATTGGGGTCTAAAATCTAATTTGGCATTAAAATAAGAAAGATCATAGCATAGGGAACATGTGTACTAATTTTCAAGTTGATTAGACTTCAACTTCATCAAAAATTACATTGACTAAAAACTTTAACCTGAAGTAGGAAAACAGACAGATGGACAAACAGACCAAAAACATAATGCCTCTAGGTGGGACATACAAATGTTTTTCAAAATGATATTTTTGTCTGGGGAATGGAATTTATTAATTATAAAATTTTATTTTTTGTACAACATCCTATGTAGTTTAAACACATTTTGAAAGTCTTAAATGTTTGTTAAATACATAATTTTTTCTACTGTAACTAACCTGTGTTATCCAAAATTTGGTAATAGGTGCAGTCCATAATAAATTCATTTGTTTCCATACTGGCAATTTTCTGTGCCTCTTTGCTTTTAAAGCACCACTAATTTTGTGCTTCAATGACTTTCGTTTCATCTGCAAATATGTAGTCAATGTACAAATAATCATCTTATTTTTAGAACTGATAGATATAATACATTAATAGTATTTAGTCTTCATAAAATAAGGATAGGACTGTTCCAATAATTGCTGTAAAAACCTTTCCTCCCGAATAACGAATGGACAAACAAACGGAAGAATGAACGGACAGACGCACAGACCAGAAAACATAATGACATACAATTTTTAAGAATACAGAATAACAGAATAAGTTAACCACATGCCCCCCCCCCCCAAAAAAAAAAATCAACAAAAAACAATAAACAGCTGCGCCATGAGCGCATGATACGCCCGTCGTCTTGTGTGAAAGTTTAATGCAATGATCATAAATAATTTCTGAGAAAGTTTTAAGCAATAACCATTTATTGTTTTTGAAATACGGAGGGACATATGAACCCCCCCCCCCCCCCCCCCCCTCTTTTTTTTCAAAAAAACTAAATATCACTAAAATAAAATTTTGAATCAAAACCAAAAAGTATACAGATCTTAAGATTAATGTAACAAAGAAGTGTGTAAAGTTTTAAGCAATAATCATAAATAGATTTTGAGATACGGTGTGACATGTAAAAATACCCTCCCTCTTTTTTACAAAATACTTAATAACTGAAAAATGAAATTTTAAATCATCACCAAAAAGTATACAGATCTTTAGATTAATATAACAAAGAAGTGTGTAAAGTTTTAAGCAATAATCATAAATAGTTTTTGAGAAACGGTGCGACATGTAAAAATACCCTCCCTCTTTTTTACAAAATACTAAATAACTGAAAAATGAAATTTTAAATCATCACCAAAAAGTATACAGATCTTAAGATTAATATAACAAAGAAGTGTGTAAAGTTTTAAGCAATAATCATAAATCGTTTTTGAGATACGGCGCGACATGTAAAGTAAAAAAACCCTCCCCCTTTTTTACAAAATACTCAATAACTCAAAAATGAAATTTTGAATCATCACCAAAAAGTATACAGATCTTAAAATTTATATAACTAAGAAGTGTTTAAAGTTTTAAGCAATAATCAAAAATAGTTTTTGATATACAGTGCGACATGTTTTAGTTACAAAGTGCCCTAACTCAAAAAGTTTTAATCTTATTTTCAACAAAAAGTATACAGATCATTTGACCATCATAAGAAACAACTATAATAAGTTTCATGAAATTTGGATAAGTCGTTCTCAAGTTACGGCGCGACATGTTTATGCCGGACAGACAGACAGACGGACACCGGACATTTGTATAACATAATATGACCGTCAAAATTTTGACGGGCGTATAAAATAAAACAGTGAAGTCCCCATTGTGTTTTAATATGATTCAAAAATGGTCACTTACACCATTTAATTCTTTCACCAGTCCTGATCTAGTAAATGGTAAAATTGGATCTTCATCAGATGACGAGCTTGACATATCATCTTCTACCAGGAACAAATCTTCAAAAGAAACACAAATGTTGCTCTTAAGATGGTACATAACACAACAGGGAAGTAAGTAACACTGTGTCAATAATGGCCCTAAAAATTTGTTGTAATTTGTTCATTAAACGTAGCAAAAAAGTGTGGAAAACTGATTATTTGCATGAATTTTCTTAATCTGAGTACAGTTACTCTGCAAAAAAAAGGCATCCTATAGGATGCATTAACTAGAGGCTCTAAAGAGCCTGTGTCGCTCACCTTGGTCTATGTTCATATTAAACAAAGGACACAAATGGATTCATGACAAAATTTTGTATTTTGGTGATGGTGATGTGTTTGAAGTTCTTACTTTACTGAACGATTTTGCTTCTTACAATTATATCTATAATGAACTTTGCCCATTAGTAACAGAGAACTATATTTGGTAAAAATTTACATAAATTTACCAAATTAATGAAAATTGTTAAAAATTGACTATAAAGGGCAATAACTCCTTAAGGGGTCAATTGACCATTTAGGTCATGTTGACTTATTTGTAGATCTTACTTTGCTGAACATTATTGCTGTTTACAGTTTATCGCTATCTATAATAGTATTCAAGATAACCAAAAACAGCAAAATTTCTTTAAAAATTACCAATTGGAGGGCAGCAACCCAACAACCAGTTGTCCAATTCATCTGAAAAAGGACAGATAGATATTGACTTGATTAACAATTTAACTTCTTGTCAGATTTGCTCTAAATGCTTTGGTTTCATAGTTATAAACCCAAAACTGCATTTTCCCCCTATGTTCTATTTTTAGCCGTGGCGGCCATCTTGGTTGAATGGCCAGGTCATCGGACACATTTTTCAACCTAGATACCCCAAAGATGATTGTGGCCTAGTAGTTTCAGTGGAGATTTTTGTAAAAGATTACTTAGATTTACGAAAAATGGTTAAAAATTGACTATAAAGGGCAATAACTCCTAAAGGGGTCAACTGACATTTCGGTCATGTTGATTTATTTGTAAATCTAACTTTGCTGAACATTATTGATGTTTACAGTTAATCTCTATCTATAATAATATTCAAGATAATAACCAAAAACAGCAAAATTTCCTCAAAATTACCAATTCAGGGGCAGCAACCCAACAACCTATTGACCGATTCATCTGAAAATTTCAGGGCAGATAGATCTTGACCTGATAAACATTTTTATCCCATGTCAGATTTCCTCAAAATGCTTTGGTTTTTGAGTTATAAGCCAAAAACTGCATTTTACCCCTATGTTCTATTTTTAGCCGTGGCGGCCATAGATACCCCAAAGATGATTGTGGCCAAGTTTGGATTAACTTGGCCCAGTAGTTTCAGAGAAGAAGATTTTTGTAAAAGATTACTTTAATTTACGAAAAATGGTTAAAAATTGACTATAAAGGGTAATAACTCCTAAACGGGTCAACTGACCATTTTGGTCATGTTGAATTATTTGTAGATCTTACTTTGCTGAACATTATTGGTGTTTACAGTTTATCTCTATCTATAATAATATTCAAGATAATAACCAAAAACAGCAAAATTTCCTCAAAATTACCAATTCAGGGGCAGCAACCCAACAACCTATTGACCGATTCATCTGAAAATTTCAGGGCAGATAGATCTTGACCTGATAAACATTTTTATTCCGTCAGATTTCCTCAAAATGCTTTGGTTTTTGAGTAATAAGCCAAAAACTGAATTTTACCCCTATGTTCTATTTTTAGCCGTGGCGGCCATCTTGTTTGGTTGACCAAGTCACGCCACACATTTTTTAAACTAGATACCCCAAAGATGATTGTGGCCAAGTTTGGATTAATTTGGCCCAGTAGTTTCAGAGAAGAAGATTTTTGTAAAAGATTACTTTAATTTACGAAAAATGGTTAAAAATTGACTATAAAGGGCAATAACTCCTAAACTGGTCAACTGACCATTTTGGTCATGTTGACTTATTTGTAGATCTTACTTTGCTGAACATTATTGCTGTGTACAGTTTATCTTTATCTATAATAATATTCAAGATAATAACCAAAAACAGCAAAATTTCCTCAAAATTACCAATTCAGGGGCAGCAACCCAACAACCGATTGACCGATTCATCTGAAAATTTCAGGGCAGATAGATCTTGACCTGATAAACATTTTAACCCCATGTCAGATTTGCTCTAAATGCTTTGGTTTTTGAGTTATAAGCCAAAAACTGCATTTTACCCCTATGTTCTATTTTTAGCCGTGGCGGCCATCTTGGTTGGTTGACCGGGTCAAGCCACACATTTTTTAAACTAGATACCCCACTGATGATTGTGGCCAAGTTTGGTTTGATTTGGCCCAGTAGTTTCAGAGGAGAAGATTTTTGTAAAAGCTAACGCCGGACGACGGACGACGGACGCCGGACGCAAAGTGATGAGAAAAGCTCACTTGGCCCTTTGGGCCAGGTGAGCTAATAAAAACAGTGCAATAATTTGTGAATTCATATTATTTTACTTACTTATTTTCTTAGATATTTTTTTTGCAATTAGCCCTTTCTAGCCAACTTTGCGCTGATATATTTTCAGGATTTTTTTATTTTGTAGATGTATTTACAAATTGAAAGATAAAAGTTTTATATATACACATGAAGATATATATTCACGTTATTTTTCTACTCATAAGTCACAAAAATATGTTAGTTTACTGTAAAAGTTTTTAGCATTTCCTGATTCTACTTCTTAAAATTTTACCGTTCATTGTAAGTCCTTTGTTCTTATAACCAGCAGATCTTCCAAACACAATCCAAAAGAACATTGGGAAGAAGAAAAAAACACTCGACAAAATCTGAAAAATAAAATATCCTTAGAGCTGTTCCAGAATAAATGTATAGAGGAGGGGAATCAGAAGGCACTTTTTATTTGACCCCACCATGTATAATTATTTAATCGATATTTCCTTTATATGTTCATGCAAGCTTTTTTAAATAACCACCACCCATCAAATTTTAACAAGAGGCTGTCACAACGACAGCAAACCGGATTTATTAACATTTATTTGTGTCCTGGCAATATCACAAGAACCATTACTGATGATTGGTGAAAGTGAAAATTGTCAATATCAAATTTGACCTCTATTTTGTCATCAGTATCAACATATTAAAATTTGAAAAGCTTAGATTGAATGGTTCGTGAGTAAATGCAACAACATGAATGGAAACACCATTTTACGATCTTTCAAGAACCATAACTCCTGAACGGCCATCGCCATTATTGAACTAGACCTTCATTTAGTTGTCAGTAATAACATATTAAAATTTTAAAAGCTTTGGTTGAACGGTTCATGAGTTAATGCACGGACAACATTTGATTGCCGCCCGCCCGACCGACCGACCACCCGGCCGCCGAGCATCCCCAAATCAATAACCGACATTTTTGTCACAAAAATCCCGTTAATAAAAGTGCCTTCCGACCCCCCCCCCCCCCCCTTTTACAATTAATTCTGAAAAAAAACCTTAGTATGCATAAGCATTGAGAATGAACAACTGTCATATTTTACATTTGTCATTTCATTCCTTTTATATGTTACTGTGTTGTATGGGTTTTGCTTATTGCTGAAGGCCATAGTGACCTATAGTTGTTAACTTCTACATCATTTGTTCTCATAGGCAATAATACAATATCTCTTTATTTATTAACTTCTCTTTGACAAATTCAGTTATTGATAGCTGATAAACATGCAGCAGTGAATATTTTATTCATATTCAAGACCATCAGAAATTAACAATCATTTTATGTTTGATTGTGTTACAATACAGCTGGCCTACACAAAGCAATGAATCAGATCAGACGACTAGAGCTTGATGTATTGTACAGAAATCTAAAAACCTTATGTGTTCTAAAATCAATGCAAGTCAAAAATCAATGCTGTGAAAGCAGGATGAAAATGTGACCAGGTCTTTTGACATAAAGGTTAAATAGTGTTTGGCAGATACAAGATTCTTTCGCAAGTATTGCTATAAATTACTGTGGATTCATTTATTTTCGTGGGTATCAATTTTCGTGGATTGCTGAAAACTTGCATATTCGTGGATATTTGATTTCGTGGTTTTCCTAATCTCTGTATAAAAAACCTATGGAATATATGATATTCGTTGGAGATTTGAATTCGTGGTTAACCTGTAACCACGAAACCAACGAAAATTGGTATCCAACGAATATTAATGAATCCACAGTAGTTTATTTTCAACTGTAGTGCCAGTAGAGAAAAAATTTACTAAGTTCAGGTTATTTTGTGATGATTTTCTTATTGCAAATAAATTTCAACAGGATAGGTCTTACAAAAAAAATATTTTTCAAATTTGAAAGCATTATTTAGATGTATCATTTTCTGAAATAGAAATAGTTTATCTTGCAGTTTTTGTCTATTTCTCAACTTTCATTATACATGCATGTGAAAATTACTGAATTAACAGTATTTTGTTATACTGAGGATTCATTATAACTCTTGAGATACTCATTTTCATGGATTTCATGGGGATAGATGAATAATGAATTTCAAATTTTCAGAGGACTTGTATGTAGACTTTGGCAAAACCATGAAATCAAATATTCATGCTAGTCCAAAATATTTTCCTCGATCCAGGAAAATTGGTATCCACACAAGTACACACAGGTAATATACTAGGACCGTTTTTGTTATAAGTATATTTGAATGATCTGCAAGTTAGCATTGATCAGTATACCTTGAACCAGTACGGCAGTCTGCAAATTCCCCAGTCCAATTCTTTCACTTGGATAGAACCAAACAATTTTCTTGTTAACCACTTCTGACAACATGGATGTGCAATGAAGCTTCCATAGCTAGCATCATAGGCAATTTCTATAGCACTCTTATTGTTAAAATCTGGTAATGGTTTACTAAGCATAGCATATGCTTGTGCACTAACATCGCTGTAGCTTATATCTAACACTCCTAGAGCCATCATTCCAAATTCTCTTAAAACAAATTAACTAGATTAATGTCTTATGTTATGTGTAAGGTTTCTTTGGAGAATTTTGTGTTTATATTTCTTTTTAAATAATTCACATTTTGTTTTTAAAACTTGTGAGTGAAACAGAGTTTGATATATTTTATATACACCTGATTCTGGTTCAACATTGTATATGGTCCTCTAAATGTTTGTTTTTTTTTGTAACTCAAATTTAGATTTAGAGCTTAAATATATTAGGCCAAAACAAATATATGTCGTGGTCTGGTAAATAAAAAGCAGGTGCACATTGTTAATACAGGTGTAATCTTTCTGCAGAAAACTGTAGGAGATGATGACATTAAAAACATGAAATCCATACTACATAGTGTATATAACTTGTAAGGGCTGTTCCAAAAATAAATAAATTTATGGGGGAAGAAAGGCAATTTTTATTTGACCCCACCATGCATACATTTTAAATTGGATATTTCATTTAAATGTTCAAGCAATCTTTTTTAAGTAACCACCACCCATCAAATTTTGATAAAAGTGCCTTCCTTCCCCCCATACAATTAATTTTGGAAAAGCCCTAAGACATGTAAGGCTAATTTATAACAGGTATTTTGAATACATCAGTTGTCATGGTAATTTATACATACTTTGCACAGGTCTCCATTTCAGTCCGTTGATACAGTTCCATAGAACATTTTGACAGTTCTCTGTACATGTTACTACAGATGAGAGCCACAGGAATTGGTTCATCACATCTATACCACAGAACTTTCGCTAGTTTAGGTCGACTAAACAAAACAGCCCATATAATGAGACAATTAATAGCCTGTAATATAAAGTTATAACATATGTTACAACAGAAAGCACTCATATTTTAACCAATTTTATTCATCTGCCATTGGCTATAAAAATACTGGTAAAATTCGGTACCCAGTAAGGGTTGTTCCAGAATTAACTGCAAGGGGGCATGAGAGGCACTATTTTAAGACTCTGATCACTCATAAAATAAAAATTTTAATTTTGCTTTTAATTCTTACACAAATTCTAATGAAAATGCAACCACTCATATTTAATTAATTTCATCCTCCCATTCGATAAATTTTGGAACCACACCAACCTTACCTTTGATTTACTTGAACTCAACAAGAGCAGTAGCTCATAATATGCAAATAAAGCTCAATGAAATATGAAGTGTATCTGTATTTTGGTAGATTGCATAGATTGAAGTATTTACACCACATGCAATTTACCTGTTCACAAGTTTATTTGCTAGTGGTCATCAGTTTCAAATATCAAAACCAAACTGCTTCTTTTTTCATTTTTGCAATTGTTAAATGTAAATTATCTCCTAAATTTCATAAGCTTGTTAACATTATCTGAATACTCAGATGCATTTTGATAAAAAGTTGTATAATTATTTCTAGCAGAATCTCAGAATTTTATTTATTTTTATATTTTTATATTTTAAACTTTTACCTTCCCATCTTAATTTTTTTTTATCGATATATAAAAAAAGAAGATGTGGCATGATTGCCAATGAGACAACATTCCACAAGAGATCTAAATGAAACAGTAATTAACAACTATAGGCAGTACAACCTTCAACAATGAGCAAAGCCATTATATGCATCTTACCTTTCTTTCAGCAACTACTGGATCCAACACATAAAGTTCCACAGAGTTCATAGATAATTCATAAGGCTGAACAAAGTCCTTTATTCCTGACAACTTGGCTACAAGTTTGTTTAAATCATTCACTAAAAAATCCTGTGGTAAAGGCTGATCTGGAATCTATAAAAAAAATAGTACAATGTGTTACACTGCCGTCTATAAGGGCTAATTTCCTAATGCATGTAGATTAAGGCTTTGGTTGACTTGCTAGCTTTGTTTGTATAAAGGTTTGCCCAAGTGTTGTAACTAAGATTGGCATCTGAAAACAATATAGCTAAGCAAAGTTAAATCTGTATAAATCTTATTTAGATTTGATTGGACATTATCAAATAATCAAAATCAACCCTTAAACAAACTAGATATCATTGAGATGGGAGCCATCTCTGTGGGCCCCGCTGTCAATAACGTGGGGTAAATAAGTTGTATGGATAATCTGATATGAAGCATTATTTGAAGTTATTACATAGTCTCATGTGTGAATTTAATCTAAGATTTTAAGTTAAAACTGATAAATATTCTCAACTTACTTTCATAGTTTAATAGTGATATGACTGCATGATGTGAACTCATTGTTGACTACTCTAAGGTGACTTCTGGATGTATGGATTGATATTTGAACAAAATGTTTAAGTGCTGCCCAATTGATATTTGTCACATATTTTTAGAATTATGCCTTCAATATATTATGACCCACCAAGTATAAAGTATGAAATATTTACGGTTCTCGAGAGGTAGAGCGGACACAATTTGTTAAGAGCAACGAACGGATGGACAGACCAACGGACTGACCTTTGACCTAAGATGCATACATTATGACACATTCTCTGGTGTTGGTTAATATATATGTTAAGTTGAAAATGTTTGTCAGGTATAAAGTATGAAATAATAACAGCTGTCCTCTCAAAATATAGTGTGGATCAAATTTGTTAGCGATGGACAGACCAACAGACAGACAGACCTTTGACCTAGGAAGTGGTACATACATCATGACACACCCTCTGGTGTTGGTTAAAATGGATGTCAAGTATAATATTTAAAATCATAACGGTTCTCAAGATATAGAGCTGACACAATCTTCACAACAGGACACGGGGTTTTCAACTGAAACCAAAGTTTTTTTTATGTTGACCTTTGACCTAGGAAGTTGTACATACATCATGACACGCCCTCTGGTGGTGGTTAAAATGGATGTCATGTATAAACTTTGAAATCATAACGGTTATCTAAATATGGAGCGAACACGATCTTCACCACAGTACACAGGGTTGTCAACTAAAACCAAAGTTTTTGACCTTCACCTTTGACCTAGGAAGTTGTACATACATCAAGACACACCCTCTGGTGTTGGTTAAAATGGATGTCAAGTATAAACTTTGAAATCATAACGGTTATCTAGATATGGAGCGGACACGATCTTCACCAAAGGACACAGGGTTGTCAACTGAAACTAAAGTTTTTGACCTTGAACTTTGACCTAGGAAGTTGTACATACATCATGACACACCCTCTGGTGTTGGTTAAAATGGATGTCAAGTATAAACTTTGAAATCATAAGGGTTCCCAAGATATAGAGCGGACACGGTCTTCACCAAAGGACACAGGGTTGTCAACTGAAACTAAAGTTTTTGACCTTGACCTTTGACCTTGGAAGTTGTACATACATCATGACACACCCTCTGGTGTTGGTTAAAATGGATGTCAAGTATAAACTTTGAAATCATAAGGGTTCTCAAGATATAGAGAGGACACGGTCTTCACCAAAGGACACAGGGTTGTCAACTAAAACTAAAGTTTTTGACCTTGACCTTTGACCTAGGAAGTTGTACATACATCATGACACACCCTCTGGTGTTGGTTAAAATGGATGTCAAGCATAAACTTTGAAATCATAACGGTTCTCAAGATATAGAGCGGACACGATCTTCACCACAGGACACAGGGTTGTCAACTAAAACCAAAGTTTTTTGCCTTGACCTTTGACCTAGGAAGTTTTACATACATCATGACACACCCTCAGGTGTTGGTTGAAATGGATGTCAAGTATAAACTTTGAAATCATAACGGTTCGCAAGATATAGAGCGGACATGATCTTCACCACAGGACACAGGGTTGTCAACTGAAACCAAAGTTTTTTACCTTGACCTTTGACCTAGGAAGTTTTACATACATCATGACACACCCTCTGGTGTTGGTTAAAATGGATGTCAAGTATAAACTTTGAAATCATAACGGTTCTCAAGATATAGAGCGGACACGATCTTCACCACAGGACACAGGGTTGTCAACTGAAACCAAAGTTTTTGGCCTTGACCTTTGACCTAGGAAGTTTTACATACATCATGACACACCTTCTGGTGTTGGTTAAAATGGATGTCAAGTATAAACTTTGAAATCATAACGGTTCTCAAGATATAGAGCGGACACAAAGTTAAAGTGTTACGGACGGACAGACAGACGGACGGACAGAAGGACAGACGGACGGACAGACTGATCACTATAGGGCGACCCGCCTTAGTCGGCGGGGCCCTAACAAAGCAAGCCAACCAAAGTCTTAATCTACATGCATTAGGAAATTAGCTCTAAACAATACTGTAAACTTAGAAATTATTGTGAGGTTTTAATTAAGTGAATAATGCGACTGGGTTAGTATCGCAATAACAAGAACTAACATTTTGATAACTGAAACATAGACCTTTAAGCAGATTTTTACAAAATAGCAAAATTTGTAATAATTAAACTCAAATTTTTGTCCATTCTTGAATAATTGCAACAATAAATGTCCTAATATCTTATTAAAAATAAGACAAAATAGGCTAAAAAAATGAAAAGATTTATGATAAAAAAAATGTTAAGAATAAAAATATTTAGGACATCCCACCTTCTCAGGGCTGATCCAGAAAATACTATGTCCCCCCCAGGGAAAGCAAGTCTTTTTTAATATTATGTGGGTGGTTGTATTTGAAATACCAAAATGCATAGGGAGTGAGGTTAGGGTTAATAAAGTGCCTTCCATGAGGGGATATAGTACTTTCTGGAACAGCCTTCCATGAGGGGATATAGTACTTTCTGGAACAGCCCTCATCCATCCAGACCTTCTTGCATACACTAAAATAAATCAGCTGTAATAGTCTCTTACTATATGAGTCTTTCCAAGTACTCCTTCCAGACAAACTGTTGTAAAGAATTCTGAATCTTCAGCCTTATCAAATAAATACTTAAGATGCTTATGGTTCAAGTATTTGTGAATTAAGAATCCTTGATCTAAAAATAGAGATACAAATTCTTCCCTCTCAGTCTTCATAAGGGACTTCTCAAATAATGTCTTGTCAACCTGAAATAATAAAATATATTGTCATTTCAAATCATTCACAATAGTAATTGTAATCAAAATAAGGAAAGCTTGTACAAACTTAGTTGAAATAAGTTATTATTGATGGAAAATATAATTTTTCTACATACCATGTGGTAAAGAGTAAAATTTAGTGTGAAACAGGTGCCACATATGGAGCAGTATATGGTCACCCATCAGAAGCACCTGAGATCACCCCTAGTTTTCATGGGGTTCATGTTGCTAAGTCTTAGTTATCTATGTTGTACTTTGTATATTGTTGTTGGTCTTGGATTCTGTTTCAGTTTTTGCTGTGGCATTGTCAATTCAGGTTTTGCTGTGGCATTGTCAATTCAGGTTTTGCCGTGGCATTGTCAATTCAGTTTTAGTCTTAGAGCTTGGTTATCCCTTTTGTATTTTTTGTTTCAGTTTTTGCCATGGCATTGTCAATTCAGTTTTAGCCTTAGAGTTTGGTTATCCCTTTTGTATCTTTTGTTTCAGTTTTTGCCATGGCATTGTCAATTCAGTTTTAGCCTTAGAGCTTGGTTATCCCTTTTGTATCTTTTGTTTCAGTTTTTGCCATGGCATTGTCAATTCAGTTTTAGTCTTAGAGCTTGGTTATCCCTTTTGTATCTTTTGTTTCAGTTTTTGCCATGGCATTGTCAATTCAGTTTTAGCCTTAGAGTTTGGTTATCCCTTTTGTATCTTTTGTTTCAGTTTTTGCCATGGCATTGTCAATTCAGTTTTAGCCTTAGAGTTTGGTTATCCCTTTTGTATCTTTTGTTTCAGTTTTTGCCATGGCATTGTCAATTCAGTTTTAGCCTTAGAGTTTGGTTATCCCTTTTGTATCTTTTGTTTCAGTTTTTGCCATGGCATTGTCAATTCAGTTTTAGCCTTAGAGCTTGGTTATCCCTTTCGTATCTTTTGCTTCTCTTATTTTAATTGGTTTTTTTTTCTTTATCTCAATTCATATGAGAAAAATTTTAATGGTTTTTAAGGAGAACAATCTCATCAATAAATAACAATCCTAATAGAGATTATGACCAAGTTTAGTAACAAATAGCTTCTTAGAAGATTCGGGAAATATTCTAACAATATCTGATGGACAGAAGCCAAATGCATCAAAATAGGAGGGTTTTGTGAATCACTGCATATCCCCATCAAAGAGAAAAGGATATATAAAGTAATGGCATGGTTATTTATAAAACAAGAATGTTTCCCCAGTACAGGGATGCCCCATCCGCACTATCATTTTCCATGTTAAGTGGACTGTGAAAATGGAGGAAAATCTCTAATTTGGCATTAAAATTAGAAAGATCATATTATAGGGAACATGTTTACTAAGTTTCAAGTTGATTGGACTTTAACTTCATCAAAAACTACCTCAACCAAAAACTTTAAACTGAAGTAGAACAGATGGACAAACAGACGGATGAACGAACAAACAGATGAACAAACGAACAGAGAGACGCACAGACTAGAAAACATAATGCCCATAAATGGAGCACAAAAACTGTAGACACAGATATATGGCTTGCCTGTCTGCATAAAATTCGGAAAAAAAGACAATTTGGTAGACAGCAACAGTCTTTATTAATTCAAAGTTGCTGGACCATGAACAGGCCCTGAAAAGTTTCAACAAACTCAGATCTACATTCAGTGATTTAACTTTATAGAAAATATTGTAAGCAATTGTTGACACCTATGACAACGTCGTAGGAAAAGCAATCTCTTTTTAAGAATTCCTTTACTGCGGATTCATTTATTTTTCGTGGGTTCCAATTTTCATGGATTCAGGAAAACTTGCATATTCATGGATATTTAAAATGTTTTAGTAAAGTCTGCACATATTTCTTTAGAAAATTTGTAATTCTTTGATCATTTAAATGTGTGGTTCCCCCTGTACCCACCTGAAAATTAGTATCCAACGAATATTTATGAATCCACAGTATGTGACACTGCATGTTTATGAAAATAGAAAACATTGTTTAAAATGCCATATGATAGTTATTTGTTCCTAACTATAACTGGTTGTTAAGCAGTGGCTGCATTCTAAATATCAATCCTTATTCTAATGTATTTGTTAGCTCTTTCATACCTTTATTTAGCTTTTTCATACTTTAATTTAGCTTTTTCATACTTTAATTTAGCTTTTTCATACCTTAATTCTAGAGAAATCTCTTGATGAAAATATCTCTGACTGAGCTAAATCTGGTCTGTTCCAGTCGAGCAACAGAGTTAAGTCTTTGTAGGCTCTTTCTCTCCACCTAGAGTTACTCTTTATTTCACCTACAAGTACCATTCAAATTATCTAACACAATGAGAAATGCTTTTAGATATTCCAAATAGTCTCAATCGAGTAACTTAAATAATCTGCTCCAAAAATTTGTAAGATTTTCACACAATTCTTTTTCATTGTTACAAAAAAAATGACTTGAGCATTATTTTTTCAAAAAAGTGGAAACACAGAGGCTGGAACCGAGTTGATTTATAGAGAGAAATAGCTAACACTGATATAATTGTAACATTAAAACATCCTCATGTTGCAAGCTGCAGCACACCCTCAGTGCGGGATTTTTTGTTGTATACATTGAAGACCCATTGGTGGTCTTTGGCTGTTGTGCTCTATGGTCGGGTTGTTATCTCTTTGACACATTCCCCATTTCTTTTCTCAATTTCATCATGCAGGAGGTTAACAAATATTCTACTTACTTTTGAATAAAGCTTTCAGTATATACTTGTCTAGATCAGCTAAGTTAGCATCCCAACCCTGGGTATTGAGAATTGTCACAAATGTTCTCTCATCCTGAAACAAGGGTAAGCAGGTGTTATATATATATTCCTATTATGGTGACTTGAGTAACACCAGTATCACTCAGATTACAATTCTTCCTTGACAGGTAAGTTTGGAATTGAAGGGTCAGTTTATCCCATTCATACAATAGAAGTTCCTTTGGTTTCAACGAAAAATTAGTATCCACGAAAAAAATAACCTGTAGATTAAAGATGTTAATAAATAAACTCATCATAAATACCAGGATTAAATTTTGTATTTACCCCAGACGTGCGTTTCCTCTACAAAAGACATATCATTTTAATTGATATGAAAGTTCTTATCTACGAGGAAACATGTGGTGTCTTGAAAGTCTTTTTGGAAAATGTCATCTGTGATGCTGTCACATACACTGAGATTAAAACTATTAAAAGAATGAACTAAAAAGATGGCATACAACCAAATCATATTGTACATCACATCCAGTTGTATACATTTGTAGAAAAATAATTCTACATTTGTAGGAAAATAATCCTACATTTCATACTTCCACCTCTACCAAATATAAATTAACCCATATTTGAGAGCAAAACTTGAATAAGCTTACTTCTGTGGCCAAGGACACACATTCTAGAATTTTGTCTCTCAGTACATTCTTTGCAAAATCATTTTCTTTGAAGGTGTTAGGAAATGTATGGACAATCATCTTCAGCAATTCTGGTTTTAAATGATGTTCTTCATAATCACCATCAGGTCTGGAAAATAAATAACCTCAAAATAGATGGACGAATTTGAAGGAATAAATATATAATGTTCAGTAGTTGTTGTTTGTTGTTGTGGTTCATAAGTGTTTCTCATTTCTCAATTTTTTTTACACATTAGACTGTTGGTTTGCCAGTTTTAAACTAGTAACTATTGGGGCTCGTTATAGCTGGCTGTTTGGTGTGAGCCATGGCTCTGTGTTGAAAACAGTACTTTGACCTATAATGGTTTACTTTTACAAATTATAACTTGGATGGAGAGTTGTCGCATTGGCACTTATATACCACATCTCCTTATATCTACAACAAAAGATCAGCTTTCCAACGTCCCTGGGTTATATCAAATTTCCAAGGGATATAGTTGACGTAAATCTTCATAAAATTTCATCAGTATCTATCAAGAATTGAACACTTGAAAGCACTTGCAATGCAATTCTATAGAGTCAACATTTCTAATGGACATAAATTCTGTAAATAATAATTGATTAACACTGATTTTCTAAGGAATTCCACTCTGTTTATATAAAACTTAGACATTTCCTTCCAATACTACAAGATTTGAAGGCTTGATAGTGCTTACAATACAATTTTTCATTAAATTTATAATTCCAAGGGGCATCACTCCTGATTTTAACCTGTCTCAAGACACTGGTTATGAAAACCATATAAATAAATAGTTTCATAAAAATCTGGCAAGACTTGTTCACACGAGAGTTTACAAGACAAAATGGACAACTAGTGTGTTCATATTGAAGCATATCTTTACACATTCTCACAAATTTACTACCAGCACATCTGCAAATATGATAAGCAAAGACAATCACATAATACATCCCCCTTTCTATAAGCATTTAATTCTGGAACACAGGCCTGTAGCCAGGAATTTCCAAGGGGGGGTTTGTTGGACTCACAAACTGGACTTTAACAGTCACAATTCGAACAGAACATTGACTTTAACAGTGCTTATTTGTTTTCAAGGGGGGGTCGTCTGAACCCCCAAACCCCCCGGGCTACAGGTATAGAACAGGTCTTATAAATAATTAATGAACTATCTGCAGACCTTTCTTGTGATTCTTCTATTGCACAAGCCAGGAGGTCTGCACATTTGCAAATAAGTTAAAGAAAAGAAAATCACATAATACATGCCCCTTCCCCTCCCCCCCCCCCCCCCCCAATTTTTTTTTCAATTCTGAAATAGCTCTATTATGAAAAATTAATGGACCTTTCTTGTGATTCTTCTATTGCGTAAGCCAGGAGGTCAGCACATCCACCACTTCCTTTGACCACAACAATCGGCATTTTATTCCTTAGATAAAAGAGAACTAGATCTATCCCTCTTGGCGATCCCTGTATGACAAGTCCAATCACTGGAATAGGCTGTGTTGTTGGCTCAATTATTTCTGAGGTCTCATCATCAGAACCTGTCCAAAATTATTACTTGAATTAAAATTTAACAAAGACTACTGTATTCGGCTGTGTATAGTACGCGGCTATGTATAATATGCACCCTTTTCATCCTCCAAAATTGTGTACCGTTAAAATCGTTAAGTAAGCCGCAGGTTTTATTCTCTGACTCTGTCCCTGTGTGTTATACTCAGGTGCGCTTTATGTATGTATTTTTTTCTGTTTTCGGGACGAGCGTGAAAAAAAAAATATCTGGATAAATTGTGTACAAGTATTTAAGACTACAGTTGGCTATTTAAAAAAAACATACTGTGAAAGTACTTTTATTCGTGGGGTACCAATTTTGTGGTTTTCGTGGATGACTTTATCCACAAAATTTAAGTGCCCAACGAAATAAAACAACCATTGTCCAAATCAACATGATCAAGTCATGTAAAGATCCCCATGAAGGTTTGACTACTGATACGATGTAGAAAATATGTTGAATAACCTCGAATCTGAGAATACTTTAATAGCAGTCACAGAACTACAACTGCATGCAGGATTATACCCATTTGATCTTTAATAACCTAAACTGTACAACTTTTGATCTTTTAATTCTCATAAAAATATTTTTTTCGATGAAAGTTAGATTTCCGGTATTGATATGCTAGTATGATAGTGCTCATTTATATTCTCATAGTTCTCGTACATATGGTAAATAATAATTTCAAGCTGGGCTTGATTTTAATTTGAATTATTTGACAATTCAAGATACGTTTAAAGCATTTGTTTATGATACTGATTTCTGTAGGTGACATGTTTATGGCCTAATTAACACCTTTGATGGTCCTTAATTATAAATCTGTTGCTCACTTTATCTTGGGTTAATTAGTGTTGACATTACGATTACTCGGGTCATTGTTTACTTTGCAATTTCCTTCAATCGAATCCAGAATATTTGTAACGTTCGTTTCTAAAGGCTTAAATTTTTCAATTTTGTTTTTTAGAATACTAAAATCCACGAATTTAAAAACCCACAAACATGTAAAAATTGCTCAAACCACGAAAATTGATACCCACGAATTAAAGTACTTTCACAGTAGTACAAACATGTACTTTATACTGTGGATTCATTATTTTAAATAGTGTGTACAAATTTTCATAGATTGTGGAAATGTGAAAATATCTTGCATGATTGATATTTGATTTTGTCAAAGTCTGCAATTTGCAAACTAACCAATAGCAAATGTGTATACTACCTTAAACATTTAAAGGAGTAGGTTCATTAAGACCCCTTTTTGGCCCAAAATATGGCAATTTTACAAAATTGTTATAATGTAAACTTTTAGTTATTTATTGGATAGTAGTATGTTTCTGCTACATAAATATGGGCTGTTTTTGTCAATACAATCCACATTTATTGG
Organism: Mytilus trossulus; assembly: GCF_036588685.1. NCBI lineage: Eukaryota > Metazoa > Mollusca > Bivalvia > Mytilida > Mytilidae > Mytilus > Mytilus trossulus. Next base: position 38,061,340 of record NC_086382.1, on the reverse strand, counting down.
GTACTAGCACCATTAAGTCATGCTAAATTACTGAAATCTTAACAATTCCAGCATTTTACTTAAAGTTTAGACGATTTCCGTGTAAAACGAAAGTGGCCGCATCCGTGTTCATCCAAAATATTGAAATGGAAGTTGTATTTTATGATTATACATAACATGTATAAAGATTGAGGATGAACATGGATGCAGCCACTTTCGTTTTTGACAAAAACCATCTGAAAAGTGACATTTATTAGTATGTTTGGTAGATTTTTCATATTTGAGCTTGAATTGGATCGTTTTTAATGACTTAATAAGTTAAAATCTTTCACATAAATTAATTGAATTATATGAAATAGACACTTAAGTGTTTAAAAAGTGGTCAAAATCTTTCGTCAGATGAAACTGAAATTTGAGGCCAAAATCGGTCCTTACTGGACCTACTCCTTTATGGTTCGCCTATACCAACAAAATACATGAAATTGGTATCCCACAAATAATATTAAATCCACAATAATAATTATAAAACAACCATATCTGATAGTGATCTATATTCACAAAGAATAATATTATAATGAATTTTAATTGCTCCAGTTTAGGTTTGAACAAAACAAGAAATATCTCTGCTACATGAGCTTTATTTGAAACAAAATCAAGTATTCTATAGTGATAATTTTTTAATAATTTTGCTATAGTCTTACAAACAGAAATAAAACTTCTATGGTGATTAAGAGACAGTCAGTTTTAAATAACTTTTTACATGTTAAAACAATTTGGTGGCAGTTAAGGAAGTTAGTTTGCTGCTCAATTTCAAAATAAATAACTTTCCATAAAACTAGTATATATTGTTAGGGAATTAATTAAGGAATAAAAAAAGCAAAAAAAAATAAAGGGGTCAATGTGCTTGTTTACGAGATATTAGTCATTGTTATTTGGTCGGGAAAATGTTCTCTTTTGACTTTTCATTGACCAGTTAAATTTCTCAAAGACTATTAAAAAATAAATAAGATTTTATAAGACTTTTACAAATGAGATAAACAAATTATAATTAAACATGTAAAAGATTTATAAAAAGAAAAATTCCAAAATCTGACAAAATTCCAAAACGTGACAAGCAAACAGCCTTAATTCAGGAGAAAAATCATTTCCCCATAGCCTAGGCATGCATAATTTGAAAAGGACAATAAAAAAACAATAATAAAAGTCCTGACACACATGTCAGTTTTTATTTGTATTCAAGTACACTTATCTTAATTGATATATATAACTACTTAAATTATAATTGCTGTTACATGTAATATGAATTATTTATAATATTAGTATGATTTTTTAAGAGTTATATACATGCGTCATATATTTCATATATAATTTACTTATAAATTGTGTGTATTACTCATGTGTATAAACTAGATGTTCCATCTTTAAATTAAGTTTTGTTAATATAAAGTGTTGCAGAATTTATTGGACAGGGATAGAAGACACTCAAATTACCAATAATGGGTGGTTGCATTTTCCTTACAATTATATGTAAAAAGAACATTCTTGGAGAAATTCAGTTTGGAACCACAACATCATAACTTTATTTTGTGATTTTTTTCCTTTAGTATGGGTATCATTTTAAAATTTATAATTGATGCTTTGATATTTATAAAAAAATAAAATGAAAATACAAACTAGAGGCTCTAAAGAGCCTGTGTCGCTCACCTTGGTCTATGTTAATATTAAACATTGTACACAGATGGATTCATGACAAAATTGTGTTTTGGTGATGGTGATGGGTTTGTAGATCTTACTTTACTAAACATTTTTGCTGCTTACAATTATATCTATCTATAACAGTAGTTTCTGTGGAAAATGTTGTGAAAATCTTCATATTTTGTGAAAATTGTTAAAAATTGACTATGAAGGGCAATAACTCCTTAGGGGGTAACTTGATAATTTTGGTCATGTTGACTTATTTTTAGTTCTTACTTTGCTGTACATTATTGCTGTTTACAGTTTCTCTCTATCTATAATAATATTCAAGATAATATGAAAAAAACAGCAAAATTTCGTCAAAAATACCAATTCAGGGGCAGCAACCTAACAACCGATGATCCAATTCATCTGAAAATACCAGGGCAGAAAAGATCTTGACCTGATCAACAATTTTACTTCCTGTTAGATTTGCTCTTAATGCTTTGGTTTTTGAGTTATAAGCCAAAAACTGCATGTTACCCCCATGTTCTATTTTAGCCATGGCGGCCATCTTGGTTGGTTGGCCGAGTTACTGGACACATTTTTTAAACTAGATACCCCAATGATGATTGTGGCTAAGTTTCAATTAATTTGGCCCAGTAGTTTCAGAGGAGAAGATTTTTCTAAAAGATTACTAAGATTTACGAAAAATGGTTAAAAATTGACTATAAAGGGCCATAACTCCTGATTTGGTCATGTTGACTTATTTGTAGATCTTACTTTGCTGAACATTATTGCTGTTTACAGTTTATCTCTATCTATAATAATATTCAAGATAATAACCAAAAACAGTAAAATTTCCTTAAAATTACCAATTCAGGGGCAGCAACCTAACAACAGAATGTCCCATTCATCTGAAAATTTCAGGGCAGATAGATCTTAACCTGATAAACAATTTAACCCCATGTCAGATTGCTCTAAATGCTTTGGTTTTTGAGTTATAAGCCCAAAACTGCATTTTACCCCTATGTTCTATTTTTAGCCATGGCGGCCATCTTGGTTGATTGGCCGGGTCACCGGACACAATTTTTAAACTAGATACCCTAATGATGATAGTGGCCAAGTTTGGTTAAATTTGGCCCAGTAGTTTCAGAGGAGAAGATTTTTGTAAAAGTTAACGCCGGATGCAGGACGACGACGGACGACGGACGCAAAGTGATGAGAAAAGCTCACTTGGCCCTTTGGGCCAGGTGAGCTAAAAAAGTTGTAATACTGTGCAATATAGGTAGTTAAACTTGAGGTCAACTAAAACTAGTTTCTGTTAATTAAAGTGTATCAGAAATTATAGAACCAATATATGCATAAATATAATCTAAACTAAGGAACCCTACATCCCTAATGCATGCAAATGAACAAAACTTAGTTTTCTGTGCATGTTTTTTAACATCAATTGAGTACTGGTACAAACCCTAAACTTAAAAAGTTATTTTCTTCTGCACTTGCAATGGTATTGCAGAATTTATTACAAGTGGTGTCTTGGTTAAGGATAATACATAGAAAAAAGCTATCAGCAATTAAGAAAACAGGGGGACAAAAATTATACAGCAGTACAACTGTTAAGATTTATGGTTTTCTGTTAAAAGTAAATCTAAGCACAAATGTTTTATAGTAAAACTTAGTAATTCCAATATATATAAAACAACTTCACCCTTTTTGCTTAATTTAAAGTATCAAATGGCCACAACCTATTATATGATTCCCTTAATAAGCAACAAATTTTTCCTAAAAAATGGGGGATGGGGCCTGGGCACCCGGGGTTCCCTGAAATCTGCCTCTGTACTGTCAATATTTTTGTCGAAAAAGCCTATTGTCCCTTTTCTCTCAAATTGATTTTAACGTTATTTTACACATGAAATAATATATGGGATTTGATCTGTCAAGAAGAGAGATAATGCACAATGTCATATAAACTTTTTTTTTTAACGTTGCCTTGTAATCAATGATTAAAGATTATCAATGGTTTTTCAAGCTTGAGAATGTTTCTCAGCTATATATCATCTCAGGGCAGACTCATTTGATGAAATTTTAGCCCAGTAACTCCATCTCATTTTATGAACAATTGATTATCCATATTACACTAACCAATCATATCTTACAAGTGAGAGGTTTAGCTAGCTATAAAACCAGATTTGATCCATCATTTTCTTCATAGAACTTTATTAGGGAAAATACTTGTCATCAAATTTTATTATTAGTACACCCTGTATATTATCAAAACATAATGTTAATTTTTATTTGTATGTTACCGACACCTAAAAATTAAATGAAATTACTGAAAAAAAGACTACAGTATCACCCAGTGGTATATATATTTTTTTAGTAAGAAAATTACACCATTTCTATAACAAGTCAATGTACTTACTCATGGACCTAGCGTCTGGAATGAATTTTCAGAATAATCTTTACTGGTATATTTTTGTTAAAGGGTCAAAGTAAATACATAGTCAAAATTTTATGAAAATTAAACGAGCCAAATTATTTTAGTGAAAGTGTTGGGTACCACCTTAAGATGTCTCTTAATACAGGTTAAAATGTAACTAAAAGGAGTCATGTCCGTACATATTTCAGCCTGTGTACAACAAGTAACTTTAAAAATTTGTGCCACTTTAATTATTGGTATCATACAATAATCACTTTCCTTTTGTTACTTCATATATTTTCTCTAGCTACTTAAAAATTTATAAGGCTGTTCAATAAAACAGATTTTTAAGCATCAAATGGATAGCAGTTGTCCTTTCTTACAAGATATATTTTCCAAATTTTAACATAAAATTTATGTAACATCCTCAAAGTATTGGTAAAACATTCTAGAAAGTTTTACATCTCTAGGTTGAAAACTATACAAGATGATTACATGAAATGGTTACCCTTCATTGACTATTTTGCTAAAAGTTAATCCAAGTGTAACCATTTTGAAAATCTGAAAAATTTACCAACCATGTACAATTTATGAGAGAAGAATTGCACAACTTCAAAATATACACAGTTTTCTAGAAAATGTTGTATTTTGAAAGTTGTAGGAAGAGTTTATTACAACTTCGGCTTTTCCTCATCTGTTTCCCCTTTCCAACCGCCTGCATGCAATTCACAATAGCATCTGACAGCTTTATTGACAATTGTGGAAATCTTACCAAAAAGAGGTTTAGTTAAGTGCCATGTCAGAACGTAACTTTATACAGAAATAAATTTTATATCAGAATATCATACCAAAACTTAAAAGCCGTTTATAACGTCTAGGTCTTCCAAGCTGACATTGTAACTGCCTCTCAAAATTAAAGCGGAATTCAACGTATTGCACCTTTTCTTTATCATCTGGCGTCTCAGTTTCTACCACGATAAAATGGGTGTGGTCAGGATTGAGTTCATATATGTCTTTCTTAAATTTACATCCTTCGTTGGTTACATTGATACAATCCTGAAATATAAAACAGAGCAATCTGGTCATGCCTTATGTTTTCTTCAATATAATGCATTACTGGGGATTTTTTATTATTCATTAGATACCATTTTTTGTGGATTTCATTTTGAAACAACTTTTTAGCTGGTCTACAGGCCTGTTGCATGGTAAAACTTCTGAACCAATCCAATATACACTCATTTTCAAGATCCCAGTCTAAATTCCCTCTTCTTGCTCAGGCAGCCTCTTTGAAGGAGCTACTTATCTTATCAATGTATTGTTAATTTAATCTCTTCCTGAAAAAGCATGTACGGTAGTATTTATAACTTAACAAACCAATCTATCCAAAAATTGATCACTACAAGGAGACCAACCAGCCAGTTGTGAACTGATAAAAGCACAAACGATTTAGGGGAAAATAGTGTAAATATAGTTTTTCAAAACGAAAAATGATAAAATATTTAAAAATTCACAATCTGATACACATAAAGGATTTTGAAAAAGGGGGTGCCATAACTAGACAAAGTTTGGAGTGGAAATGGTAGAAACTATAAATGTATTTCCATAAAGGAGGAGGGGCAAGATACCCTCTCCCCCCCTAATTCTACCTCTGATAATAAAGTGTCTTCACTTACAGAACCATCCAGTAGATGTTGATAAGAAATTTTATGTTTTGGCATGACACCTATCATAGTCAGTTTGTGGAACTTTTTTACCGCATCAGGTCTGAGCTGACTCAAATTATATCTACTGTTAGCTCTCAGAATATTCTCCTCTTTTACAGCCTCGCCGATCATACTTGAGACTCCATCATCATTTCCATTTGTAATTACCCACATTTCTGTTCTATTGGCTGCCTAAAAAAGTCATGTAAAAGGGGAAACTAAATTTTCATAATGATATCAGTATAATAAAAAGAAATATACATTATCATAGGCGTAAACACTTGAAGCTATGCAGTATTTATTTTTGAGTATAATTATCATACTTTAACACAGAATTTGACTTATCAAAATGATGGACTTGCTGTTCAAGTACAAATTTTGTACTCCTGAGTATTTCATAGTTTGCCGGTTATACTCAATTCAAAACTTTGCATCAATTAAATTTTCCTACTTCTTTTTTAAATATAGCTGAAAATCTCCATTACAGTTAGTACAAACTTTGCTCGTTGTTGAAGGCTGTACAGTGACCTATAGTTGTTAATTTCTGTGTCGTTTAGTCTCGAGTGGAGAGTTGTCTCATTGGCAATCATACCACATCTTTTTTTTTAAATATAAAGAACCATGTTATTCATCTACAATGTTAAATTGCCTCCTCTATTTTTTACTCTTTACCCTTATGATTCCTTTCTTAAATTGGTCCTTCATTCGAGGATTCTTCCAAACTTTGAAATGATGTACACCTGAGATGATGGATAAAACAATCTTAGGACTTCTCATGTTCCAAAACTTATCCATGAAAAACGTCAGATCATATGGAGCAGAGTCCCATGGAACACAAACGTAATGCTTCTTTAACTGTAAAGTAAAAAAATATCAGTGAAATTGATATAATTGGCATAATGGCCTGTTGTATAAATTGATAAATGATGGTGTTGGTGTGAAATTTTATACTTCTTTGAAAAATATGTATAGTTTATCCCAGTCTGCACTGAAGATTGGCAATGAACACTCTTTGTTTTTTCCAATAATTAGAGGTGTAAGACAAGGGGACAGTTTAAGTCCTACTTTGTTTAATTGTTATATAAATAATTTACATTCAATTTTTGATGTAAATTGTAACCCTCCAGTTCTTGATACTTCAAGTATCCAAACTCTCAGCTATGCAGATGATTTAGTGTTACTGTCCGAGACACACCAGGGGCTTCAAAACGCATTAGATAAACTAAATAAATATTGCACTAAATGGCAGTTGAGTGTTAATACAAACAAGACTAAAATCCTAGTTTTCAGAATATTTATAAACAATCCCCACCCCTCTTGTTTAATAATAAATTTTTGACTGAAGTTAAGGACTTTAAATTTCTAGGGAATATTATTAACTATAGGGGAAATTTTACAAAAACTACTGAAGAGCTGTCTAAAAAAGGCATTAAAGTTTTATTTTTATTGAGAAAATATATGTCCAATTTTAATTTTGTTCCCACTAATTTGTCATGTAAATTATTTGATACTCTTATAAGACCTTTTTTGACATACAACTCTGAGATTTGGTTTATGTATAATTTTCAGTCAGCTTATAGGGCATCTAATAGAGCTGCAGTAAATAATACATTTTGTGATACTCTTGCATTAGCAGAAAAATATCCCTTTGAGAAGGTTCATTCTAAATTTTGTAAAGCAGTATAAGGACTGAAAAAGACAGTCACTAACATAGGTGCTAGATCAGAATTAGGTAGATTTACTGTGAACTCCTATATAAAAACTCAAACACTCATGTATTTTTATAGAATAAATTGTAATGATATTAATCCCCTGGTTAAAGAATCTCTACAAACAAACATAAATTTACATTCAGAAGGAATTTATTCTTGGTACTCTTTTGCAGATAAAATTTTTAAAGAAATGAAAATAAACCCAGAAAATTACTTTAATAATAATGTACCTTTTAAACAATCAAAAAACATGTTAAAATGTAATATAAAAAAGTGTGTTTCAGAGAAATATGAAAAAAATACTTTAATTAAACTTTCAAAAATGGATTCCTCATCCAAACTTTGTCTTTATGGGAAATTAAAAAATAATTGTCAGTCTGAGGAATATTTAAATTGCAATAATTTTATACATATGAAGTTACTCTCAAAATTTAGACTAAGTGATCATTCCCTAGGCATTGAATTAGGAAGGTACAGAAACATTCCAAGAGCACAAAGATTATGTAAAAAATGTGAAGTCCTAGATGATGAATATCATTTCTTTTTGTATTGTGACATTAACATATCTTTGCGTTCTAATCTTTTTGCTCATATATATCTAAAAGACTATGTACCATTATTTCAGCATCTTGATGCATTCAATAAACTTAAACACATTCTAAACCCCATCCCTGAACTTGTTTGTCATATTGGAGTCTTCATTAAACAGTCTTTAGAACTGAGGGAGTCAAGACCCGTGTCAGGCAAGGTAATGATGGTGTTTTTTACATACATTTATAATTGAACTCTAATGTTCTATTATTCCATATATTGTATTGTATTATTTTGTATTTCATTGTATTACATTGTATTTCATTGTATTGCATTGTATAGTTTAACATTATTGTTTCATTGTATTGTTTGACCCTCATGGGTGTAATTTTGCAATAAAGATATATATATTAATAATGTTAAACTACTGCATCTGAGTACAACACGATAATTCTCCACTCGAGATAGTAGTTAAATTAAAAAAAATAAAAATTTACATCATAATTAAATTTTAATTTACCTATGAAGAACTGAGATGATACAAACCACCCATTGATTAAAAATGCGAATCAACTCAAAAGACAGATTAATGGTTAAAATCCTTATTAGTGGACAACTGAAGTCTGAAATAATTCTTTTGGTTCAAACAAAAAAAAGTTTTAGACTTTTTCAAGAAAGATATGATCTATTAACTTCAAGATTTGTAAAAAATTTGTAACCATTCAAAAACTTTTAATCAATTTCTGAATTCATTTTTTTACCTCAACACCCTCCTCTCGTTTTCCGGCAAATCTGATATTACCACATGGGAATGGTGTATTCTGGTAAGTAGCACTATCTTGTGTGTCGACAGAAATTTCCCCCATAGATTTAACAGTTCTTTGAACATCATCGTAATGGTCTGGCAAGAAAAATGATGACCTTGAGGACGAGTTCGATAATTTCCCATCATGCTTGTCTTCCTCGGCAAAATGTATTGAGCTGACATTGCCGGTATGTTGCGATGAAGAATGAGAGTTATGAGACGACTGTCTTCCATGTACAACGCTTGTTTGACGTTGATTAAACAATTGCTGAAAAATAGAAAAATGTATGAAAAATTAACTGAAAACAAAAAGTGTTTGGGTGAATTTACTTGTTCAATAGACTTTTTTCATAATACCGACTTTTGACTCCAGGTTATAATATTTTCAACAGGTTATGGTACCTCATCTATGTTCTGACTTCCTGGTACTGGTTCAAGTAAGAGCAACAAAAAGAAGTAAAATCAAACCTAAATTCTGTGCACTTTCGGAGGAAAGTTAACTGTTTTACAATTATTTTGTCGTACATGTACAAGGAAAACATAAAACAGTTTATTTCCTTTTTAAATGTATCAATTAAAAGCTTGATTTACTTCTTTACATTGCTCTTGGTTGGATGAATACAAGGTTGTTCAACCAGAGAGAAGGTTACCTGCTGAAAAAATATATAAACTCCTAAGTCAAGTCGATGATTATAAAACAAGAGTCTATGCGGGAACTTCTGTCTTCTGTCTCCTTATAGTTTAGGCTCCCGGGAATTTGAATTGTTCACATTACAAAAATGTTATTTTCTTGTTTTGTCTTGCTAACCCCTTTTTAAAAATAACAAAATGAAAATAAAACAAGGAAAAGTATTCATTTCTAAGAAACCATGACCAGCTCCCAATATCCATTTTCCATGTTCATAAAAAAGTGAAATATTGATAAAAAGCTTAATTAAAAATGTTCATCTAATGAACACAAGTTCTAAATCTCAAGATGACGTCACAAAAAAACTAACCTAGACCAAAATTTAACATAAAACAAGTTATCAAATTTTTATGTGCAGTGAACCCTATAATCTGGAAAACCCATAATTTGGCATTGGTATCAAAAAGTTATTTGGATATATTTTTCTATTGATAATTTTTGCCAAAAATTAAACCCACAGAAGTAGACAAAATTTGTCATCGAAGAGCACGATCTATGAGTAATTAACTGACTATTTAGATCATGTTGTCTTACTTTCTTCTCTCTATCACTTGGTCAGTTTTGCTCTTTAAAGTTTCATTCTATCTGTTATAGTTTTCAAGATTTAAATACATGTCAATAAATGCACCAAAAATATGGGCAAAATTCAGCATTGCAAAGCAATGGCTTCTATTAGTATTAAATAAAGAATTAACTGATGATTTTAGCTTTCAACCTTTTGTGTTGATACTGTCTTGCTAATAATTTTCACTGTTTTGACTGTTTACTTGTAGATTTTTTTGGCTGATCATTTTAGCTGTCAAGTTTCTCTTTGTCTGCTTTACTTTAATGAAATAAATGTCCTTAAAGGGCAGTTACAGCTATAGGGTATAGGGAGTGAACTGACAACTTGTCTTATTTGTAGATTACATTTTCTGTTCAAGGTTTCTATCTTCATATTCAGGGATATTCATTTCTGTATTTTTTAAATTTTCTATAACACTTTACTTCTTTTTTTTCTAATTTTTCACCCAATTTTTATCTATTTTCTGTATTTGATCACCACTTTTTTTGGTATCATTTTCTTGTCCCATTTTTTCTGGTCCTTACTTACTGGTCCTTCCTTTTCTTCCATAACCCCACAAAAAACATCCTATATAATAGTTTAAACAAGAAAAATTAAAAATGCAAACATGTGTTATACAAGAGGCTCCAAAGAGCCTGGATCGCTTACCTGGTTAAAAATAAGCCATTTGGATATTTATCGTATATTCCTTCATTGCAAAAGAGGGACAAAAGATACCAAAGGGACAGTCAAACTCATAAATCTAAAATAAACTGACAACGCCATGGCTAAAAATAAAAAAGACAAACAGACAAACAATAGTACACATGACGCAACATAGAAAACTAAAGAACCTGAATCCGTTGCAATATATATATATGTATATATATATATACAAGATAAACCAACTCTCAAGGACAATAACTTTTATAAGCAGTCAAAACACAATTTCTGCTAAGGTGATTTCTTTATAAATCTTACTTTGCTCAACACTTTTGCATAGTACAATTTCTTTCTACCTGTTATAGTTTCTGCAAAAAGCACAATGAATAGGTAAAATGTGTCTTTCAAGGGCAATATATCCACTAAGAGACAAATGTGTCCATAGAACACTGATGAGTGATGACCCACTTGCACTATTGATTTCTATATTCAGTGGACCGTGAAATTGGGGTCAAAACTTTAGTTTTGTATTAAAATAAGAAAAATCGCTTCATAGGGAACATGTGTACTAAGTTTCGAGTTGATTGGACTTCAAACTTGACCAAAAACTTAAACCTGAATGACAAAAAAATTTAAGCTGAAGCAGGAAATATGAATGAACAGATAAACGAAAGGACACACAGACCAAAGCTATAATGTCCCTACTCCCTGGGTGGGCAAAAAAACTGCATGTTCTATTTTTATTAACAGCAGCCAAGTTTGGTTATCAATTAAATTACAGGGTCATAACTTTAAAGTAGATACACTAGGAGACATCAATTAAAAGGTTTGTAACATTTGGACAAACAGAGGAGATTATTTTTTTTTCCAATTTCTACAACGACAAACACCAAGTGATGGCAAAAAGTCACATGGATATTTAGTCCAGGTGATTTTATAAATGTAGGTCAAATAAAAATTCAATCTAATGATTATATAAAGTGAAAGATTATAGCTGAAAAGGAAAAAAAAAAGTCATTTCAGGGCAAAAACTTCTTTAAATATTATTATTTCTAAATCAAATTATAAATATAATGGATTGATTATTTTGAATTGCATATTGTATACCATTGATACTGTGGATTCATTCATTTTCGTAGGTACCAATTTTCATGGACTCGAAATCTTGCATTTTTGTGGATATTTCATTTCTTGGTTTTGCTAAAGTCTGCATAGCAGCCTATGTAAATCTTTATTCGTTCAACATTTGATTTCATGGTTCACTTAATCTACAAAACCCACGAAAATTGGTATCCTACAAATTATGCTGAATCCACAGTAATTGACTGTTGAAATGTGTCAAAGTCTCAAATTCGTCAGACCAAAAAAAAATTATATGTCTGTTTAAGGTAACATACTTAAAAATAAAATAGGATAGGTAGGTCCGTACTTCCATTTTAATTTATTATTTCATTTTTTGTGACATTATTTTGAGTCATGCGGTTTCGTCTTGTCGAGGTCTGAGTTAAACATTAACCTGTATTTTAAATGATTGGATTATTTCCTTTTGTTAATAGTTGGAAAAAAAATGGCGGCAAATGTTTATTTCATCACGAGTCACGGTTTTCCTTAAGACAGCTGTCATATTCCCAATTGTGAACATTGGGCTGTATCAGGTAATTGATTTATATTATTGGAAACACTATTTTCACTTTTGACATGGATTCAGTTTATTTTTCACTTTACGATGGAAATATAAAAATGACTTAGGGTTGGCGGTCAAAAGTAGGGTAGGTCAGGTAACCGTAAACAGACATATATTTTTTTATTGCCTCATTTAAATTAGACAAAAAGCCCAATAATATAAAACACCTGTAATGCTGCAACATGCGGACTTGTGACATTACTATCTATAGACGGACTTGATGCTCCAGATATAGAATGTGGATTTCTAACACTTGAGAAGGTCTGCAGTGAAGGGCTAGTCCCAGAATTACTAGACGGCGATCCAATCAACGGAGTGTTGGGAGTACTGGGTAATAACTCAAATTCTTCATCTTTCTCATTCTGAAACAAAAGAATGATATATATATATGCAAATTTAAATCACAAAAATACTGAACTGAGAGGAAAATTCAAAAAGGAAGGTCCCTTATCAAGTGGCAAAATCAAAATCTCAGACACATCAAATGAATGGATAACAACTGTCATATTCCTAACTTGGTACAGGCATTTTTTTTATTTGAAAAATGGTGGATTAAACCAGGTTTTATAGCTAGCTAAACCTATTACTTATTTGACAGTCACATCAAATTCCATCATAATGACAATGATGTGTAAACAAAACAAACAAACGTATCAAGTAAAAATGTCGAAATAGGGATACAGTCAGCATTGTGTAATAATCTCTCAAAGGGGCTGGATTTAAATATATTGAATTTCTTGATAATCTTATCAGGGTTCTAACTAAGATTTTTTTGGATTGCAGGAACTCGTAATTTTTTGCAATGGTGAGTCCAACAGTGTGAAATGTCAAAGATTTCTTGCTATGTATATATATTATTTATTATTTCAGTACAGTCTCCATTACAAAATACAGCAAGGAAATATGATATCAAATTAAAATTACTTTGTTATAAAATGATGATAGTTGTGCTCATTTGACAAACATTTTACAGTTTTACTAACTTTATGCATCTTTGGACTCACTAGTTAGAGTATGACTATCAATATTCAAATATAACTGACTTACCTGTACTTACAACTTAAATATAAATAGTTATACAATTTATATTTATTATATTCTATATTATGCATAACTTCTTGTCTTGTCTTAAATCTGTACATGTGTTATTCAATTCTGTTGAGCAGTTTTTAAGGAGTTTTGGATTAAAGAAACTCAGAGAAAGTAGAGATGTATAAGTCCATGTTGTAATTTTAGAATTAAAAAAATCACCAGTATTTCAAAATTTGAAATAGCATGTGCATAATTTTACTTCTTGTTGAAGATTCTGTGCAAGTTTGGTTGAATTCTGTCAAGAAGTTAAAAAAAAAATCTGACATCGACAAAGCAAAGTACATTCACCACAAGACAAAAGAAGTGACCATTATACTTTTTTGAAATGATGAGTCCCAGCTTGTTCTGACCAGTCCATAGTCCAGTTCTTCAAATAGTTGTAATAGGAACGGTCTTAATTATCTACCTGTTTGTCCTGGAATGGAATTTGAAGGATATTTTATAAAACTAGATTTATAGTCAGGTTAATATAGTACATGTATATATATGTATATCTCACTTCCTATAGATTTATGGCGATATCATTGATTAAAGACTACACACGGTGACTATATATATTTGATATACAGTGTCTTAAAAAAGTATGGGGTTAGGATTGGCTAAGGACATGTGGTGACTACATATATTTGATGTCTATTCTAGGATGTCCTAAAAAAAGTATGGAGTTAGTTACCATATAACTTTTGAAGGTTAGTTACCATGTGGGGTTAGTTAGTAAGTTACCATATAGGGTTAGTTACCATATGAGGTTAGTAAGGATTTATACTTCCCTTTCAAAACAAAAAAGAATCTGAAATCTGAAAGAGTTCCACAGATGAAGAAATTGTAATGAATGATTGAAATAAATTCATAAATTCAAATAAGATCTTGGGTTTTCTGTAAAGAAACTTAAAAATAGATTAGCAAGAAACAAAAGGTTTGACTTACAAATCCATGGTTTTTCTATTCTATTTATACCAACTGTCTTATTCACATGAACACAATCAAATCTATTCTTGCAACAGTCCTTATATCGACTTTCTTGCTAGCTAAATCGCTAAATTTAGATATGCATGCATGTCAACTGCAATGCTGTGACAATGACCAATAACAATCATGTACTGCTCAACAGTAAAGCTCCAGATCAATCATAGTCAAAAACTTTGTCATCTCAAGAAACAAGTAAGTCCAACATCTCTACATTGATATTAAACAAACAGTCTAAGAAATCATTTGTAAAATATAACAAATTAGTACTTATGTATTTGTGAAGTCTGCTACTTTAATATATACTTATACCCTATATGAAACATTTCCAGGGGCACCTACACCAAAATACCTGTGTGGAACATGTAAACATGCAGTCACATGGAAAACTGAAGCTGTTAGCTATGACAGCTGTGGACAGTTGTACCACATGAATCAGTCTTCAGGCTGAGTGGCAGCTCTGGCTTGTAAAATTGCTCTTGGGCCTGTCAAAATCATATCTACAGCCAACAGAATCTAACTGAAAATTTTCAAAAATTTAGCTCCAGGCCTGTAGATTTAACAGTTCATCACGAAGACTGCATCAATACACCTTATTGCTATTTGTCCGCCATTACTGAAGATCACACAGGTTCCCTTTAAAATTTGAAGTCATAAAATGAAATATTTGACGCCACAATGGACTGTGATCGGTGAAGTCACTTAAAAGTTGCAACAAGGAAGAATGTACTGTACTTTTCTTGTATCTTTTTCATAAATACTTTTTGATTGTTGTTTGCGTCAAAAGTGCAAGAGGCCGGATCAGTGGTGATTAGCGATAAGGTGTATTGGCCAACAAATAAATCACTCCATGTACAAAATATGAGGACATAGTAACATCTTTTGGGAATGTATCAACTGTGGTATTTTAATTTTTATAACTTTAAAAGTGTCTGTTTGCGATGAGCCAACGTACTGAGTGAGTCATCAATGTGCTAATGGATCATTGTACAATGTAGATGTAGATCTATGTAGATGACCTCACAATGCTTATACATGTTCATCATACTATAAATACAGATTATATTACAGCCCATTCCCTTTTACATCACAAGAATGTAATCTTCAAAATGTTGATGGTATTCTGTAACTAAAGAAGATTCTAATATGACGTGCTTCAGACTCAGAGATATACATAATAATGGATGTTACAATATACCTCCCACGTAAATCCACATGTATTTGAACCTACATTGCAAACACTTTGCCAAATTTATTGTATTACTAATTTTAATTAAACAAAAAAAATTACAAAACTTTTATTCTTATTCAGCATACCTGCCAACTTTTGAAAATGCCCATGGGGGTTTTATCGCGCGACAACAATTTCAAAGTTTAAAATTCTTTGCGACGACTATTTTGCGCGTGCTGTTTTGTAGTCTAGAAAAAGTGTCATATTTGCATGATTTGTAAGATGAGCTTACATCCCTTTTTTTTTTTAAAGTTTATTTGAATGATTCTAGTTATTATATCAGCAGAAAATATGAACATGTAGCTGTAAGACCAGGAATTATTTTCATGTGTAAGGATACTAAATAGTTGTTGACTTTTCCAATCTAAAATTATACACAAAGAAGGACCTTTATCAGGTTGGGAACAACACATAGGGATCCCCCCTCAATGTTAGACATTAAAAACCACTTTTAAAGTACAAATGAGCACACATTCATATGCATATTACATGTACATTTTGTATTTGAAGAAACTTTTCCCAAAGAACTATTCATCTTATGACCTATCTGGTATTATATGGTCAACACATGTCCAAGAATTTTGATATGTTCTTGGCCTTATATCTTCTTTATTATTCAAAATAATAGGACTCTTCATTTAGAAAAGCTGTTCCAAATATAATGTCAGAATTTAAAGTTAATAAATCTACATTTTTCTATTTTATTTTTTTACAACAGTGACCCCTTGACTAAGGGTATTCCCTCATTTAAGGGGTTCCTCATGTTGATGTGGGTGTGGGGGTCCATGTGAAAAATAATGAATAGTACATTATACTTTAAATGATTGAATACATAAATGAAATTATGTAACAGCAAGTGTATATGTAATGTCAATAAATTAGTGAATAAACTACTATTTATTATATTCATGGTAGTACTGCATCATTGAAGTTTGTCAATCAGCCATGTTTTTATTCTTATTCTGTGTAAGAACCTCCTTGCTGTTGAAAAATCATTTGCCATGTTCACGTTTTTACATCAACAAACAGTGGAATACAACACAAGTTCAATATCTAGCATGTTAAAACAATCTTGAGAGAAAACGTTTTTGATTGGCTGATTAATTTGATCATGAGAAACACACAATTTGATTGGCTGAACACGATTTTCCTCCATTAGACACAGTTCAAAATCGGGAACAACAATATTTTTCGTGTAGATTTTCACCAAATCGTGTTTTAGAGGGTTTTTCAGGAACACGATCGTGCAATCGTGACTAAGGGTCAAAATCGTGTAGTACACGCCTAAATCGTGAAAGTTGGCAGGTATGATTCAGATGCATAATAAAAAGATGATTAATGTATTGCAACTAGTTTTGTTTATTTCCTAAATATAGTAACACTGTATATTTTGTGCAATGTCAATTTCATCATGGAACACTTTCTCTACAATGAGGGGTTCATTAAGGGATGCAAACAAGCTTGATATTTATGTTACGATTTAAAAAAAAATATCAATATACTAATTTAAGTTGCAGTATAAAAACAAAATGGTGTTAGTGGTGTTTGTTCCACAGGGTAATGTTATGCGTCTAGTGCGGTAGATCTATTTATATGGTTCTTATCGCCGCTGGCTAGCATATTTTATGTGAAAAGAAAGCCGAGTGCGTAAGTCTTTCCTGCCAGTATACAGCCTCTACATTACCAAGACTCCAGCAGTATCCTCCTCGTTGGTAACACTGGTAACTGACATCTTTCGAAGTCAGGCTGAACTGCTTGGGGATCTCGGAGCAGCAAGGGCCCTAGAGATGCAGTGTGTAGGCCCATCGATGTGTGGACATGCCCTTGCACTCATCAACCTTGCTCCAGCTATGGGTAAATAGTTGGCTAGATAGGGAGTCATAAGCCCAGTAAGGCAACCTATCTAAGTGAGACAACTCTAACAAAACCGGACAGATCATGATTCGTAAGCCTTGGTTTGGCAACTGATCTAGAGGACTGGAACCTTAACACGAAATCCACTGGCCCTCCAGGTTGGAGGTTGAGCACAAGACCAACTATCTCGTCTCATAAAAAAAATGCAGTTACGGAAACAAGGACAAGAAAAAATTTAACTCATCTCGTATTAAGATCAGAGTACCAGCAGACATCTGCAAGTATGAATGATGTCAGTGAAAGCCTAATGGAAGCTGACAACATGAAAAGTATTTTGAGCACGAGAACAAAACTAAAAATTGGATGTTGGAACGTAAGAACAATGTATGAAACAGGAAAACAAGCGCAAGTCATCAGAGAAATGAGAGCATACAAACTCCACCTGCTAGGTATAAGTGAATGTCGATGGACTGGATGTGGTAAAAAATCTACAAGTACAGGTGAAACAATTGTGTATTCTGGTAGAAAAGACGAAAAACATCAAGCAGGAGTAGCAATTATAATGAGCAGAAACGTAACAAAGGCCATGATAGAGTATGCCCCTGTAAACGAAAGAATAATAAGAGCTCGCTTCCAAGCAAGGCAGGGAAAACTAACCATCATTCAATGCTATGCTCCAACAAATGAAGCAGAGGATGATGTGAAAACTGATTTCTATCTAGCTCTACAATCTGAGATAGAAAAAGTACCAAAACATGATGTTACAATAGTGATGGGTGATTTGAACGCCAAAGTTGGAAATGATAACACCGGGAATGAAAGAGTAATGGGAAAATATGGGTGTGGCAAGATCAATGACAATGGAGAACGTTTAGTGGACTTATGTGGTGCTAATAACTTAGTAATAGGGGGTACTATCTTCCCTCATAGAGATATACATAAGCTGACATGGACTTCTCCAAATGGTAGAGACAAAAACCAAATAGACCATATTATCATCAATGGAAAGTGGAAAAGATCGCTGCAAGATGTACGCGTTATGAGGGGTGCAGATGTTGCTAGTGACCACCATCTAGTAATTGCAAACATCAAACTGAAACTTAAAAAGTTGTCTACTGATGTAAACGTGTCAAGGAAATTTGATGTTGGTAAATTACAAGATCCAAAAATCCAGCAAGAGTTTAAACTGGAAATAAAGAACAGATTTCAGCTATTAGACAACCTAGCAACTGACAACACAATCACAATATCAGTCAATGATGAATGGCAGCACATACATGAAATCTACACTCAAGCCAGTAAAAAGGTACTAGGATTCAAAAGACAAGTACACAAAGAATGGATAACACCTGAAACTTGGAATTTGATAGATGAAAGGAAAGAAGTGAACAACAAAATTTGCCAAACACGTTCTGAGAGAATTAAGGAAAAGCTAAGAACAAAGTATACAGAATGCAACAAGAAGGTAAAAACAGCAACAAGAAAGAACAAGAGAGATTTTATGGAAGACCTAGCAAAAGAAGCAGAAAGAGCAGCTTCAAATCAGAGAATGGGACAGATTTACCAAGTAACTAAACAACTAAGTGGTAAAAATGCCAAGATAAATATGCCTATTAAAGACAAAAACAACAATATGCTAACAACAGAACGAGACCAATATCTGAGATGGAAGGAACATTTTCAAGAGGTTCTTAATCGAAAAGATCCAGATAATATAGCAATTATTCCTGAGGCATCATTAGACCTTGAAATAGATACTGATCCACCTTCAAAACAAGAAATACAGAAAGCCATTAAAAGCTTGAAAAACAAAAAGGCACCTGGCATGGACCAACTGAATGCAGAACTTTTTAAGATAGATCCAGTTCTGGCAGCGGATACTTTACATTCAGTATTCCAGAAAATATGGGAACAAGCTATTATCCCTAACAGTTGGTCTGAAGGCAACATCATTACAATACCAAAATCAGGAGACCTAACTAACTGCAACAACTGGAGAGGAATCACCTTACTATCCATTCCAAGTAAGGTCTTCTGCATAATTTTGATTTCAAGAATAACAGAGGCTGTGGATAAGAAACTACGACAAGAACAAGCTGGTTTCAGAAAAGGTAGAGGCTGCATCGACCACATATTTGTCCTACATAACATCTTGGAACAGTGTCATGAGTGGCAGAGGAAACTACTGGTAAATTTTGTAGACTTTGAGAAAGCGTTTGACAGCTTACACCGGGAAAGTCTTTGGGAAATTCTGAGAAACTATGGTATACCAAGTAAGATAGTGCAACTCATCAAGCAGTTCTATACAAATTTCTCATGTACCATCAACTCTGAAGCTGACTCTACTTTCCTCGTAAAATCTGGAGTAAGACAGGGATGTGTTATGTCATCTGTGCTGTTTATAATTGCTATTGACTGGGTAATGAGAACAACCCTAGCAGAAAGAAACACCGGACTGAGATGGACACTTTGTACTACGCTTGAGGACACAGACTATGCTGATGATTTAGCTCTTTTATCCCATACCGAAGACCATATGCAGGAGAAGACCAAAAAGCTAGAAGAAACAGCTAAAATGATTGGACTTAAGATCAATGCCAAAAAGACAAAGCTAATGTACCTCAATACAGAGAAACATCCTGCCATATTTGTAGAAGGGAAACAGCTTGAAACAGTAGAGTCATTTAATTACCTAGGCAGTTGTATAACAACAGAAGGTGGTGCTGAGAGAGACATAAAGATCAGAATAGGAAAAGCTAGATCTGCATTCATTAGATTAGGCAACATCTGGAAAACAACAGCCTTTTCAAAGAAGACCAAGCTCAGACTATATAACAGCTGTGTACTCTCAGTACTTCTATATGGCTCAGAGTGCTGGAGAATGACTGACAAAGACATCAATAAACTATCCAGCTTCCATAACACATGTCTACGAAAGATAATGAAAATATTCTGGCCAGACAAAATCTCCAACAAAGACCTTCATGAGATGACGAATACCAAAGACATGGAGACTTTGCTCATACAAAAAAGATGGAGGTGGCTTGGTCATGTTATACGCAAACCATCTGATGACATGACCAAGGTAGCCCTTAGATGGACACCTGAGGGGAAGAGAAAGAGAGGCCGACCTAAAACAACATGGAGACGCACTGTAGAAAATGAGCTAAAGGAAAGAGGATATACCTGGGGTACAGTTGAAAGAACAGCAAACAACAGAGAAGAGTGGAGGAAACTTGTCCTTGCCCTATGTGCCACTAGGCATAGCAAGGACTAAGTAAGTAAGTAAGTATAAAAACAATTAATATTTAGTCAATATCACAAAAATAAAAACTTTTTTGTAACCAACGAAGTTCGTATAATATTGTATTAAAATGGAATTCTGGGGTTTTCTATTCTATTGCCTTTGATTCAGCGAGTCAACATGGCAGCTCCTTCTTTACGGAATGTCAATTTTGGATTTGACGGTAGCTTACGAGAAAACATGTAAATTAAAAATCGGAAATATTGGGTTTGAGAATTAAACATATTTTTTCTAGCGGTTATTAACAAAATAATTAATGCAAGTTAAAGATGTATGAGAATATTTGAGCTTTATCTAACAAGGAGTAAAAAAGGACAGCTCCACACTCGGCATACCAACCCTCGCTTCAGTATTTAAATTAACTAATTTGTCCTATTAGAATCGAAATAATTCATGGAAGCCATAGATTTGTTGTAAATTTACACATGGCCTGGGCCGTGATATTCGTTAATTTTATCCCTCGCTAACGCTCAGGATAAAATTCGAATATCACGGCCCAGGCCATGTGTAAATTTCCCACAAATCTATGGCTTCCATGAATTATTTCTTAAATAACATTACAGTTGATTATTCAATTCATTGACTGGCATATAAGTTATAACTTTTGGAGTCAGGTACAAATAAAAACAAAGGGCAGTTTATCTAAGTTTACTATTCTATTATTGTATGATTAAGAGCAAGAAAATGTTAAAGAATACTCACTTAAATCAACACAAAACTAAACAAAAAACTTATATAAAAAAAACATAGAATTAATTCAGAGTCCATTCGCTATGGACCGATACAACAGAAAAACAACTCTGTATTCCAACTATTCTGCAATAATTTCAGGTACATAAACTACCTCAAACGAATGTGACACGTGCAGTTTCAAGTTTCTCTTTCTCCTTTCATCCATTTCATCTCTTTATTTCTGTATTTCTTTGATCATTGTGGCCTGCAGACGACTTGTAATTTCGACTGGTAACATTGTCTTTATAGATCGAAAACCAGTCGGTCTGACTAGTTAGCGACAAGATGGATTTGAGCGACAAGAAGCGTTGAGATATAAATAGGCACTGGCTACGGTTACATGGGAATGTAACAATAATAAAAATATTATTGTTACATTGGACACTAATTGCCTGAATGCAAAGCTGGGTAAGGAACCGATTTATTACGAATGTAACAATAATTATTGAGGCTACGGTTACATTGCGTTATTGTTACATGAAAACAGCAATATACGCTGGATTTATTAAATTTAAATCTTCTATAGTTTTGTTGCTTAATTCTTTCATATGTACCCAATAATACTTATGATAATGACAAATAATTAGTATTATTGCATAGCAATATAATATTTCCCATAGAAAGTAACCAAAAGTTAGCGTGCAATAAATTCTTATATTGCACTAGTGCAATAAATCTTTAAAATTCATGACGTCATCAACGTTAAAATCTTAGTTTAAACCAATTTTTGCTTTCAAATATCATATTGCTATACAATAAAAGGGTTATTGCATGAATATTGGGGAATATTGTCCCTCGTAGAACATATATTGCACTCACAAGCTCGTGCAATATAAAATTCTACTCGGGACAATATTCCCCAATATTCATGCAATAACCCTATATTATTATTCAACAAATTGTGTTTGAATAGTTTTACGTATTAATGGTTTTGGTGTTCTTTAAGATACTGTCCCAAGTCAGGAGCCTCTGGCCTTTGTAAGTCTTATATGATTTTTAATATTAGTTTCTTGTGTATAATTCGGACTTAAGTATAGCGTCCATTATCACTGAACTAGTATACATATTTTTCATAGTAAGGGGCTTGCTACAGGACGTCTCCGGGTGCGGGAGTTTCTCACTACATTGAAGACCCATCGGTGGCTTTCGACTGTTGTCTGCTCAGCCTCTATGGTCGGGTTGTTGTCGCTTTTAAGTTGACAGGGTCACACATTCCCCATTTCCATTCTCAATTTTACTTTAGATAAGTAGTGCCGCCAAAGGCGAAAAATATAGTTCAATGGGTTGTTGTTGGGAACTCGGGCTGAGAAGAGTGCCCACTTCTCAGTATCAAACTGCACACCTACTCTCATAGCTGTCATTATACTTTGAACAAAGGATGAAGAGATTCCTATTACCAACTTAGTTTTGGGTGATAAAAAAAATAATACTTTGGATGGATATGTAGAAACTGTCATTGTAAATAAAAAAAATAAAGAAATTGTATGTATTGTAAATATAAAATAAATTTCGTCAACTTTTATTATTTAGTACGTATAGTCCCATCGTAGACTACGTTTTTCATGTAACAATAACGCAATGTAATTGTAGCCTCAATAATTATTGTTACATTCGTAATTAATTAGTTCCTTACCCAACTTTGCATTCCGAAAATTAGTCTCCAATGTAACAATAATATTTTTATTATTGTTACATTTCCATGTAACCGTAGCCAGTGCCAAATAAATATTGGTGTCGGGTGCGTTCGACCAAATAACATGTGCGCCTTGTGTATGTCCGTCTGTAGAGTCCGCTCGCACTGAGTCCGTGCGCCCAGGCCCCTGTGTTCGTAAGTCGTACGTGTACCATAATAGTTTGATTTTTATGTTTCGTTTTCAATGTAACTTGAAATACAATTTTGCTTTACCTAATATCAAGGACGTATATGTTATACGTCCTTGCTAATATGAATACCTATGGATCTTCAGAACGCTGGCACTGTTGCACCAATATATTCAGGCTCTACTTCATCGTTATATTTGTTCGTTTCTCACTTCCGGATAGGATTTCGTATTCTGCTTCAAAATCATACATTAATGGTTGGTTGGCCCAAAATGTATCTAATCTGTTTTTGAAAGTGTTTAAAGTTTTTGCTGAAATAACTTCTTCAGGGAGGCTGTGCCATATGTTCACTGCTCTGTTGGTGAAAAAAATACTTCCTGAGATCCAGACGATTTCGTTGTTTCATAAGTTTCATTGAGTGGCCTCTTGTTGTTTTTGTTGTGTTGTGCATCTCTAGCAGACCATTTGTGACTCTAGTGTCGTATAACCCGGTCAATAATTTGTACGTCTCTATCATGTCATCTCGAAATGACGGAAACGGATGGTTGGAAACTTGGGTTTTCGTAAGCGGTCTTCGTATGGCAAGTGTCTCATTGTAGGCAGCATTTTGATTGCTCTCTTTTCAAGTGCACATTCTCAATACTAGTATTATGTCAGCCTTCCTGTAGGGTGATCATATACTGTTTGCGTACTCCAGATTTGGGCTTACAAGTGCATTGAATAATAATGTAAATGTGCGATTGACTAGGTGGACAAAGGAACGGCGAGTAAGGCCTACGATCTGATTAGCTTTATTGACTTGGTTTTGGATATGTTTTGCAAATGTCAGATTCGTGTCAATAATTACACCAATATCTTTTTCTGATTCAACATTTTCAAGGTTAGTGCGTCCGCCTTTATACTTTTTCATAGTGTAGTTTGGGTGTTCATGTGTTGTATTCGAATTCCTTCCACTAATGGGTAGAACTTTACACTTGTCTGGGTGGAATTTCAATAGCCAAGTTTTGCTCCAATCAAATAGGATGTCGAGGTCTTCCTGTATAAGGTTTTGATCGCTCTGATCGACTATTTCTCAAATAGTTTGGTATCGTCTGCAAACATGAATACATCGGATATAACATTGTTTGGCAAGTCGTTATTAAAAAGAACGAACAAAATTGGTCCTAATACAGAGCCTTGTGAAATTCCACTGGTTACGTTCCTCCAACTTGATCTTGACCCATTGACCTGTACGCGCTGTTGTCTATTACTGAGGAAACTTCTTATTAAGCTTGAAGTTTGCTCACTGATACCAGAGACATGTGTATATATGTCTCTGCTGATACCAAGCTGATTGTGCTTTAATTCGGTCTGGTTTGCATATGTAAGTTACTGTAATCAAATAGTTAATTGCTTTGCTAGATTGTACAGGAACCGCTTATATTTTAATTAAGATGGTGAAAATGGATAATTGACATTACGAAATGAAAGTCGCCTTTTTTATCGTAAATTTTGGTATTAAGTTACCCGTTAGGGACGACATCAAAAGTTCAATGTAGGATAAAAAAAACTTAATTCAGATAGTTTTTTTAATGACCCCCCTACCCCCCTCTTAACTTAACTTGGGAAAAATTGATTGACCCATATGGATATATGTAAAATCGATGTAGGATAAAAAAAACAAAAAAACTTGCAGCAGGTTTAACCCCCCCCCCCCCCCCCCCCCCCCCCCCCCCCCCCCCCCCCCCCCCCAAACTATTTGAATTAAGTTTTTTATCCTTCATTGATCTTTTGATGTCGTCCCTTAAAGATATATAAGGGCGTTTTTCAATAAAAACGTATTTTCTTGTCCCAGGCACTTTAAAAAAATGTTTTTGATCTTTGCAGAGACATATAGTACAATTAGAGTATTTTTAATACTTTGATAAAGACTCTATTACCAAAAAAAATCTCGCGAGGTTTAAATCTGGCCGTGTGATATCACGGGATTTCGCCGAGTTGCCATTCTCTTGTATTATATGTCTCTGATCTTTGCAAATAATTTTTTGTGCAATCAGTACATTGAATTAGACTTGCCATTTTTAAGCAAAGAAACAGTTTATTTTTAGAGGGATTGATAAGATATTGACTCAGTCCTGAATGGTTCAAAACAACCAAAATGGCATGTCCCTAGACCGCCTGTTTAACATTCATACTCTAAAATATCGCAAAAAAATGAAGAAATAAATGTTATTTTTACTCTACATAAGTTCTTTAATAATTCAAAAGTATGTTCAGAGCCAACATATTTTAATAAACAGCTTTCAAAATAGGATTTTTAGTTTCAGAAAGTGTATCCCTCACAAAATGTCCACTACAAAACGAAGTCATTAAAATTTGCCAATAAACAGTTTTATACAATCAATGTAATTTTTGTTTGCAAAATATATAAGCATTAGGGTCTTACAAAAGAAGTGATGCTTTTATAACGGCAATTAAATTGTTGGTAAGAAAAATTATCAGTGTACAGCTTAATAAATGCTTTGATGAATACAATCAGTCTTGCTACTATTGCAATATAGGGATTGGGGGGGGGGGGGGGGGGGGGTATAAAACATGCGAAACGGTCCCCTACGAAACAAGTATGGAAGAAAAACGTTTCGTAGTGGACACTACCACTACCATGTAGTCTTTTTTTAGTCTTTTTTCAATTATATTCGTGCAAAACAATTTACAAGGGTTAGTTTCATGTAATTTTTATTATGTTTCTATTATTATATAATAGGGTTGATGACAACTACGAAACTTTTTGTCCACTACGAAACGGTTTTGTCCACTACGAAACGGTTTTGTCCACTACGAAACGGTTTTGTCCACTACGAAACACATCAAATGACCACTACGTAACATGAGTTGTACCTTCATATGTGAAGTACTGTCTAATCTTTATCGATAAAAATGGTTTTCCAAATCAGAAAAAAATGAGATTTTTCTAGTATTTAAAGTAAACAAACTGGATTGTCTACAGGAAATATTTAAAATTGCAAAAAATATGTGTGTTTAGAAGAAGTTTCGTACGGGACAAAAGTCCCCTACGAAACAGTACACAAATTATGAAAATAATATCATTTTAAAGAATATTTAAGATTGCACTTTTTGTTTACAAACAGGTCTATAATAGAGGTATTCAAAATAACTCTTGAAATTAAATTTTAGAAAAGTTGATTTTCCATTTTTTTTGTCTGAAAGTTACGCTTTTATTGAAAAACGCCCATATAGCAAGACTCATTAGGAAAAGGCAGTGCTCATTGTTAGTATTAGTTTTATTCAAGTTAGTTCAGCCTGGGACTACTGTACCAGTTAATATAATAGTCCCAGGTTCAACAGGACAATTCGCTTGAAGTCAGATACATTATTTAAAGAAAGCCAGCATATCATCCAA
Source organism: Mytilus trossulus (assembly GCF_036588685.1). Lineage (NCBI taxonomy): Eukaryota > Metazoa > Mollusca > Bivalvia > Mytilida > Mytilidae > Mytilus > Mytilus trossulus. The sequence goes on along the minus strand of NC_086382.1, from coordinate 38,034,535 downwards.
ATATCTATAGAAGTGTTATTGATTTTTTCAAATAGTCTATTGAAACAATAGATTTACAAATAAACGGTTCATTCATTTTTTTTACATAAATAAGGCTGTTAGTTTTCTCGTTTGGATTGTTTTACATTGTCTTATCGGAGCCTTTTAGAGCTGACTATGCGGTATGGGCTTTGCTCATTGTTGAAGGCCGTACGGTGACCTATAATTGGTAATGTCTGTGTCATTTTGGTCTTTTGTGGATAGTTGTCTCATTGGCAATCATACCACATCTTCTTTTTTATATGTTAACATAAAGATATGTATTGTCTATTTTGCTATTTTGATCGAGAATTTGTATAGTAAAAAAAAATCATAAATTTGATAGTAAAATGCAAATGCTGAAATTAGAATAGCAAAGCTTTAACAATACATGCAAGTTTATTGACTTACATTATATGTACACTATGTAAATTATTGTTTTTAATAGATTAGACCGTTGGTTTTCCCGTTCGAATGGTTTTACAAATACTAATGTTTGGGACCCTTTATTGCTTGCTGTTCGGTGTGAACCAAGGCTCTGGGTTGAAGGCCGTACCTTGACCTATAATGGTTTACTTTTATAAATTGTTATTTGAATTGAGATTGTCTCATTGGCACTCAAACCACATCTTCCTATATCTATAAAGTCAATAAATCATACGACTGAGTTGTTTTGGACCAGAAAAAACTTCATGGAAATGAGATGTTTAGATGCTAATACAACTGCATACCAAATATCAATGACCTACCACTATTCGGGTTCCCCATACACTGACATACTCACAAGCTAATAAATTATTGACGCTGCCGCCGCCACCGCCGCCTCCGCCGCCGATGCTGTAAACAGTATCCATAAAATGCGCTTTTTGCTGACTCCGCGGCGAGACATAACTGTCAAATTATAGCATATTATTATATATGTTGACTTCTTAAGTTTCCAAAAAGTGTCACAAAAAATTGATCTAAATGTTGCACCGATTTTCTATAAATGATTGGGCATCAGTGGCAGAGTGGTCTAGATAATAGAACTACTGTATATCTAGCATGTAAACCGAGGTTGTGAGTTCAAATCCCGCATTTGGAAGGTACGCTCAACTCCTATCTTAATTGACCAGGATTGTGAATTTTCCTACCGAATGTAATGTTATTGTTATTTTCTGTGTATTCCGGCTTCCGCCACCAGCTTAGACAACTGATTGGTACAGAAATTTAAATACTAGTATTAGAAAATAAATATAAAGTGCATGCAACATGCATTATTTGTGTCTCACTATCCAGGAAATATAGACATATTATGAGATATATCTGAACTGCATGAACATAATGAAATTAAAGACGAAGACAGAAACATGAATAAATACTAAAATTCTATTATCAAAGTGTTCTTGTCGCTAAAGTGTTCTTCTCGTCGCTTCTTGACACGTTTTGTCTCTAGTTTATGGGACCAGTAACCAGTTTACTAAAATCGGAAACGAACCCGGATTAACCAGTTATGTCGAGTTTACTGAACGGTCATGCAGTTCAAATGCAGATTTTTACTATCAGTCTAATTAAAAAAAGAATTATACTGTAATAATTGTGTTATATAGGCCAGAGTGATGTAATACTACATATAAGGGTCTCGATGGGTGATCATGCCACCTTAGGGCCGAGATTTTTTTTCAGTTTATAATATTCTAACTTCGTTATTCTTTAATATTCTAAACTTGCTATTTTTCTCTATTCTTTAATATTCTAAAGTGTTTTTCTCTATTCTTTATGAATTACGCCTGCTACTATTCTTTATTCTTTATATTTAAGTATTTTTCTATTCTTTAATATTCTCAAGTATTTTTCTCTATTCTTTAATATTCTAAAGTATTTTTCTCTATTCTTTATGAATTACGCCTGCTACTATTCTTTATTTTTTATATTTCAACACCCTTTTATTTTCTACTCTTTAGATTGTTGTCCTATTTTTCTCTTATTTATTTGTTAAGCCATTCATTCTATACGTTTTGTCCATTCTGCAAACTCCATCCAGAACCGGCTCAGAAACTTGTGATCAATAATACATCGACTGATTATAGAGGTGTTAAATTCTGATACAGGAATACCAGTTGACATTTATTAATTATGCAAAAATAGACAAAGGCAAATTTAAATTTGTATATCTTCATAATTTGCATGGATGTGCTATATTCATGCTATATACAGTAGAAAAAGCTTAAAATATAAAAACAAATTAACAGCACCATACATCTTTGCTATGAATGTTCGTATCAAACATATTGCATATTCTAGCAACACAAGTTCAGTTCAAACGTCAATACATTTGTTTTGTTGTTCAAAATGAAACTATAAACTTGTTTTTGTTCAAATATATAAGCAAATGATGAAACTACGTACATCATTTACTGATTCAGTTTATCACTTGAATATGTTTTCCATTTAACGAGGAAAAGAAATCCATCTTCAAATCCATCTTTCCAAATTGGACAAATTCAGTGTTATAAATGCGTTCGAAATACCTACAATTTCTATTATATTAATGTGGTATTGATAATTCTAATCTTTACCATTCTTTCCAATTGGAATTTTCACACAAGAAGTGTATATTAGAGAGAGAACAAATAACTAAATATGCCTAGAAATCATATGCAACCTAAATGTATATCAGTGGTGGATCCAGGAAGGGGGAGTTCAGGCATTGGACCCCCCTTTTTTTTAATTTAAATCAATGATTTTGAATGGGGATATGGTTTGACCCCGGCCCTTTATCATGGGTTGGAACCCCCTTCTCAAAATGTCTTGATCCGCCCCTGTATATTACTCAAATTGTGGTCATTTTTGCCACCCCTTTGTTTCTTCTAGAAAACCGCTTTAGTGTTAATAACCAACAAACAAGGTTTCTCATTTGAATTGTTTTACATTTGTACGGGGCCTTTCATAGCTGACTATGCAATTTGGACTTTGCTCATTGTTAAAGGCCTTACGGTGACCTATGGCAGTTAATTTATGTGTCATTTGGTCTCTTTGTCAATCATACGTACCACATATCGGCAAGTTCTTTTTTATATTAAATTTTTAGCAATCTTATTTCTTCAAAGCCAAATAAATATTCTACAATGGTAACAGGATAAGGACAGATTGCACCACCTATCCAAAAAATGATTGAAGTTTATTTTTGTATGACATCATTAAGATTGTATTTTTGTACATGTGTATATGGTTAAATAGTAAAATATACTGATTAACTAGGTAAGCAACACATATTTTGATTTATAACTTTCAATAAAAAATTCCCATATATTTTAAGATTAATCGTTTAGCCGGGCACATTAATTTTTTCTTTGCTTATACTATGATAAATGTTTGCTTTATAGTTTAGCCTATAGAGTTGGGTTCTTTTATATAGAATTAAAAAGTATTTGTTACTTAACTCTTGTTACATCGTATATATATATATTGATTTGCGCTGAGACTACTATGTGTTATAGTAGTCTCAGATTTGCGTAATAATTAAGATGTTGGTTTAAACTGGTTAGTTTTATTCAAATTTGTTATTTCCGTATTCATAAAGGAAAAGAGTTAGACGTAGAATTAGACCCCGATATAAAATAATTCCTCACCGGAGAATTGATAAAAAAAACGTAAAATGTGTAAGGTGCAGAATTACAATTTTATGTTGCAATCAGTTACAAGTTGATGATATTTGATAGTTAAATTTAACCAGCCGGTTGACTCATTCTTCTCTATTCTCAAAGCTTAAAACTATATCTGGTCCAGATAAAGCCATGATATTTTTATTGTCCAATGATGTTGACTACTCGAAACTGACTCGGCCACCGAAAGATTTATTATTGCAGAGCCTAGGTGGTCAAGTGATCTGGCGCGTCATAGTTTTTCTTATTGGGTATCTTCGTAATAGTGACTCACTTCAACAAAAACAAACAAGGACGATGTGATGAAACATCTCAACTCGAACGCACCAATAGCAAACCATATGTTTTTTTAATTGAACAATTCAACTGTTTACTGGCTTTGTGCTTTTAGCTCATGGTTGTTTAATTACATGTAGATAAAAACTTAACTAGCAAAATAAAATTTGTACGTTAATTTTTGTTTCAGTTTATATTAAACACAAAACTCAGTGGTCGGCTATATCTTTATTGCAGTATATATACAGAAAAATATAAGTGGATTACAATTCGGATTCATGTCCGTTGTACATTTCGAGAAAACATATCTTTATATCTTTAATAACCACCTTTCTTGCCATATCCGTAACCATAATTGCCACCATGATTACCACCATAATTGCCACCTCCAAGTGCAACAAGTCCACCACCATTATAGCCACCATTATAGCCACCATAGCCATATCCGCCGCTGTATCCACCAAAATCTCCAATAAGTCCTCCGCCATATCCTAAACCATCAAATCCTAAACTATATCCGCCATATCCTCCACCGTTTCCGCCATATCCTCCATCGTATCCGCCTAACCAGCCACCGTGTCCGCCTAACCAACCACCACCATTTCCGGCACCATACCAGCCACCATATCCTCCATCCCCGCCACCATTTCCATATCCTCCACAACCTTTACCATAACAACGATGACTAATCGGATGTGCACAGACGGCAGACAAAAGGAATACAAGAGCAATGGCGACGTTCATATTTTTAGCTAAAAATATTACACAAAATGAGTAATGAAAGTGTTATATAGACAACAGTAAATTTATTATTATGACTTTTTCTCCGATTCTAAAATACTTTTATTGTAGATACTGACATAAAATTAATAATTGACTTATTTGTCTAGTGCTGGGCATAGTGCAATACAATTTGGTGCCACAGTAAAAATACTCAGAATAGAAATTTAATAGATTTTATTCCTGAACTTTTTTTGGAAACATCCCATCCAAAACTCGTAGATTTTAATTAAGCACTAATTAATGAAAGTGTTATAAAGACAGCAGTAAATTATGACTCTTTTTCCGATTTAAGAATACTATTATTGTAGATACCGGTGCATATACATAAAATTAATAATTATCTTATTTGGCAATGTGACGTTCAGTGCATTTTACTGTACCGTCACTACCACGTGAATCATGTTCATTGAACAGATTGTTTAAGCATAGTTTTCTCAATACGTTTGCTAGTTATTGTTTATAAATTAAAAAAAGTGCCAAAACCGGCAATAGTATCACAGCCTAAAAATTGTCCATTGAGTAAAAGTTAAGCTTTAACAAAATAAACTGACATAAAAATAAAAAAAAAAAATCGTTTTTTTCGCGATTTATAAGCATTAAATGCTACACAATTGTTGTTCTCCACTTAGATCTATACAGTCAATAATACTCAAGACAATTACAAGTTGGCAATTACAGCAAACTAACTTGAGTGTAAGTCTTTGGTTAGCTTGCTAGCTGAACCGTGAAGTCATTATTAAGTTTGGTAAACTACCCTCCTTTAAAAGTAAACTAGTCCGACATATAACCAATCTATATGTCTGTGGGACTAGACTAACTTCCAAAGGAGGGTAGTATACATAACATAATAATTATTTTGTAGTTCAGCTAGCAAGCAATCTAGAAAAAGACATTACCTTTACCTACACACTCAGTAATTTTGCTGTAATCAGTCTTGAGAATTTATAGAAAAAGTTAACCCACAGCAGATGGAGGAAATTTGAATGTCATTGATCATCAATTTGATGATGTAAGGGTCATATGTAGATGACAAATTTTGGATTGGCAAAAAAAAACACAAAAAAACTCGAATATGTATATACACCTCCGAAGATTTTTAAAATGCTTGTGAATTTTAACAGGTATATTATATACAAAGTTTAAGAAAACCAACATTTCACCCTCTTAAATCTAAATGTATGTAAAAAAAAAAGGGGGGACCTTCTTTGACAAAATTTACTGAAACTAACCAACAATTAGCAGAAGTGAAACTTTTGTTATAAGAGAAATTTAATGGGAAAGTGCAGGGAGAAATTTGTGAGCTCTGATTACAATTTACAGTCAGTCAGGAATATGGCAGAATCAATTCATCCCTTTTAAAAATCACGTTCTAGAAAATTTCCTATCTTGCCTTTTATAAATTTGAAAGCAATTAGGGTACGCTTCTTATTCATGAATATTTCTTATCATTAATAAAACCCAAACAATCATTGAAAAAGGATTTCACTGATATATAAAACAGAAGTGTAGAGGTTCTAGATATAAGAGGATGGGGCATGTAAGGGTCCTTCATTTCTGAATTCTTAGGCTTTTTGTGCCATTTTTTTTTATTTTAAAAGTTCGCCCATTATTCTCTATTCTTTATCTTGTTGGTTAATTTTTCTCATTCATTTATTTTTTGCCAATAATTTTTTCAATCTTTACTTATTTTCCATTATTCTCTATCCTTTATAATTTGTCCTTTATTCTGTATTCTTCATAATTGTTCATTATTCTCTATATTTTTTATATTTTAGCAAAAATTTTCACTTTTCTTTATATATCATCCCTTTATTTTCTCTTTTCGTTATTTTTGTGTCGACTTTTCTCTTTTCTTCCTTCTTTTACTCCCATTTCTTTTTTTGTAATTAAAACCTTATTATTATTATTAGCTACAACTCTTTTGCAATGAAAGATTGAGGATAAAACATAGAATCTTAATCAAAATAAATAAATATTTAACTTACCTTTCTGAGACTATTTAAATGTGTACAGATACAGTATTTCAAGCGGTTTATATACTATAGCGTGCACCACAAGATGGAGATTAATATGGTCAATTTGTCAAACAATGAAATTGTACATTAAGATTTACGATTTTTATTCTGTCATTATTTTAATTTTATACTTTTATTGATGGAAAAAAATCTTATAAAAATTAGACCGCTCGTTAAAACATAATTTATCAAAATTATTTACAGTATAATTCCATTACATACTATAATATTAGCAAGTATTTGGTTCTATTTCAAACCTCAATCAAGAACATTGACTGATGACGGCGTTACATTTTTTGCACCAAGAAAAGCTTTTTATTTTAAGATTGATATTTGTACCTCGATACGTAAGGATTCTAACTCAGTATGCACATGTTTCATTGTCATATAAAAACTGAAAGTTTTATTTGTATTTCGCTTTGGCCTTTATATATTGTATATCAATACTCTTTTTATATTTGATGGAGGACTGAAAAGAATAAACGTGTGGTTACAATTGATCACCAAAAGTGCTGAGTATAGAATTAAATGCATATACATACAGGACAAGGACATTGCAGTATGATAATGAACCTTGCTGTGTACTAAATGACAGCGAAGCTGGATTTTTGACGCACTAGTTCACAAGGTAACAGTCCATAGGGAATTTTGTCAACTAATCAAGACACTTAAGTCTGACTACAAACCGACCACTGGCTGACAGACTACATGCTCTTGCACCCTCATGCTGTAGCGGAGAAGCATCAACATTGGTTTAACCAGCCGGTGTTCGAACTACAAACTTTATCACTCGAGGCAACCAAGCTAACATTAAACTACATCACTCGAGGCAACCATGCTAACATGAGACTTGCAAGTCGGCAACCGTATTTAAAAAGACAAAAAATGTGATTACTACACATACATGCCATTTAAACACGAGTGACTGGACTTGGCACATTCGCCATTGAATATCTATATAACCCATTTACACTTTTTTGTTCAAGGCAAAATTTAATGAAATGTCATGGAACATCATCAATAATATTACAAGATGATCTGTATTGTTTTCAATTATAGCAATAGCATAATACTTCGTAATGATTGAATTTAATAAACATTTATATAATATATATGACCAATTAGTGAAGCTGTAATTTCATTGTCTTTGTGGTTGGGTTTTCCCCATATGCTACCTGTTTGTTTCGCATCTTCTAAGTGTTTACCTATTCAAACGTGTTTTTTCTTATAGTTATTATTATTTTTCAATGTGTAAAGTTTCCAATACAACACACTTAATGTGTCCATCTTCTGAAAGAAAAAAACATTCAGATGGTGATCTATCTTCATCTTTACAGCTAATTTCCTAGTACATGTAGAGCAAGACTTTAGTTAGCTTTCTTGTTTTGTTTTTATATTGTACAATCATTAGGATAACACCCAATTAAATTCAAATATTATATATACAGGTTAAACTATTCCTATATAAATTGTTTAAAGATGTCAATTTTATTTACAAAGCTTTTATAAACAATTATACAAACAAAGCAAGCTAGCCAACCAAAGTTTTGCTTTACCTGCATTAGGAAATTAGCTGTAACGAATTCTAGTCTTAGTTGCTACCTGTAAAAGCAAGAAAATTGATGTAGCCTACATATGTAGTTTCATTTGTATTCCCATGTATATCTACATTATCCATATATAAACCTTTGAATAGTTTACGAAATAAAGGCAACAGTAGTATACCGCTGTTCAAAACTCATAAATCCATGGACAAAAAACAAAATCGGGGTAACAAACTAAAACCGAGGGAAACGCATTAAAAAATAAGAGGAGAACAACGACACAACACACACAGAAACGGACCAAGCATCAGACAAAATACAACGAGAATAACAAATATAACATCAAAACCAAATACATGAATTTGGGATAGACAAGTACCGTGCCACGTCTTATCTTAATATCTCAAAAATAAGAGAAAACAAACGACACAACGTTAAAATGCAACACACACAGAAACGAACAATAATATAACAATGGCCATCTTCCTGACTTGGTACAGGACATTTTTAAAGGGGAATAGAAATGGTGGGTTGAACCTGGTTTTGTGGCATGCCAAACCTCGCACTTTAATGGCAAAGTCAAATATAACATTGAAATGACAACATAATATTACAGGACTACAATACAAATAAATAGGAGAACATATTAGACAAAGAAACACATGATTAATAGATAACAAAAAGCATCAGGTTTAAAATTCAATGCGCAAAAAACGCGCCTCGTCCACACAAGACTCACCAGTGACGCCCAGATATAAAAGATCGAAAGTGAAAAAAGTACAAAGTTGTACAGCACTGAAGATCAAAAGTTGAAAAAGGTTGTGCCAAATACGGCGTTGTTTTTATGCTTGGGATAAGAACGAAAGTGATGTATCATCTAAAACAATGGGCAATCTTGAATGCAATTGGAGTGAGCTTTTATATCCCTCACTGTACCATTTACAGTAAGCCTTTGTATCCTTCACTGTAACATTTATAGTAAGCTTTTGTATCCTTCACTGTAACATTTATAGTAAACTTTTGTCGACCTCACTGTAACATTTGCAATGAGCTTTTGTTGTTTTCATTGTTATATTTTCAGTAAGCTTTTCGAGAACTCCCTTGATTCCGAAATTTACAAAAAATACGGCCAAGTGACCAATTTACACTTTATTTTAAGAACCCTAGAAAAGGTAGTTGATAAGAGAATAGATGTTCATTTGGACTACAACTCATTGTGTGAACCACTTCAGGCATCATATACAGACCACACCATTCAACATAAACTGCGAGAGTACATCATGATATGAAATGCGGCTTTAGATAAACACACATCAGTAGTATTGGTGCTATTGGACCTTTCCGCTGCATTCGATGTCATAGATCACAGAACGTCTGTCATTTGCATATGGCATACCTGGTTGCGCTCTAGAATGGATTAAGTCGTATTTGACGAATATACATCAGCGTGTGGTGATTGGAAAAACTACATCGAAGAAATTTCATCTAACATTCGCTGTTTCATGCTAGGCCCGAAATTGTAAGTTGTCTTTTCTCGAAGCCAATAGGTCAACTATGCCGTCGTCATGGCATGAAATATCACTGCTAAGCGGACGATACACAAGTGTACATGGTTATCAAGCCGCTAGACAACTGTGAGAACTATTTTTCAAAATTTGAACTATGTCTTTCCTACATTAGTTCATGGATGTCAACAAATATGTTAAAACTTATCATATTCACACCGAAACATCTGAAGGCTAGTGTACCAAATCTCCAAATCAAAGTCGGCAATACTGTTATAAGTAGTTTATCCTGCGTGAAAACCCTAGGTGGACGTTTTGATCAACATCTTACGATGGAACGGCAAGTTTTTGCCATAGTAAAATCCTGTCATTTTCACATCAGTAATATTAGACGCATTAGCAGATTCATAACAACAACTGCTTGCAAGACAGTAGTGAACAGTCTAGTAACATTCAGACTTGATTATGAAAATATTCTGCTGAACGGTATCAACAGGACTACATAGTACGGGGCGCCGAATGTGACAAAAGTGAGTCTTGTTAAAAAAAAAAGAGTTCAGTTTAACATAATTTGTAGCATACTACAAATTTAAAATTTTGTCATACAAAATTATCTTTCAATGGTCAAAAGTTACTTTTGTCATGACAAAATTAAGTTTTGTAACACAGACTTTACTTTTGTTACCTAATTTGAAAATTGGGCAACAAAAGTCATTTTTGTATGCAAATTAGTTTAGTTTGGATTCTGTGAACTAATTTACATACAAAATCGACTTTTTTGACACAAAATTGAATTTTGACAAAATCGAATTTTGTCTCGCATGACCAAATTCATTTTTGTAACACATATTTTACTTTTGTTTATACAAAATTGAATTTTGTCCATAGACAAAATTGACAAAATCGATTTTGTCTTACAAAATAAAATTTTGTCTCTCAAAATTAACAAAATTGACTTTTGTCGCACTAAAGTCAATTTTGTCTCAAAAAATTGAATCTGATCTCACACAATTGACTTTTGTGTTTTAATTTCCATATCAGGTAACAAAAGTCAGTTTTATATGCAAATAAGTTTTTATTTGCATACCTTTTTGACAAAATACTTTTGTCATGACAAAAATGAATTTTGACTACAAAAATGAATTTTGACTACAAAAATTAATTTTGTCATCACAATATTGAAGTCCTCATAAAACAAGTTTGTATCACATAGTTTTGTAAGACAAAAATGATTTTGTTATGACAGAATTGAATTTTATACAAAACCACAAGAGTCCCATTCAGCTCCCCGTACATGGAACATATTACAAACAGTACAAAATACAGCAGCTCGTCTGATAACCAGGACAAGAAAACATGAACATATTACACCGATTATTGCTGATTTACATTGATTTCCCGTCCAATATAGACCACAATACAACTGTCTGACTTATGTGTACTGCGCTTTGAATGACATTGGCCCTGCTTACATTCAGGAATTAGTCAATCTACACGTGCCAATCCGATCTTTAAGTTTAGGCTCCACAAAAATACTTACCGTTCCAAAAGTGAGGAGGAAGACGTAGGCGAAAGACAATTTGATTGGGCAGCGGCATCTCTATGGAACTATCTCCGAACAGTTTCAGACAATCCAAGTCCATAGAGTGTTTTAAATTACAGCTAAAAACTAATTTTTATCGCATTGCTGTTTTATTAGATTGAATTCTTTTCCCTTAAACGGGCCTTACTTTTTTTATTAACTTTAAATGCAACTTTTTGTATTTCGTTTTAGAATTTTTGCTTGTTTAGCATGCATTTAGCCCATACCGTTAATTTTTAATTCTTTGTTTTAACATGTATTTTCGTATTGACCTTTTATTTTATGGTAGGCATTTTTCATTTCAGTATTTGAATGTATGTTTTATGATTTTTCATTGATTTGTTTTAATTACCATGCAAATTTACAGCGCCTTAGAGTAACTTTGATTTTTTATATAGGGCGCTTTTATAATTTTTCATTATTAACATATGCTTTGAGCTTTAGTAGACCTCTCTGTAATATGTACCGTGGACTTCTGTAGACCTGACTGTAACATATGCAGTGAGATTTTGTAGATCTCGAAGTAACACATGCGGTGAGTATTTGTACAACTCACTGTAACATATGCAGTGATCTTTTGTAGACCTCGCTGTAACATTTGTAGTGACCTTTTACACCGTGTAGAACGCCACATGCGGGGTGTCGGCTATGTTTCGAAGCGAAAAAAGATTATCAAAGTAAGTTCAAGTATCAAAATATCTTTATTTAGAATTCTTAGTACCATATAATGTACTGCACGGAAGGAACTGAAACACAGTCTATTTCCTGCAAGAAAAATCAGTTGGTTTTCAGTGCTCTGTTTTCTCAAACACCTCTCCCTAGATTTCCGTGTTGCAGATTTTGAGGCTTCATATGCAAATTTCTGGATAAAAAACTACTTTAGACGACTTCCCCTGCATCATTTATATAGAATTGAATTCCTTTTATGAAATTTAATCAAATACCAGCTTCATACTTTAAATTATTTGGTTTTAAAACTAAGTTTTTCATTAAAATATAAAGTGTCGCTCGGGGTGTCAGATTTTGCATCTCAAGGGGTAGAGGCTTCCAATAAAAAACGAAAAGATGTATATCGGTCTTTATCTGATACTTTCTAATTCAAACACATCTGCTGTATTATGATAACTATGATAACAAATAAAAAACTGAAAGTACTTCATTTTGCCTGTGTTTTAGTCATATAAGATATGTGCTTTTAATTTCATAGATAGTAAATATTGACTCAAAATATTTGGTTTTGAAGCTAGAAAATAATTCCTTTTCCTTTCCAGTTACTATCATAGTCAGATAAAGTCACTGATGTGGCTCAATGCACCGAAACATGGAGGAAAATCATAGAGCAGACCTTCAAAATCTGCAACCCGGAAAACTAGGGAGAGGTGTTTGAGAAAACAGAGCACTGAAAACCAACTGATTTTGCTTGCAGGAAATAGACTGTGTTTCAGTTCCTTCCGTGCAGTACATTATATGGTACTAAGAATTCTAAATAAAGATATTTTGATACTTGAACTTACTTTGATAATCTTTCTTCGCTTCGAAATTGCCACCACGTACGTGTCAAACATAGCCGACACCCCGCATGTGGCGTTCTACACGGTGTTATATAGGCCTCAAAGTTACACACGAAGTGAACTTTTTGAGACCTCACTGAAACAAATGCAGTGAATTTTGTATACCGCACTGTAATATTTGTAAAAAGCTTTTGTATACCTTCCTGTAACATATGCGGTGACCTTTTGTACACCTCACTATGACATTTGCAGTCTTTTGGAGAAACAGTCTGTTTCATACGCAAAAAACGGAAGAGGCAGAGGTAAGTAACATTGAAGTTTTATTTTAATAAAACTGTCATGCACGCTATAATACTTCTTGCTTTTTTGTATAAAGCATAAAACAGGATAAGACCATACACCTACTTCGAGTCCTTTTTTAGGAAAATTCGTCAGGAATACTATCTTAAAAGTATCAGTTAATCTTAAAATAGTTCTGGTATTAGTGTTCTCACAGCTAGTTTAAATCCAACAACAACTAGCAAATAAATCATGCATCTAAGACTAAATTATCATTCAGTACACATCCATGTGTAAAGTGTAAAGCCGTCATAAACAGTCAGAAAACAACATAACCTTGTGAAATGCCAATATTCATGGTTTTGTTAAGTATGAAAAGTAGAAATTTCTTCAGAGCATGAACGAAGTGTTAAAAAGGAATTATAAGCGAAACGTCACGTCCCTGACAATGAGTTTAACTGTGCTGAGAACCACCTCCGGATGGGAGATTTTCACGCTGCGCCGAAGACCCATTGGTTGGCTTCGGCTGTCGTCTGAACTTTAATCGGGTTGTTGTCTTTATGACATGTTCCCCATTTTCATTCTTAATTTTATTATTTCTGTGTGTTTGATGATTCTACATTAGTTTAAACATATTTATTTAAAAAATATGGGAAACAAGTTATTGCAACTTATCAATCCCTTTCCACTTTGCGGGTGCGAGTGCTGCCTTGTAGCGGTATTAGCCTGCTCTTATTCAAAATCTACAAGGGTGTCTTTAACGTGCAAGAGATATGACTCGCACTGGCCAGACCCTTATCGTCTGCTCCCGTCCCATATCATCGTTTCCTCAAGACCATACTCGCAAAGGGTTTCAAGGGAGAGCCGAAAATTTAGTCCCTGAAATTTCCATCCCGGAACGGAAATTGAATCTACATTATCTAGGGATATAGGGAGGGTAGATATCACACACAACATGTATAAAAGCGCTGCATTAAGAGTTTGCACCTGTCCAAATACAGGAGCCTCTAGCCTTTACTGGTCTTGTATGTTTTCTTCATTTTCTTGTTCATTTATATGTTTCAGGGTATCACCAGCCCATTAGTCAACATTTCGGTGTTGTCATGAATATCAATAATGTGGTCATTTTTATAAATTTCCTGTCTACAAAACTTTGAATTTTTCGAAAAACTAAGGATTTTCTTATCCCAGGCATAGGTTACCTTAGCTGTATATGGCACAACTTTTGGGAATTTTGGATCCTCAATGCTCTTCAACTTTGTAATTGTTTAGCTTTATAAATAGTTTGATATGAGCGTCACTGATGAGTCTTATGTAGACGAAACGCGCGTCTGGCGTACTAAATTGTAATCCTGGTACCTTTGATAATTATATATTCAGAGTTTAGTTTGACATCCACGATCGCTGAGCTAATACACATTTTCGTTTAGGGGCCAGATGAAGACCTCCTTTGGGTGCGTGATGTTCTCTTTGTGTTCGATGCATGATGGACTGTTTTCTGCTCTAAGGTTGTGTTGTTGTCTTTTTGAAAAAATTGCCAGTTTCTATTCTAAATATTATTTGGAAAATAAAGTTCACACGGTCAAAGTTCTTTGAGTGTTGAACATTTTTCGACCCAAAGGACACTGTCATAATGACATGTCAATTACATATTTTAATCCCCTAGGGTATCACAAGCCCAGTAGTCAGCATTTATGTGTTGACATGAATGATAATTGATATGGCCATAATTATGAATAAACTGCTTATAAAACTTTACTTTTTTGAAATACTAAGTCTATTCCACCTCAACAATAGATTGTTTTAGCTGTATTTGGCAAATTTTTATGAAATTTTGGTCCTCAAGGCTCTTTAACTTCGTACTTTATTTGAACCTTTTAACTCTTTTGATTTGAGCGTCACTGGTGACTCTTTTGTAGACGAAACGCACATTTGGCCAAAATACAAACTTTCAATCCAGGTGTCTATGACGAATGTGTTGGTATTTGGTATGCAATTAGAACTAGTTGAACTGAATCTTAATTTTCGAAATAAGGCAGTTTGTAAATTTATAAATAGTTCGTAAAAAGAGCATTAATTTCGCGTATGTTTGTTTTTCTCTAAAAATCTACAGGATTTAGAATAAAAAATATGTTTTACATGTAATAAATTAAACATTTCTTTATTAAAAATATATGCTAGTTGTAATTGGATTCGTCTTTCAAAGGAAACCAAATAGTCCCGATTTGAATAGTGACAAAGGGTAAAACTACAAAATAATCGTTTCTTTTTATGTTTTTTTTTCATTTATTGTCCTGAAAACAACAAAAGCAAGCACGATGACCTAAAATTTCCATATTTTCATTTCACAATTATTTTATTTTGCACTTAAAGGGGCACTAGCTGTCAAATTCATGGTCACCAATTTGACTCAAATTCTCATATTTGATTAATAACAATGTAAAACATTTATCCAATCTATCAAACGTTTAAAATAAACAGTTTACAGAGCATGGGGTAGATGATATGTAGGTTCGTTTCGTGTGTATTTAAATCCAGACGCCATCTAATTAAATATCGATTTGACCTCAGATGACCATATAAGCGATGTAAACACAGATAAAGATATGCATAGGTTAAACCAGCACGTGCAATTGGATTTTTATAGGTCTGCTTGATTTGAATTTATAGATTAAAAATATAAGTGTCTCATTGTTTTTAACCGTATAAGAATGATTTATGTGGATCGAATTAGTAATCAAATGATTAACCGTAGTTTCACTTTCATTGTTGACATTATTTTTCTTTAAATAACCAGTTCACGTACAATGCATGCGTTGTCAGTCTCTAGCTAGGGTGTTAAATTAAGTTCACATGAATACCGGTTAGAATGATGATGACGTTTTCACTTGCAAGTGAATCAGTCAAAAATTATGTATAATCGCTTATTTCAACAAAATTAAAGCAAATTGATTGCTAAAATCAAATTATTATTTCATTATTCCAATTTAATTAATGATTAATCTAAAAAAAATATATACTTTATTTTTTATATATATCGTAGCTAGTGCTCCTTTAAATTATTAATCCTACATACCTAGTCTTTGTGATATAAAGATAAATCTTAAGAAGCAAAACACAATGTGTACGTTATCTTTTGTTACAATTTAAATTACTAGTAAACAGAAAACGCAGTTGCCAGCTATATCTTTATTGCAGTATATATACAAACATATATATGTGGATTACGATTTAATTTCATGTCTGTTGTACCATTTCGAGAAAAGATAATCTGTATATCTTTAATAATCACTTTTTTTGCCACCATATCCGCCACCATGATTGCCACCATATCCGCCGTTTCCAAGTACAACAAGTCCACCACCATTATAGCCACCATTATAGCCACCATAGCCATATCCGCCGCTGTATCCATCAAAATCTCCAATAAGTCCTCCGCCATATCCTAAACCATCAAATCCTAAACCATATCCGCCATATCCTCCACCGTTTCCGCCATATCCTCCATCGTATCCGCCTAACCAGCCACCGTGTCCGCCTAACCAACCACCACCATTTCCGGCACCATACCAGCCACCATATCCTCCATCCCCGCCACCATTTCCATATCCTCCACAACCTTTACCATAACAACGATGTCTAATTGGATGTGCGCAGACGGCAGACAAAAGGAAAAGAAGAGCAATGGCGACGTTCATTTTTACGGCTAAAATATTGCAAAAATGATTGATGAAAGTGTTGTATAGACAGCAGTAAATTATGACTTTTTCTCATATTTTATATTATCAATTTTATAGGTAAAGTTTTGTACATGAAATTATAAATTGACTTAAATCATTTGTCAATGCGACGACGTTCTTTGCATTTTACTACCACACGGGTATCATGTTCATTGAAGGGAGTGTAATTTACTCAATACATTAGATTGTTACTGTTCATGAATTAAAATAGAGATAGGGCCAAAGCCACCTGAATTCTTTAATCTTTATTTGAATTCATGGTATCACAACCCAAAAAGTGTACTTTGAATAACTAGCAAAATAAATTGGAAAAAAAATCATGTTTCTTACGAATTATTAGTATGAATAAACTCATCATAGATGCCATGACTAAAGTTTGGATTTACGCCTAATTCGCTTTTCGTCTATAAAAGACATACAGTGATGCTCGAATAAAAAAACTTTAAAAAGGCAAAATGAAGAACCAAGTTGAAGAGCATTAAGGACGAAAATTTGTTTTGCCAAATACAGCTTAGGTAATCTATTCCTGAAGTAGAAAAGCCGTTTAGAGAAAAGAGTACAGGCAAGTGTCAGAATCAATTATCCCTTCATAAATCACGTTCTAGAAAATTTCTTACTTTTACTTTTTTTTCAATTTGAAAGCAATATTAACACTCGTATTCATGAATATTTCTTATTATTAACAAAAACCAAACAAACAATGATCGAAAAAGGATTTCACTGATATATAGAACTGGAACGAAGTGGGTCTGATTATGAATCCTTCATTTCTGACTTTTTTTTTATCTTCTTAGGCCATTTTTCTCTATTTTTGTATTTATAATGTTTATAATGCATTATTCTCTACTCTGTAAAATCACAAAAATACTGAACTCAGAGGAAAATCAATACGGAAAGTCCATAATCACATGGCAAAATCAAACAACAAAACGCATCAAAAACGAATAGACAAGAACTGTCATATTCCTGATTTGGTACAGGCATTTTCAAATGTAGAAAATGGTGGATTAAACCTGGTTATATAGCGCTAACCCTCTCTCTTTAAACCCGCATCTAGACATAAGCCTATATCACGGAAATTAAGATTAAGTTAAGTCCTTTAAGTAATGTTGTGTACTCGTCTTAAAGTCTGGAAGTATGGAAAAACAACACAGTTTGAAAATTGATTAGGAAGTCTAAACATTTAACCCTAAAAAAACCCAGAAGAAATAGCTCCTTCTAATGAAATTTGAAAAATCCCGTGAAAAGATAATGAAAGAATGATAAATGTAGGTTTACTGTCATGGAATTGTCAGTCAAAACTTCGACCTTACTAAGTATATGAGGCCCTGGATCGGGTGTTATTTATTTTTTCTTAAATGTGTAGACCAATTTCCGTATTCTTTATAATTTGTCAATTATTTTCTATTCTTTATCGTTTATCCATTTCTCATTTTTTATAATTTTTCCATTATTCTCTATTTTTTATAATTTGTCCATTATTCTTTTTTTTATAATTTGTCCATTATTCTCTATTTTTATAATTTGTCCATTATTCTCTATTCTTTATAATTTGTCCATTATTCTCTATTTTTATAATTTTTCCATTATTCTCTATTTTTTATAATTTGTCCATTATTCTCTATTCTTCATGATTTGTCCATTATTCTCTATTTTTATATTTTTTCCATTATTCTCTATTTTTATGATTTGTCCATTATTCTCTATTTTTATAATTTGTCCATTATTTTCTATTTTTATAATTTGTCCATTATTCTCTACTTTTATAATTTGTCCATTATTTTCTATTTTTATAATTTGTCCATTATTCTCTATTTTTATAATTTTTCCATTATTCTCAATTTTTTATAATTTTTCCATTATTCTCAATTTTTTATAATTTTTCCATTATTTCTAAAATTTTTATAATTTTTCCATTAATCTCTATTTTTTTTTATTTTTCCATTATTTTCTTTTCTTTATAATTTATCCATTTTCTCTCTTTTTTATAATTTTTCCATTATTCTCTTTTTTTATAATTTGTCCATTATTCTCTATTTTCATAATTTGTGCATTATTCTCTATTTTTTATAATTTGTCCATTATTCTCTTTTCTTCATAATTTGACCATTATTCCCTATTTTTTATAACTTGATCATTATTCTCTAATCTTTACTAGTTGTCCATTATTCTCTATTTTTATAAATTAGCCTTTTGTTCTGTATTCTGAATTATTTATTTATTGATCATTATTCTCTAATCTTTACTAGTTGTTCATTATTCTCTATTCTTCATAAATTAGCCTTTTGTTCTGTATTCTGTATTATTTATTTATTGTCCATTATTCTATATACTTTATATTTTAGCACTTTATTTTCTCTTTTCTTCATCTTTTGCCCTACTTTTCTCTATTCTTCCCATTTGTTAATTAGAAATTAAACCTTATTATAAATAGCTACAACTCTTTTGAAACAAAGGATTGAAAATGAAACATAAAATTCTAAATAAAATTAATGATATTAAACTTACCTTTTTGAGACTATTTAAATTTGTACAGATTCTGTGTTTCAATCGGTTTATATACTATAGCTTGCACCGCATGATGGAGATTAATATGATCAATTCGTCAAACAATAAAAATTGTACATCAAAATTTACGATTTTCATTCTTTCATTATTTTAATTTTGATACTTTTAATGATGAAAAAACATGCAATAAGAATAAGACCGCTTGTAAAAACATCATTTATCAAGGTTATTTACAACATATTTTCATTGTACATGTATAATATAAGTAAGGATTGGGTTCTATTTCAAACCGTAATCAAGAACATTGACAGATGACCGCAGTGCACTTTTTGCTACAAGAAAAGCTTTGTGTTAAATTAATTATAAGATTGATATTTATACCTCGATATGTTACTCAGCAGGCACAAAACGTTGTATCAACGTGATTTTTTTTAGATTGGTATTTATATCTCGATATGTAATATGGTTCTAACTCTTGATAACGCTTAAGAATGCTCGTGTTTCTTTGTCATATAAAAACTGAAAGTTTATTTCCATTTTGTTTTAACTTTATATATCGTATATTAGAACTCTTTTTTATATGATAGAGTACTGAAAAGAATAAACGTGTGGTAACAATTGATCACCACAAGTGGTGAATATAGAATTAAATGCATATACAGGACAAGGACTTGTTAGTGTAGTATGATTATGAGCCTTGCTGTGTACCAAATGACACGCGGAGCTAGGTTTTTAAAATGTTTAACGCGCTAGATCACAAGGTAAAAGTCGTTCACCAAACCTAGACACATTTGTCGGACTCCAAGCCGAACACTGGCAGGCTGTGCTCTTGCTACTGAATGCCGAGTGCATACATGCTTAGCGGGAAAACATTAACTTTGGTTTGACTTGGCAAGTGTTTGAATTAAGAATTTAAAGAAGATCGAATTGTGGAATCGACAATTTGAACATATTCGTGATCATTTGAAGACGCGGAAAATTCATAACAATTATATAAATCATCATGACATCTGTGAAACTTTCAAAGGGATAACTTTTACATAATTTGGAACCCATGATGCAAATAAATTTAAACAGTTAATTTATAATTATGACAATATCAACGATAACTCATGTCAACACAAAAGTGCTGACTACTTGCTGATGATACAACTCATCATAGATACCAGGATTGAAATGTTTAATTGCGCTAGAAGCACGTTTCGTCTACTAATAATTCACCAGTAGCTCTCTAATAAAAAAAAAGTTAATAAGACCTAATTAGGTACGAAAGTTGTGCCATTTATTAATTATATTTATGACTATATCAATAATAAGTCTTGTTAACACAGAAGTGCTGACTATTGGGCTGGTGAAACCCTCGGGAGAATAAAAACTCCACCAGCAGTAGCATCGCCCAGTGGTTTTAAAAAACAACTCATCACAGATACCAGGATTGAAATGTTAATTGACGTCAGACTTCATCTTTGACGCATTCTTATTAAAGTTGCTACGTGTAAAAGCAAGGAAAGTCATGTGTTCCAAATTTGTATACTAGTAGTTTCATTTGTATTTCCATGTATATTTGCATATATCGCAACCTTTAAGTAGTTTACCAAAGTGAAATATTAATCTAAAACCATTGCTAAGGACAACCTTAACTGAACTTGCAGTGAGCTTCTGTATCCATTACTGCCGTGAGCTTCAAAGTAACGGATGCTGTGGGAATTTGTAATTCTCACGATGACATATGCAGTAAACTTTTGTAAACCTCATTGCAAACTTTGCAGTAGGCATTCGTAGACCTCCATGTAACACATGCTTTGAGCTTTAGTAGACCTCTCTGTGATACTAACAGTGCGCTTTTGTGGACACCCCTGTAGCATTTGCAGTTAACTTTTGAAGACCTCACTGTAACATTTGCAGTGACTTATAAAGATCACACTATAAAATATGCTTTGGACGTTTGTAAACCTCAAAGTAACACATGCAGTGTATTTGTAGACCTCACGGTAACAAATGCAGTGTGCCTTTGAAAACTTCACTGTAATAGTTATCAAAGGTACCAGGATTATAATTAGGTACGCCAGACGCAAGTTTCGTCTACATACGACTCATCAGTGGCGCTCATCAAAATATTTATAAAGCCAAACAAGTACAAAGTTGAAGAGCATTGAGGACCCTGAATTTCAAAAAGGTGTGCCAAATACGGCTAAGGTAATCTATGCCTGGGATAAGGAAATCCTTAGTTTTTCAAAAGTATTCAAAGTTTTGTAAACAGGAAAGTTGAAAAAATGACCACATTATTGATATTCATGTAAACACCGAAGTGTTGACTACATAGCAGGTGATACTCGGGGACGAAACGTCCACCAGCAGTGGCATCGACCTAGTGATTTAAATAGTTATCAAAGGTACCAGGATTATAATTCGGTACGTCAGACGCGCGTTTCGTCTACATAAGACTCATCAGTGACGCTCATCAAAATATAGTAAAGTAACACATGCTGTCAGCTTTTGTAGACCTTATTTTAACATATGCAGTGAACTTTTGTAGACATCATTTTAACATATGCAGTGAACTTTTGAAGACCTCATTGTAATATATGAAGCATTGTTTTACAATAAATGTGTGTATCATAAACCTGTCTGACTTATGTACTATGAGTTCTAAAATGACGCTTGTTTTCCTTTTTAAACAAAATTGTGCTCTTATTCCAAACGAGCACGGATTGCACATTCTTGATGTCTTAATCAAATTGACAACATCAGTTGTATTTTGAATGATGCCAAAGATCTTAACTGACATTTTGCATATGTAAGTTTTTAGTATTATAATTTCCAAGTTCTGATCATGTATCTAGATTCCGAAACACTTTCAAACAAATATAATATTTTAGTACCTACAAAGCAAAATAACACGTTCTTTTTTAATAAAACTGACATGCAGGGTATAAATCTCCTTCCATTTTTGTGTTAAGAATCAAAAAGGTTGAGACCGTACACCCACTGCAAGTCCTATCTTTTTAGAAAATTCTTCACTATTACTAAATTTAAATTTAGAATATCAGTTACAGCCGATTTCAATAAATATGTAGCTAAAGTTAATAACTTTGCTTAGCTTGCTTGCTAGCTGAACCGTGAAGCCATTGCAAGTGTATGTAAACTATCCGCTTTTCGAAGTAGTCTAGTCCTACAGACATATAGATTGGTTATCTGTCGGACTAATCTACTCTTGAAGGAGGATAATTTACCTAACCTAAAAATGACTTCATGTATTAGCTTGCAAGCAAGCTAACCAAAGATAATACCATTAGTAACATACTCATTGAAATAGGCTGTAATTAAAAAACATATCGTGCATTCAGTTGCCTTTAATTTCTAACATTTTGATGCGAGTAAAACATTATTACCTTTAAATAATCGATCATTCTATCTAGCAAAATCTTGAGACTTTTCTCGACAAGGCAGGTCTTTCAAAAACACCCGCGAACAAAATTTGCTGATCTATCGCGCATACGTTTATATTCTATGTTCTTTGATAGCGTCTTTATAATTTACAAATGGGATGGTTTCAATTTTGCAAATTTGAACTATTGGTTTAATAGATTCTTGTTGAGAAGCGATAGGAAATGAAGGCGCTGAAATGTTGTATCAACAGGGATATATATATATATATATACTCTATATGCAGGCGCTGTTGGAATGTTGCTACATAGAGATAGAAATTTTACAATAGGAATCTAATAAATCTCTTTCGTCTTAACTTTTATTTCAGCTGACCCATATTGTCAATTTCTAGTCAAGATCTGACACAGAGACTTATCTGTTATATCCTTTATCTAAGGTTCAATAGGATAGATATTTTCACCATAGTCTACATAATTCTAATTACGCGGTATTTAGTGAGGGAACATAGTTTCGAACAGCGGTAAACTACTGTTGCCTTTATTTAATAACTGAAAGTGAAGTTAAAGGTTAATGCCAACACCTTTCCTTTTTCCTATGAAGCTCCAGTCTGAATCTAGCCTCATATCAATGAAGAAATAAGTCGCACAAGATAACGAGTGGAAGCTCCTGTTTGATTTAATATACATTGTGAATGTTAATTGTTAATAAATAATCTTTAGTAGATCATTGTGGGCAAGTTTGGTTCCAATTGACCAAGTAGTTTCAGAGAAGAAAGTAAACGGACGACGACGGATATGAAGTGATCGCAATAGGTGAGAATAAATATACCCGCAATCATGCAGAAATTATTTATCTACCCACTCTATAAATGATAATGAGATCCGCGTATTCCGCTTAGAACCGAGCGAAGACTGTATAGCAAGTCAAGGCCGCTAAACACTTCCATCATATTTCGCTTACAGTTGAAAGTATAGGCAACAGTAGTATAATGGTGTTCAGTTCAAAAGTCATCAATCGATTGACAGAAACAAAATGCAGGGAAATAGTATGTGTACAGCAACTATTTTTTATATAGCAAATTGTGGGACACTGCAGAAGATGGTATACATTTTGTAATTGGGAAAGTCAGTACAATAATGACCTAAAGAAGTTAATAAGGAATTCAAAGCATGCACTCAAATCCGACATGACTGATTATTCATGTATTCAAGTAATCTACGAAACAGACTCCTCCCTGGAAATGGATTGTCTTCTACAGGATTTGAAAAGTTTAGGTGGCAATGTTTCTATACCCCCTTTCTGGTGTCTTTATAATGAAATGGCTCCTCAGATATATTTACTAACTCTTATTATTTTCACTTTACAATGATTCTGTACATGCTAAAAAAAAAAAAGTAAAAAAACTCCGAGGAAAATTCAAAAAGGAAAGTCCCACATCAAATGGCAAAATCAAAAGTTCAAACACATCAAACGAATGGATAACAACTGTCATATTCCTGACTTGGTACAGGCATTTTCTTTTGAAGAAAATGGTGGATTGAACCTGATTTTATAGCTAGCTAAACCTCTCACTTGTATGACAGTCGCATTAAATTCCATTACATTGTCAACGATGCGTGAACAAAACAGACATACACAATGGGTAAAAATGCCATAAATAGGGGAACAGCAGTCAACATTGTACACGTGTTATCATCTTAATCTTAATATACGTCTTTCTCTTTTTCCAAACATTCTGGTGTATGCTAAACTTTATAAATCTTCTCATCTTACGCAAAATATCAGCATGGTATTATATGTCCCTATGGTTCAATACAGCTCTTTTAGAATACTATCGATGTTCATTCGAGTAAAATATAACGATTCATGAAAAGACGTCGATCGATGTGTTTCCCTTATTTTAGTTCTGTATAACGTACCATGAAAATTATAAAAGTTTATTTCATGGAATATACACTATATTGCACTTGATGTATAAATACGGTTATTAGACAGCAGAACAAATACGACAAACATACTATACTGAATACACATTTTTATATACTAGTATAAGGAATACAACCGATGATCATTAGAGTTATGAGAATATATTAGAATAAATAAAATAAAAATGCGAATGGATCTTAAATTAAAATAAATATGATTTTAATCTCACCATATTTATACGAATGTAACCTTTTCTTTCCACTCAATAGATGTTTTTTTTTATCCCGATAAATCCAACAGCAACGATCTATTCAGTCCATTTATAAATCCAAGAACACAATTTTGAATCTAGTTGCAACAGCATAAGTCGAATTAAATTAATTGAGAAACTGCGTAAAGTAAGGAAGTTGTGTCTTTTTAACTAGCTAAAATATTTTTCTATACTAGTATATATAATATCGCAATACAGAGGATACAGGGATGGACTTAGTTTGGAACACGATTCACAAATTGAAATTAAAAAGGTTTGTAGGGGGTCCTCCATATCTATATTTTACAATTTATCTCTTTTTCTATTCAGTTTTACAATTATTTTCCTTATATTTCAGCACCACATTATTCTCTATCCTTTATCTTTTCACACTTCATTTTTTAATGTTTGCACTTCATTATGTATTATTAACCTCACCAAGACCCTCGACTATAGTCTCACAAAGAATTTTACAACACAAAAAACATTAAATATGTAACTCTATTTGGATCGCACCTGTCAAACAAAATATCTATAATTTATAATAAAAAAGCGTTTACGCGGTCAGAGAATTCTTACATCAACATTTATATTTACAATTAGAATGAAATTTAATACTTTGCATGCATGACTATGAATTTGACTGTCCCTCTGGTATTTTTCGCCCCTCTTCTAGTATGAAACTCCCAAGCATAGTATCAGAGTCAAGGGTCAACATTCATGTATTCTATAAGTATTTCTTCTTCAAATTTTCTCTTTTGTTTATTTTTTGTCCATTATTTCCAAATCATAATATTTTAGCACTATATAATCATCTATTCTTAGGCATCACAAAATGTACAACAAACGAGAAAACCAGGGACTGGATTTATGAACAAATAAATAGACGAAATATGATATATATACAGCAAAAAAACAACAACAACGTAAAGGCTCCTATCATGGGACAGGCACACATAAAATATAAAGGGATCAAACATGTTGGCGTTCAACCCGAGCAGTAGACAGACATTTTCTGTCTACTATGTCCATATATCACCCTTCCCATATCTTTTTTTTTCATTTTGACCTTTTTATTTAAAAAAATAATCATATTAAAAAAATTAAACAATCCAAACTATAACAAATGAAATGTCAAAAATAAACACGAATAGACAGATTATTCAGTCTACTCTCGCATTCCCATTAACCTGATACAGGCAGCTGTTTAACTGAACTTTGATAATTTTCATACACACACCCATGAAAGACACTCTCATCTACATGTATGTTGGAAATATTAATTTCTGTGGTTCAGTTCAAGCTCAAAGAATATTTCGTTTCCCAACAGTTTACAAAAAGTTCAATGTTACATGGAATATTATACACGTATTGACTGGATGTGAGGATAATAGCAAGTTTGTTGTCCCTGAGGTACCAACTATTGCTCGAGGCAAAGCCGAGAGCAATAGTTGGTATGCGAAGGGACAACAAACTTGCTATTACCCGCACACCCAGTCAGTAGGTGTTTTATTATACTGAACAACACAGCCATTAAGTATTTTATACTTCTACCAAATAACTAATTTTCTAAAAGTGTATACATATCATCTGAAAGAAAACAAACATGTCACATAACTTTATCTGCACATGATGAGCTATACTTTGTTTTATAATTCGTTTTGTATTAATAAATATTTCATTAATTTCAATCAAGACTAGAAATACTTGTGTTTAACTTTCTGTACTTATAAAATTCTAGCTAAAATTTACCAAACGCAAATTCACTTTTAATATACGAAGAGCGAACTCATATTAAGAATAAGGTAATATATTTTAGATCTTTAAAAAATTCCCTGTGAAGATTTTTCTTTTACTTTTTTATAATTGCTTCTTATAAGTGAAATTACAATCAACACAAACAGATTCCATCGTTTACAATATTAGCGGGAGTTTGACGTTGCAAAGCATACGTAACCAAGCAGAGTAGTCAATGACATCATTATCGTCCAATGAAAAATAAGCATGAAAAAGTACGGGAAAGATGATTATGAAACTATTCACCGGGGCAATAGTCTTTGAAACTATTGACCGGCAAATGGTTCTGTGGAATGAAATAGCACAACTATTTCATTACTTTTTATATAGAAAAAACACACTGAAGTATAATAATGTTATTTAGGATGTATCATAGAAGTAGAATAGATCTGAACAAATTCAAAAAAACAAAACAGTTGTGTTTGAAACATATATTTTTGAACCTAAAAAATCAAAGTTTGAAAGTGTACCTTCAAATGTATTTACTCTTATCTAAAATGAAGAATGTTTGTTAAACACAACCATCTTTATCACTAGCGGAAATAGTTAATCGAGGAACCAGGATTTTAATTTAATACGCCAGATCAGATCAAAATAGTTAGAAAACCAAACAAGTACAAAGTTGAAGAACATTGAAAACCCGAAATTCCAAAAGAATTGTGCCAAATACGGCTAAGGTACGTTTTTCGAGAAAAAAAGTTTTGTCAACAGGACATTTATCAAAATGACCACATAATTGATATTCATGTCAACATCGAAGTGATCCGGCAATCCAACTTCCTCCGCCAATAAAAACTGACAGCCACGAAATAACCCCGGGCAAAAGCGGTGATTAAAAGTGGCGTTAAAACACCAAAAAATCAAATTAAATCATTTTATTTTCAAAGATATCAATTCAAAAGTATGACACAATTATCTAAACATAGGGAGACAAAATGATCGCCTTTTTATAACCTCGTTCTAATTTTGTTCTTTTAACACAATTATGACACTGGTTTGTATAACGAATCTTGATGCATTATAATACAAGGTTTCTAATTATATACATATAAAAAATATTTATTATTTAGCTTTTTTAATTAGTTTTTGAAACATTATCATTCTATGGAATCCAAAACCTTGAGGTAATTAAAGACCTGTAATTATATTATCCTTGTTTTACTTAAAATGATTCAACAATCAGTTTGACATATTGTTCAAAAATGTTTGTCACCATTTAGATAATATCTTTTGCTATTTTATTCATTAGGGTCGTATAATTATCATTGTTTAGGCCCTCATACACTCAATCTTATTCATATTTGAAATTTTCCTCACAAGATTGAATGCACTTCGTCATTTCTAGGTCATTAAACTAAATATAGACGGTAAAACATCCCGGTGGGTTGAACTGAAAATTTGAATTTGGAAATTTTTGAAATTTATATTTAATTTCAAAGGATGCTTAAGCTTGTTTCGAACACATGCAAAATCTGCCATTGCATTCATCACTTCAAATAGAAATTAGCCGGTAAAACCATATGATCGAAAACGATGTTAACACTGTAAACCATCAATAGTATAGGGTCAAGCAACATTTTCGAAATGATTAGTTCATGTAAGCGTTAATTTTGTTACTGGTACTGGATTTTAGTGATATCTGGCCTCAAACATTAAACCGGTCATGAACTGTATGTTTGTGAATTATGTTTGCGGTTATCTTGACATGCATTGTGACATGTTATCCTATTCATTTTATGTGAGAAAATTATAGCAGTTTTATGAGAAAAGTATTGCATTCCTAAATTTTTCATATCAAAATCACATCGCTATTATATTAAAAAAATATATAGTCAAATATCGCATTAATATACTAAAATATAGCAGTATCATTGATTTATAGGTGATTTTGGTGTAGCAAACAATTGAATTCATCTTAATCGTATTCCTCGGGATTTGCTACATGATGTTTATTGAATGTGTACATCTACAAATGATAAATCGTGCATTTATTTTTCATTTGATCAACAATTCAATTGTCTCGTATAAATACACCTTGCTTGTTATTATATTACACAATTCGTACAAGTTATACAGCAGATGTAGGTCGTATCAAATGTCAACCTGTTTAAAGAAAATAGACATAACTTTAAACCGAGAAATCTACCTTTTCTATTCTTCATACAAATGTTAACATTCGTCAAAAACTTCACATTATGCAACTCGTTCATATAAGACAATATCAATATTTGATATAAGAAAACGTTTATATCGATTCGCTTCTTCCATAAACTGCTGGTGTTCTAAATTAATTCAGATTTTTTTTCTAACATTACTATTGCTAATTATTCCCATATATGATTTTAAGGGTAAATTCGATGATCATTTGAAATCTGAATAAGCACGAGTGGCAAAAAAGGTCATTGTGAGGTATTGCACTCCCTTTGCGTTTGTCGTCTGTTAAATTTTTCAAAATGCTTCTCTTGTTTGGATATATTTACGCAAGTGCAATCGAACTTGGCTCAAATCATCCTTCAAGTATCTTGTTTAAAAAATGTCCAATTGAATCCACCGACCAATCAACATGCCTGACATCGTTTATAAACGAGAATGGTAATATACAAATGTTGTCTATTATCTTAAAACTGTTATGAGAAGAGTATATCTAAAAAGCTTCAGAATGCCAATTTCGGAATACAAAAATGACATGCAGTCTTCTTATATGAGTTAAAACCCATTAAAGAGGATTTTAACCAATTGTTAGGCTTTTTTCTCTTATTATGTTAGTCAAATCCGAAATGACGATTTATGTTCTAAATGCTTCGAATATTTAGTTAAAATCATGATTGAAAGGTATACAGCTTATATAATCGGCAAAATGAGTCAACTGACATTTTTAATCATTTGACTCATTACAGGAAATGTTGTTCTTTAAGGATTAAATCTTTCTGCAAAATATTCATATGAATAATGTTATATGAATTGACCTTGGAACAGTTAAATTGATCAGTAACACAAAATCTTTAAATAAATTTAATTGTTGAAATTATGAATCATTTGGCTGCCCGTACTAAATCCAAATGTAATAACATTATAACCTATTAACTTAAACAAAATATAATCGAAAACACTATATACATCAAAAGTTGGCAGTACGATTTTGGTCCACACAGTTCCATTCTACACACATATTTGTGGTGCATTGTATCTATTTTGTGACAAAATGATCGGTGACCAATATAATCTACATAAAATCTCCAATTGAATCAGCCTAAATAAAGTAACTTAAATATGTGTTGATTGAACTTTCTTTCTAAAAAATATCCAAACTGTCTGGCCTAAATGAATAAGATATATCAAGTTTATTACGTCACCTTAGATTATAAATAAAACAGTATCGAGCAAATGTATAATGTAACTTTACTCTTACGCATCATCAGATACTTATTTTGATTATGTTTTATCCATGATGAATTATGCGAAAGTTCACAAAAACTTATTTAAACTACAAGATATGAACAACTTTTTATTCTCTGCGCTTAGTTTGTTACAATTAAAATGGGATGTTGATAGTGTAGTATTTATTGTCACAGAATCATATGGGAACTAGTATATTGAATTGGCATTTTTTAAAATCAAACTTTAAGTTGCATCTTTATTTTTCGCTTAGTGATATCATTATTATATAAAAAAAAAGATAAAGGAGTAGGTTCAGTAAGACCCCTTTTTGGCCCCAAAGTATAGCAGTTTTACAAAATTGTAAAAATGTTATCTTTTAGCTATTTATTGGAAAGTAGAATGCTTCATCTACACAAATATGGGTTGTTTTTGACAAAACAATGCACACATATCGGGTACTAACATCATCAAGTACTTTAATAATGCTAAATTAGTGAAATCTTCACAATTTTAGCATTTTAATTAAATTTTAGACGGCTTCCGTCTTAAATGAAAGTGGACGCATTCGTGTTCATTCATTATATTGAAATGTAGGTTGTATTTGATGATTATACATAACATATATATAAAGGTTTATGATAAACACGGATGCGGCCACTTTTATTTTTGACAAAAAACATCTGAAAAGTGACGATATTTTGCATATTTGATAGATTTTTCATATTTAAGCTTGAATCGGAGCGTTTTTAATGACTTAATCAGTCAAAATCTTCCACATAAACTAATCGAATCAATTGAAATACACACTTTTATGTGTTTTAAAAGTGTCCAAAATCTTTCGTTAGATGAACCTAAAAAATTGAGACCAAAACCGGACCTGCTCCTTTAAAATAGTCAAAGCTGTTTAAATCCTTGACACCAATCTATTGTTGTTTTTTCTTTAGACACAGACAAAATGACACAGATAAGGGAAGTATATTATGGTAATTGTTGAAATGTACGTATTGGATTTCTAAGATCGTATTTAAATTTTAAATGTATATTACTTTATCAAATAAAAATGCAATAAAAGCAGATAATTTTATTTCTCAAGTGATATTTACAAATATACACAAACTAGACCATTTCGAGTGACTTAAAATTCTGATCTTGATCCTTATTGTATTCTTTATCTCCTCTTTTAATTTGGCATTCACCAGTAAAATGATATTTTAACACAAATAATCGAGAGGTTAAAACAGAACAAGCAAAACCCAGCAACATGCTTAAATATCTTTCAGCTCACTATTCATCAAATTGGAACAGCAAGCTCGTGCAACGTGTTAAACAGCGCAGAAAAAAGTTCCTCAATAATAGTGCAATAAAGGCAACAGCAGTAAACTGCTGTTCGATAGACATACAACTTATATTATTGATCACTCCAGTTTTTGGTAGGGTTCGAGTTGTCCAGTCTTAAGCTTTCTATGTGTGTGATTTTGTCTTATGTTTGACTTTTGGTCGTTTTTCGTTTTCTGTCATGTCATTTTCAGTTCAAGTTATGTTTTTAGATAATCCTTTGAATTTCAAATGTGTGTATTGTTATGCATTTACTTTTCTACATTGGCTAGAGGTATAGGGGGAGGGTTGAGATCTCATAAACATGTTTAACCCCGCCGCATTTTTTGTGCCTGTCCCAAGTTAAGAGCCTCTGGCCTTTGTTAGTCTTGTATTATTTTAAATTTAGTTTCTTGTGTACAATTTGGAAATTAGTATGGCGTTCATTATCAATGAACTAGTATATATTTGTTTAAGGGCCAGCTGAAGGACGCCTCCGGGTGAAGGAATTTCTCGCTACATTGAAAACCTATTGGTGATCTTCTGCTGTTGTTTTTTCTTTGGTTGGGTTGTTGTCTCTTTGACACATTCCCCATTTTGTCTCTCAATTTTTTCTCCGCCTGCCTTTTATTGCCTTTTATTGCAAACTAATATTGGTTATGTCCTGCATAAATATGTGTTGTTCTTCTACATATGCTTGTTAACATTTTTACTGCCAAAGCTTTTTTCTCTTTACGAATGATATGTTAGCCTTTGTTTTTTATTGCCTCATGTGACCTGCATAATAAGATATGATTTTCCGAAAATCGTATAGAAAATAAAATATGTTTGGCGGTACATTAATCATATAACGCGATTTCTGATTTTTACTTGTGGTATAATATACTTTGGAATTCATGACAAAAAAATTCTAAAAATGTCTGTTACATATTTAATTAGCTTAATTAAACAAGCAATGAAATATGGACTTAATGAACAGAAATCTCAATGTTTTTATAACATTTAAAAATATCAACCTATGAACCGCCAAAGATTTAACTTCCGCATTGTATACCAAACTGTTTTATAGAAGTCAAACTTCCTTGTTTTTCATATAGAAAAAGTAACTTAGAGAAAACCATCGTGCAACAGAAAAGAAATACACGAATAATTTTCGTAAAGAATCGAGATTTGTTATATAGGTCTGTTTCCTTTTTCGTGCGCAAGTAAAAAATGCACCAATTGGTAAGTTTCATATTTATCTATCATTTTGGAAAATAATACGTTAAGTTCTTTTTTTTAAATAATATTAATATATCATGCTAAAATTACATTCTATTTTGCTGCGTTTTGTTATTACAGAGATTTGTTTGATGCGTTTGAGCTTTTGATTTTGCCATTTGATTTTAAAAAAACACATCTTTTTGTTTTTCCTCGGAGTTCAGTATTTTTTTATTTTACTTTTTCGGTATAATAGCAAATAACTCTAAGATATCTAAATATACTGTAAATACGTGTATTGTAATCCCCATTTATTCATGTCTACTCGAATGAAGCGCATGCAATTGTTGTTCAGTATAACCCGATTCATTGTTTCCATGGCTGTTAAATTATTTCGGATTACTAATTATGAATTACTTTTCGCGTTAGTTCAGAAAGCTTGAGGTGTTTTTTCAGTTATCATTAGGCCTGTTCTCCATTTTTCTTTAAGTTTTTATTTGATTACAACATAAAATATGATATAGTTAGGAAATATAAATGGATAAAATATAATTAAAATTTAAAAAAATCATTAAAGAAAATGTACCAATAAATTGACAGAAATACAATATAATCCATATTCTATTACACTAAAAACACCGATTTGTATATAATATTTACTGTGGGCTACTTCGATTCGCAGTCAGGTCAACATTTACATTTGATGTACGTAATAAGATAACGGAACCCCTCTTTCAGACCAGGGTAGAATATCTTGAATGCATTTTGTACAAACCAGTTTTCGTCCTCGAGGGTATCACCAGTCCAGTAGTCAGCACTTTGGTGTTGACATGTATATAAATTATATGGTCATTTTTATAAAGTACTTGTTTACAAAACTTTAATTTTTTTAAACACTAAGGATTTTCTTATCCCAGGCATATTTTACCTTAGCCGTTTGTTATGTAATTTTCGGTCCTCAATGCTCTACAACTTTGCACTTGTTTGGTTTTATAAATATTTTGATCTGAGCGTCACTGATGATTCTTATGTAGACGAAACGCGCGTCTGGCGTATTAAGGGCATACGATACAGTTTTGATCCTGTATTTACAAGTCCATAAAAATTTGCATATAGGCTATTTTTTACCCGATTAAATCAAATATGTAATAAAAAATGTACCTTCATGTGCTACTTTTTGAGTAAAATGAGGTCGAAATTTTGTATATTTGTTCAAAATTCAGATTTGTGGCCGTAACTTCTTTTTCGAAAGAAAGACATAACTTTTTTTGTTATAAAAGATAAACACAAATTGTTTTTTGTTAAATAATCGATAATTTCTGAATTTTATAAATATCCTAAAAAAATATGCAATTTCATATTCAGAAATAACTCAGTTTTATCAAATGTTCATGAATTGAGGAAAAAACGTCATTTTTTACTGCATGTTTATCAAAATTAAAAAAAAATCCTCTATTTACAGTTTTATAAAATTTAGGTCACACAATCTCCCTGCAAAATGACACAAAATGCCGTTTTGAAAAATAGGGGTCCATGAACTCGTTTTCAAATTAAATCAGTTTGAATGATGAAAATCAGTCGAAAAATGCATCTTTTCTCGATATGTCACAGTTTGACGTCGCGAAAATAACAAATTACGTTAGCAACGTCATTACCTTCCCTGTAACTGTATCGTATGCCATTAAATTATAATTCTGGTACCTCTGATAACTTTTTACAACTGCATTGATAATTTCACACATACAAATAGTAAAACCATAAACATAGGGAACGATCAATACCGTAAAAATATTGAAGGGGATTTTAAAATGCATCAAAGATTAAACGGAGTAATTGATAACGAAAGAGATTGTTCTATACTAAGTTGTGACAGTGGTTTTTTTTTATATCCATTTTGAAATTAATGATATTTTATTCTGAGATGTATGTCAATATCTATCTTTTATTAGGTTGTCTTATCTTTTTAGATTCTTTTTGTTCATATAATTTCAAATATGGTTACATTTTTTCATACCTGGCTTTCGAATGTGAAGGTTTAAGCAATCTAGATGAAGGTAAATCCAGATAAGCTTTTCGGACGCATGACATTTTTAAGTTGTTCTTTTCATTTTGAATCATAAATATTAAAAATATTATTGCAGATTACTAAAATATATGATATTATCATCTTGGAGTACCAAATTACTCCTGGTTTAATGAATCATGCCATAAAATATTATACGAAACTGTAAATAATGTTGAACATTTAAACACAAAATACAAATAACTCTTAATTTTGATTAAATGACGTCTAATAAACCATATGGACCTCTTCAGATCTGTTTGAACCTCAGCTATTCCTCGATCGATATATAAAATTGAGAATGGAAATGGGGAATGTGTCAAAGAGACAACAACCCGACCAAAATAAAAAAACAACAGCAGAAGGTCACCAACAGGTATTCAATGTAGCGAGAAATTCCCGCACCCGGAGGCGTCCTTCAGCTGGCCCCTTATGTATGTTTGGAGATGATCGCTGCGTTTATAATTGTAGTATAACTTCCAACCGAAATTAATTATATGTTGATCATTGAAACTGTGTATTTTTGTCTAATAATTGATTTTAGATTCGCTAATTATTGTTCACCCTTTTGCCACTTAAGTTGGTATGGGATAGCTTAAATCCTATTATGTCATTATTTGCAATCGTATGCTGTTACTTTTTGACTCGTTCCGTTTAATTATATAAATTTCTAAAATATGCGTCATAAAAATAAGTCACTTTTTCTTGGGTGTCGTTAATGGTTATAACGAGATGGATTTGCTTGATTTCCAAATAATTAAAACATAATTTTGTAATCAGTTTAATTGTCTAGAGCTGGCAGGTCAATAACTGCTAGTAGTCCCTTGTTGATTTATGTATCATTGTCATTTTGCTAAGTTTTTTCTTTTACGTATTCTAACATTGGCCTCGGACTCCTTTTAAACTGAGTTTAACTGTCAGTATTGATGTTTGTTTTTGTTTAATCTATATTGCCTAGATGTATAGGGGGAGGGCTGAGATTTCATTAAACATGTTAAACCCCGATGCATGTATGTGCCTGTCCTAAATCAGGAGCCTCAAGTCTAAGTCAGTCTTGTACTTTTTTTTATTTTTTATTTTGTTCATTTATTTGATTCAGAGTTTAGTGTGACGGTCATATTCGCAGAACTGTAACTCATTTTTCTTTAGGGACCAGCTGAATCCCGAGTCCAGGTGCGATATTTTCTCGCTGTGTTGAAGACCCTTTGGTGGCCTTTGGCTGTTGTTGTTTTGTTTATTTTTGCTCTTTTGTCGATTTGTTGTCTCTTTTGACACATTCCCTGTTCCCATTCTCAATTTGTTATTGCCAAAAATATTCAATCAGTTTGTACTTACAGAGAAAGAGGAGGAAATATCGACGTTCCTCGATTTTTTAATGTTTAAAATTTTACATAGTCCGACATTATTTAAATTGTTTATTTAAATTGTCAATTAAATGAAGAAAAAAATAACAAATCACCACTTGAAACTTTTGGTTTGATAATTTCCTTGTATTAAAAAAAAATTAATTTAACAAGGGACTTATGATTGGAAACAAGTATGCTTTGTGCATTTTTTGTATTATTATTTTTTTTAACTATGAGCAATCATGGTTCGAGTGTCTGCAATAGTTCTCTATGTTAATTATTCTGAGTTTAAAAAAACACTAGAAGTTATAGGTTTCTGATATTGACTCTGTGTAAATTTTGTACTAAGTTTAGGTCACTT
Source organism: Mytilus trossulus (assembly GCF_036588685.1). Lineage (NCBI taxonomy): Eukaryota > Metazoa > Mollusca > Bivalvia > Mytilida > Mytilidae > Mytilus > Mytilus trossulus. The sequence goes on along the minus strand of NC_086382.1, from coordinate 37,998,106 downwards.
TTCCTTGTTTTTGTCATATCCTTGTTATGTAATGATATAAAAACATTCTTTATTTCAGAAGTATATTGGAGATATAAGAAAAGATTTAATCGATAAACTGGAAGAAACAGCAAAACCAAATGAGAATGTAGAATGTAGAATGGCACAAGAGTATAGTAAGAGGTATCAACGAGTCTGCAAAATTCTTTACTAATCTGTGTGAACGCTGTGAAATTGTACTGCAGATGGAACCAGACTGCGTTCCAAAACGGATGATGGTGACTTCGATTTCATGGTGTCCTCTCGCATTCGTATATCTTCAGAAATGATTGAGCAACATTCTACAGTCCCATGTTTTGTTAAAATCATTGGAAAACAACTAAATCCTTGTCCCAGGGTTATCGATGGAAATTTACCAACAAGTATTCTAAAAGAAATAAACCGTGATTTCTTCCCAATATCCAAGTTATTTATAGATTTGATAAGTCCGTCTGTGTATTATTCGTCTGGAAATGGTTATATACACTCCAAGACAGAAGAATCAAGGTTAGGAATCTCATCAACAAATATTCGAACTAGTCCTCCAAACTTTCAATTCAGTTCGGTCTATAATCGACTGCCTTTTAACCTGAGGGTAAAATTATTTTTCTTGAAGCTACGATATAGATATGCCTTTTCAAGGCTTAGGTTAGTTGTTGAAGAAATTGAAAGAAAGCGAACTGATAGACTGAAGAGTGGAATTGTTTTTCAGATGGTCGCAGGCTCGAATAATTCAGACAATCACATGTGTCGGACAACCAATCAAGATAGCTTTATTGGAACAAAATTCAAATACGATAGTTCCAGTATTTCAAGTAACTGATCCAGAGAAATATCTCGAAAAGTGGCAGAATAGATCCACAAAATGGGCATCTAAAGAAAATGTAGATCAATTTTTTGGAATGCCAGTGTACTTAGCTGCCAAACAAGCATTGGAAGCAAGTCGGGAGGATGTAGACTTTTGTTTTAGTTTTTGTAAGATGGAAATTGCATTAGTACAGAACTTTACACCATTACAAAAATCTACATTTCTTTTGCTTAAAGCTATCCAAAAAGGTTACTTGTCGGAATACGCGGAAATTCTAACAACATATCATTGGAAAACAGCCTATTTTTTATATTGTGAAAATCATGAATTTGATGAATTAAAAAGAGACGACACGGAAGTATGCCCCTTTGACGAAGTATCGCGTGTTTTGTGTTTCATGAAGGATTGTTTAGATTTACGAACACTTGATCATTATTTTATTGAAGGCTGTAATTTGTTTATAAGTATTCCAATTGAAAAGTTAAAGTGTATTGCTGAAAAAATTTCCCAACTCCAAGACACTGACAGTATAATATGTTCAGTGAATATGTTTTGGGAATTCGGTGCCAAGCAAGAAATCCCTGACGAAATTGTAGACCAGAAAACTCAGGAGAAGTCTAAAATAAAACTAGTAATTGCTATCGAGGAGGCACTTAAAACGCTTAACAAAAACAGATCTCGAACTGAGAAGGCAAAAGATGCCTTTCTCTATGAATTGTCAATGAAAACAAACTAATGATCAATATTGCAACAATAAAAGTCGCTGGACCATGACTTAGGGGCATACCTTTAATTATATGTCCAACTGATAATAAAGCACCGGTAAATAATAGATAATCGATTTATCCCAATTATCTCCTATCAAAATGACAAAAGCAAAAAAACAAACGTTACAATTATCCTCTGACTTTGCCACTGTAAAGCAGTACCTATGTTACGAATGCTTTCCGCATCTTTCGTCGCAGTCGAGATAACAATGAAAACTCTTGTAAAATAAAAATAAAAAGCAGCAGTTTTCTATCAAATTCGAGTTGTGATCAAGTATGTCCCCATATTGAGCACAACACAGCGAGTATGCAAGCATGAAAATTTTTACATACAATTTGTATCATTTACTGATATATGTACTTACAAAAGCTACACGACGGGTGCCACATATGGACTAGGATCTCCCTACCCTTTCAGAGCATCTGAAATCCCCGTATGCTTTGTAGGGGTTTGTGTTGCTCAGTCTAGTTTAATGTGTTTTTATATTGGTGGTTGTCTTTTGATCGTTTATTTCGTAATATTGTCATTTATATCTTCTCATAGTTCATGTATCTCTTTGATATCAATAGCCTCTTCTTCACAAATTTGACCTTAAACAGGTCATGAAGAATTTGTTAGTTCTATGCTTGGTTATTTGCCCAAGTCGAATTTACATGAACGTAAATGCTTGTTTGAATTTCAAAATTTTTGGCTTAGAATGTGGCCTTTATGAATACTTTTCCTTCTGAATCAGTGGTCTCTCCATATAGAATTTCACTGTGTATAAAAAGTATAATCACAAAAATATCGAATTCCAAGGAAAATTAAATCTAAAGCCTCTAAAGAGCCTGTGTCCCTCACCTTGGTGTATGTGAATATTAAACAAGTGATGCAGATGGATTCATCACAAAATTGTGTTTTGATGATGGTGATGTGTCTGTACATCTTACTTTACTGAACATTCTTGCAGCTTACAATTATCTCTATCTATAATGAACTTGGCCCAGTAGTTTCAGTGGAAAATTGTTAAAAATTGACCTTAAAGGACAATTACTCCTTCGGGGGTCAATTGACCATTTTGGTCATGTTGACTTATTTGTAAATCTTACTTTGCTGAACATTATTGCTGTTTACAGTTTATCTCTATCTATAATAATATTCTAGATAATAACCAAAAAAAGCAAAATTTCCGTAAAATAACCAATTCGGGGACAGCAACCTAACAACGGGTTGTCCGATTTATCTGAAAATTTTAGAGCAGATAGATCTTGACCTGATAAATAATTTTACTCCATGTCAGATTTTCTCTTAATGCTTTGGTTTTTGAGTTATAAGCCAAAAACTGCATTTCACCCCTATGTTCCATCTTTAGTCATGGCGGCCATCTTGGTTGGTTGGCAGGGTCACCGGACACATTTTTTTAAACTAGATATTCCAAAGATGATTGTGGCCAAGTTTGGATTGATTTGGCCCAGTAGTTTCAGAGGAGAAGATTTTTGTAAAAGATAAATAAGATTTACGAAAAAATGGTTAAAAATTGACTATAAAGGGCAATAACTCCTAACTTATTTGTAAATCTGACTTTGCTGAACATTATTGCTGTTTACAGTTTATCTCTATCTATAATAATATTCTAGATAATAACAAAAAACAGTAAAATTTCCTTAAAATTACCAATTCAGAGGTAGCAACCCAAGAATAGATTGTCAGATTCATCTAAGAATTTCAGGGCAGATTGATCTTGACCTGACTAACAAGTTTATCCCATGTCAGTTTTGCTCTAAATGCTTTTGTTTTTGAGTTGTAAGCCAAAAACTGTATTTTACCCCTATGTTCTACTTTTAGCCATGGCGGCCATCTTGGTTGGTTGGCAGGGTCACAAGACACATTTTTTAAACTAAATACCCCAATAATGATTGTGGCCAAGTTTGGTTTAATTTAGCCCAGTAGTTTCAGAGGAGAAGATTTGTGTAAAAGTTAACGACGACGACGAACGCCGGAGCCAAGTGATGAGAAAAGCTCACTTGGCCTTTTAGGTCAGGTGAGCTAACAAGAGGCTCTCAAGAGCCTGAATCGCTCACCTGAATTCTTTTGGTTAAATCTCTCATCAATGATTATTTTGGCTTTTCAAATTATTTAAATGTTTTTTGGATCGTCCTATTTTCTTCAAAAGCCAAAAAAAAAAACATTTTCTCCTATGTTCTATTTTAGCCATAGTAGCTATGTTTCTTGACATACAAGGAAATAAAATATAAAATTTATACTAAATACTCTGAAACTCATTTAGCCTAAGTTTGGCTGAAATTGATATAGCAGTTTCAAAGGAGAAGATTTTTTAAAGTAAGTCAACATGATGAACAAATTGCGAAAAAAGTCCTTAAAGGGCAATAACTCCTTAAGGGGTCAATTGACAATTTTGGTCAAATTGACTTAAGGTGGTACCTAACACTACAGGGAGATAACTCTGTAATGTCAGCTAAACCTTTTAATTACGTTGTGTTGTACAAGGAATATTCAGCTTCTCAATGATCAAAGTTGGTGTTTGTCAAACTGCTATATAACCAGTGTATTTTTTCTGACAAAACGGTTGGTTCAAAATTTTTGATATTTTTATATTTTTGTTAAAGGGTCAAAGTAAATACTTTGACAAAATTTTATGAAAATTAAACGAGCCAAATTAATTTCAGTGAAACTGTTGGGTACCACCTTAATTGAAGATCTTACTTTGCTGAACATCATTGCTGTTTACAGTTTATTTCTATCTATAATTATATTCAAGATAATAAACAAAAACAGCAAAATTTCCTTAAAATTATCAATTCAGGGGCAGCAACCCAACAACAGGTTGTCTGATTCATCTGAAAATTTCAGGGCAGATACATTGTAGATCTTGACCTGTTAAACAATATTACCCCATGTCAGATTTGCTCTAAATGCTTTGGTTTTTGAGTTATAAGCCAAAAACTGCATTCGACCCCTATGTTCTATTTTTAGCAATGGCGACCATGTTTGTTGATAGATCATAACTTCGGATACAATTTACAAACTATATACCCTAAGGAACATTCAGTGAAAGTTTGGAAGTATTTGGCCCAGTAGTTTCAGAGGAGAAGAATTTTGTAAAAGATTTTTAAGATTTACGAAAAATGGTTAAAAATTGACTATAAAGGGCAATAACTCCTTAAGGGGTCAACTGACCATTTCCGTCATTTGACTTATTTGTAAATCTTACTTTGCTGAACATTATTGCTGTTTACATTTTACCTCTATCTATAATAATATTCAAGATAATAACCAACCAGATGCTCCGCAGGGCGTAGCTTTATACGACCGCAGAGGTTGAACCCTGAAAGGTTGGGGCAAGTATGGACACAACATTCAAGCTGGATTCAGCTCTAAATTTGGATTGTGATTAAATAGTTGACACAGCATAGGTTTCTGACACAGAATGAATGTGTTCTAATGAAATTAAAAATTTTGTTTTCTCTTAGAGCAATTCACTATGCTGTTGAATATTATTCCTCTCAAAAAAATGTTTGAAGAAATTTTCTTTTTATTTATGAAATTTCAAATGAGAAAATTGAACCCAATTTTTTTAATCACATCCCCCTTTCCCTTATTCCAAAACTAATCTCAATTAAAATTTCTAATGGAGTTTGCAACAATTACTACTCATTTAAATACATCATAAAATATTAAGATGTAAAAAAACTGCTTGTTATCACTGAATGGTAAAGATTATTTTAATTTATCAGTTGGTAGTAAAAAGTGAATATACATTGTATTGCATATTGTATATATAACAAAGATTTAAGTTGATTCTGGACAAAGAAAGATAACTCCAAATAAAATAAATAGTTGACACAGCATAGGTTTCTGACACAGAATGAATGTTTTCAAATGAACTTAAAATTTTTGTTTTCTCTTAGAGCAATTCACTATGCTGTTGAATATTAATCCTCTCAAAAAAAAGTTTGAAGAAATTTTCTTTTTATTTATGAAATTTCAAATGAGAAAAAATGAACCCAATTTTTTAATCACATCCCCCTTTCCCTTATTCCAAAACTAATTTCAATTAAAATATTCTAATGGAGTTTGCAACAATTACTACTCATTTAAAAACATCATAAAATATTAAGATGTAAAAAAACTGCTTGTTATCAATGAATGGTAAAGATTATTTAAATTTATCAGTTGGTAGTAAAAAGTGAATTAACATTGTATATTGTATATAACAAAGATTTAAGTTGATTCTGGACAAAGAAAGATAACTCCAATTAAAAAAAATTGGGTTCAGTTGAAAACTGGGCCAATAATCAAAAATCTAAGTACATTTTTAGATTCAGCATATCAAAGAACCCCAAGGTTTCAATTTTTGATAAAATCAAACTAAGTTTAATTTTGGACCCTTTGGACCTTAATGTAGACCAATTTGAAAACGGGACCAAAAATTAAGAATCTACATACACAGTTAGATTCGGCATATTAAAGAACCCCAATTATTCAATTTTGATGAAATCAAACAAAGTTTAATTTTGGACCCTTTGGGCCCCTTTTTCCTTAACTGTTGGGACCAAAACTCCCAAAATCAATACCAACCTTCCTTTTATAGTCATAAACCTTGTGTTTAAATTTCATAGATTTCTATTTACTTATACTAACGCTATGGTGCGAAAACCAAGAAAAATGCTTATTTGGGTTCCTTTTTGGCCCCTAATTCCTAAACTGTTGGGACCGAAACTCCCAAAATCAATACCAACCTTCCTTTTGTGGTCATAAACATTGTGTTTAAATTTCATTGATTTCTATTTACTTTAACTAAAGTTATTGTGCGAAAACCAAGAATAATGCTTATTTGGGCCCTTTTGTGGCCCCTAATTCCTAAACTGTTGAAACCAAAACTCCCAAAATCAATCCCAACCTTTCTTTTGTGGTCATAAACCTTGTGTCAAAATTTCATAGATTTCTATTAACTTAAACTAAAGTTATAGTGCGAAAACCAAGAAAATGCTTATTTGGGCCCTTTTTGCCCCTAATTCCTAAAATGTTGGGACCAAAACTCCCAAAATCAATACCAGCCTTCCTTTTATAGTCATAAACCTTGTGTTAAAATTTCATAGATTTCTATTTACTTTTACTAAAGTTAGAGTGCGAAAACTAAAAGTATTCGGACGACGACGACGACAACGACGACGACAACGACGACGACGCCAACGTGATAGCAATATACGACGAAAATTTTTTCAAAATTTGCGGTCGTATAAAAAATCAATACCAACCTTCCATTTATAGTCATAAACCTTGTGTTTAAATTTCATAGATTTCTATTTACTTATACTAACGCTATGGTGCGAAAACCAAGAAAAATGCTTATTTGGGTCCCTTTTTGGCCCCTAATTCCTAAACTGTTGGGACCGAAACTCCCAAAATCAATACCAACCTTCCTTTTGTGGTCATAAACATTATGTTTAAATTTCATTGATTTCTATTTACTTTAACTAAAGTTATTGTGCGAAAACCAAGAATAATGCTTATTTGGGCCCTTTTGTGGCCCCTAATTCCTAAACTGTTGAAACCAAAACTCCCAAAATCAATCCCAACCTTTCTTTTGTGGTCATAAACCTTGTGTCAAAATTTCATAGATTTCTATTAACTTAAACTAAAGTTATAGTGCGAAAACCAAGAAAATGCTTATTTGGGCCCTTTTTGGCCCCTAATTCCTAAAATGTTGGGACCAAAACTCCCAAAATCAATACCAGCCTTCCTATTATAGTCATAAACCTTGTGTTAAAATTTCATAGATTTCTATTTACTTTTACTAGAGTGCGAAAACTAAAAGTATTCGGAAGACGACGACGACAACGACGACGACGACGACGACGCCAACGTGATAGCAATATACGACGAAATTTTTTTCAAAATTTGCGGTCGTATAAAAAATCAATACCAACCTTCCATTTATAGTCATAAACCTTGTGTTTAAATTTCATAGATTTCTATTTACTTATACTAACGCTATGGTGCGAAAACCAAGAAAAATGCTTATTTGGGTCCCTTTTTGGCCCCTAATTCCTAAACTGTTGGGACCGAAACTCCCAAAATCAATACCAACCTTCCTTTTGTGGTCATAAACATTATGTTTAAATTTCATTGATTTCTATTTACTTTAACTAAAGTTATTGTGCGAAAACCAAGAATAATGCTTATTTGGGCCCTTTTGTGGCCCCTAATTCCTAAACTGTTGAAACCAAAACTCCCAAAATCAATCCCAACCTTTCTTTTGTGGTCATAAACCTTGTGTCAAAATTTCATAGATTTCTATTAACTTAAACTAAAGTTATAGTGCGAAAACCAAGAAAATGCTTATTTGGGCCCTTTTTGGCCCCTAATTCCTAAAATGTTGGGACCAAAACTCCCAAAATCAATACCAGCCTTCCTATTATAGTCATAAACCTTGTGTTAAAATTTCATAGATTTCTATTTACTTTTACTAGAGTGCGAAAACTAAAAGTATTCGGAAGACGACGACGACAACGACGACGACGACGACGACGCCAACGTGATAGCAATATACGACGAAAATTTTTTCAAAATTTGCGGTCGTATAAAAACAGCAAAATTTCCTTAAAATTATCAATTCAGGGGCAGCAACCCAACAACAGGTTGTCTGATTCATCTGAATATTTCAGGGCAGATAGATCTTGACCTGATAAACAATATAGCCCCAGGTCAGATTTGCTCTAAATGCTTTGGTTTTTGAGTTATAAGCCAAAAACTGCATTTGACCCCTATGTTCTATTTTTAGCAATGACGACCATGTCTGTTGATAGATCATAACTTTGGATACAATTTACAAACAAGATACCCTAAGGAACATTCATTTAAAGTTTGAAAGTATTTTGCCCAGTAGTTTCAGAGGAGAAGATTTTTGTAAAAGATTACTAAGATTTACGAAAAATGGTTAAAAATTGACTATAAAGGGCAATAACTCCTAAAGGGGTCAACTGACCATTTCCGTCATGCTGACTTATTTGTAAATCTTACTTTGCTGAACATTATTCCTGTTTACAGTTTATCTCTATCTATAATAATATTCAAGATAATAACCAAAAACAGCAAAATTTCCTTAAAATTACCAATTCAGGGGCAGCAACCCAAGAATAGATTGTCAGATTCATCTGAAAATTTCAGGGCAGATAGATCTTGACCTGATAAACAATATTACCCCATGTCAGATTTGCTCTAAATGCTTTGGTTTTTGAGTTATAAGCCAAAAACTGCATTTGACCCCTATGTTCTATTTTTAGCAATGGCGACCATGTTTGTTGATAGATCAAAACTTCGGATAAAATTTATAAATTAGATACCCTAAGGAACATTCAGTTAAAGTTTGAAAGTATTTGGCCCAGTAGTTTCAGAGGAGAAGATTCTTGAAATAGTTTACGACGACAGACGACGGACGACGACGGACGCCAAGTGATGGCATAAGCTCACTTGTCCCTTCGGGACAGGTGAGCTAAAAAGGAAAGTCCCTAATCAAATGACAAAACCAAAAGCTCAAACACATCAAACGAATGAACAATACAACTGCCATAATCCTGACTTGGTACATGCATTTTATCAAGTACAAAATGGGGGAATAAACCTGGTTTAATAGCTCAACCTCTCACTCGTATGAAAGACAAAAATTTCATTATATTGACAATGGTGTGTGAACAAAACAAAGACATTATAGGTAAAAGGAGGTACTAGTATGTTATATTTCCTATTCTGAAAAGAGATCTTGAGAGTGATTTTAAAAAATTGACTTAAATGTGAGGATTTAATATTTGGTAATGGTAAAGTTAAACCATCTTCATTCCTAACAAAAAACAACAAAAAAAAACCAACCAGGTATTCTATTGATTTAATAATCTCACATCTTCCAAGAGTAAGTATGGTTATCAAATCATGTATAAGTACTGAAACATGCAATGAAATACGTTAACTGGGAAATCATTCTTATATTCATCTGTAACCAAATGTTACAACTCAATAAAAAAAAAAATCATTTTCACAGACATTTTCATACATATAATTTAAAATTTGGCAATATCCAAAGTATCCATAAATTTGAACATTAAAGGAAAATCATTTTTTAACTTTTATTATGAACAATCATGGACCATTGAAACAAATAATGACTGTAAAAATACAGTATAGGTTGTCAAACAGAACTGGGCATAAACTGTAAACCTATTCAAACAAAATATTGTATCAGTACAATCAATAAATACTCTTCAGTAATTTTAAATACCAAATATCATTCAAACTATTCATTATTCAATAATGATTTTAAGGTCACTTATGAGTCATTCTTAGACGAAATGCTGGTCTGGCTTTCCCCTCTTTTATCCTGGTATCTAAGAAACCAGTTCATTGGCAAGAGCTGCTCACCCTTCCAGAATACCTTAAATTCTTTGAGAGATTCATGTTAATCAATGTTAAGATATACAATAAAATCTCTTGTGTGAAGACTTGTCTCATTGGTAATCATTATATATTTTTTAGTGGATGGTTTTTTTCATGACATTTGTTGTTGTCTTCTTTCTTTTCAAATGGAGTTTGATTGACTCTTTAAGACCCTCCCTAGATACAATATAACAGTTTTATTATTGTCACTTCTTGCAGTTTTACAATATATATGATATTGGCTTTAATAATACAATGTATTGTGATTTTTACAAATAAAATAATGATTATTACATCTTATTTTCACCTAATTGGACATGGCTAAAAATAGCTTCATGTACAGTTCTATCTTTGTAATGGGTTACCTAGAAATTTGCATGCATTTTTGATTTCACATATTGTACAGCAAACAAAAACATGAATTCTAATTATGAATAATGCAATCACAGAATTTCAAATGCCAATTCTTATTTAGCTGAACCAGGTGTATTACAATTATCTTTGGTCATACAAGTGGGAAGTATGGCTAGCTATAAAACCAGATTTTTCCCACTATTTTCTTTAAAAATTCTTGTACAAAGTCAGGAAAAATACAGTCCATTTCCATCCCTTCAGTTGGTTACTATATATAGATAAAGGTTTAATTTTATCATTATGTTTTTTTAGATTTTCACCTTTTTTAATTTACCTTATAGTTTGATAGTTTTGTTAGTTCTTTATTTCAGCCATGTTTAATCGGGTAAAGTTGATGATGTAATTAAAAATAATGAGTGATGATAACCTTAAAAACATACTGTAAATTCAGAAATTATTGCAATGTTTTTATTATTGTGGAAAATGCAACAGCATTTTAATCACAATAATATGAACTCGCAATTCAAAATTTTTAGTTTATGAATTAAACAGGATTTTTCTCAATATCACAAAAAATATAATCGCAATTTAATTTAAAATAACAAAATCGCAATAATAAATGCATGCAATTATTTCTGAACTTACAGTATACAAGCAGCAAATCAATAACATTCAACCATTATAACAAATTCATTCCTTTTGCAAACATTCACATTCATATATTAAGCTTACAATATTAATCATATAAACAAATAAAAATTTAACATATATATGTAATATATAGAGATTCTACGTGTACTACATTTAACACATAAATGTTGACAAATACTGTGGATTCACTTATTTTATGGGGGATGTAATTTTTCATGCATTTGGTGGTATAAGAGACAATAAAATCAATTGTTCCACATGGTATAAATTTTCTGCATACTATGTTTCTGTATCTAGTTAAATTGATATCCTTGTAAATAAATGAATCAACAGTACTACAATTTCTGATATTTTACAATCATTTAGATGACATCTCATTTACACTGTGGTCTGACATATATAAATACAATATTCAGATATAATTCACATTTAACATTTAACTTCTTAACAAATATTAGCTTTTTCAAAAAGCTTCAAATTTATGAACATATTTGTAGCTCAGCGACCGTGACAAAAAGAACATTTTGATTAAAATTGATCCTTGAGGCCTCATTTACAATCCATTGCACAAAATGATCTTAAATAAGTTGAGCTCAATATGTTTATTTTACTTCATTGCTTTGATGGATACTGTAAACAAATGACATATATACTAATCATTTCTTTTATTAATATATCAAAACCTTTTATTTTATTAAATCTAGTTATCTGCCACGCAGAAAAATAATTCACTTTCTTAATTGAAATCTTTTATCTTTTATAATTTCAATTTGGAAGCTTTTGCAGTTTAGCATTAAATAGAAGAAGTTTGGAGGTCTAAAGCTAATATGTTTTTAAAATACACAATTCAAACAAAGTGCTTATAAGCACTGAATGGTAAACATTGCTTCAATTTTTCAGAGGGAAGTAAAATTAAATATTGCATTGGTTGTAGTTGTTTTAAGAGCAATTCTAAACAAAGGAAGATAACTCCAATTCTTTTAAAGATGACTTTAAAAATGCTTTAGAACAGATATTAGATTCCTGTAACTTGCAAAATGTAATTTTTTTGACAAGTGTAACATCATTTTGTGTCTTGAATGTCTGAGCGTATATTATATCGTTAAATTTCTGGAAATATTCATGGATAGGATGTATAGAAGTTAGAATGTGATGATCAATACTCTATGTTTTGTGTATCAAAAAGGTAGTGATGAGCCTTGGAAGATTTGGCTATCAAGTCAGTCCTATAAGGTTTTGAATGCATTTCGTGCAATCTTTAACTCAAAATAAAAAAGACTAATATCTGTTAGACAACTGTTAAGTGATTTTTTAAAGGATGTTACTTAAAAGGTTTTTGTATAAATTTTTTATTGTCATATTCAAAATGCACAAAATATGGTGCTCATTATTTCTGCATACTTATTTCTTTAAAGTCATTGCTGTGCAAAGCAGAAAACTAGTTATCCTCTATGTATGAAAAATTCATACAAAAATTTCCATACATAAATAACAAACAATTCTAGATTAACATTTTGCATGAATATACATGACCATGAGATTCGTAAATGTAAACAAATCATTAGCTAAAGAGTTCTGAATTTGTTGCATATTGGCATATTCAATACACTTAAAATTGAGAATAAACAATTGAGGTATTAAACTTTTTACAAACAAATATGGTAAAATACTTAACATTAAATGATGGTCTCAAGCAATCCGATAAGTACAGTTCCTTTCTTTATCTCATAAAATACATGGTACATTTATTTTACCAAATGCTTTCATTCAGGAAATCCTTTAATGATGTCCTGACTGCTAAGGGCCGACATCAAAAGTTCAATGTAGGATAAAAAAAATTAATCCATATAGTTTTTTCATTGACCCTGTACCCCCCTCTTAACTTAATTTGGGAAAAATTGGTTGACCAATTAAAGGATATATATAAAATCTATGTCAATTAAAAACAAAACTTGCAGCAATTTTAACCCCCAACCCCCAAACCATTTTTTATCTTTCATTGATTTTTTTATGTCTCCCTAAGGTTCCCATATTGAAAGTAAAAATGATAAAAGATACATGATTTGTTTTTTTTCCCTGATCACAGAAATGTTCTTAAGAGTTTGTTCTTATGTTGTGCTTTTCCACCACTGTCACAGGTTAGCACTCACAAAAATGTTTCAAGTTGGGAGCCTACATTACAGTGATTGCCATTTGTTCATGTTTGTGATATTTGTGAAATAATTTGGCTGTTGATGTTCTTGTTCAGTTTCACAAGTTGTGCCCTTTTTATTGTGGATTCATTATTATTCGTTGGATACCAATTTTAGTGGATGAAGTGGGTACAAGGAAACTACGAATTTAAATGTCCAACAGATCATAATTTTGCTGTATGATTATATGTAGACTTTTGGGAAACCACCAAATCAAATATCCACAAAAATGTAAGTTTTCCTCAACACATGAAAATTGGTACCCAAGAAAATAAGCGAATCCACAGTATACAGTATTGTTTTTTCTCATGGTTGAAGGCAATGCAGTCACTTCCTTTAGTTTCTGGTAGAGAGTTGTCTGATTTGCAATCATATCATATCTCCTTAATTTTATAACGATAGACCATTTGTATTTTTTTCTTTGGCATTTTTTCTAATGATCACAGAAATCCATATTGACAAATATAATATTTTAAGAGTAAAAAAAATGGTCATAATTTCATTTCATAAACACCTTATAAATAGAAGTATATGAAACGGATTTCATCATATCATAGCATACTGTAAATTCAGAAATTATTATGAGTTTTTTTATTTTAAAAATGCGACAGAGTTGAAAACGAAATAACTTCAACTCGCATTTCAAACTTTTTAAAATGAACAGGATTTTTCTCAAAATCATATGTCTTATCAGCAAAATTGTAATAATAAATGCACGCAAAAGTTTCTGAATTTACATTATCCAATAAAAGTAATTTTAAAATTAAAACCTAATGTTTATCATTCTAAAAAGTCTACAACTTCATCCAATTCTCTCTGTCTAGCCTGTTTATGGGCCCATCTAGCTTCCATCAGTTGAGGTGAGAGTTTAAACTTATCATGATATATAGCATTGCCACAATCTGGACATATCTTACCAGCTGTAAAATAAAATTGATTGAATTTAAAATTTATACATGAACTAACAGAGCACAAACCATCATATCTTTTATTTTGTTAGTTTTTATATTGTACTGTCAAAATAAATTACTAAATGACCTTTATTCCCATAATAACTTGTGATTTTAATTGTATTTTTCACACTGTCAATACAAGATGCAAAATTAACATTATTGCCAAAGGACAAGTTACGATAAGGCCTGTTTTTGGCCCCCCTATTTCCTCCTCATTTTTCAAATTCTGTTTTGGAAAGCTACTTATTATGTTAAAATATTAAAAAAGACACAACAGAAAAACAACATGAAAATGTAACACACACAGAAACAAACTATAATATAACAATGGCCATGTTCATTGTATGGCAATATTATTAACAGAGTTATCTTCCCTACTTACTGAAAGGTGGCGTTTTAACATATTTGTACAAGCAAATAAAGTGGAATAAATGACCACAATACAACTTCTCCATTCTTCTTCTTTTATCTGTCACCGGTTGCTAAAAAACAAAGGAGCTCTTTATCTTCAATATCACATGATATAGATGATGCCCGAGCATGGGGTTTGAAATTCTGATAAATTTTAGATTCAGTCTGATGTTTAAAACACATTTAGAATTGTGTCAGAAAGACATAAATATATGATAGTATATGAACAAACAATCTATAAAATATAAAGTTTTAGCTGGAAGGCTGTAACAGTCAGCTGGACAAAATATGTGACCCACACACAGCTTATCATCTTAATTAGATATAGGAAGATGTGGTGTGAGTGCCAATGAGACAACTCTCCATAAGACTTACAGAAAATTGTTGAGAATCCTAATCCTTATATCATGTTCTGCCTTAGTATATACCAACACCTTGAATAATGTTTAATTTCTAGCTCAAAAATTGTAGGTAGCTGGTGAACATAATACATGTAATATCAAGTGTATGTTCTGTCTTTTGTAGACTTCACTCAATTTTCAGAGAGTTTAAATGAAACGTGAGAGTGGTGTATCAAATTATAAATCTGGTGTTTTTGATGAGTTTTGACAGACAGGGGTAAAGTTAAATTGCAGACTCCCATCTACCCCCTTGGATAGATAATTAATTGCGCCATTTTCAGTAGGCAATGTCACAATTTGAGAAATTGAATCAAACTTCATATTTATTACTCAAGACTTCTATTCATTTATACCCTCCTCCCATGATACTATGGTATTAAATTTTCCCCCATGGTGATATTTGAATTGAGTTTGAGGTTTCTATGGAAAAAAGTGCTTTTTCAAAATTCCATGGTGCAATTAATAAATTATTAGGAGTATATTGCATTACTGAAAACTTACCAATGGATTTGGTGGAAAAACTCTTTCTTTACATAGAGGGCAGCACATCACAGGAAATTTCTTTATTGATTCTACTAAGAATTTAACAACTGGTAAAACTGATGGCTGAGGTTCAAATGGCGGATCCCTGAGAAAACAATTATTTTGTGTATGAATTTGTATTACCTTTGTTATATTCCATCTAAATTCTGACTGGATATTTGCACAAATGGACGAGAGTTTCTTTTCATGATGCGTGCATATTCATTAGCAGTTGACATTGAGATAAATTTCTGTACAAAATTCAAGAAAATACCCAAATTACAGAATATTTCTCCTGCAATTGCTTTAGATTGGTTTATATTTTGTCTTTCTTTTTTTTTTTTAATTGTTTTACATTTTGCCATTTCTCCATTGAATTGTTTCACACTTTTTCAAGGTATTTTGCCTTTTATTGTTTAAATTACTGTATGGGATTTGCTCATCATTTAAGGCTGTAAAGAGGTCTATAGTTCCATACATCTACATCATTTCAACTACAATGGATGTCTCATTGGGGATCATACTACCACCTCCATACTTTTATGTATAACAGACCAATAGACCACTTTCGAGTTCATCAGTCACCAGAAAATACTCGTCAATTATGAGCGCCTTTATAACGTCATTTACCAGATAGAGTTGATCGCCTGTATCCCTGCATTATTAACGTTCATCAAGCGTCTTAGTGATCATCATTTTGCAGGATAAACTAGAAACACTGTTTGTTTTGTAAGTACTTAAGCACAATTCCCTAATGACAGCAGTGCTGCTTGTCATTTTGAGAATTTAATTTGCTGAATAATTTGTGCAATATAGTATTATAGTTTTCCAACCACTAGCTCAACATTAGAACGGAAGTGACGATGCCCCTAAACGCAGGAATGATGTTCACTAAAACCAGAGTTTTTGACAGAAATGTATCTAACTCAAAAGTTGTCTATTTTAAGTGATTTCCTTCACCAGAAAAGTTTGTCAATTAAGCATGTCTTGTTTTTGACAGAAATGCAACAATCTTGATATAAATAAATATGCAAATCTTCTTGGATTATATGAAGGTTTAACTAAAATTCTCTCTAAACAAAAATTTTAAATCTTTGGTTAGAAGTGCAATAGATTAATTTCAGACAGCCAAGATGAATCAAAGAAATATATAATGGCATACAATCTTCTTAATTAAAACATTGTGAATCAACAGTTTTACAAAAACATATTAAGATGAAATCTTTTTTGGTGTCAACACAAGTAATTTAAGAATGAAAAAATGCCAAACTTCATCAGAAATACAAAAAAAAATCATAGGCTTATATTTTCAGTGACAATACATGTACATTCAGAAATTAATTCTAATTGACTTATACTTACTTTGGTTTTTTCTTTATAGGAGGTTGCACACATTTTCTGGCTATTTCTGTTGCTTGTGATATAAAATTTACTTTTAATATTTCTGGAAAATTATGATCTTCTAATTCAATTCTAAAATATAAATAGTTTTTTTTATTAAAGTAACTAAAAATAAAGAAAAAATAAAATTATAAACAACTTATTTAAGGTATAGGGGGGGGGTTGAGATCTCACAAACATGTTTAACCCCGCTGCATTTTTGCGCCTGTCCCAAGTCAGGAGCCTCTGGCCTTTGTTAGTCTTGTATTATTTTAATTTTAGTTTCTTGTGTACAATTTGGAAATTAGTATGGCGTTCATTATCACTGAACTAGTATATATTTGTTTAGGGGCCAGCTGAAGGACGCCTCCGGGTGCAGGAATTTCTCGCTACATTGAAGACCTGTTGGTGACCTTCTGCTGTTGTTATTTTATTTGGTTGGGTTGTTGTCTCTTTGACACATTCCCCATTTCCATTCTCAATTTTATTTTCACATTTAACCATAGCCTACATTTGTTTCTGATATTGCTACCATTTTTCTCTAGATAATAAACTTTGTAGCTGATTTTTTTTAAAGAGAACTAAAAGAAGATCCAAATTCAATAGACTTATTTCATATTACCAACTTTTGACTCCAGATTTTATAATTTTTCAACAGGTTACCTTTCCGGTGGTAAGACATCCAGGTACTCAGTCAAGTAAGAGCAACCAAAATCAGTAAAATCAAACATATAATTGGTGTAATTTGATGGTCAAGTCTACTGTTTTACGATATATATTTTGTTGTTTAAAGAAAATATTAAGCAGTTAATTTTCACCCCAAAAAATTGTACCATTTGAAAGCTTGATTTAACTCTTTTACATTGCTCTTACTTGACTTGGTACCAGGATGTCCACAGTGTAGGTAACCAGTCGAAAAAAATATAAACTTTGGAGCCAAAAGTCGGTAACATGAAAATAGTCTATTGATTCATAATGTTTTATATTCAAGTTTTTTATTCTCACAAACATCACATATAAATGCTCACAAAAATCAGTTTACAACTTTCATTTGTAGACAAAGATATATTCTTATACAGTTTGAAAACAATCTAGGATGTTAGTTAGGCTGCCAGTTTTATATTAAGCCTTTAACTATCTCGCTGTTTAAACTTGACATTAAGGGCCCTTTAAAGCTGAGTATGCAGTATGTGCTTTCCTGATGGTTTAAGGCCATACAGTGACCAATAGATATTAATTTCTGTATCATTTGGTTTCTTGTGGAGAGTTGTATCGTTGGCAACCATACCATATTATCTATTTTAATAGTACTAGAACACACCCATGATATCGCAGGTCTGTGACTGAATTAAAGTATATAACTATGCAGTAAGCCTTATTTTGGTATTGGTGTTGGCATCTGATAAAGTCATGCCCATTATTAGATACACAGTTTTCTCTGCTTTCAAATCTTACTGTTTGAACCCGTCGACCTGAAACTTATCAATTATTGGTAATATTCAGTTCCTGGAATTGAGTATTTTTTTTAAATCAACAGTATCGTCCAATAAAGTTGAATTCCTTGATTCGCTGTTTTACGTCATGCCCGCTAACAAATTGAAACTGTACCTATACACCTTTTTTTAAGTTTAGATTTTTAGTATTCATATTTTTATCTTAGAAAGTCTTACTGATTAAAATACTACAATCATACAATAGGGAACAATTTGACAATTATTCAATTTAGTAGTGTCAACCCTGTGATTATGACTCGTATATATAGCAAAATCAAATACACTGTTTGGTGGTGCGCCTGTCAGATGCAGAACGTACAGATAAGGTAATAGGAAACAGGTGATCATACTATTGGTATCGGTATTGGATTCGACTCGGAACTTGTTAATTTTTGGCAATATTACTTATGTGGAAAACAAAAGGGTCTGGAGTGGTGTAATTTTTAATCTACACCATTGTCCTATATTAGCTATATATAAAGTTGAATTCTAAGTTTGATGCATAAAGAACATGACAAAATGATTCTGCAGACAAACTATAAAGGGTAAGTATGTTTGTAGTACAATGTTCAAAATTTGATAAAAACTCACATACTTTAATTTCCGAGTGTTGAAACAACTTATATAAAACTTACTTGACTTGTTTTATAGGATATTCTTCAGGCACTACTAAGACAAATTGCATGAAATATTGTTCTTGAGATATCCTATAGACAACTTTTGATGTTGCTTGTTTTAATACGACAGTGTCATCTGATGTTAGTAATTTCTTTTTCACAGATAATATTTCTTCACTACAAACACATAATGGGTTTTCTATTAAAAATTCCTTCACAAAGTTGATCATTAACATCACCTAAAAATATAAAACAACATAAAAACTCTATTCCATCAAAACAGCCTCAAATCTAATTTGGCTATTCTGAAAATTATTAAATAAACTTTTTTACCCTCCGATAAACATACATGACACTGCCCCATTGGGAACTCTCTGATGTCTTCATAGTTACTATTACCTGATGAAATGAATAAGACTTATTACTGAGTTTATACCAACATTAGCAACATGGCTGGTGCAACATGTAGAGCTGGATCAAGGAGATACCGATTCATCCCCTGTTTTTCACATGCTTCGTGTTGCTCAATTTTTAGTTTTCTATGTTGTGATTTGAGTACTATTGTTTGTCTTTTGTTGTTTTTCTTTTTTCTCCATGACATTGTCAGTTTATTTATTACTTATGAGTTTGAATGACCCTTTGGAATCTTTTAACATTTTCCTTCAGGTCAGGCTATTAACAGTTTCGTGTTCAACCATGTTCAACCATGTACAGCCTTTAACTTCGTATTTTAATGTTTAAAAATAAATTAAAGTCTTATACATGTGCATGCATGTGTGCAATTGCAGAACATTGATTTCTATCAAATGCAGCTAAAATATTGAATAATGCATTAGATAAAGCTAAAACTGCTATTGTCATATTACAAGCTTTCTTTCAGAATTCAATATAACAGTGGATTCATTGTAATTCCTGGGATACTTTTTTTTCATGGAATTCAACAAAGTGCACATTTTCTATAGTCTTGTATTCAGTCTTTGGCAAAACCATGGACTCAAATATCCACTGAAATGTAAGGTTTCCTCTATCCACAAAAAATTAGTAACATTGAAAAACAAATGTCTGATTCCACAGTATCATGTTCTAATTTGATATACCTGTTTTTGACCGAGCCATTTTTTTGATTCCTCTTCACAAATTTTTGTTATTTTATCACAGACTTTTTCAGGCAATGTTTTACTCTTTAATTCTATTACTATAGGTTCTTGTGGGTATTCTGCTGGGAACTGCATACATGTTGTTATTGTTCTAAGACCTTGTAATCTGAAACATGTAATTTCTATGAGTACAAGGAACGATAACTGTAAATTAGTAATGATTGCGATGTTTTTATAAATGCAAATAATATGATTTATCGTCCTTCCCTATGTCTATATCAACCTGCTCTGTTGCTCAGTAATTCTTGTATCAAGACTTCAAAACAAGACCAGGCATTATCAGTGACGTCACATTGACAATGTCAGAGTTTAAGTCATCAGCAACGTCACAATGCGAGAGGAGACTTTATCAAGCTTGCTTTCGTCAAGTGTACAACTAACTGTCTTATGGAGAGGATACAAGACCAGTAGTGGGACGATAAAGAGATAATCAGGTTTTCTTTGTATAGATATCGGAAAATATCAGCCGCTTGACACAATGTGCAACTTTGTAGCTCTTTCGCTACGCTCGCTCGCCAAAAAAGGTTCACATTGTGGCTTGCGGCTGATATTTTACGATATCAATGTGTAGAAAACCCGATAATTTATACACATTGTACATTTGTTGTAGTATCAATTTGGACCATACGCGTATGGTCATGACTATATGGGTATATACTCATATGGTCCGACCATACGCGTATGGTCGGGGGTAATTAACACTCTGTAACAGTTTACTTTTTACTACTTCTAAATTCTTCATACATACTGTATGAAGAATTTAATAAAAAGATCACATCACATAGTTAATTTTATTATTATATTATATTAAAAAGATAAACTAAATAAAAATAAGTAGATTCACATAGTTAATTTTACTTAATTGTCAAATTTAGAGTAAACTCATTTTATACTGATGGTCATTACCGATTTGTTATAACAAGTGAATGGCAATATATCGACTAAAAAAATAAATACCGACAATTTATTAATGAACTGTTACATTAGAAGTCACTGGAAAATAACATAGTTTTTTTAAGTTGTCTTGTGAATATTGTGTATTGCAGTCATTTTACGATATTTGAGATCTAGAGCTAGCTTCCAAAAAAAACCCGTAGATATCAGAATGGCAAAAGACCTCGGTATCACTGTATGCAGCTGTAAAAAGGCTAGCTTTTCACTCGCAAACAAAAGGTGTTAATAAAATGTATCGTGCACAAATCTCTTGTAAATGCAAAAAAGCTATGATACCATTTGAAAGTGAATGTCACACAAAACCTTCATGCAAGAATGTAACAAGCGATGAAAACTAACTATCTATGACATCAATACTTAATTTTTACGTAGCTTTTGGATTATAAGATTAATAAATTGTCATGTAACCATCCCGGTTTTTTTTTTTGTATTATTGAAACGTTTATAATGTAATGTAAAAAAAAAACTATATGGTCCAAATACTCATATGGTCAGGCCCGTTAATAACCAAACGAGTATTATACTCATATGGTCCGACCATACGCGTACGGTCCGACCATACGCGTATGGTTGGACCATAAGAGTATACGCATATGGTCATGACCATACGCGTATGCTCCAAATACTCATATGGTCCGGAACATAAACAAATGATTGTAACTCAGGTTTTTTGTTAGAATTTGGAGTACTAAGTAATAAAAAAACTCTTATAATTTTCAAATCAATTAGGAGAGCTACAAATCATTGCCATTTCCTATGTCAAAACTTCTGCCAAAAATGATTCATTTTGTATGAACTTCTTTTCTTCTGACAGTCTCCTTGTGCTTATGCACATAAAATTTGGTATTTGTCAGTCCTGTATTAATCTTTGCAAAATATCATAAGTCTATAGGTGATTTAAATCTTGTCAAAGAGTATGCCTACTTGTCTGACTGAGAGAACCATGAGGTCACCAAAATAGGTCAATTTCTTGTGAACTTGTGTATAGATATGGCTTCAATTGGCATTCATGGATGTTTACTGATATTCTCTTTATCTATAATTTACTTTTATCAACTACTGTAACTAATGAACTAAAAAGATATCTACCTGATAGTTGCTCTAACAATATTGCGTACAGCAGCTTCTAAAGTTACTCCTTCAATATTTGGTGCCTTCTGTTGAACTTGTGCTAGTTCTGACGAAATTATTTCTTCAACATCAGCCATTTTAACTGTTTTGATATTCAGACCATGAAATCTGGAAAAGATGTAAATATCATAACAGGTTTAACCCTGTTACATTCTGTATGTGCCTGTCCCAAGCCAGGAGACTGTAATTCAGTGGTTGTTGTTTGTTGCAACTTGCAGTATGTTACATGTAAATTTGTATTTCAACATACTTTGTTTTTTTTAAAATCAGGCAAATTAGTTTTCTCGCTTCAAATGTGTTTATATTTGTTATGTTGGGGTCTTTTATAACTGACTATGCAGTGTGGTTTTTACTCATTGTTAAAGAACATACAGTGACCTATAGTTATTAACTTCTATGTAATTTGGTGTCTTGGGGAGAGTTGTCTCAATCTCAATTATCCAATATCTTTTTATTTTCATATATAGTATAATAGAAACATATATATATCACAAAGTTTCTACAAATATTATAAACAGGTGCCATTTTGTACTAAGAAATGTTTATTAAAAAAATATATTTTTTACCACTAGAATTCAATTAGTTATCCCTAATACATTTATATGAGAGGTTATTCCCAACCTATTACATGTATAGTAATTGTTGACTTTAATTTGGCCTTTTCATAATCTACATTGTAAAAGACTATGGGTAATCTCATTGTTCATACATCAAAATGAAAATAACATTACATCATTGGTTGAATTTCTATTGTTTATCGTGTTTTAAACCTTTCACAACGTTTTGGTGTACGCTTTTGGAAACATTTCCCAGAATGCATTAGATTCTGAAACAGCAAATTGAATTGACTTTAGATACAGAATACAGATAAATCAACATGCCGCTTGATTGCTTTTCATGTAGAAACTACAAGATACCTGTATGATGGTTGTAATGGGGTTACATTCAAGTAAAATATTAAACGATAAAATATCTTGCCAAATGACGTTAATAGTAATGTACACTTTCTATAAGACGATGAAAAAATCAACTAATTTAACAAACCACCTTAAATAATCTCCAGTTTTAGACCTCTGACTAATCACAATGAGGATATTTTTATCTGTGTAAAATTTTAACCAATATGACGACTGAGGATAACAGGCATTACCACCCTCTTGTACTATACTTCAGGGACTTTCCATACTAATGGGACTCGTCTCTATTGATTTTAACTGATTACTAAGCCACCTGTTTAAAGCTTCCACCCAACATAACCTTAGTTTTGTATCTCTGATATACGATGCTAGTAGTCATTTGCGTATTTCACAGTTCATTGTAATTATATAATTGTTATTAGTTGTTAATATAAAATCTGATTAATAGCCATTTACGATGAAAGAATAATGAATTGTTAAACTTAGACGTATCGTTTTAAAGATCATCTCAGTTGTGTGAATTGGTTTCCATATCAAACAAGACGCGGGTACTGAAAATTCAACGAACAAATACCTCAAAGTTCAAAGATCAATATTTAAAAAACGATGCTGGAAATCTTTTAAAAACAACATTTTGCAATGACAAAATGAATAAAATTTCATAAAAACTATTTTTTGTTAAAACCTGAATAAATAGTTATAAAGAACACATCGTAAATGTGAAATGATTTTCTACAAAGTCATGTGACATCAGCTACGGCCCAGATCATTTTGATAATTTGTATAGACATTGTAATAACCTCTTTTTGTATTGTTATGAGTTACAATTTATGACAAAAATAAGCAAAGACCCATCAAAACAACATCTGATAAACAAATTTAATAATACTTTTAGATATTTGGATGATATTTTGGCTCTCAATAATGACGACTTCAGTATGTATATTAATGAAATTTATCCTGCTGAACTTACTTTAAATAAAGCTAATACTAACAATGACCACTGCCCTTTCCTCGATCTTGAAATCTATATCACTAACGGAAAGCTGAATACTAAAATTTATGATAAAAGGGATGATTTTTCATTTCCTATCATTAATTATCTGTTTTTAGATGGTGACGTTCCCTTGTCACCATCTTACTGTGTTTATATATCTCAACTTGTACGATTCGCTCATGTATGTAACAATGTTTTAGATTTTAAGAGAGAAATTTATGTATTACTGAAAAATCATTACACCAGGGTTTTCGATATCACAAACTAGTCAAAACATTTACTAAATTTTATCATCGGTATAAAGACATCATTCGTAAATATAGCTCAACATGCAGACTTCTTATACGTTCAGGTATTTCACATCCAATTTTTTATGGAAATATTCTTTATAAAGCACAAAGGTGTCAGTATTCACCTCAGAAACTTACAAAACCTTTGAATAGACTTATTAAGAAGGGATATAATTACGATACTGTTGTCAAGTCATCAAAGATTGCATATTTTGGTGTTAATATTGAGTCACTGATAAGGTCTTTGCGTCGGAACTAAACACATTTATTCTAAAAACAGTTGTTGGCATGACACGGGTTATGTTCTTCTCATATATATTATGATGGTATGATACTAAACCCCTAACGGGAAGGATTGTACCTAATGTTCATATGATGAAATCATAATCTTTCAGTCAGTTTAATTGAAGTCTGGAGCTGGCATGTCAGTTAACTGCTAGTAGTCTGTTGTTAATATTTATGTATTATTGCCATTTTGTTTATTTTCTTTGGTTACATCTTCTGACATCAGACTCGGACTTCTCTTGAACTGAATTTAAATGTGTGTATTGTTATGCGTTTACTTTTCTACATTGGTTAGAGGTAAAGGGGGAGGGTTGAGATCTCACAAACATGTTTAACCCCACCGCATTCTTGCGCCTGTCCCAAGTCAGGAGCCTCTGGCCTTTGTTAGTCTTGTATTATTTTAATTTTAGTTTCTTGTGTACAATTTGGAAATTAGTATGGCATTCATTATCATTGAACTAGTATATATTTGTTTAGGGGCCAGCTGAAGGACACCTCCGGGTGCGGGAATTTCTCGCTACATTGAAGACCTGTTGGTGACCTTCTGCTGTTGTTTTTTTATTTGGTCGGGTTGTTGTCTCTTTGACACATTCCCCATTTCCATTCTCAATTTTATATTGTAATAACTTATGAGTGACCAGTCCAGTTAGTATAGAAAGTCCCTGTATAGGCTAAAGCTCACACTGTAACATACATGTACAAACATTAATCAAAACAGTACTAAACATACTCTCTAGAGTCATGATAGTGTCATGTCTCCTAAAGAAAATGAAGTTTTCGATTTTGTATCTCCATTACAGAATATGATACAAGAAAAGTTGTATGTGTGTATGCATGTGAATAGATCCCTTCATTTATGTAGCACCTGAGTGGTATCGGGACCGTTCGCCCTGATTACATGTTCGCCCTAGGTTCGTTCGAACTGAGTTTGTTCGCCCTTGTCTTTGATGGATTAATAATAAAAATAACTAGACATTAGTGATCAATGTACAGCAGTGTGACTGTGTTTTTGGTATTTGTTTTACTAATAGTAATTCAATTTAATAGTGAATGTACAGGAACTTATAACCTAGTCCTAGTATCAGCTAGCTATAAACAACATGATACATCGTAAATATTTAGCCAAATTGTAGACTGACTTCAACACATTCAGTTATATACACACAACGCAACACTATATACTAAAAAATAAAATCAGGGCGAACGGACTTGGGGCGAACAGGTTTTAAGGCGAACCAGAATCAGGGCGGACGGACCCGGAATCCACCTGAGTGACCCCTTGAGAAGTGTGAGGGTATAGTTGAATCTGTGTACACTCCCTTTTGGGAGTATTGGAGATGTGTCATTATCTTATTTACAACAATCTTCACCCAAACCAAAGGAGTGTTAAGAAACCGGTCAGGATCTGTAATTATGGTTTATATTCGAACCCAACGTGAGCCTTCTCCCAGTTCTTCCCCCTTTTTCATTTCATGCTGGTACAACTGTTCTGTTTATTTCTCATATTTGTCGTGAATGATAAAAAGTGGAATGATATTTACACTATACTGGTATGGAAAACATATATCTTTAAATAGTTAATTGAGTATACTTATGTGAAATATGTTCCTTTTTTGTACCTTCACACTGATATTTCTCAACACAAACCTCGTAATGTCAAGGTCAGAAATTGATATACAGCTTTGTTTATTATCGTTATGTTATTATTGCTTGAAGAAAATTTAATTCTTATTACAAATTATTTTGATATTGCTTGTTAATCATAATATGCTAATAAAATATTTTATTTTGTACACCAACATATTTTTTGTTAGTGTATATCATTTCATTTCCTATAGTCTGTTTCTTTTTTTATCGCGACGTTTCGCAGAATACCAGTTGCGGTTGAAAGCGAAAAAAAATAATAAAACAACAAGGATTAGCTTGGGTCTCGATTGTTTTACATTATTATTAACCGGATTTAATATTTATTAAGTCAATTGCTAAGTGTCATTCAGTGACTTGTTTGTTTTAAAAATAGATAGATACTTTAGCTACATCAAAGAAATAACTGGAAATAATGATTAAACAATTAAAAAACATGAAAAAACACGAGTAGGTCTACTTTGAAAAACATCATCTTTCCTTTTTGAAGAGTTAGCTTATCTTGTTTTATACCTGAATTAAAACAATCCTCCTTTGATAAATGTTCTCAAGTATCCAAAATCTAAACAATGAAACAGAGACATATAAAACAATATATGTCTCTGAATGAACATACTTATTTTATATGTTATAATGTTTTCAACGTGTGTGCATGTTGTGAACCATCATGTTTTATATTTCCAATTATCACAAATTTCTTTGTACCAATAAAAATATTTGCATAATATTAAAAAGTATTTTCCATTTGTTTCAAGGGCCTTAAATTACGTTTGTTTGAAGGGACAATATTATTTTTTTCTCTTTATTACAAAAAACACAAAACATGGCCAAAACGACTACACAAAGTATGGCATTATCAGAGACATATCTGACCAAGGATTTGTATAGTCTAACTATACAAATCCTTGATCTGACCTTATTCAACTTTGAACGAAAAAAGTATATTAACAAAAATACCGAACTCAGAGGAAAATTCAAAATGGAAAGTCACTAATCCAATAGCAAATAGAAAGCTCAAACACAACAAACGAATGGACAATTTCTAAAATTTATCATATTACTTCAAATAAATTTGTATAGACATGTTCTTTTTTAGAAAGTGATGGATTAAAAATGGAAACGAATATATATATTGCTGAACACAGTGTATTCGAAACGTCTTGCATCACTTATTTCTGAATAAAAAATTACCTGTATTTATGGGATAATTTGAGATTCAGATTCAGATTCAATATTTTATTAAAGTCTCACTACTTGCAATACATAAATATACAGTACATACAGAGTATATACACAATATAAAACAGACAATACACAAATATAAATTACAAGTACCATTCTATTAAGAATTATGAGAGACTATAAAACCATTTCTATATAAAACTAGTTAAAATACATACGATTATTAAAATCATTTCATTTTAAGAATATAAAAAGGTATTTCTTCTACTTAAAATATCAAAGCAGGTTTTGGCAACCATATCATAACAATTAATGTTTTTAAATAAATAAACAAATTTATCATCATCAGACAAATCATTAAAATCTACATTATATTTCATAGCTTCGCTATATAAACAAAAGCGCAAATCTGCATATAAAGGACATGATAGTATTACATGTTTTTCGTCTTCTATGTTATCATTACACATAAAACACACTCTTTCGTCTACATTTTTATTTTCATACCGCCCTGTTTCAATTCTCAACGGAGCTACTCCGCATCTAAATTTAGCAAAAGCACTTCTATATCTATAAGATAATGTTTTAGATAAATATAATTCACTACCATAACTGTCTTTAAACAATTTATAAGTCCGCAATTTTTTACCAACATCTTGTGTTAATATTCTATTTTGCCAATTTTCTATATACTTATCAAGTAAAAATTCTTCTATCTGCATAATATTTTGTTTACACAGTACATTATTTAAATCAGTATACAAATCTAAATTACATTCTTTAAACTTAGACATAATCCTAAAACACCAATTTCTTCTCTTATTAAGAGCATTTCTATAACACCATTTAAAAATTCTATAATTTAATCTATCTGTGCACATTATGTTACATCTAGCCCAGTGTCGAAAAACACAAGTCCACTGCTTAACACTTGGAGGTCTCCAGCCCATATCCCCTTGAATTGCATCGTTTGGGGTATATTTACCCACACCCATAAAAGACCTGATAGCTCTGTTCTGGACAGCATTTATACATGAAAGATCTCTGGTGCCCCAAATGGCTGCACCATAACTTATTACTGGCCAGACCAGGCTATCAAATAATTTAGTAAATGTACTGTACTGGAAACCTCCATGGGCCTTACTCTTTACAATAATCAAACTTAATGCCCTGTTCGCTGATTTGGCTACAGCTTTTTGAGTTTGAAAGGTGAAATACGTTCGTGTTGAGCCTCTCGTGTTTGATTTTAAGATAGATTTATGGTATACCGCCATCCTGGATTGTACAATCACAGTACAAAATCGGTCTAGTTATTTGACTAAATCTGCAAATTTGGAGACAGATTTGCAATTAAATGGTTAGACTGTTTATTTATATAAAGTAAACTTGTTAATTTATTGTGTTATTTAAAACATTTTAACAAATATCAAATATTTTGGTTTTTAAAATCATTGTTTTCAAATGAGCCATTTAAGGGAAGATAACTCTTTTAGTTCAAATTTATACTGGGCTAATAGTTTTTTTTATATTTTTACTTGTAGCAAGAAAACAAGTTTGGTGACACTATGTTTTCTATTTTTTTTCTTAAAACATAATATGAAACCTTTCTTCTCACAATTAATTTCAAAATTCTATCTTATAGAATTTTTTTATGCACACTGATGTGTTTTTTCATAAACAAACAAACCAAATTTAGTCAATTTTCAACGACTCATAGCTTGAAAAATAGCACGGTGACCTATACGTTTTATTACATTTTTGAAAAAAAGCATAGAACAATCTTCATTTTGGCAAAGTATAAGAAAACGTTCGATTTCATTTTTAATTAACTCACGTAGTTTTAAACAATTCACGTATATCGATAAATTCATGATGTTTTTATGAAGGACGGTGCAAAATTGCATGTATATAATTGCAGTTCTAGCCATTTCTTTCAAGTGCTGTCAGTGAAAATTCTTGCTTTTCTGTACTTTCGCTGTGCTACTTGCATAAGGGTTTGAATAGCGATAGCTGAATAGAGAGTAACGCACAACAACAAAATGCATAATCACATAATTTGTAAAGGTTTCACAGAACCCAGTGTCTCGCCTACTTTGTTCTGTTAATCATATCAAAGGCTAAAAAAACGAGGGAGGCGTTTATCCGGCTTTCAAGTAACGTATGTCTAGCGTTTGCCTAAAACGTTGATAGAATGTACGCTACGAAGGAAACAAAAGTTTATTGAACGTATTTGAAACGGGTCCCGGTCGTATCTGGGACGATAATCCGTGCTTTCGGTGTGTCTGGGACGTTTAATTATGGGTGTTTGTTACAAACACACCCGCATACGTTTTACTTTAAGTCGAACGATCTTGAAACGTATATAACGTGCTCTTAAAGTGTCTAAAACTTATCTGTAGCGTGTTCAAGGTGTTTGTAGCGTATGTATTAAGTGCGTGTATACGCTTGACGAACGCTTGAGTTGGATGAATTTTTTATGCTGCATAATTAACGATTGCTTAGCTTCCCTCTTGCGTGAAACTAACGTATACGGACTTTGTCAATTTTCTCTGTACATCTGGTGCACGCCGGTCCATTTATAAGTAAAATACGAAAAAAACTAGTACAAAGTTTTAACAAAATTTCCTTCTAGATACTCACTAGCTTTTGATCATAAACAAGCAAGTTCATTTATAAGTAAATTATGGAAAAAAATATTAATCTTTTTTACAAAATTTACATCTGGATTTTTTTTTTTTTTATCATGAACAAGCTTTTGTTCAAGTTTGGTACAAATCCAGGATAGTTTAAGAAAGTTATTAAAATTTCAAAATTTTAAAACTTTTACCACAGAGTGAATGTAATTTTTCTGTGCAGAAAAATTAATAGGTCTTTTTTCCAGTAAAAATATGGAAAAACCAGAATTTCTTTTTTCGAAAAGTTCGATTCGAAAAAGTTTATAAGGCCAAATGATGTGCGTAAACATGAAAGAGCTTAGATATAAGCAAGGAGGTTATATTAGATATAACCTCCTTGATATAAGTAAGGAATACCGATGCGTGATAATCTTAAATGCACGAATGACATATTATTATTCCATCATGCTGAAACTCTTTTTTTTTAATTTATTTATACCAGAGACATATCTGTTTATACCGAAATCAATTTATCAAAGATATCTTATTCATATCTTTGCATTCTTAATGTGTTAATTATCAAATAAGATCAAAGAATAATAGAACATTAAAATCACATATAAATATAAAAATCACATTCGAATATCTTAATGTTCAACTGTTTCCTTTGAACATTACAAAATTTATGTCCAAAAATTATTATCACATTTAATTGTTTCCTCTTTCGATAATGAACATACAAATCAGTCTCCGGCGGTTATACATGTAGTTGTGGTTAACGGGAGGGGTAACGGTATGTACCCCTCCTAAGGTGATGGAATTGATTGATGTGTGTCATTGGTAAAATTAGGAGATGATTGATTCCATTTTCATATACGAGTGGGAACTTTAACGCCAGCTATTGTTAAGGTCATCGCCGTGATTTATGAGAGTCCCGCGGCGGCGACAGCTGGATTTTTTTAAGGACAAGGGCACACAATCAGATAAACTCGATACTCATAAAAAAATCATGTTCTGTTTTGTAAAAATGTCGTTTTTCGTGTCAGATTCTATCAGTACTATCACTGACATCGCCAGTTATGTTTTTTCAAAGTCCTGAAAGCCCTGAAGGATCATTATTCTTCTAGGGACAACGTTAAAATCCAAATATTTATTTATTTTTGCGTAATAAGACAGATCTGTTATTTGTCTTCACTTTTTTAAATTAGACGTTTTTTATGGATTTTTTGAAATGACATGTTTGAATTACATAATTCTGTGTTTCTGTTGTTGTTGATTTGAAAAGGGAGTTAACTTACATAACAAGACATTTGTAATACAGGACCGTTGTGTTACCCTCATTTTTCATTCTATCATTTGCAATGTTTATTGTGTATTGAACTCAGCATTGATAAGGTCAAATCATTGTTACTCTTGTCAGAGAGAAAAGATTAGATTGATGTGAATTAAGGGGTATTGAAAATTATAAGTTCGTGCTGAGCAAACCTTTTAACTATTCTGTTTTTTTAAATGCATTGCAAAAAAAAAAAAACTCATCATAGATACCAGGACTTAAATTTGTAAATACGCCAGACGCGCGCTTCGTCTACAAAAGACTCATCAGTGACGCTCGAATAAAAAAAAAAGCTTCTTATTTGTGTTCGCTTTGGCCCTGAATGGATGATATTTTACTAGTTATTAAAACGACAAAGCCTTCAGATCTACATTTTCCCAACAGTCTAATGTTTTCAAACATTGACAGTTATATATTTTTTACATTTGACTTTGGGGTTTTATCAGTATCTTTATTATCATAATTTCATTATCATTCTATAAAACTGCCAATTTAATCCTCTCTTTTTAGCTTAACCCTCCTTTTCTTTATTCAATTATTCAACTGTTGTATACAATATTTCTACTCAATCTTATTCTGAGTTGGGGAAAATTTGAACTCTTGTTTATTAGATTTCTGATTATAATTTATTTTTTTATAATTTCTGTATAATGTTATCATCCATGGGGTAAATTAACGCTGCAAGTTTCTACTAAAACCTTTTGGATCCCAAGTTTAAATTTCTATGAAGTACAAAAGATTCCGTATAAATTCCCTGGTTAACGCATTAAAGTGAATAATACTCCATGGTTAAAGTAAACAAGAGATGCTATTTTCTAATACCTCCCTCCAGGAGATATCTGTTCTTTATTGTTTATCATTTAATGTGACAATGAAACACTCTAAGAGTATTGCGGTATAAAATCATTAGAATTCAATGGTTTTATTTGTTTCCAAGCAAACTCCCTGCAGAAATTTTCACACAAATGCTTAAGTCTTTGTTTATTGATATACTTAATGGAAATGTCATAAAAACGAAAATTACTTAGAGAAGTTTATTTAAAGACTTAACACCAGACATAAAAAAGCAAAGCGCCTTTGTGAAACCGAAAATTAAAAAAATCAACAAATATTTGTCCCTTTTACACTGTTTATTTTTCGTTATTTGTTTCATTGTCTGTAAACAATAAAAGTTTATTTTTCGTTATTTATTTCATTGTCTGTAAACAATAAAAGTGTTTAGTTAATTTTCTTTTTCTTTCAAGTCAAATTAGTTTTTTTTAACTATTCATTTTCTCTTTGGACATATTTATTTTTACCTATATAAGCTTTTTGGGATTCTATTGTAAAAATATAAATATTTGTTTCCCCCATATAAGATATATAGCTTGAAGGAAAAGGGAGAATTTGACAATTTTTTTTCAAATCAAAGAAACTTCTAAAATTTGTCCACTTCTTTTTCTTTTTACTTTCTACCATTCACATAATAGTTTTGCTAATTATTTTCTTTCCATTTCCTATTTCAAAAAAAATGATGATTTTGAATTTCCGAGACCAGTGCATGTTTTTTCCTTTGGCATTTAAATATCGTTTTTCGAGATAGAAACTGGTCGAGTTAGTATACATGTAGATATGCCTCTGACAAATACGACTATATATAAAGTTGTTGTCTAGTTTATAAATAAACAAATAACGGGAAATTATGAATGTTACCATTTGTCTAGTATAAGTGCAACTTGATTTATTTCACGGAAATAGTATAAACGAAATATGTTCTATTCAGAGCTATAAAAACGTCTAGACCTTCACCCTTACGTCAATGAAAATCAGAGATTTGTTTATGATCAACGTGTAATGTGATTTACAAAACAATAAATCTATTACCACAAGATGTCAATTTTCAGACTAATATATTAAAGATTGTTTCTTTCATAAACATTTATGATTTTTATAGATGTTGAAATCTCACCTTGACATCAATATGACGTTACTGGCTAGCGCCATTGTCCACTTTGAATAATTAATACAGTGCTTTTGTACAGACTAGTGGTACTTTGTTAATTAACTTAGGTAGTAATTGACTTGGCAATAAGATGATGAAGGGTTATAAAGGTGACAGAATAATTAAATATTTGTTTTATGACCCTGTCAATCTCCGCACTTTATGTTTAGATATATTTTTTTCAAAATCAGTTCGATATATCTTTTTTTTGGTGCTGATGCGACGGAAAGCAAATACCAATCATATCAATTTATTATTTAGAGAGTAAAAGAATTTTCAGTATACAATTGAACCGTGACACGGGGATTTGGAAACAAGAAAAACTTATAGTAGTTCAAAAGATTTGTATAGTTGTCTTACTATATAAATCTTTGGTAGTTCTAACTTCAATATGAGATGCTCAAATAAAACATTTTTTTCAATCCACCATTTTCTACATTAGAAAATGCCTGTACCAAGTCAGGAATATGACAGTTGTTATCCATTCGTTTGATGTGTTCGGACTTTTGATTTTGCCTTTTGATTTTTGATTTTCCTTTTTGAATTTTCCTCGGAGTTCGGTATTTTTGTGTTTTTACTTTTTTCTTTATATCAGATATATATAATATACTAGTACATGTGTTTATATATTCATATTATGAGATGCTTACATCAAAGATATAATTTATATAACCAATTTCTCAAATACTTCTTTATATCATTTATTAAATATTTTGGAATCAGATTTGGATTATTTTTTGTATGTTCTTCATGTTCTATACTATACAGAAAGAAAGAATATGTCATAGATTAAAAACTTTCTAATCTATAATCTGATGTACGGTTATAAACATAGAATTTCCCTTATCACAATTAATTCCATCGTTTGATAGCAATTTAAAACATTGATATACGATCAAAAGATCTTCTTTGATGACCTTTGATTAGAATATACCGGTAATATTTAATCTATATTTAAATTCCTATGTTGCTGTGTACATAACCATCGTTATAGCCAAAGACGCCGATAAGAAATGTTTTGACATTGCGCTCGTGGTTTGACAGGGAGCTCGCATGTCAACCCGTCTGTAGCGTTAATCCATTTTAATCTTAGATTAAGATATTTTTTAAAAGATTTCCAGACGACCTTACAAATTTCAAATTAGTTTTCAATATGGTGAATAAAGTTGTTTAAATATTGTGTATTTTAATTATCAAATTTCTAATATTGACCCTAAACAATATTGATTAGACATCAAAGGTGAGGGTGGTCTTGATTGAGGTTAATTATTGAGTCATCAATGCTAATTATTTCCCTATAAAAATAATACAATGCCATGCCTATTGTTATGTAATAATTAAGAAAATGACAACTTATTGTTCAATACAAAACTGTTGACTAATTATATCAAGGTGACTACAAAATTCTGAAAGGCCGTCACAGTTGACTGGTTTACAAAAAGGATAACAAAGGAAATGTGTTAACTACAATAATATAATTGCTTTTTTAGCAATTAGACAATGAATGTGAGAAAAAAGTAATTTTTGCCAGAGAATAGATAATATTCCTTTCAAAAATTTGATCCCTGATTACAGGTTTGAAATGGAATTTTAATCTGGGCGATCTCGACTCACAATCAAAGTGACTGTGTTCATTACTAAAGATAAGAACAGTGTCAATATTTTGTCAGATAAAATCATTCTTTTTGGCCTAACTTGTGAAATTAACAGATCTTTACAAATCCCCATCTTCATTATCGATTTAAAAATAATTAAATTCAGTATAAAGAATGATTGTCCATTGCTTTCTCCAATAAGTACATGTACGCTCCAAATAGAGTGCCGCTTTTAGGAGTTATGTATACATGTATTCAGGTATTATTAAAATCTTTGAAATGGATGTGTACATACGTAAAGAAGATGAAGGAGTTTTTAAAAAAATAGGTTTTTATCAACTATTTTAAATTACTCTAACGCTTAGGCAGTAACCATTGATTTTCGGGGGGGGGGGCTATGGATCCCCCCTGGACAAACCTTTTTTCCCGCCTTTGGTGAAAAACAATCTATTTGTTTGGCAACAAGTCGAAAACAATTTTTTTCTTTCAAATTTAGCATAACATGTAGTGGCAGCTAAGGGTGAAACAAACAATTTTTTTCTCAGGGTCAAATACAAATTTTTTTTTCTCCAAAAACTGGAAACAAACTCCCCCCCCCATAAAATCAAATGGTTGCTGCCTAATAAATTTGAAATCGGGTATTTTGATGATGACTATTTGCTGTTTAAAGTCCATTGGCCAATTAATACTTATTCAGGAAGATACGTTATATGAGCATTGCTTTGTACTAGATCAACACGTTAAGCCGGATCTTTATCGTAGTACTTTTCAAGCTATATATGTAAGCAGGAAAACATGTCACCCAAGCAGCACTGAATTGTTACTCAGATTTAGAACTGACAAATTTTTGCTAATCCTTATAATGACGTTGTTTAAAGCATATAGAAACAGCAAATATTAGTTGAATTCTTTAGTTTCACCCTTATAGATATCGAATTTTAAAAAAAGAAGGACGAAAGATACCAGAGGGACTTTCAAACTGACAACACCAAGGCAAAAAAAGATAAATTATAGAACACGAGACACAACATAGAAAACTAAAGACTAACCAACACAATCCCCAATCAAAATCTTGAGTTGATATCAGGTGCTCCAGAAGGGTAAGCAGATCTTGCCCCACACGTGGCGAGCCGTCATAAGCAGCAAATAACGACACTGCAGACGAGCACGTTACCACCCGACAAACGAGGTGGTTATAAAGTATATAGAAGCAAACTTTGCAGCAAAGTAGTCTTATACTGATGTGTACTAAATGATTTTTTTTCAAACAAGCTTATCAATAAGTTCAGATGTTCAGTAGTTGTCGTTTATTGATGTGGTACATAAGTGTTTCAAGGGTATTTTTTTATATATATTGTAGACTGTTGGTTTTACCGATAGAATAGTTTAACACTAGTATTTTTGTATGCCCTTAATAGCTTGCTGTTCGGTGTGAGCAAAACCTCCGTGTTGAAGACGGTACTTTGACGTTGGTATTCTTTTGTAAATAGTGACTTGGATGGAGAGTTGTCTCAGTGGTACATCTTCATATCTCTGAACTTTCAATAATGAATCTGTATCGAAACAGACTGATTGCTTCAAAAAACAATTTTACTGAAAGTCTAGTGAAAAATAGTTCAAGCATATAAACTATTTAAAGAATAAATAAAATTCTTAAAGGTTTAATAACATTGTTGGTATTTCTTTTAATAGTTTTTGGACTAAGTTGCAAATTTTGACCTCCCAATCCCACATTGCATCAAGTCACCGGCTGTTCAGTAGTTCGTTGTTGAAAGATATCCTTATAAAAAATCATTGAGAATCAACTAAACAGAATATGTTTTATGACAAAATATTTGAACTTCCCTTTAAGCAGGCACACTGGCTGCCGCAAGATCATCAAGCTAAGCAAAAAGAAAAGAAATTAACAAATCGATTTATTTAATTTACATCTGTTCATATAAAAAAAGAACAAAATATAAATTTCTTTTTTGTTATTTATTATATTTACTGAGCATAAATTCATTTGCTGAACGACCAGTGGCAAATAGTTCACACATATTTTACAATGAAAAGAAATCAGTTATAGATTTTATAAAGGTCGCAAAGTTGTATACCCTGCATTACAAGTCCCCGTAAAATTAGTTGTAGGATGTTGAAAGAGTTGCTTAGAAAATATCGTGGGATTCATAAAAGAATTTGTTTGGAGATTTTGTTAATTGTTGTAGAATCAAAGTGATGGGAATTTATAGTTATAACTGATATGTTTCATTTAAACACAATTGAAAGAATATTACGACAATTAAATGTAATAAAAATACATAGATAAGGATATTAATAAGAAAAACATGTTTTATTGTCTGTTTTAAGATTAATATAAATATGATAAAAAATTGATAATTCACACTGTTTTATGTTGCTGTACGAAATATCACATGACAGATAAACTAATGTTTATTAATGATAACACGAATATAATTACTGACGGTATATTTTATCAATTATCGGAGTTTAAAAGAAATATTTTCTATAAATCTAAGAAACAAAGAATAAAATTAGATAAACTGGCAAAATTAAACAAATAGCAATAGAAACAAACACCTAGAGGTGTAAGATACAACACACTTTGTGTTTTTTCTGCAATAAATATGAATCTGCATGGCTTCACACCTTTGAAGTTCACCTGCTGATAAATGACGTCACCCGCTGGTTTAGATGAATCATTTCAAATGTCAAATTCATAACACTAGTGTACCAAAATCCTTACCATATTAGCGCAAGGGATCAGTGTCATTTTTCTTGTATCAGATCAATTAAAATTTCAGTCAAGAGGTTAAAAGTATACTTAGTCAACAAGCAGGGGGCGAAGACCATTGACAATTTGGTCTCTTGAAATCATTATACGCTTACTTAAAATTGAATAATAGTAAACTTATCAATATAAATATACGACAAAAGATGCCATCATGCATGCATCTACCTTTCACCTTAAAGATGATACTGATCTTGCCTCAACGGCTCATATATTTCTCATCTTTTATATACCTTGCTGAATTATTTTTTGAATGAAGATAGCTAACTTGAATGGGCATTAACTAAAATAAAAGTTGCTTATACAGATACTCAAGAATTTTGCAAAACTTTTACAACCTTTTCAGTACATTATCTGTAAATATACTAATTCCGTTAAAAAAAACGAACATTGAAAAAATACACACATTGCAAAATATACTCGTTGAACTTTTCTGGACCTTGATAAACGACAGTTAACAATGAAGTTACTGAATTCCTAAAAAGTGAGCACACATTTTGGCAAAGTATGATGTCGCTTCATATGTATAAGCCTTGTTCGAGTTAGATTTAAATCTATTCGTAACTGCACTGTGTATGCTTAATTTTCATGTAATGTTTTTCTTTGTGTGTATATATAGACCATATGATATGGTGTTGGGTGGTAAAGGGAAAAATTCTGAACTAGTTGAGCTCGGCCACGTTCTTTTGTCTGTAAAAAAACAAGACTATCTGGATCATTTGCTGTTCGTTATTGTTTGACGATTGACCCCCCCCCCCCCCAAAAAAAAAGACAGAAAAAAAAGATCAAACACATGCATGACATATATCCGTGTGTAAATCTATTATTTTTTATTGTTCCTTTTATCCTTC
The DNA here is from genome assembly GCF_036588685.1 of Mytilus trossulus. Taxonomy (NCBI): domain Eukaryota; kingdom Metazoa; phylum Mollusca; class Bivalvia; order Mytilida; family Mytilidae; genus Mytilus; species Mytilus trossulus. The sequence continues at coordinate 37,959,385 of NC_086382.1, read as the reverse complement.
TTACTTCAAAAAAGTTTAACACAGTAATAAGGGAAAACAATCATGGATTTATAGGTGATAGAATTTAGAAATTGTTGTAGTTCATTTTTTTGTTGTGAAATTTGTTTTATGCTATTTTGTCATCATCAGCAGCAGCGTACTCCGTCATAATTCTTTATAAACAGATCATGTATAATGTACTCGATAAGTATTACAGATTTACTATTTTTTGTTGATTGTAAAGCAAATTGCAATTTTTGAATAATAAAATATTGCCCCAGGCTGTTCTGATAACAATGGAATAGACTATACCGATTGGTAAGTGCGATAAACATCTTACAGAGGACGATTTTCATTGGTCATAAAAATCACATGATCGACAGACCCGCCATTTACGACAAGCGTGGTTTGGATTTATATTTACATGAATTTTGTAAACATATTTCATTTGAAAACTGGATTTACAATAATAACAAAGTGATTTGGAAATGTCAACGTTACAACCAAGAGTTCGTAGAGGAAGGCGATCGGCCTTGCGAAAGAGAGATAATGGATTAGTTAAAACATTGAATTTTCATGATTCCGACGGGGAGTTCAGCCCGAACGATGGTGGGTCTAGCCCATTTCATTCACCGAGTATGGAAAGTTATGATGAGCCAGATTATTTGGAAGTGGATATATCAACACCATATTTAAATTCAACATCACGTTCAGCAAGGACATTTATTAGTTCGCGGAAATTATCACCAATTCCGTTTGGAATAGACGATGAAAATGATGGTGACGTGGAGGATGACGAACAGCGAGTGCCAGCCCCTGGAAAACATGTCATCTCTCCGGACGAAGCGTGTCCGATTTCACCACCATCACGTAAGCTAAGAGCATTAAGACTATTTGATACACCTCATACACCAAAATCTTTATTACAAAAAGCTAGACGGAGGAGATTGACGGATGAAAGAAAATCAAATTCAAAAGAAAATGGCGAAAAAGTGGAAGCCAATGTCAACCCATTTACACCATGCAACAACAGACCTTTATCGTGTTCAGTGTCATCTGGCATGGCCAGTATAAAAAGAAGCAGAGAGCAAATGGAAAAGTAAGTATTGATATAGTTGTATTAGCATGTTTGACAGGATTTAAGTTTATGATCTGACATGAAAAAAGTTGGAATAATTTGAAAATTCACAGCAGTCAGCATATCACACAAGTTACTCAAATGTATTTGAAAAGGTACAAAAATCAACCTTAAGGTGTATATTAGTAGATAGTTTACTTTTGTAAATATAGTCCCAAGTTTCATACTAGTTCAACAATTTGTTTATTAAATTACATCATTCTAAGTTTAGAAATAAAATGATGACTCATTCTTTTGTAAAGGGTTAAATTTTGATTTCTGTCAAGTTGGAGATTTTTGTTGTCTGATGATAGCATTGTGTTTAGCTGGGGTTTACATGATGACAGAAGCTGATCATTTAAAAAAAAATAGATTCCGAGTTTTTAATTGCTATTTGTAAATTGCAGCAGCTCCCATCGTGACCAAAGTTCAGGTTTAGCATAATTCCAAGTTTCATTGTTTATTGTCCTTACATAGCATTTCCGTATATATATGAAGATGATAACCCAAATTTTCTTCATTTCTAGTACTGTTTTTTTTTTAAAGCTTAGTGGGTTTAAGTTTTGAAAAATAAGGGTAAAATTGAGAATGGAAATGGGGTACATTTTGTATGTGTCAAAGAGACAACAACCTGACTATAGAAAAAATAACAGCAGAAGGTCACCAACACGTCTTCAATGTAGCAAAAAATTCCCGCGCCCGGATGCGTCCTTCAACTGGCCCCTAAACAAATATATACTATGATCTAAACATTATTTAATTATTTTCAGGAGTTTATTAGAAGATTCAGCTGATGAAATTGAAATAGATATGCCATCAACAAAGGTATGTACAGTTGTATAAATGTAGTTCAGGTGTAAAATGAAGGAATAAACTTAAAGCATTTAAAAAATAAAAAAAATATTGTCAACTTACTGAAAGGTTGTTTGGTTATGAAAGATATTGCAAATAACAATTGGAAACTTCTATTAAAGTTGCAGATAGATACCAATGAAATTATGAGAGGTTTGGAGATAAAAAGATAGATGTTCACATTCCTCATTTGATAAATGATGACTAGAACTTTCTTTAGCAGCAGCGATGATTATTTTCTCAAATCTCTTTCAGAAAATTGCCTTGCATGAAATCAACACATCACGGTATAATGAAGAGTTTCACGAAGTGTGTAAACTTGGTGACGGAGAATTTGGAAGTGTTTACAAATGTATACACCGATTAGATGGATGTACATATGCCATAAAGAAGTCCAAGGCACCAGTAGCAGGGAGCCAGTATGAGTAAGTATCTATAGTTATATTTTCTTTCCAATCATCATACATAAAGTGTCTAATGTGTACTTAGATTGAAAATGACAGGTTTTACCATAGAGGTTAACAGTTGAAATTTGAATGGTTACAAATAGGTATGTTTAACTACGGACCAGGTTACACAAATGGTTGATTAAGAGATTTAAAGTTGGATGAAAAAAAAATTTGCATTTGAATAATGATATCACATGAAGTAAAGTGACATTTTACACTATTAAGTAATATACTGGTAAAAAATACAATGATTTAAAATCACATGCATATTTTGACTTGAAATCTGTAGCTTGATTGTTTTGGACCATTGTAGGGTCAATATTGAAGTATAATGAAAATTTGAGTGTTGCCTAGGTGTGTTGTTTATATATTCTTTTTAATAATAAAAATTATCTTGCTTTTAGGAGGAATGCCATGAATGAAGTGTATGCACATGCTGTTCTTGGAAAACATCAACATGTCGTGAGATACTACTCTGCCTGGGCTGAAGATGATTATATGTATATACAGAATGAATACTGTAATGGTAAGAGCTTCATTTTAGGGTACTTTCAAAAGTTTTGAAAGTGGAGGACCTTTCATAATTTCAAACTGGTTCCAAAAATGGGTTATACAGAGTTTAACACTCACTGTAAATTATTAACTGAATAGTGCACCACCTTTTCCAGATAAAAAGAACTAAATACCTTAAAGATACAAAAAGTAATGGAAATAGTCAACCTTTTTGTGTTAAATATTCAAACTTGTTTACTGTTTCTTGAACTTGATTTCATTTATTCAGTTATGAAATTGTTTTTTTACTTAAAATTTAAATTTTTAGGAGGAAGTCTAGCTGATGTAATTGATACCAACAGGAAGACTGGCCGTAAATTGGGTGAGGATGAATTCAAGCAGATTCTCCTTCAAGTGTCAAGGGGACTGAGATATATACACTCCCAGAACCTTGTCCATCTTGATGTCAAACCAGGAAATGTGTTCATCCATCGGAACCCTAAGTTTTTGAACTCTCCTGAGAGTGGGATGGAATCTTTGGAGGAAGATGATGAAGTAGAGGAAGCTATAACATATAAAATTGGTAAGTAAGGTTACATGTAAAACTAAAAAGTTGTTACCTGGTGAATGATTTTATAAAAAGTACTCTAGATATTGGATATTAAATATAAGAAGATGTGGAATGATTGCTCATGAAACAACTCTCCACAAGAAACTAAATCAATGACACAGAAATAAACAACTTAAGGTCACCATACCGCTTTCAACAATGAGCAAAGCCCATAAATGCATAGTCAGCTATTAAAGGCCCTGAAATAACAAATGACAAACAATTCAAATGAGAAATCTAATGGCCTAATTTATATTACATTTTATCTGTTCTTTTGTGAAGATTAAATAATTAATGAGGTACATATTTTTAAAATTCAGCTCAGTATGTTGGATGATAACATTGCCCAGAGTTAAGGATCTTAACTGGGTCTATCTGAAATTTGTAACTTTATGAAGTGATATAATTCAACTTCATAGAAAGCTTTGTCCAAATATTTGTACCTATTTTATTGACATCTGTTGTAACCTATATAAAATTTTGTCTTTTCAGGAGATTTAGGTCATGTAACATCAGTGTCTAACCCAACAGTTGATGACGGAGATTGCAGATATTTACCAAAAGAAATTCTCAATGATGACTATGAGAACCTGACGAAATCTGATATCTTCTCATTGGGACTAACTATGTATGAAGCGGTAAGTTGTCTAAATATATAAAAATCCCACCAAGTCCCTAGATATAGTGAAGAAATGCTTTTCAAAGTGATCAAATTTACAATGAAAATGAAAACAACTAAAAAATTCCAAAGGATCATATTTCGTTAAAATAATTATTTGTGTCTATCACTTAATTTGAATGTTGTGAAATCTATCAGTTTTAAAGAAAATTATTACCAGTAAACTGAAAGTCTATGCCAAAAACTTTTTCATCTGCCAGTCTGGAAACAAAATATCAAAATTTATCCTTATAGGACTATATAAAATTTTGAAATTGTTCACTAGTTGGAATCAATATATTTACTCGTCACACCTGACTAGCGGTTTAAATTGATGCTGGCTTTGAGATAATACCTACCTATCCTTTCATTTATTCATTTGTACTCATACCAATATTTTTCTATTACAGGCAGGTGGATATCCCTTACCTAAGAATGGACCTAAGTGGCATGCCATCAGACGTGGTGAATTACCATCTCTACCTCACCTGACTGTAGAAATGAACCACCTTATCAAAGTAAGTTTAGCATTTGTTGTCAAAGTTTATAAAGAACAAGTAGGGAAATAATGATTATGACCAAAAACATTTATTTATTAAATTGTGTTTAGACAAAGTTGGTCAGATTGGAAATAACTACCTTTAAAATTATATGATGCAATCTGCAGCTTGATACAGGTTATAATTTTTTGTTTTGAAAAATGGAAAAGAACTGTTTCCAATATTTTGTTTTGTAAAGATAGAAGTCTTGAATGTCTATTGTATATATTTTAACATCAATCAAAGAGTGTTTTTGAATTACAATTTATTTTATGTTCCTGATTTTGAAAAAAATGAATTTATTGTTTTGTTTTTATTTGCAGAGTATGGTAGACCCTGACCCAACACAAAGACCATCAGCAACACAAATATCACAACATCCTGTCTTGTGTCCGCAGGCAAAAAAATCTAAAGCCCAGCTTAGAAAAGAACTGAATGAAGAAAGATTTAAAAACCAGATGTTATCAAGGTACTTAAATGACTCCCTAACTTTTAGAAGCATTATAAGAATTGCTGATTTTATACAAATAAGATGTGATAGGATAGCCAATGAAGCAACATGAACTATCTAGTAGAGATAAAATGACAAAGTTTGAATAATTTAAAGGTCACCATATTGCCTCCAACAATGAGCATAAAAGATTGTTTTGCAATGCAATTTGACGTTGTGCATCTTTCAAAACAAGATAAAGTAAAAAATGTTTGTAAAGCAACAATTCTAGCAGTAATAGCCTGCAACAGTGGATGCTAAAAAAAAATGAATCACAGTTTTAATGCTATATTATAATACACTCATGTAAAACTGTAAAATTCAATCTTGAAAAGTAACATATTTTATGATTTGTCAATATCAAATTCTGTATAGGACATCCTAACTTTTTATTTTTTTTCTCTTCAGAAAATTAATAGAAGCTACCCAGTGCCTTGTACAGAATACCCCCGTGTTTGCACAGCCAGATAAAGTGAGTCGACTGATAGGAAACAGAATGAAGAGGAGCTTAAGCATGACAAACTTTTAAAGAGAATCAATTTTACACTGAAGGAGGACGCTGTGCAATACACAATTTGTAAAAATAATTGTATAAAGACTGGACCCTATTATACCAGTATAAATTTGTTATACATTGTTATGTAATATTTCCTGTTAATGTGCCAAGATAAAGGGTTAACAGATTGGGCATGTTTATTTTCATATCATAGTTCTATTTATATTCATCTGTTGGAGATGCCAATTTATTTATTATCCTCTGGTTTGGACCATATATTCTTGGTCCTCAAATTTTGAATTTCACATTTTGAATTTTGGACTTATTGAATTGAGAAATTGCATGTTCAGAAAATATTTAGATTTTACAAATTGAATGTAAGGATGTAGCATGTTCCTTCTGCTTGTTTGCATTGTTATTTTTTAAAATTTGTTAAGAGCTTGTATTCTGCTAAAATTTATATGGTTTACAATGGTAAAAGCTGGAGAAATGTGGTTCATTTTCATTGGTGATAGTTCATGTCAAATTATTTGTTTGTTTGTAATTTAAAGATATTTATAGTAATTATCAAATTTTAATGTCCATGTAATCATTGTATACATTTTCCATTCATAAAATTTTTAATTATAGAACCACATTTATCCAAGCTATATTTCCCCACAATGGCATCTCCAACAAATTGAAATTTGTTTTTATATATAGCATGTAAAGAAGTGAAACTTCTCTATGTGATAATCATGAATTCCAGGTAAGTAGGTCAGATGGTGGTGCAAATGATGTGCTATAAGTAGGTCAACATATTTGTATATTGTTTTTATTGTAGGTATATTTAAACCTGTAAACTCCATGGATTCATTGTTAAAAATAGCAACAAGAAGGTGCTTATTGTATGTTTTACAAATAAAATTTTAATAAAATATTTGTGTAGTTTTATAAATCTTTGGATGCATATATGTATATGTACAGGGCCGTGTTCAATATTGTAACTGCTAGTTGGATTTTGTCTATTGAACATGCTAGCCTATAGTTTCTACATAGATATTGATAGCAGCTATGTAGCATCTACAATCTACAAAACCAATGATGTTCTTATCTATATAGAAAACAATTGAAAATGTTAACTACTGAACATTAGATTCTGAACTTATGAGAGGTGCAAACTTGTGCAGTGGGGTTTAAACATCCAAGTATGTTAATTCAGCCTTATCTGAAATAATAGTGTAACACCACAAAATAGAAAGACTCCATAAAATATCAATTGGAATGGCTTAACTCAATCAAAAGACATAAACAGAAGTGAACATTCACTGAAAGAATAATTGTTGGTTTTACTGCCATCACAACATGCACAAGGTACAACAGATTTAGTTTGTCACACAAGAGTAGCCTTGATAAAATATCACACCCAAATATTTTTTGCATTTTTCCAACTGCATTTGTATTACACATTACAGGCTCTAAAATAAAAACACACATAGAACCCAGGGAAGTCTTTTTTTGAAATTTCGTTCTGTAAATGAGTGTTTTGTAGATAAGAAATAGATAAAAAATTCTTTTATCTAGTCTGCAGATATTTTCTGCACTATGATGCCTTTCCTGGTAACACTAAACTAATATGAAAATGTGGAACGATTGCCAACAATACAATGCAACTTTTCATCAAAGTTCAAATGAAGTGATTTAGCAACAATAGTTAACCATACATCTTTCAACAATAGTAAAACACATCATGTCTGCAATTATAGACCGACAGAAAAATTGAATGGTGCATGGATTATCTCCCTTTATTTTAAAACATGGCCAATGTCAAGTTTTAAAACACTTCTCCCAAGTTAAAAGGTTGTGACATGTTTATAATTTACCAAAGTTAATTAGCTCAACTATTTACAATTAAAAAGTAAAGGACATCAACAAGAAATTGTGTCAATTAAACTCATCCTAAATACCAGGATTAAATTGTGTATTTATGCCGACATACACCATTTACAATCCTGCCAAACAACTATAGTTGACTAGGTGCTTGTAGTTTATTACAAAATTGGACCTTTACACTGAGCAATGAACCGTGAAAAATGAGGTCCGGTAACACTGGACATGTGACAGATAAAACATTTCTCAGAATAGGGCATCTATATATGAAGCATCCAGGTTCTCCACCTTCTAAAGAAGTTAGTTAATGCTGCCACTACCTATTCCCTATACCTATGTAGAGTCTCTGCAAAAAGTTGAAGACTCGGAAAAAAATGAGGACAATTCAATTAAAGGAGACAATAACTGACACAATATATGCATGAAAATAAAAAATGTGTAAATTCTGGACATGTCAGTCTATATCTTAAACTGAGAAGCCTGTCAGCTCATGAACAACATAACAGGATGAAAACATTACTATAAAATTTTCTATGAGAATTAACAAGGATTAGAGTAATAAACCACTGAATAAGACAAAAACTTTAACATGAGCAAAAATATTGCAGCAGATTTTTACTTGTAATAGTTCAACATTGTTAACAATTGTAAATAGTGCAAGTTTGAAACAAAAAGAATGTTTTGTAGGACTTGGTTGAATGAATGTAGCAAGATTAAACAAGTTTGTGTGCGATTCTGGTGTGATTATGCTCCTATCATGACATAGGAGCCATTAAGTGTTACCATTTATGGTTGGTCTGTTCCCTTTTGTTTACGCATACTCAAGGTAGTCTCATTTTAAGTTTTAAGAAACTACAACACAATGTTAGAATCACAATACAGACCAATTTCAATTTTGGAGTCATTTCCTTTCTAGAGTTATACCCCTTTTTAACTTGGAAATTTATAAAGTTTGAGAGTTGCATTTGTCTCTCCCAAATTGAGATTTTACAGATTTCATATATATATTTGAAATTATTAATATTCTATAAAAAAGAAAGAACAATGGACAGTGCTAATGAGATGTAGGTCAGATAAACCCTCCCCAATAGAAATCTACACTAAACAGTCATGGTTGACCTATTGTTTATAGGTCTGAGAAATGAACTTTCAACAGAAATTAAATTCTATGAACCATGAAAGTTATGTGAACTCTGCAAGACAAACATCAACACCTTGCAATTATTCCATTCATCACTTATCTTGTCTATCTTTTCCAAACTCAGCAATCTGATGTTATGTAGTTGTTGTTTGTTGATGTGGTTTTTAAGTGTTTCTTGTTTTTCCTTTTATGTAGATGAGACTGTTGTTTTCCCATTTAAATGGTTTTACACTAGTCATTTTTGGGGCCCTATTCTTTTATATATGATGGTTTACCTTTACAAATTGTGACTTGAATGGAGAGTTGTCTCATTAGCACTCATAGTCATACTACATCTTCTTATATCTATTCACCATAAATTCAAATATGAAAAAGTATGATAAGAGTCATTGTCTGGTAGCTGGAACAGAAAAATTATTGACACATTTTTTTAATAATTTCAAAATTAATCCTATTTGATCTTATATATAAATAGGATGTTATAATCTGAACACTTGAGTGCAGAAATTTAAGTTTTTATGTCAAGTATGTGTCACCGTTGACAAATCTGATCTAAAATGCCTATTATATACATACATCAAGTGAATTGAACAAAATCTTTTAAAAGACATTTATGAATGTTAACATCTTTGAACTGGACATAATGTACTAAAATATAATTTGAAAATTACTGGGACACTAATCAAAATACAAATGGAAAATACAAATGGAAACATCTCAAAATCAGTCAGATGTTGTAGATCTGCATTTAATACAAGAAATTTAGCCCATAACCAAATATGCAAGACAAATTTCCAAAAAATTAAAAATTAAAAATATTATTATTTGATAGATGCATGTGTATCATAGTTTTTGACTTTGAAATTCTTGGGATTTATCAGTGCCTTTTTCTCATAAAGAAACAGAATGGGTCGAGTGGGTATATCTTCTTATACATGTATTGTGATTAAATAAATGCTCTAAGAAGTTGTCATTTTGGTTATACATGTACAACAATTTTTAATGACTCAAACTATGAACTATTGTAACCTTTCTTTCAATCTTATATGGTCATTTTTAGAGTGTGATGATTGTGTCACAGAAATATGTACTTCGACCTATGATGGTTTACTTTTACAAATTGAGACTTGGATGGAGAGTTGTCTCATTGGCATTTATACCCATCTTCTTTTATACATTTAGTCATTAACTATACTGCACATACACATTTATCAATGTTACCATTTAGTGTCTTAAATATCTGAGAAATAGAAGGGGCAAGCAGAACAAATTCATCTGGACCTGCTATTATACAATTCATATTCCTCAACTGGAAAGGCCTGTAGCAAAAAAACAAAAAAACAAAGGCAGACATCTTGGCTTACATATTTTTAATCATAGAATTTTAAATACTGCTAATTGCAGTTATGTCAACATAAAATATAAAACATCAAAATGTTGTCTTCATCTTCCAGAGATTAACATTGAAATAAATACCACAAAACTGTATGAAACAAAAGACAGATTTTGATTGACATAATTATATTAAGAGTTACTGCCCTTCTGTTACCATGTTGGAGGGCTAAGGCCAGGATTTTTTATTTTGTTGGTTTACGGATCCGCCGACCCGATTTTGCCGATTCCTAGAATAAAAATAAAATTGACTTTTCATGATTTTTATTCCCGCCGACCCAAACAAATACATTATCCCTGAAAAATAATTAAATTCTTCTTTTTTTATGAAATGAAATGCATGAATCACTAACAAAATTGATAACACTCTCTGTTGTGAAAAAATAAAACTTCCAGTTTACGTTTCTAAAAATAGACAAATCAATTATAACTGACCTTGAAATGTCGTTTACGCAAATAATTTTGCGGAACGAAATCAGTGTTTAAAACCCATTACACAATAAGTTCGTTTCCCTTAATTGTCATCAATCTGTAAGATGCATAATCTCATAGAAATAGACGTGTCCAAATGTGGACAGGTGGAAAGCACCGTGGAAGTAAAAGTTATGAATATCAACAAGTCATTTAGAATTTTCTTGTTTCATGGATAATAAAAAAAAAATATCGTCCATTTGGATTAAAAACGGGAATGCATGACACTAGATTACCCCGATATTCTCGTTTTTTCCGTGGACGAGTCTATTACGTTTTTGACACGTGTGCTGAAACTTATTTTCGTACGATGTTTTTTACTTTTTTTTCTTTGTCCGTTTTCGTTTTTGAAGATCATTACTCACAAAGTTTTCTGGAATTGATTAAGAGCTACACGAATTTGTTTTTCTTGTTTGTGAAAAGACGATTTAATTTCGTTTTTGTCTGTGAACACCCCCCTTTTTTACGGCAAGTCATTAGACAATGTCATGCGATATTTATGACAGCTGAGCAAGAATATTTCATCGAACTAAAATTTGAAATGATGACAAAATAGCATAAAAACATTTTGTTAGAAAGGTGAAATGTATATTTATTTTGGCTTTTTTTTCTGTCTTGAAAGATTTTTTTTTCTTTTTTTTCCCGACCGACCGACCCGACTTTTTCATGGGGAAAATCAGTAAACCAACAAAATAAAAAACCGTGGCCTAAGAGGCAAAATCCTTCATTTATAATCAGTAAAAATTAAGCTAGTTATATGGTTTGCTAGACTTTAGAAAAGGATTTTTTCTGATTTTTTTTTATTTCATGTAAGGACCTTTTTTCAGACTTGTGTGTTTCCCATGTTTCAAATGAGAAAATCAAGTATATTTCTTACAATGGTATATAAGGGAAATAACTCATATTTCAAATTAAGTCATTCAAAACCTATCAATTACTTAAAAAAAATATCACTATATTAAACCAGCTTCTATAGAACCTCGAAAAATAAAATACTTATCACAGTTGTTGAAACAGATAACATTTGAGCTGCTTCGTATAGAAATCAAACTTAAGTGTATACTGTGGATTCATTATTATTCGTTGAATACCAATTTTCATGGATTTTCGTGGGCACAGTCAAACCAGGAAATTAAATATTCAATGAATGATAACTTTTCTATAGGTTTGTATGCAGACTTCAGCAAAACCACGAAATTAAATATACACGAATATGCAAGTTTTTCTTAATCCACGAAAAATTGGTACCCACAAAAATAAATGAATCCACAGTATGAGATTTTGATTGATTTCGGAACATTAAAATATGTAATCAAAGTTCAATATCAGTTTTGTAGGGTTCTAATATCAACTCAATTTTCAAACAGTTGCATACTTTGTATTTAGATATTTTCAACCCGAAATAACTTTAAATAAGTTATTTCATATTTATCATGATATTGAATTCCAAAAGGTCTGTTTCTATTCGACGCAGCTCATTTGAGACATGAACATTAAAATATTCACAATTACAAAAAATTATAAAAATATCAAAACTTGACCGTCTCCATCCTTTATTTGGCTGACCATTGGAATTATGACAGTTTCTCTGATTATGCTATTAAATATATAAACAGATCTTAATTTCTTATTTAAGGATTTCTTCAATTAAATAAATCATTAATTTTTAAACATCAATAAAAAAAATAAACAAGAAATAAATGACAACTTCCAATGGTAATATATGGTTTTTCAATCTTGTTAATAAAATTATTTCATATTTAGTTAAAAAATTATGAGAAGTATATGTCCAAAAAGTAATTAAAAATTGTTTAAGAATTTACTCGTTTTATCTCACCAAAAATTCACCATAGGTGTCCCCCCCCCTCATCTATGTTACCTTAATGATTTTTATGTTAACTATTTAAAAAAAAAGAGCACCTTTTAGTTCACATTTATTAACTTTAAAAAATAAAATGACAATAAAATTAATTTTGTCACAAATTATTTTTAATCAAAGATATTTCCTGATAAATGAAAAAAACCATCAACATTATAAAAAAATAAAAATCTAATTATAAATCAATGGGGACATGTTTGTTGATACAAAAATTTTACAGATAATTTTATTGTGTATAATGTTTTTTTCAAACACATTTGTATACAGGGAAAATTATTTAACAGCTTTTAAAAAAACTTTTGGAACAAGATGAGGGTTCTAAGTTAACAGTAATAAATAACAATTAACTAGCTCCTTTTGAAAACCCTAGACGTGGCACTGATTGGAGGGAGACATACATATTCTTTAAAACTGATACCAAAAATAAAATCAAAATGCCCTTAAATTTGGAAATGAGGTATCAAATAGCGTCTTCTAAAACGCAACCATCTAAAATTTCCCAAAGTTGCTACATAACAGATATGCATAAAAACCATCAACAATGTAATACCAGAGTTCTCTTGATTTGATTCATGATGGAGGCTGTCCCATGTGTTTGTACTGGGGTTGTACTTGCATAGCTGCTTGTCCATAAGGAAAGAAGGACAACACAATACTACATAATGCCATAAAGAACACGAAACCAGCCATGGTCATTCTGAGTTTCTTGCTTGCAACGTCCCATGATGGCACATTCTCCCAAAACTTTTCCTTAATTGTTTCTGATAAATTCCTGTAAATACAAAATTGATAGTTAGCATTAATACCTTCTTCATGTGCTTATTTGCAGGATACAATCAACTATTAACTAGGTAAAGCAAAGACCTGAAAAAAATTATTTTGTAACTCTCAAAAAACTCTGGCCCAAAGATAATTTCTAATTTTAGTTGAATGGTTTCCTGAATGTATTCATATATTGTTGGCTTATTTAAACTTGCCTATGCATTCAAGAAGAAGAAGGTAAATCCTTTCAAGCATTTCAATTTCATAACATTTCACTTTAATGTAGTCTTAATTATTCATGAGGAATATTTTACCCAAATTGAAAATTTGTACAGTTTCAACACAGAAATCAGTTGTCTAAGGTCATGTGCTTTATGTTTCATAATTTTTTCAATTGAAATTCCTAAAATTCAGCATCTTCTGTTCAAGATTGAAAGATATTTTATGAATGCATAACTGAAATAACCTGGTGAAGATTTAAACTACAGAGTTATCTCCCATTGTGTTGATATCATGTAAGGTTACAATCAAAAGGAAATCTATAATTTTTGGTATGGACTACAAAAAATGCTGTCCTAAAATTTGTTTTTTAATTCTAGCAAAGTTTTGTTAAAACTTCAACTTTCTTTAAAAGGCTACCATTGTTGCCAATGGTTAAATTAAAATTATTGTTTTCTGCAGTCAGTAGTAAACTGTTAAAGATTTATCTCCCTTTTTTTTATCTCTTACTTTTCCTCTTGTTCTGTATCCTGTTCCACTTCATCCATGATGTTCTCCAGTGTGTTACTGACATTGTTCTGTTGTTCTCTTAGATTAGCCAAATCTCGTCCAACTAGGGCTTTGTAGCCTTGCTCAAATCTGGAATTAAGAAAAAATAAATAAAAATATTGCCATCCTTTTTTACAGAAAGTGTCTGAAGAACAAGAATTTAATTTGGTGTGGCCTAATGAGCTTCTTTTAAACTATATTATAAAACCTTAAAGGTTTTCAGAGCTATTTAAATCCACATCATTCAGCATTGGGTAAATAGTCTTCTCATAGGCAATTATACAACATCTCCCTTTTTCATATTTCCGCACTATTTTCAACGATTCAAAAGGTATCAGTAATGAAGTGCTTTGATATAAAAGATGTAAATTTATATTTACCTTATACTTTGTTTACAGAAATGTTGCAAATCTGTATCAAATATTTATGTTTTATACATGCATGTAGTTGTATAAAGACAGCTGTGAATCACTATAATTTTCTGTTCATTTCTTGTTCTAGGAATGCCTAAAAGGCAAGGAAAACTATAATTGCTTATATCGAAAAAGGATAACTGCTTAATATAAAACATACCCTTTTTGAAATGCCTCTTCTTCTTTGGAATTCTGTTTTGTAACTGTTAAAGACCTCTCTCTGGAATTAAATATAAAAAGTCTTTGATAAAGCACAATTTTTATACCATCTTCTGAAAAGCAACTTTCAAATGTAATGCTGTTATTCAATATAGTCACTTACTCACTGTAAAGCATTGTATTGTTATTCTTAATGGCACACAAATTTTTTCACCAGAAATATCAGAAAGTTTTATGATAAGCCAGTGTTTCATTAAGTTCTTTGAGAAGCCTGTGATTCAGTAAGTTTTATGACAAGCCTATGAAAAGAATGTTTTAAAATGAACTTCGTCAATTTAAATACAAATCTTTCCTCATTTTACAAAAAAAAGGATAGAGTGGGGTGCTCATTTTTGCCACATCTTTTTATGTTTTCTACAGTTTATGTTCAGGTCTAAATGTTTTTGAAGTATACTGATATTTCTATATGACATTGTATGAAGATAACTTCAAATGCAAAATATTCTTAAGCTTGAAAACGTGTTTGTTTGAAAATAATCATCTGAAAAGTTAGGTTAAAGGGTGTTTGAAATTTCCTGATTTTTTGACAATGGGGGACACCTATTCGCCGTTTTTACACATCTATTTAAAACCAACAAACCGCAGCTTTAAACAACATTGATCAAATCAATTTCATTATATACAGTCCGCCAAAAGTTAAGCACCACTCATTTTTATTGCATCGATTTTTTTTCAAATTAAAAAAATCCATTATTCCTCAAAAAAAAGAAAACAACCATATAGCAATTTTGCTAATGTATACCATAAACAAACCACAAAGGGAATATTGGTCACTTATGAAGGTTTTATGCATGTAGGTTTTTGGTTCATAGAAATAGTGTAAATTACACAATTTAGAAACAGAATTCAAGTTTTACTGTGATTTTATTTTTTTACAACAATTGATCACCCAATATCATTAAAATTTTCTATACATAATCTTTGGTATAATCGGCAAATTGAATGTCAATGTTAGAGTCAATAGCATGTGTAACAACCTCTCTTCCGGTACAATTTCATATCACGGTGTAAAATTCTCGTTACAAGCCTTCAAAACTTTAGTTGAGGAAATCTGTTGCATTAAAGAACAAATGCCACTTTCAAATCAACAAAATATTGTGAAGGTGGATCTCTGGGATCGAAATTTCCCCTAATGGCGTCTCAGACATGTTTGACAGGTTTTATGTATGGAGACATGAAAGGTAAAAAAATAGTGTAAATGGCTTGTTGCTCTTTGGACTCTGTTAAAATCCTTGCCCTGTGTGGTCTAGTGTTGTCGTCCATGTACAAGGGTCTTGGCAATATTGACGTAAGTGGGGGATTACCAAATTGAGGGACTGCAATGTTTTAAGGCACAAAATCTCTGTATTTCTGTCCGTTTATGTTACCCAGCAGAATATGCAAACCCAGCTTATCACAGTATAAGAAGCAACCCCGTACTGGAACACTCCCAGCACTGAATGCAGTCCTTGTGCAAACATTGTTATTGCTATTTTGTCTCAGTTTAAAAAAATAATCATATTTGTTATGCAATATCATTTATCGGTATATGTCTTTCATTTCAGCCATCCTTTGAAGTTTTTACACCTCAAAATCATAAAACGGCGAAATTGTGTCCCCGGCGAATATGGGCACCCCACTCTACATGTGAAAATGGCTACAATAGCACTTTTTCACACCAGATTAGATGGGAAAAACCTATAATAAAATTGTTTTGCCATATACTTTTGCTTGATTACAAACATTTGATTAACTAGAACTAAGGGCTCTATCTAATTCTTACCCTTCTGTAGATGGCTCTCTAGAACTGAGAGATAGTCTGTCGGTAGAGTTTGTCCTCAATGAACTGGTCACTGAATTTTTCATCACAGTTGATGCTATAACATTCTGGAACTTTGACTTTGCATCCTATAATTAAAAAAGACTTGTTGATTGATTGTTGCTCAACTTCCTATAAATAAATGCAATCCACTTTCATTGCTATATTCTAATAAGGAAGTATCCATTGTCAACTATTTATTTTACATGAGTTATGCAAAATAAAATAAGGCATTAAATTCTGCAATCACCATGGAAGATATGGTAATAAAGTGATTGATTGTTGGTTGCTTAACGTCCAGTGGCAAATATTTCATGCATGTTCAAGACTAGATATGGTTTTATAAGATCCCCTTTCATATTGCTAGATGTGGTTAAATACAAATATCAGTATTCTTTTCATAAGAAAATACATAAAAGTAACAATATCTATCATCCAATCAAAATCAAGATTACTAAAGGTTTAGTCAATCAATGTTAAAGTAAACCCTCCACATTACCCATGAAGAATAGGTCATGGTCAAAACAACCCTGTCAAAAGGAAAACATTTGACCTACATTAAGTTTACGTTCCAATTACATTTATCTATAAAATCTAATCATAAGCATACTTTTAAGGTTGACCCATTATCTAAAGTAATCATAAACTTCATTTAATCACACAAACTTGAAGTTGATTTTATTAATCAATTAAAAATTAGATCAAGAATAACTGGTATGGGGTATGAACATTTCAAACACTTAGATTAATTGATTGGTTGTTGGTGTTTTAACGCCACTTTAAGCTATTTCATGGCCGCAAGTTTTTATTGGTGGAGGAAGCCAGAGTGACAATCCTAGACAATAAGAATTGGAGTCAAGTGCACCAGTATGGGTTGGGGTTGAACTCACAACCTCAGTGTTGACTGGATAGTGATATCAGTAGTAGAACTACCTAGACCACTTGGCCAATGAGGCCATCATCAAACCTTTAGATATCTGCATACAGAACATGAATTGACAAGTTATATAAACAAATAGTTGACACTAAAAAAATATTTATACTGTTCACTATTGAAGAAAAGAAATAAAAAAAGAAGAAAAAGACACATTTGGTAGCTCTTTTAAAAGAGAGTGCACATCCTCAATTTTAACTAACTGTTTTATTTTTAACATGGTTTGTAAAATGAAACATGACTTAGTACCTTTTATTATCGTTATGTGTGTATTTTTACTTCACAAATATAAACAACACAATATATTTTTTACCTCGTCATCCCGTGGATCTTTCCTGAGTCCCAACCGGGTATCAATCAAGTCCTAACAATACAATCATGCATGTCTAAGTTAGTGTTAAGTCTACTGTGGCTTGTCAACTCATATATACTTTCAAAATGACCAACTCATTGCCTTTTAAAATTCTAGATCATAAGCACTATTCCATTAGAATGTGTGTGGGAGGGAAGGGAAGTTTATTAATTGAATGTGGATCATGGGTCTTTTTTCAGTATGCTTCTATTACACTATGCAAAATAATTTAAAACTGGTTCTTGCTTGTAGGGATATTTTGAAAGTCCCTTCCTACCCTCCCACATATATTTTAATGGAACAGCCCTAAATTGTAAATTTTATTCAAATATGAGTTGACATGCCTGTTAATACAATTAAGATTTTCTACATGTGTTTAAAAAAGCTACAAACATTTTTCATCTGAATAATTTTTTCCCAAGATATAAATACATTTTTTTTTTAAATGTTTCAGTTTTATCTAAAATTTGTACAAAGTACCACTCACAACTTATTTTCATTGCCAATTCATAATTTCTGGCAAAAATGGAAAAAAAACCATCCAAGTTAGAAAAATGAGCTGTGAGCTGAGTATAAATTCAATTGCAAAGAGTAACATTTTTATTTCTCAAATTCTGAAGATAAAAGATTTACTTCTACATTTTTAAAAGTTCTATAATTTCCACGATTATTTTTGTCAGATGAAAAATCTTTAATCAAAATAAAGTTTGCAAAGCATAATTTTAAATATATGAATATCTATACCATTGCATATGAGGGGTGTTCCAGAAGAATAGGTTTTGAAAATGTGGATTCATTATTACTTATGGGATACCAATTTTCGTTGATTTCATGTGAACCATGAATTTTATGTTCAACAAAGAACAGTTTTCTGTAGACTTGACTATGGAAAAACTATGAAATATTATATCAAAGAAAATATATTTTTTCCCTGAATACTTGAAAAAAATAAATGAATCCACAGAAATTGCTCTGAAGAACAAATTTAGCAATAGGGGGAGATAATCATTCTCATGTTAATTCTTTTGCATGATGGGTTAAAAAAGATAATTTGCATTGTGCTTTTCATGCTTTATATAATCATTTCTGGAATCGCCCTTCAAATGATAATATCAAAACAACTGCAAAGAAACATTGAAAAGTACATAATATTACTTCTAACTGAATATGTATTTGACATTAAGCAACAACCAATACCGACTATTGCAGACAAATAAATAATTTCTTTGTGACACTCAGATAATATACCAAGATGCTAGTATAATTCACTATTACAGCCTATATCATTGAGTGTGTAGCTAAAGGTAATATATTTGGTTAGCTTGTTTGTTAGCTGAACCATGAAGTCATTGTTATGTTCACTGGTCCAGCAGATAACCAATGTATCTGTCTGTTGGACTAGGCTACTTCAAAAGGAGGGTAGTATACCTGACCTAATAATGACTTCACAGTTCAGCTAACAAGCAAGCTAACCAAAGATGTTACCTTTAGTTACACACTCAATGGAATCAGCTGTAAGTGCAAACACACATAGAAACTCATAGAGTATAATTTATTGATACATGCTAACTCATTCTTATGATTGTGAGAGATATCTAATTTCACCAAATTTTAACTGAAAACCCCATACCCTGTAAAAATCTATTCATGATTTTATTTTTATGTGCTATAACTTTAGTAATAAACCTATTAGTTATGAAGGACTCACCAAAAAATATTAATCTTAATATATCTCAAAATTATTATTAAAAATAAGTCCCAAATTTCTGGTTTAACTTTTGATAAGAGTAAATGTTTATATTCATGAGAAGGAATAATGAAGAGATTATTCAGGACACCTAAAAATATGGTATTTGACCCATGGCAAATTTGAACTATTAGAGTAGAATTATTGTTACAGAGATTGAGTCTGGTCCATTCCAGCTTTGGGTTGTTTTTTAATTGTCTAATGTTATATGTGTAATTTGTGTTTTGTGATACTTGTAAAAAATTGTTGCACCCAGTATTCATTTTAAATGAAATTCATATTAAAAATGATTTTTGGTGGATTGTGTAAATGATGTAAATATCAAAGCTACCAAACATCAGTTCAAATTTTAGTGCAAAATTCATTCCATTTTACCTGACTCTTATCGTATTCTTTCAGATTTTTTGGCTAACAATAATAACGAAAAATTATTATTGCAAATCTTACCGACAGTGACAGTTATGAATAAAACATAATTAAAATATCACTAAAAGAGGGTAGAGCATAGTGTGAAAAAGAAGTTGAATGCATGCTATATAAAATTAATTTCGTTGAATAAGCTATTTAAGTGTACATTTAGAAAACAGAAATAAAATGGACAAAAATTAAAAACATGCTGTTCAGAGTACTGATATATATATATATAACATTAAGCAGATTAAATTGGCAAGAAGGAATTCTACATTTCCTCTTTTTTAGTAATGCATAGAAAATATGACATTTTGTAAAACAGCATTTTGTAAAACAGCATTTTGTAGTGAGGCTAGTATTTATTTGAAAAATAAGTTCACTCCTTCACTTTTTACTATTTCTTTACCCAATAAAATGCTAATCACAAAAACAGTCATAAGCTATTTCAATACATGTATGTAACATAATTATTGTATTCGAATTGGCTATAAATATTTACGCGATCATGCTATTTCTACAAAATGAATTCTGATTCTGATATTTACCAGGGACATAGAATGTGATAATGTTCCATTAGATCCTACTCTTGGACCAGTACTCTCGCTCACTCTCCGCCGGGCAGTCTGAAAAGAATAACAAAATTAGTTTGTAGTTTTTATGGGTACATGTATTTACAACATGGAGCTCTATTTGCCATTCTTATCTTCGTTTCTTCGAACTTATTTATGATCTTCAAAGGATTAAAGGTTCATCAGATTTTCACATATCCCTCTAGGGTTGCACTTTGTAAATGCAGCTGTTTCTCAAAACACGCCTCTTTTGGGGAGAAATTGATTATTCATAGAAAATTAATTTTGTTTACATACTGGTTCCTAGTTATGCTCTCTGTGTTCCATATCACAGAGACAGAACTTGGGAATGTTACCAGTAAATAAACATGTGCATATTGTTTACATTGAAATATGTGGTAACCTTTCATTCGAGGTAGGAGTAGTTAAAAAAGTTAAGTGTAAGTTTAAACTCTGAGAAGTTCAGGGCATTTAAATGTTGAAAATATGCCGCACAGCCCTATATTATGACCTTTGAAAAAAATTGTGGTGCATATGAACTTTCAATTCTAGGATAAGATTTTTTTCAAAACTTCATAGTAAAAGTGGTACAGTTTTAGCCGTAAAAGGAGTTCCTATGGGAAACTGCATTGTCAATATTTACAGAAATGCAACCTCTAGATGTCCAAAATTCATGATTTTGCCTTTACAAAGTGATTCAGTAGAACTACAATAACCAAATATTGTCAAAATCTTTGATTAGGCCTAAAAAAATAAATGTTGTGTTTCCGGTCACCCGACCGACCGTCCTTCAGACCCCCGACTCAAAAGTTTTTAAAGCTGATGTGGAAAAAAAATTAACTTTTATACCTACCAACCGTTTTTTTCTGAAAGAAAATAAAAAATTCTAAGTCCCTCGATCTTTTTATCGCCCCAAAAGAAAACAATTAACGTCTGTAATCCACATACAACATACTGAATGTTGATTTATTCTAATAAAAATTATTTGTCTAGTGTCATGTGTTATTTTATTTTGTTTCTTTTAATAAAGATTATAAACACATTTTGTTTTAGTTTATTTGCATCCGACTTTCCTTTACCTGGGATAAGAAAATAAACTGTTCTAAAAATAGATTTGTTTCTATGACATAATATGTACACTGTACATTGCTAAGCTTTGATTAAAATAAGCTTTTAAACAATACTTTACAGTTTACAATTATTTTAACAGTAGATATGTAATGAGTTGCCTTTGATATGCAGTTTGACAGTGAAGTAAAACCTCGTTAGTTTCTTATATAGATGCAAAGCAGAAATGGGGCCCTGTACGGGTTATTTGCTGGACACAAGTGTTGAAATTGAGAAAATATAATAATTAAGAGTAAATACTCTTTTCATAAAATATCAAAAATAAATGATTCATGTATAAGTTCTTCAACCATATATAAATGCCCTACAATATTTAACATTAATACAGATCACCCCAAGCCCAATTTCTAGAGTTCACATTGGTTATGTCATGATCAATAATGAGTAGGAGTTATTGTTTTTAAAATTAACCCCAAATGTTACAAATCTGACAATTAAAAAGCTTATTTCCATGGGGAAGAGCTGCCCAAATTTTTTTAGTTATGGACTTAGTTTTTTTTTTCAGGGGTATTTTAAAAGGGGGTAAACTACTATACAAGTTATCATATAATATATAAAATACAAAAGAAAATGAATGGATATTGCTGATAAAAACTCACACAATAATAAAAAATTGAGACAGCAATGAAGCATAATATTAAAAAAAAAAAACAAAAAAAAAAAACCTACCTACTGTCCCTTAAAAATTTCAAGGGGGTGATCAGAAACACAACATTTTTTTTTTTTAGGCCTTAGCATGCATTGAGAAAAATGCTGCATAGATAACTTTGATTTCAAGACAACATATGTTTTTTTTATATAGGTTAATTCTGCGGCAATTGTGTGCACCTGTCCTCAGTCAGGACTCGGATGATCAGTAGCTTTCATATGTTTATGTGGTTCATAAGTGTTTCTCGTTTTTTTATATAGATCAGACAGTTGGTTTTCCACTCAGAATGATTTTACACTAGTCATTTTTGGGGCTTTTATAGCTTGCTGTTCGGTGTGAGCCAAGGCTCTGTGTTGAAGACCATACTTTGACCTATAATGATTTATTTTTACAAATTGTGACTTAGATGGAGAGTTGTTTCATTTGCACTAATACCACATCTTCTTATATCTAATTATTCTATATTTGAATTATAATTTGTCTTCCATCACCAAGTGACATGAACTAAACAGACAGTTAAGGTTAAAGAAGAATGTGTTCCATCCCTATATGACTTACTTTTGTTACACCAATTCCTTGACAAACTGATGCAGACCTCCGTGAAGCAAATCCAGAAGAATCTGAAAGTAAAGAAATTACATAAAATGTTATAAAAACAATGGTTTGTACTTCCTCATTTGAAACCTAGTGGATAGTAGTGGACTGATAGTCCCCAAGGGTTTCACCAGCCAAATACTGTAAATTCAGAAATTAATGGGTGCATTTATTATTGTGATTTTGTCATTTTAGACTTAAATGTGATTTTAATTGTAACGATTTTGAGAAAAATCCTGTTTTAATTCATAAAAAATACTTCAAAATGCGACTAAAAATTATTGCGTAAAACAACTCTGTCGCATTTTTCGCAATAATAAAAACCTCGCAATAATTTCTGAATTTACAGTAGCAAGTCATTTTTGGTTGATCAGTTCTTCGCCTTTTGCATGAGGTTTTTATATTTTCAAATGTTTTGGCCTACAGCGTCACTGTTGAGACATTTATTGTTGAAATGGTGCAGTAAAAGTTGTGCCATTTATGATTTTGTCTCGTTAGTACATGTAATCATACCACTCTTCATAATGCAGAATAACACATCAAATTATTTGTATATTAGCAGGTATAAACTTTTGAGGTTTTGCAATAACATGTTGTGTTATTTACTTTTTTTACTTCCACTTTAAATAAATCTTATATAGGCTTCCAATGCCTAAACTATATGACCTCATAATTTTTTTTAATAAATGAACCCTTAAATCTTACTACATTGATTTTTCAAAAATTCTCTATATGATATATAAATCTTTATTTTTCAAACTAATTTGATAACACACATCATTAATTTTTCATAAACATGTATATGAATTTTCTCTTACTCTTTCTTTGTTTAAGAATTAAAAGTTGTATAGGAAAATCCCATGGCAGAAGAACAGAACTGATAAGATGTGGTATGTTTATAGCCATTAGAATATGCAACTAAGTAAGCAAGAAAATTCACATTAAAGTGTACCTGAATCGAAAGTGTGTCCAAATGGGCGACCATCCTGAATAAGTTTCCTAAAAAAATAAAGTCATATTATAATTTTTTCAAACCATTGTAAATAGCCATGAGTAAAAATGGATTTGTTACAAATTTTGAAGTCTTCCTGCTTTAAAATGATGGATTGTTGGTGATTAACATGAACATTTTTAAGCACATTCAAAATATTTTAAAATTCAAAGTATTAGCCAACCAGAAAGAAGTGTCTGAAAATCTACACATTTTATAAAGCCTTACCTAGCTTCTTCAAGTTCCTTATGTTCTTGTTCATACGCCATTTTTAGATTTTCAACATGAGCTATCATCACTTCTATTGCTTTGCTCATTCTTTTCTCCTGTAATTACAATTAGATTTTCCTATGATTAAATTTCATTTTTCTTATTGTTAAAATCCATTCTTATTTTTACTTAAATTCATTTTGCATACTATAGAAAAAAAAAGATGTACTGCATGCTACTAGTCCCTTGATGATTACTGTAAATTCAAAAATTATTGTGATGTTTTAATTATTGTGAAAAATGAGACAGGATTATAATTACAATAATTTAAACTCGAATTTTGATTTTTTTTATATGAATAAAACAGGATTTTTCTCAATATAGCAAAAAATAAAATCTCATTTAGTCTAAAATGACAAAAACACAATAATAAATGCATGCAATTAAATTCTGAATTTACAGTATCCCTTTATTGATTTTGAGTGAAAGGAAAAACATAAACCAAAATAATTGTTGTTGACACTTTTTTTTTTTTTTTTAAATTTTCATGCCAGGGCTTTTTATATAGTAAGGGTTTTACTCATAACTGAAACCTTACAGTGCTCTATACTATGGATTCATATATTTTCATGGGTAAAAATTTTAGTAGATTGAAGAAAACTTGCATTTTCGTGGATATTTGATTTTGTGGTTTTCTAAAAGTCTGCATTAAATCATACAGCAAATTTACAATTCGTTGAACATTTAAATTCATGGTTTCCCTGTACCCAAGAAAATTGGTACCCAATGAATAATAATGAATCCACAGTAGTTGTTTAAATCCTCATACTTTGGTCTCTGATGAATAGCTACTGCAGATTTTTGTGGGTACCAATTTCTGTTGCTAGAGAAAAACTTGCGTTTTCATAGATATTGGATATTATATATTGTGGTTTCCAAAAGTCTGCAGTCAATCATACTGTACAGCCAATTTGCAATTTGTTGAACAATTAAATTCCTGGTTCCCCTGTACCCACGAAAATTGGTATTCAACAAATAATAATGAATCCACAGTAGCATATTTGCAATAATATCACATCTCCTTATTTTCATCTTCATTTCTGTTTTTACCTTTAGAAGGCAATGCAGCAAATATTTCAATGGAGCAATCTTTAGTTGGTTTTTCATAAGCAAGTTACACTGGTTTACCAGAGGTCAACTGGGGTAAATGATGTCATTGAACAAGTGATATTATAACACAAGAATAAGAAATTTACTGTAAAATGCACAATTTTGAAAGTGGTCTATTAGGTGACCTATAGTTGTAAATTTCTGTGTCATTTGGTCTCTTGTGGAAAGTTGTCTCATTGGCAATCCTACTACATCTTCTTTTTTCTATATACAAAAGAAATAATGATAATTACTTGTTGAACAGCACCAAATACTTCTGCCCTACTGGAAACTTTTGTTGATGTCTGTTCCAGTACATCTATATGTCGTCTGATCTTCTTCAATACATCTTGTACTTGGGAATCGACACATTCTGGTAACTGGCTGATAGTCTGTACAGTGGATAATAGAAATTTTTTAAAACAATTAAGTTTACCATTTTGAAAATTGCATATGGCTAAAAAAACAGGTTCAATCCACCATTTTCGACATAAGAAAATGCCTGTACTAAGTCAGGAATATGACACTTGGTATCCATTCGTTGGATGTGGTTGAGCTTTTGATTATGCCATTTGATTAGAGACTTTCTGTTTTGAATTTTCCTCAGAGTTCAGTATTTTCTTATTTTACTTTTTGTTCACTGGGAATCACTTTGGAATAGCATATTATACCTATATATCAATTTTCATTGAAATCCTAGCATAAAAAGATGTTTTTTTAAAATCAAAGTTTCCAAGTATATGATAATATAATACTTTATTACACTATAAATTTTTCCAAATGTATTATTTCTCTGTTTGAGATTGTAAAAGGTGTTAACATTTTACTATAAAACTTGAATTACATACCATTTTGCTATTTAAATGATTTGCATCCATTTAATAGTCAAACTAATTTCCAAAGTGACTTTTATCTTAACTTAATGAGGCTATAACTGTTAGAAAATTTTAATGAGGCAATAACCGTCAGAAAAACAACAGGAACTTTGTATGATACTGATAACCCTAAAATACATCTTTCTTAACAATATATGAAATGGCTGTTGGAGAAACAAACTGTTTGCCCTATATTGTAGACCTACTGTGGATTCAGTATTATTTGATGGATACCAATTTTTTTGGAATTCGTCGGTACAGTTAAACCACGAAATTAAATGTTGAACGAATGATGAATACTCTATAGGTTTGTGTGCAGACTTCAGTAAAACCATGAAATTAAATATCCACGAATATGCAAGTTTTCATTAATCCACAAAATTGGTACCCACGAAAATAAATGAATCCACAGTATATTCTACATTGTCATTTTGTATTTATCTGTTTTAACACCAGAAAACAATATAGATCTCAAGAAGAACTATGTTTTCACTTTTTTATATGAGGCACAGAAACATTTATTTATTTTAAAGTCATGTTTCATCAACCAGAAAACAACATAGATCTCAAGAAGAACCATGGTTCCCCTTTTTTATATGATTATGGAAACACATAATAAGTACTGATTCATACAAAGTGGTACATGCTTATATGACGCATCAATTTTTCATAAAATTTGACACCAAGAAATAACATAAATATCAAGTTTTGTTAAATCCTACACATTTTCTATTCATTCAGGAATATGACAGTTGTTGTCATTTAGTTTGATGTGTTTGAGCTTTTGATTTTGCCATTTGATTTTCCTCGGAGTTCATCATATATGTGATATTACTTTTTAGTCAACAATTTTTAGTAATACAAACCTCCAAAGAGGTCCTAAGACCTTTAATTTCTTTGTCAACATTTTGTTCTGATAAATCTCTGTATCTTTCTTGTATTTCTAGTCTTTTCTCTAAAGTCAATTTATCTGTTTTGAAGGCTAATGAAAGACTGGTAAACTTATTCTGCAAAGTTAAAATAAGAATCATGTTTATATTTCTCTATATTCTATTCATTCAGTGGCAAATATTACACATATAACAGGATGAGAACTTGATTTGATTATGAACCCTTCCACAGTCTTCACGCTGAGTGGCAGCCCAGACAGCCCAGGCTAGACAAATTGCTCTCAGGCCTGTAAAAATCATATCTACAGGCCAACAGAATCCAACTAAATATTTTCTAAAATTGAGCTCCAGTCCTGTAGATTTAATAGTTCATAGTAAAGACTGCTTCCATATATTTTAAACTAGCTGAGATGCTTAGAAGAATTTTAACATGCTAGTTTATATGGTAATTGCCCACAGGAAGACAACTCAACTAACCAAAACATTAAAGGTCATTTCTTGAATTATGTCTTTCACCGGAAAATATGGTCAATTTGGCACGCCTTGATGACATCATTTACAAGATAGAAGGCTCACCAGTATCCATACTCATTAAAAAATTCAAGCAATTTTAGAATCGTCATTCTGCAGGGTAGTTGAGAAATAAATTTATGTTTCATAAGTACTTAATCTCAATTCCTGTACTACTGAAGGAAGGGTGACCAACATATAAGATTTTAATATTCCATTTTATGCAGTATAAGATCAAACTTTTTCACAAGTTCACTTCACATGTGATGGAAGTGACGATGCCTACATTTTAATCACATGACAGATTCAACTTACTACCATATCCCTGAACTGACTTATTTTGACTCATAATCAACAAGTCTTACATTCCTAAATGCTGTGTCATTAGATATAATAAGCAAATCCCAAATCTTTTACCATGAGTAGTGGCGGATCCAGAACCTTTCATATTAAGGGGGACCCACTCCAGTCATGCTTCAGTGATTCCCTATATAATCAACCAAATTTTTCCAACAAAAGGGGGCCTGGACCCCCCTTGGATCTGCCTATTGCTGGGGTTGATCAGGCTGGAATTAAACTCATCATCCCAAATCTCAAAGTGAGCACACTACCATAAAATAACATAAGGAATATTTTTTACGTACAGGCATCAACAAAATAATTTCAATTGTATAATCATAAAGTATAGGCATGAATGAAAGAAGGTATTGAGTACAATGACATTATTCCAAAACCCAATAAAACCATAAATGGACCAGTAAATCTGCCTTTTGTCAAACTTTATATGTTTCTTAACCTTATACCTTGCATACATAATATTACCATCACACGATCATAACACATTTATACTTAAAAGACCTTCCACAAAGAATTTGAATCAATCTGTTTACAACTGCATTTACCATTGTGTTAATTGCACAATACATTCCATTATTTACGCAGGTAAAAGCAATATCTGTTTCCTTCAAGGTGGAAAGGGCAGGCTTATGTTTATGCAATTTGATAATCAGTTTTATTTTAAAATGTTTATGTGTTGAAAGGTTGCTGCACAATACATCCCATTATGTATGCAGGAATAAGCAATATCTGTTTCAAGGTGCAGAAGGCCAGGGTTATTTTCATGCAATTTAATCGTTTATAGTTTATTTTGAAATGTTAATGTGTTGAAAGGTTGTTATTCACAGATGTTTGTGCAAATATATTTTTAAAAGGAATGACTATTATTTTTTTTTCTGTCTATGAAGAAATAATATAAAAAATATGGTGCTGTGCATCTTGAATCTTCGTTATCTGGGCATGTTTGATTCATCTTATTATTTTACATCATACTTGACGTGATAATCCACTATCAAATTGATTGACTACAAATTGATGATTAACTTACTACTTAAAACAAAAACTTTAATCTGATATAGGATAGACAGGCAGACTGACGAACAGACAGAAAACATAATGCCCCTCAATATCAAAAGCCAAAAAAAAAAAATACCCACACATTAACTATCTTTTTCACAAGACATGCACAATTTAAAGGCAAAAGAATTGAGTGTATGAAATTTCAACAAAGCATAGTAAGAAGAAAAGTATTTTAGGCTGAATAAGCTGGAAAAAAATATAGCTTTTGAACTTCATCAATGTATGTATGGATGTGTATAGTTTTCCGATGTTAATTTCATGTTACAAAAAGCTAATGAGGTGCTAAAGAACCTGTCAGATTAAGAGGAAAGCTGCCAAACGTAATCTGTCTTGCATTTACATAATTCATTTATCAACTTTAATTCTATAATGACAAGTATGTTCCGACACAGCTTGTGCTTGATCTCCTTAAAATTCTCTTTCACATTGAAGTTTAAAACATTATTATACTCAAGCAGTGCACATTTAAATGTGGAGAAAGAATTTAGTCTGTTTATATTGAAATCAGTCGATTGACTTGTGGAAGGGGTACTCCTAAAAATTGATGAAAAAGGAGTTATTTATAGGCATCCTATTTCCAAATCATGTATATCCTCGTACACCTGATATTGCAGTAAAAGAAGAACTATTTATAGACCTTAAAATTCTAAATCATGTATATCTTCGTACACCTGATATAGCAGTAAAAGAAGAACTATTTACAGACATTAAATTTCTGAATCATGCAAACTCGAACACCTGATATTACAGTTAAATCACATTCAATGAATTGTAGAACTAAATGACATGAAAACCAAGTTCCTTGTATGATTTTACTGTAAATTGCTACTGGGTCTCAAAATGTGATTCAATTTTTAGGTAAAAGACGTGAACAGCAATATACAAGAACTGACTAAAAACCGTCAATCCTACCAAACATTTTCCTGATCTTTGTACTAATAAAATGAACGGTACCAATTTTCTTGCACCAGATGCACATTTCGACAATACATGTCTCATCAGTGATGCTCGTGGCCAAAATTTTACTAACTGGTAACCTTCATCTAGATATTTTGTACTAACATTTCCAATTAATAACACAAGTTTTAGTAAATTTAACAGTTTTTTTTGGCTTTTTGTTTATGTCTTGACGGTAATATTGCACAATTAAGAGGAATGCAAACAAATCATTAAATGCATTACACATGCATTAGCATGTCAAGCAGAACCATTAAGGCTTACTTAACACATACATTTGAATGACAAGCAAATTCATTAAGACTTACAAAAACACAGGCATTTGACTCTCAATCGGATAAATTAAGATTATCTATAGCAAACTAAGATACAAACATACCTCTATTTCAGATTCTGTTAACTGGTGGATACTGAAAAAGAAAGAAAAATTGTAACATACTAGTTTACAGGCACTTACTACAATTTAAAGACATTTCATCAAATGTTTATGCAGTGTCAGAATCATATACTGCTGGTTTATTGGTACTAGTCTTGCAGAAAACCAAACAGAACACTCAATTTTAAAAAGTGAGCAATGAAATCTTATGATCATTGAAAAAACTATGAAAATTAATTTGTTATCCTTCATTGTATTTGTGATGTTGTCCTTAACTTGGCTTTTCATAAGTTTTAAGTCAATTAGTTTAAACATATTTATTTATAGTGGATTTGGAAACAAGTTTTTGCAACTTATATTAATCCCTTTCCACTTTGCGGGTGTGGGTGTTGCCTTGTAGCGGCATTAGCCGGCTCTTTTTCAAAATCTACAAGGGTGTCTTTAACGTGCAAGAGATATGGCTATCTCTTAACACGGGTTAGCCATTTATCGTCCCCTTCCGACGGTCTATCATCGTTTCCTCAAGACCATTCTCGCAAATGGTGTCAAGGGAGAGCCAAAAATTCAGTCCCTGAAATTTTCATCCCAGATAAGAATTGAACCAGGAACCTTTGTGTTAGTAGTCCAATGCACTAACCACTACACCATGACTCTACTCAATTTACACTGTGGATTCATTATTGTTCATAAGATACCAAGTTTTGCGGAATGGGACAAAAATTTGGTATCAACGACAAATAGATAAATCCATAGTTAGAGCTAGCAACTCATTGGGAACAAAAAGACCATTGATTGCTATGAAAATGGAGATATCACCTTATTTGTATTGCTTCCAAACATAAAATTTAAAAATTCTACAATTATTATTGGTGCTTACCTTCGTAGCGCTTCTATCACAACATGATGGAATTTATCTGCCATCATGAATATATAACTTTTAAAAAACTGTTAAATTCTCTTGTAAATTGAACCACTATGATATATGTTTCACTATGAATGAACAATTTGAATGTTACTCCCAACTGGTGTTAATAAGGCCATAACATCATTATCTTAGCTTCATTTGACTTCTATCTTTTATTCAATATTTTGCCTTTGCATGTAACATGGTGTTGAATGCACCATAATTTGTATAGTCTTCAATTCATTGTTATAGAGTACATGCAGCCAATTGTCAAACTAATTTTTTCTTGGTTAAAATTATATAATACTCAACTATTTTCAAGTGACCTTTCAAAAGGCTATTTGAAGTTATTTAATTTAGTCTACAGGTAAACTGAAAATTACACTCAATTTCAAATCTGCTGCGGTTAAATTCCCAATTATGCACATAATCTTGAGAAAAAAAACTATTGCAAGCAAGTAATAACTGCACACATTCACTAAATCCTAAAAACTTCTAATCACACTGTTAATAGTAAACATATCATACCAGAATAAAGATTTATGCTAGAAACTTTCTTTAATTGGCCAAATTAAGCTGAAAAAACACATGTATACAATATAAAGCTTATCATGGGATCCAGCAAACACTCACAGTAGACATTTACTGGACCATCAATTTGATTAAGATACAAACTTTCTGGATGGTCAAACAGATCTTATGTGAGCCAATAAGCAATTTAAATGGGATTAAATTTGTAGGTAAACTTTAATTTCACACATGATGATATGATAACTGCTTATAAGGCCACCCCAAATTGATTCAAAGATTCGTTGACTCAAAATTTTGGAAGCTAAATTTTTTTTTTTAATGTCATTCTGTGAAAACTTTCTGAACCATTTTTCAAACTAAAGAAATCAACAATTTTAAATATAAATGCCACCAGCTCTGACACACCAAGTTCACAAAAGAATACATTTTTTTTTGCTTTTGAAAACAGAAGTTGTGTAGGTTACAACTAAAAAACACCTGTCTTTCACCAAATTTCAGATGTTGCTTACCAAAATTATCTTTTCAGAGAAAAAAAGAAAAAAAATTAATTTGCATGACCTTATTACAAATATACATACAACAACTGGTAAAAGCATAGATAGTACTAAATAGGTTCCCCTAACCAGATACAGAAATCAGATTTCAAAACAAAACTTGTAAAATTAACTGAATGACAAGAGTTAGCAAATGATCCTTTCACTAAAACAAACATACAACCATTACAGAATGCCATTAATCAATATCTAAAAACAAAACAATTCCTCATACTTTTGACATAACATCAATTCGCTTTTCAAGATTATTGTTATTGCAAGTACACTTAAGCCTGGATTGAATGTAATTTAAAGGGGATAAAAGCAAGTTACTATCTAACTTCTTTCAATGGATTATACAGTTTTCTAAACAAATGCTCTAATTCTTAAATAAAAGCTAACAAAATATTTTAGTTCTCCACTTCATGGTTGTAAAATCAGATACCATACTTTTTGAACTCAAGTTTTACTAGTAAAACCTCATAAAACCTCATATAGGTATTTCTGAAATAATATCATTTTCTTTGCAAGGTGTTGTTAGACTTTCTAAGTGAAGAGATCAACTAACCCCAAATTGTGTTAACCAGAGACGGATTTAGGGGGGGGGGGCTTTTTGGTTGCTTATAGAGGGAATCACTAAAGTGTGACTGAAGCGGGCTCCCACTTCTGAAAATGTCTAGATCTGTCACTGTTAACAATAGCCAAAATAGAAACTAAATTATATTAGTATCAAATTAAAACTTAAAACCAAATGCTTTCCAAACCCCAATGGTTATGAATATGCATGCAATATTTGCCACTGGATGCCATGTGAAGGAAAATCAAGGTCCCTACTAAGTTGTGTATTTAATCTTAGTTAGTCTTACTATACCACTCTTTGATTTTAATGAGTAAGTATTCAATGTGTGATGCATTTGCCACTACAATATTATTCTGTTGGTTAATTGATATTTCGCTCAAAAGTATTCTGTTATTATTTATAAGTAGGACTTCAGTTATATAATCTAAACATACTTTTTGTCTCAGATGGCTTTCCTATACTTTTTAAGTAAACTTAATAGGTTAATGGATAAACATTAGACAAAGTTCAAGGCCACAAAAAGCCTTGAAAGCTTTTTAAGCCTTTGATCAGTCTTATTCACAAACAGATATATCCATTGATCTAACTGTATGCATTTCAAGTCTTCTATAAAACAAATTTTGTCTTCTTTTTTTTTTTTTGTCTTTTAGTTACACAACTACACTTGAAAAGTTAAAAGATAATTTTTTGACTTTGTTTCCATAAAAAATCAAAGCGCGAAAGCGCTGTAAAGGCAGTTAATTACAGGTTGTGTGTATTTCTAGTCCAGTTATATCATTATCTTCCATAGAACAGAGGTGGTTTGTAGAATTTAAGATTTAGAGTTCTTTTGTACCTAGTTCACCTATATCTAGTCTACTGTTTACAGTATATTTTCTGTGCCTCCCATGAAATGCATTTTTAGCCATGGCCTTGTCAGTTTGCTTTAAATTTATGAGTTTGACTGTCCCTTTGGTGTCTTTCGTCCCTCTTCTTTAGACATATAAGAACTTTTCCTTTTCAATATAAATAGACTATTTTTAATTATTGATTGTATACACATATTTTATGACTCCCATAAAAAATAGTTCACAAAGATTGACTAGTCTCTGTTCTGTGTGTATAGCAAGGACATCAAGTAACATAATGGTAAATGTACATAGTAACATGTCAACTTTTTTGATGACCATACCTGTCAACTGTCAGTATTTGCAGAGTATTTCCCCCATCGAGCTCAAGGCTCCCAAATGGAAATTTTGTGAGAGCAATTTTGTCGACTATTTTAAGGAAAACAATTAATTCAACAATGGCTATGAGCTTGTTAATGCACGAAGAAGCCAAAAACCACATTGGAATATATTTGAAGGGAATCCATGACAAATCGCCCCACTTTTTCACTAACTCGCCTCACTTTAAAAACAAGAGTGCACACACTGAAATGTCTCGCCTTCTTTACTAATCATTGATATTCTGTTGATAGTCCTAATAAAAAAGCGTTTTTACAACTGTCACATAATCTTAACATAAACCAAGAAAACTAAACATTGACCTTTGAACCACGAAAATGAGGTCAAGGTCAGATAAACCATGCCAGGTAGGCATGTACAGCTTACAATTCTTCCATACAACAAATAATATTGACTAATTGCTTATAGTTTAAGAAAAAACAGACCAAAACACAAAAGCTTAACACTGAGCAATGAACCGTAAAAAATGAGATCAAGGTCAAATAAAACCTGTGCGACTGACATGTAAATCATGAAATATTTCCATACACCAAATATAGTTGACCTATTGCATAAAGTATTAGAAAAAAAAGGCCAAAACTCAAGAACTTAACTTAAACCACTGAACCATGAAAATGAGGTCAAGGTCATATGACACCTACCAGGTAGACCTGTACACCTTACAACCATGCCATACACAAAATATAGGAGACCTATTGCAAACAGTATAAGAAAAACAGACCAAAACACAAAACTTAACTATAACCACTAAACCATGAAAATGAGGTCAAGGTCAGCTGACACCTGCCAGTTGGACATGTACACCTTACAGTGCTTCCATACACCGAATATACTAGACCTATTGCTTATAGTATCTCAGATATGGACTTGACCCCCAAAACTTAACCTTGTTCGCTGATCCATGAAATGAGGTCGAGGTCAAGTGAAAACTTGCAAGGTACGCACATACCAAATATAGTTATCCAATTACTTACATGTATAATAAGAGAGAATTTAACATTACAAAAAATTTTAACTTTTTTTTCAAGTAGTCACTGAACCATGAAAATGAGGTCAAGGACATTGGACATGTGACTGACGGAATCTTCGTAACATGAGGCAACCATATACAAAGTATGAAGCATCCAGGTCTCCCACCTTCTAAAATATAAAGCTTTTAAGAACTGAGCTAACATCGCCGCAGCCGTATCATTATCCCTGTCGAGCTTTCTGCGACAAAAGTCGCAGACTCGACAAAAAAACTGCCCCAACCTGGATTACCAAATCACCCCACTTGTGAACTGTGTTAAATCCCTTTAATATTACTCCTGCCAACTGGTCCCATCTAATGGAAATGGGTGAAATCTAGATAAATATATTATTAACCAGGATGAATTAAGTAATGCCAACTCGCCCCACTTATGGAAAAAGATGTTATTCCATTGAATATAAGTTAAATTCCTTATATTGCATTTTGATACATTTAACTGGTTACTTTTCAATTGTTATGCAAATAACTAAGCTTCAAAACTTAGTTATTCTTCAACAATCAGGTTTTTTTTAGAATTATAATCTCAGTATATATCAATAATAGTAATTAAATTAATTTTCGGTTTGTTTGTATTCTGTGTAGATTAGTTTTCATTAAAGTGGTGGGAGTTTTTATTTTTAATTGTATATATATTAATCTAAATATTACTGTTTTTTTATAAGTCGGGCGAGTTGGCAGGAGTAATATTAAACATGATTTGACCAATTTCACATGTGGGGCGATTTGATAAATCAGTTTGTGGCGGTTTTTTAAAAAGTGGGGCGATTAGCCAGTGGGGCAACTTGTCCTGCTTCCATTTGAAGGCCCCCTTGAAGGTTTTGTATGACTATATGGACCATCTTTCACGTAAAACCCCCATGTGCATTTTGAAAAGTTGGCAGATATGTTTCGAACTCCAGGCAAAATCTACCGGTATGAATGAAAAAGAAAATTTCAATTAAGGCTATGTGGCCATAACAGCTGTCTCAATTGCATTTTAACCACTTCCCATATTTGCAATTAAAACAATAGAAGAAAATTATTTAACGCAAAAACAAAACTTGCTTGTAAATATGAAATTCTCTTTTATACGGTATGAGTTTTTCTCATTGTTTGAGATTGTACAGTAGTACCTGTAACTGCTTATACCTATTTCTTATTCACTTTTGCTTGATAAACTCACTAAATATCAAATACATTGTACCACATCTCCTTATTTTTATAAGCATTCCAATAACATGAACAATTGTAATTCAATTCTATATACCAAAGCAAAATGAACTGCACCACTTTCATTCACTAGTATGCATCTTTTGTCATAACTTGTGAAATCTGTGCTGAAAACATAGACATTGGTTTTTGAGTAATTCCATATGTGAAGCTCAACATTAGCTCGTCAGTTGGTGGTGGACAGTTAAATATATAGTTCCTTTCTGTAGGCTAGGATGAATGACTTTTCAGGAAAACCAATTTCACAAATCAAAACTTTCCTCTAGATTTCTCCTACAATATTCATCCAGTTTAGTTCCATACCCAACTATATCAGTCCTATTCAGGACCGATAACTCTGTCGATATATATTATCGGGTATACAATATTGTTAAAACCAGACCAATCGTATTATACGTCTCTGTTGGAATGTATATAATAAATCTTTTGTTTTACACAATTTAAACTTTAAATCGATTCATTGCCTGAATTTAGCTTTAAATATTGAATTAAAAGATAAATAACAATAAAATCATATTCAATGATCAAAATTCATTTAAATTAAAATTTAATTCAGAATATTTCTTTGAAATAATTATAGAAACATATAAATATTTGAATGCCTTTTAGGCAAAAAATATTTGTTTAAAGAAATTTTTATAATATTCATATTTTCCTAAAGTTTATAAACATACTTCTTCTGATTTGACACGGGAAGGAGAAGATATTTATTTGTACATTTATGAAAACTTTTGTATATCACAAAATTTAAACTCTGGTAATACATGTATACACACTGACAGGATGTTTAATGTCAGCTGGTTGCTTTTGGTTTTCACGTCTACCTGACAATATATTATGATGTAACATTATAACCCAAGTTAGATTTCACCTGTTTGGTCAAGGAATGAAATTTTAAAGGTATAGAATATTTATCTATTATAATTGGACATTGTTTTGTTTCTCTTAAGATGAAAACATTTTTGTATTTGTTTTAAAAGAAATGAATAAATATATTTCTAAAAAAAGATAAAATAATATACAGAAAACTTGAAAAACACCTTTAAAAAAGAAGAGATTTTTTTTATTATAGATATTGTAAAGTATTTTCTGGTAACAGTATATCTCCTGGATGAATATCTGTCAAAATAAATGTTCCTGTGTCACACTTAAAATAAAAAAAAATTATTAAGACATTTTGAAATCAATGATATCGAAATATCACTAAAGGAAAATAACAGAAACATCAGAGATTCTTTATGAAAAATTAAATATAATCTAGGAAAGTCTACTATAGAAATCATTGAATTGATGCAACATTTTCATATGATACATCAGCCGCCATTTTGAAAATCTCGGAAAATTCCCGTTTTTAAATCGATGTTTGACCGAAATTGCCCTGAAATTAAACTGTTTTAAGTAGTATTTCTCCCCAGCTATATGTTTGAATATACTTAATCGATTTGCAAAGTTTGTTTTTTATTTACAGAATTTCTTTATTTGTTGTAAAAGTAGACATGGGTATCGGTAATTTAGCATTGAGTCAACGGAGAAATGATGAGAAAAAGTGCATGTTTTACGATTCCGATTTGACCGAATTTATTCAAAAATTAAACTGTTAGGACCAACCTTGATTGATAGAAATATGTTTGAATATCTAGGATTGATTTGCAAAAGTAAGAAAACGGATTAGGTTTAAGAGAAAATTAAACTTTATTGAAGCATATATGCATTTTATATGGAGAAATATAAAACAAAATGGCGGCTAATATACGTCACAAAAGTCACGTGATGTCCAACTTAGTTGGATATGTTTTGTTTTAATTGGACACCGTCCTGATTTTTAATTTTGCAAACCATTCAGTCTCTAGCTTGCAAATGGTGCATGAAAATAGATGGGTATGGCAGTAGACAAGTCTCTTTAAAGTGGGTTTGTGCCCTGAAAAAAAAGTTTTATAACTCAGGGGTGTGGAAATGCTATGCCCGACTCGTACATTTGAACAACCGGACAAGTAATTATTTTTGTCTTGGTTGCCCGTGGACAAGTAAAAAAGTACACAAGACAAAGTTCAAATCCAACAAAAACATAAAATTAATTTCAAAACGTATAGAGATGTTTAATTTATGTAAGAGAAACAAATGTTCAGCAAGTAAAAACATCAATGTTCATGACGATAAATATTACATGATACCGGAAATAGATCGATTACCAAAATAAATAAAATAAGTATGCGAACCCGAGTCGCGTAACATTGCATTGGCTTTGTCCATTGACCCGGGATCGTCGATTAGGTTTTATCCGTCATTT
This sequence comes from Mytilus trossulus, assembly GCF_036588685.1. Lineage (NCBI taxonomy): Eukaryota > Metazoa > Mollusca > Bivalvia > Mytilida > Mytilidae > Mytilus > Mytilus trossulus. The sequence goes on along the minus strand of NC_086382.1, from coordinate 37,920,933 downwards.
GCCGGAAGTGTCATTTTGGCGGGAAATCATGTACACATACACACGTAGATTGGCTGGTACCCGATCGTAATGTTACACATCACATATATCAAATAGCTAATACCGGGAACCAGGATAAAATGTGGACAACATACATAACTAGAACCGAAATTGAAAACGCTTTACGGTTTCTCGTTCATAAACCGAATTCCGCTTTGAATTATAGAAGATGCAGTATTAATCATGTTCAGTCGACTTTTCATTGTTATATCAACGTCTGAACTAATTAAAGAATCTTTAGATGTCAGATAACACTCGAAATTGACCCGACCTCTTTCCACACGGAATACACATAATGATAGTTTGTAGTCAGGTTGACTGCTTATAATGCAAAATACACACTAATAACAAGTTCTAAAAAACGAACAATACACACTGATCGTTTCTTTAGTCCCCAATGTAAATGAAAGAAACAAAAACCATATTATACCATAAAAAGAAGAGGAGAAATTCGAACATTTCCGGATCTATTTCTGGCCAAAAGACCCCCTGCAAAGATTGCGTATGAAAAGATGAACCTCATGACTTAAAAGTCAGGCCTTAAAGCACTGCCTTTAAAAACTGTTTGACTGTGTACAGTATATAGAAGAAATCTTTGGTGTTATATAATTTTGTCTTCTTTTTCAATATATAGAAATGACAGGTGTCTGTGTACAAGTGCTATTTTGTCCACTGTAATTAATTTTGTCATATTTACGTTTTGATTATCATCAGTCTGCTAAAGTCATTTGTTTCGTTCTTTTACACTTTATTTTTGTATCACAGCTAGTACAGTTATAAGTAGTTTGTAATGTATCTGATTCCATAGAGGTCATAGCCTTTTAGCATGTGTTAGTTTAAGTAGTATTTTATTATGTATAAATATGTTGGTGCATAGTTGGTGCATTTTTGGTGGCAATCTGTATATAAGGGCCCTCCGTCTCAGTTTTAGGAGGATTGAAGGCAAGACATTTAGGAACAATACAATGTAAAAAGTTATTTAAAGAGGAGAATTGAAGGTGAGAAAGAACTATACATTGTGAAACGTTAAAAGGAATTTATCATTCTGAGCAGTTTTTAGTCGATTTATTTTGGAGAACTTATAGATTCATAGAAAGTTGTGTCATTACTATTCAACTGTATGTATTTTTGATATTTTGTCCGCTCAGACTGTTGCGTGGTTTAGAACACTATGCCTGTGGCGTTTTTCTGTGGTGTGCACAGTATTGGACACTGTTGCTGATGTTGATGCGGAATTGTAATGAAATCCATTTGTGATGTGTGAAAGTAATGTGCCAATGAATGTATGAACTATGCATTTTGTAAACTGTATGTTATGTAAATAGTGTCCGGAATGGAATTTTAATAAATAGATTAGTGAATTTACTTGTATATTTCTTTGACAACAAGACAACGAATTATTGGAACATGTGTTTTTGAATCATCCGTTATTTCAATATACCCGGCCTGACCAGAAAGTTTGATGTAACTCGACCGCCATGGCATCTGCAATAAATCTTTTGCACTGTTTCTTCAAATTATTTTTGGTGGATATTTTGTGTTTCTATTCCTTTTTCATAAAATAAATTGATAGATTATAAGTAATAATTACTTTAAAAAAAAAATCCATTTAAAAGATTAAAGACAAATTTATTAAATGATACAGAAATGAAAATTCGAAAATTATTTTCAATTGGAGTAGTTATTTTAACCTGTCAAATTGCCTCAAGAATAAAAATATTAATACATGTATTGCTTTCAACTATCAAAATATTATTATTGGGGATAATAATATATATTTTTTTTCTATTTTTTGTAGAGCAAATAATATGATATAAAATCATCTGATTTAAATATACTGACAATTCATTATTATTCATTGGATACCAATATTCGTGGGTTTTGTGGGTACAGGTGAACCACAAATTTAAATGGTCAATGAAAAACAAAGGAGTAGGTAAGGACCGATTTTGGCCTCAAATTTCAATTTCATCTGATGAAGGATTTTGACCACTTTTTAAACACTTAAGTGTCTATTTCATATTATTCAATTAATTTATGTGAAAGATTTTAACTTATTTAGTCATTAAAAGCGATCCGATTCAAGCTCAAATGTGACAAATCTACCAAATATGCGAAAAAATGTCACTTTTCAGATGTTTTTTTGTTAAAAACAAAAGTGCCCCCCCTCAATCTTTATATATGTTATGTATTATAATTAAATACAACTTCCATTTCAATATTTTGGATGAACACGAATGCGGCAACTTTTACCCGTTTTACTCGGAAACCGTCTAAAATTTAACTAAAATGCTGGAATTGTGAAGATTTCAGTAATTTAGCATGACTTAATAGTGCTAGTTCCCAATATTTGTGCATTGTAATGTCAAAAACAGCCTATTTTTATGTAGAAGAACCATTCTACTATACTATAAATAAATAAAAGTTTACATTTTAAACAATTTTATAAAACTGCTATATTTTGGGGCCAAAAAGTCGTCTTACTGAACCTACTCCTTTCTATAAAGTTGTATCCAGATTTTGGCAGAACCTCGAAATCAGATATATCCATGAAAATAAAGGGTTTCCACAACCCATGAAAATAAGTACCAACAAATATGAAAGAATCCACAGTATATGAATTAAATTGTTTATCAAGGAAAGTCTATCTATTCATTGATTGGTGTTCAACACTATTGTACTATTTCATGGTGGTCAGTTTCTATTGTTGGAGGAAGCTGGAGTGCCCACCACCATAGCCAGTAGGAATACTGACAATCCCTGTCAATAAGATTGGAGTGGTCTCAGTGCACATGAAAGTCTCAGTGTTGATAGGCTAGTGATAGTCATTCGACTACCTTAGGACCACTCTGCCAAAGAGTCCCCTTTAAAATTCCATATAGGACCTTTTATGAAGATGATAATAGAAGCCATATCTGACAACATTTCAAAATGCCAATGTTTTTTTTTTCCATTCAAGATGGCTCTCATAGTCCCACAAAACCTTTAAAGGGGGCTTTAAATTTATTTAAATGATGTATATTTGCTTCTTTATACTTTGGTAAAGTTGATTGTTTTGTTTTAATTTGTGGACACTATTGTTCTTTTGAAATTTCCAATTTGAAGCCTCTATGGGGAAATACCCCGGAAATAGTTACATATAATATTCTTTTATTCTACAAAGTTTGAAGGGAAGTTGGAAGAGAATCTCAAAAAGAAGTTGGTTAGATAGACAGACAATCTGATTTCTATATTACAACCCCCTCTCCAAAAAAACCAAAACCCCCCAAAAAACGTATCTAAATAAAATTGAGTTTCATAAATTGAACCTCTTTAATTAGAAAACTAAACTCAGTGGGAGAAATAAATAATAAAGGGCTGCGCTTTAGCGCATGATAAGCCTGTTGCTCTTTTAACTTGTCTTTTATGCTTTAAATGAATTTATATGATAAACTAGAAATAGTGTGAGCCCTGTCAAATACCCCCCCCCCCCCCCCCCCCCCCCCCCCAAATTATAAATAAAAATGCACAAAAAATTGGCACTATTAAGGTCAATAGATATAAACAATTCACCAAAGTTTCATGGACATTGGTGAAAGCCTTTATGAGTTATTGTCCGAAGTGTTAAAAACCCCCCTTTTTTTTTATGAATAAAGCCCCATAAATCCAAAACTTAAAATCTGAAATTTATAAAAATTGAAAGGGAGCTTACATCAATAGATGTTAACAATTCACCAAAGTTTCATGGACATTGGTGAAAGCCTTTTTGAGTTATTGTCCGAAGTGTTGAAAATCCCCCCTTTTTTATGAATAAAGCCCCATAAATCCAAAATTTAAAATCTGAAATTAAAAAAAAACGAAAGGGAGCTTACGTCAATAGATAAAAACAATTCACTTAAGTTTCATGGAAATTGGTGAAAGTGTTTTTGAGTTATTGTTGGAAGTGTGGACGACGGACAGACAACGGTATACCATAATACGCCCCGTCTAAAAGACGACGGGCGTATAAAAAGGTGTGTGCATGTTTTTGAACGTATGTTTGTGAGATGAAAAACATGTTAACTTTGGTAAAAATATAAAAAGGTGTGTGCTTTCTTTTTTAGCATCAAAAGTCTCATTCTGAAAAGCCAACATCCTCAATGAATTTTTAACACCATTCCTCAAATTCAAAGATCATTTTTTTTTAGTAAGTGTTAAAAACATTTATGCAGTAAATTTTAAAGGTGTGAAATAAAATACCAGTAAAAAACCAAATAAGTGACTTTCTCTAGAAGCAGTTATATTTACTTTCAATTTGTTTATTGATTTGAGGATCGTTTGTTGTAAATTTCATGATAATTTCGTGATTTTCTACAACAAACTGAACAAACAAAGATAAATTGTCCAGACAAATATCATTTAAGGAATAAACTAGCCTTTAATGATGTGTAAACTAACTTCATTACCATCTTAGGGTTAGATATTTTACTGGTATATATGTCCTCGGATTATATCAAGTTTCAGAGAGTCAGGCATTAAGTCAGAAAACCTGTATTTATAGTATAGTATTAGTCTGGCACTGACTTCTAAAGTACATTTTTTTAATCTTGTATCAATTTCTGTCTGACCACTACATGAAAGACCAAAGCAAGAATAAAATCTCCTTATGGTTAGTGCTTATAAAAAAATCAAAAATCAAAATTCATTTACTTATTTTTTACACACCATTTTTATTTTTTATTTACACTATGACCATAGTTCACTATGTTACACATTCATTTTAAAGAAGTGATTAGAGTAAAATACATGAAGAACAATATCAGTGGCGGACCCAGAACTTTTTGTAAGGAGATGGGGGGTGTTAGGGGGGACTGACTGACCTAAGGAATATAAATATTACTTTTAAAAAGAGTCTAAAAAGAATAGCTTCACTATCCATTGCCAAAAAATATCAAGTTGAACAAATTATTGTAGATCAATACGGCCATTTGATCTACATTTCTGAGTTTTTCTTCAATCAGCATGACTCAAAAGTTTATAAAGACCTATATACCAGGTCAATGATACATTTTATTTGATGAATATTTCTGAGTGCATATTTATCAACCTCTGTATATGATGAAATATATAGCTGTAGGACAAACCAATTTTATTCAATGTATCAAATTTTCAATTTCACAAGTTGTTCGTCCAGCAGTTAAATTCTAATTTTCTCTCAACATTATCTTTTGTATATATAAAATAGAAAGAGTTGACATTTACATTTTAATAGTTTTTTTCCAGCCGATTTGGGTGTTGTTATGTGAGTGGATTTAATGTATAAACATTTACCTAGTTTTGAAAACATTTTGGGTGGAATATATTATGATTTATGCATTTATATATATGCAATGTATTTCGAAAACTTGCTTAAAAAGGAATAAGACATATTGTCTTTATACAAACATCCCTGGACATATATATTCAGAATGTCAGAATTTTTCTTCTTCTTCCATTTATTGCATGAACTAACAAGAATGTGTCCCAAGTACACAGATACCCAATGCATAACATCATTTTCTATGTTCAGTGGACAGTGAAAATGGGTGAAAATCTCTTATTTGGCATTGAAATTTGAAAGATCATATCATAGAGAACTTGTGTACTAAGTTTCAATGTGATTGGACTACAACTTCAACAAAAACTACATCGACCCAAAACTTTAACCGGACGTACAGATGGACAAACGCATGCACAGACGAGAAAACATAATGCCCATAAATGGGGCAATAAAAATAAAGTCTACAAGTAACTTTAATTCCATTTCATTGGCTTTGAGGCAGGTGATGCAAAAAATTTTAAACTTTATCCATCACTGAAAATGTCCAAAATGCAGATTCAATAGTTCTTTACTAATGATATAAAAGCATTCAGATACAGTCTGCACGGTTAGCCACTAGTCATGCCCCAGACTAGTAAAATTTTATTGAGTCTAGTAAGCTTTTGCAAAACATTGTTTGGACAAATAAGAAAAATGTCAGAATATTGGTCTTCGGACTAGAAGTTTAAAAAGTTTTTTGTGCAGACTGCAGATTAGTTTTCAAATTTAAAATAATACCAATAACCTTATGGTAAAAATGAATTATTGGGTTGCTCAAAAATGTGCAAGCCAGGGCTGACCGCAAGAGTGCTTTATCGCTAGTCAAGGTCATTAAAAAAAAGTTTGCACTGAATTCAGCCTGCATTCTCTGTACAATTTGATTTATGAAAATTTATTTAAAATTTAATAAGTTTGGGCTAATATTATGAGACCTTGAACTATTTAAAATCATAGATACCTATATTACATTAGCTATCAGTTTGTCAAGAACAAAATCTAGTTTATCTTATAAGTCCTCAATATATCTAGTTTATCATTTTTATCAATCTTAAAGAAGATCTATGATGTAATTATTTCTGTACCCATGCCCTTTAATTTTTGTAGTCCATTTTTAGTTCAAAAACACGTTAGATGAGATGGATCCTGGACTTGCAAAAAAAGGGTTGTTGGTTACTGCATTTCTGGCTTTCTTTAAGGCCACACTTAAAAATATTTTGGTTTGCCCAAACCCTACCCAAAGGTTGAGACAGTGGGTAGGTAGGTAGGCATTTTTTCTTTTCTTTCAAAAATAGAAATTGAAGTATCAGATGTTTATTAGTCTTCATGTCTATTTGATTAAAAAAAAAACTTCTTCAAATCAGGACAATAAAAGAATTTGAGTAGGCAGCTTTTTTCTGGGTAGGTAGCGTTTGGGCAAACAAACCTATTATTTATTATGGCCTTACTTAAGGGTCCCTATACTTTAGAGGTACTCATGGTAATGGTAAGGTTAGGGGATGTTTTAGGTTAGAGGATGTTTTAGGTATGGGGATGTTTTAGGTTAGATGATGTTTTAGGTTTTGGGATGTTTTTGGTTAGAGGATGTTTTAGGGTTAGGGCTAGTGTTATGGTTAGGTATGGGTTAGGGTAAGATTGGGGTTTAGGATAGTTTAGTATAGCTCTATAAGAGTTGGGACCCCTAAAGTAAAAGAAGGCTGCATTTATTAATTTGAAAATTGCAGTGATAAGGAAATCTGAAAATACATTCTCTAGTCATAAGTAAGATGCAGAGTTTTTTTCACAGTAATAAAAAATTAGAGAAAGGAAACAAAAAAGTCAGTATTTTCTTCATTTGTAAAGGGGTATAACTCAACAACAGTAAATGTGACCGTGACACCAACCAAATTTAAATTTGATCTGTGTTTTGTGGTAAAAGGCATTTTGTTTAGGTTTCATAAGATTTGGTTGAAGCAAACTAAAGTTGGAGAACTGAAACAAACTTTGGGACGTACGTACGTACAGACGGACAATAGTACAACTCCGCTACAGTGGGGGCATAAAAACTAAGCTAGTTATACAGTCATTTATGAATTTTAATTCCATACGGGGAAAATTGTGTCATTCATGAGAAGTTTCTACAGATCATTCTTTTTAATTGTACTATCATAGCTGAGACAGTAGTAATTTATTAGAGGATCAATCGAATTCCTCATCAAACAAAAATATGCAACCTTAGAATTGGGAGCAGCCATCTTTCACACACTATTATAGGTTTCCCTCATTCTGCTAATGCAAGATTAAAGCAAAATGCATAAAGATGATTTAAAAAATATCAGCATTCTGAATTTCAAGGGCAATAACTCCTATAATGAGTCAACTGATGATTTCACCTTTATAACTTGTTTGTAGATTTTGTCTTGTTTTATTCCGGCAGTTTATAATTTCTCTCTATCAATTCTAGTCTTTTCAATTATATTATTTGGGTGAAAATCAATTTTAAAGGGCAATAACTCTTGCAAGGAATGGACTGAAAATTCAAATCATGTAGATTTATTTGTAGACCTTTTGGCATAACTTCAAAATTGCTTGTCAGATTTTTCTGAAAATTTAGCAGTGGATAAATTTGGACCATTGACCATTTGATCATTGTTCTTACTTTTCTGTAATTGTTTAAGTCCTTGCGAACCTTTATGATCTATTGTTAGTACATTTGTAACAGTGGCCTGTTTGTTTGTCAAGGATTATAATCAATACAAAACATTATTTGAAATTAAATAACTATTAATGTTCATTGTGGTCAAATTTAGTTCCAATCCATTCAGCAGTTTTAGAGAAGATTTTCAAAATGTAAATGGGGAGGGAAGCCATTGGTTGTTAATTTGGTGTTTTAAGCCAATTTCAGCGCCATTGGCTATTTTGTGACCACCAGTTTTAATTAATAGCGGAAGACAGAATGCGGGAGACAATGACTGCGTGACCTTATCCACCAGGGAATTCAAGTAATGGCAATAGCTTACCTAGTGTTTGTCATCTTAGACATAGCGTCAGAAAAGCTTCAAATATAGTAGACCACACGTGATTGAGGATGGTAACAAAATTCATACATGTACACGAAGGTCAAACATGAAACCATTATCTTCGAGTCTGTTAGGTGTCATTGTTTTTTGTCCATAGTAACTTTTGATGTACTTATCCTATATATTAAACAATGGCATATACTTATATACTTATAGTGTATACCAACAAGTAAATTCCATAATAAAGCACTTTGAACTAGGAAGATATTATAATTTCTTATCTCAAAGAGATCAAAGTATAGGCAAATCAAAAACAATGATTTATTGGAAATCAATGCATTCCATAAAACATAAATCTTGTCAACACATATTTACAGTTATTTTAGCTCCTACTGAGTTGTATGGCCAATAAATTTCATAAAAAGTGCATTTGGACCCTTATCTGCAGTTTAATATCACATTTTTTAAGCCCTGGTCTTTCTCTACCTGTTGAAACTAAATTGTCTTGAACAAATGTTAAAACCACATGAAATTGAATTGTTATTTAATTAAAATCTATAAATCAAACTTTATATCTGTTTCAATTTAAATTATCTTGATATTTTATCAATTACAAATTTAAGATTATATTATTAACCGAAAAATTACTGTGGTTAATGAGGGGGATGGGGGTAAATCTCTAATTACACTTGCACCTATATCAGTTACATTTAAAAAATTAAGAAGATGTGGTATGATTACCAATGAGGAAATGACAGAAGGTTAGTATTAACTATAGGTCACTGTATGGCCTTCAACATTGAGCAAAGTCCAATAGTGCATAGCAAGCAATAAATATAACATTTTTTTTTTTTATCATAATATTACAATTTTTGTTTTTAAAGAAAAACATCAATATGAAAAGTGTACATTAAGTAAATGGTTACTGATACAACATTATAAAATTACAATTTACTGGTCAAATTTATTTAAATAATTCTGTTGGGTAGGCATTACAGACCCTGTGTATTTATAAATACTTTTGATTTCCATTGTAGGTACATGTACTTAATATCTATTTCAAATTGTTTAGAACAGGTCATTATTAAAAAGTCCTATAAAAGTATAACAATAAAAAGTCAGTAGAATAAAAAATAAATCAAAAGCATACTTTTTTTTACACTTGTAAACAAATAATTGGTATTCAACTAAAAAAAAAATCACAAAATAAGTATTTTTACCCTTTTTTTACCCTATTGGTATTCAACTCATAAATGAAACTAATTACCTTTGAAACTCCTTTTCAGGAAATAATTTCTTATTAATTTCATCGCACAACAATCTGAACTCTTCCATCGGTTTGAATTCTTTGATTGGCATCTGTGTTGATTTTTACCGTTGATACAGGTAGATAAAATAATGCCACGGGAAATAAATGCAATCAAATACCAGTGAATAAAGTTCACGTTGATTATCACCTATCACATACATGTAATGTATACGATTTCTTACATGTATGTAGATAATAATCCAAAGAAAGGCTATCGTTCTACCACTTATGTATTATAGGATGGTTAGGTTTCTATAATACCATGTTAGGCCAACATGATTGAAAAATTGACTTTAAATCAAAACGTTTAAATTGAATATAATCTGAATTACATATATATAATAATGAGGCTTAAATAAATCATTTGTTTATCTTTCGGTAATAGGTATAAGGGATTTTATATCTTAATCATACAATTTTAAACATTGTAACTCTTTAAGTAAGCTTCAACTTGTTTGAAAATAATATGTATGTAAAATTTCTTTTAAAGTACAACCGCATTTAAGTCAGTCTGAGATTCTTGAATATAGACCTTTAAAACTGTACATCAAAAAGACAGCAAATCCAATGTTACATGGTTATTAGATTCCTTTACAAATTATTGTGAAACTTAGGAAAAAATACTGTTTAGTTATTAGAGTACAATCAAATTATTTTTAATAGTCAAAGAATTTGAAACAAGAATGTGTCCTGCCCAGTACATTGATGCCCCACTTGCACTATCATTTTCTATGTGTTCAGTGGACTGTGAAATTGGTGTAAAAACTCTTAGAATGGAGCACAGACCAGAAAACACAATGTCCCTCTACTATGGTAGATGGGGCATAAAAGGGAAACTTTGAAAATCAGTTTTGTGCAAAAAGGATGATGAGAAAAAACTCAATTGAAGTTCAATTGCACTGTTTAACATTTGTCATTTTTGGGCCTTTTCATAGCTTGCTATGCAGTTTTAGTTTTACTCATAATCATTGTTGAAGGCCATAGTGACGTAGCTAGAGTATATAGCGCTGCTTGTCTTAATTTTGGTCTCTAATGGAGAGCTTTTTAATTGGCAATCATGCTACATATTCTTATTTGTATCATGTATAAATATTTGTAACAAGAATGTGTCCCCAGTACATGGATGCCCCATCCACACTACCATTTTCTTTATTTAATTGACCATGAAAATGGGGGGAAATCTATAATTTGGCATTAAAATAAGAAAGGTCATATCATAGGGAACATGTGTACTAAGTTTTAAGTTGATTGGACTTCAACTTTATCAAAAACTTGAACATGAATTGGGACAAACAAACATGAACAGAGGGATGCACAGACCAGAAAACATAATGCCCATAAATGAGACATAAAAATGAAGAAATATTTTCAGATTTATCATATTTGGAAGGTCAAATAAAACATGATACATGTTATAAGCTTCTTACTTTTTAAAGCTGTTTTCAATCTTCAATCTAATTCCATAATCCACAAATCAGCCGTTCATTTTGTATACAATTAATTATTTTGATTCCCTAATCCAGCACTTTTTAATGGAGACCATTTAGACTAAATTTTCATCACACCCACATAAAATTAAAATTTATATCAAGAATATATATATAATACAAAAATAAGAATGAACATATGGTTGTGTTTAGCAAATTCTCACATGTAATTTAAAGTATTGAAAATAACTGGAATAAGGTATCTGATAGATAAAAAAAAAAGTGCTCAAACATTACAACACAGCACTTTCCTGAGCAGCTAACCAATATAATGTCATTGAATGTTCAATACACTATCAGAGTGGCATTCAAGGTGATTCCAATATAGCCCACGGGAATGTGGGTAGGCTGATGATACAGAGATATGTCTATATAGAAGAGAAGATGTGGTATGATTGCCAATGAGACAACTGTCCACAAGAGACCAAAATGACACAGAAATTAACAGCCTGTATGTAATATTTGTTAATAAAATTCAAAATATTCAAAGACCATGAACATCAAATATAGGTACAAGGTTAACTATGGGGGAGGGGGGTAATCTCCATGCAAATGAGATGTGATAAGACCTTTTCATCTGCATACCAAATATCATTGATATATCACATGAGGTTCCTGTTTGACTGACCTAAACTATGCTGAAGTTTTAAAGTCAATAGACCATGACTGAGGAACCAGATTAAAAATCTCAATGGAAATGAGAAAGGCCAATCTTTATTCAACTGCATATACCAAAGTTCATTTTCTTATCATGATGGCTGACCCCTCACACTGACCTAACCACAAAATTTAACAAATTGCTGATGCTGATTGCAAATAATTTCAGTCATTACTTTGCTTTGAGATAGGATTTTTTTAAATGCCAGTTTGCACCAACATTTTGGTGTGGAAATGAATTTTCGGGTAATAAAGTTGCCACTCCAAATAGTATAACCTTGAGGGTACTCCTAATTACCATATTAACCCCTAGGAGATAATGCTTATGATCGCTAATTACTTTTTACTTTTCTTTTCACACCTGAAAGAAGTGATCTTTATAACAAATACTATAAAGAAATTCAAGTCAATTACAAGGTACTTCATTATTTTAGTTGAGACAATTCTGATTTAAATCAATTAAATTTATCAAACAAGTTGATTTTTTGAAAGAGTCAAACTAGTGCTTTATCTATTAACTAGGCAATATATATGCAAGCAATATGCACACCTTGTGAAAGTGTCTTCATCAGATTGGATACTTAACCAAAAATGCAAAATGATTTAATGCCAAACTAAACAAGTGAAATAATAATTACACTTAAATATATGATGATTTCCTGTCATTTGATAAAATAAACTGTTATAAAATAAAATAAAAAGCCAAGATTTCGTGTTGAAGGCCTTACCTTGACCTATAAGGGTTTACTTTTATAAATTGTTATTTGGATGGAGAGTTGTCTCATTGCACTCATACCACATCTTCCTATATCTATGTTATCACAGATATATGTCTCCCCTTTTTGTAATTTTGATAATGCAGATGTTGATGTTAAAAATAGCAATACTTTATAACATGTAAGTTAAGCAAAATGAATCCAGAATCACTCTTTTTTATGATTACACTTTGTTTAATTTTATTATGTCTTTTAAATTGAAAGTCTTCAGAAATTTACAGTTTAAAACCATTTAAATCATTTCAGTTTTTTTAAATACATGTAGTTGAATTGCATAAAATGTTCTTAGAGGTGTTTTTTTGTAAAGAAAAATTGATAAATTTCATGAAATTAATACAATGAAACTGTCAATACAAGTTCCTTGTTGCTGTTAATCTAGTATGATTAAAATTTCATTTCCAGATACTTGCTCTCTGAGGTTTTGAATTTTTTGTTTCAAATAGATGGAGAATGCTAAGGGAATTTGGCTGTAATTGTTTTGATCTAAATGTAAATAGATAGTTGTTAGAATTAAAATGCATTGCATACAACATTTATAATGTGCCCACCCCTCTGCCCCCTTTTCAAGATGGTTTTGACAATTTTTCCAATGGTAGCTTTTATAGTTTTGCACTTTTGAATAGATATTTACTGCTTATATGTATAGCTCATTTAAACTTGTAAAGTAAACTGATCATGAGGCAGTCACATGATTTGTGTGCACAATTTCAAAAGGTACTCCCAAAGTCAGAATAGACCTGCACCAATTAGGCCACAGACCACAATTAATTCCTCTATTAGTTCTTTATAACTTTTTGTCTCATTAAAAAAATTGGACCTAATCTTTTTGTCAATTTTTTTGTGTGTGTAATGTATAGTACTAGTCCAAAAACATATCCAAAATTCAGAAAGATTGCTCTGATGTAACTTACAAATTTAGCCAATACACATCCATACCCCTATGGACAAGTCAAGAGATGTTCCGAAAACTGAAAATATTACCTTTTTGCACTTGACCTAATCACTCTTTCCATATTAAAATCAGTTAAAATACCTTCAACAAAAAGTTATTTCACCTCTCTTCTTTCATTTCCACCCCATAAAAACTAACAAATGAATGAACCAGATGCTCCGCAGGGCGTAGCTTTATACGACCGCAGAGGTTGAACCCTGAACGGTTGGGGCAAGTATGGACACAACATTCAAGCTGGATTCCGCTCTAAATTTGGATTGTGATTAAATAGTTGACACAGCATAGGTTTCTGACACAGAATGAATGTATTCAAATGAACTTAAAATTTTTGTTTTCTCTTAGAGCAATTCACTATGCTGTTGAATATTAATCCTCTCAAAAAAATGTTTGAAGAAATTTTCTTTTTATTTATGAAATTTCAAATGAGAAAAATTCAACCCAATTTTTTAATCACATCCCCCTTTCCCTTATTCCAAAACTGATTTCAATTAAAATATTCTAATGGAGTTTGCAACAATTACTACTCATTTAAATACATCATAAAATATTAAGATGTAAAAAAAACTGCTTGTTATAACTGAATGGTAAAGATTATTTAAATTTATCAGTTGGTAGTAAAAAGTGAATATACATTGTATATTGTATATAACAAAGATTTAAGTTGATTCTGGACAAAGAAAGATAACTCCAATTAAAAAAAAATTCTTGCAGATATTTCTTGCTTACTATACTGGACAAAGAAAGATAACTCTTAATTAAAAAAAATTTTGCTATTTCACAATATTGTGAAATTTAATATTTCTTGCCATTGCACAATACTGTGCAATTGAAAAGACTTGCTATTGCACAATACTTAATATAATAATTTTAGATCCTGATTTGGACCAACTTGAAAACTGGGCCCATAATCAAAAATCTAAGTACATGTTTAGATTCAGCATATCAAAGAGGCCCAAGAATTTAATTTTTGGTAAAATCAAACTTAGTTTAATTTTGGACCCTTTGCACTTTAATTTAGACCAATTTTAAAACTGGACCAAAAATTAAGAATCTACATACACAGTTAGATTTGGCATATCAAAGAACCCCAATTATTCAATTTTTGATGAAATCAAACAATGTTTAATTTTGGACCTCGATTTGGGCCAACTTGAAAACTGGGCCAATAATCAAAAATCTAAGTACATATTTAGATTCAGCATATCAAAGAACCCCAAGGTTTCAATTTTTGTTAAAATCAAACTAAGTTTAATTTTGGACCCTTTGGACCTTAATGTAGACCAATTTGAAAACGGGACCAAAAATTAAGAATCTACATTCACAGTTAGATTTGGCATATTAAAGAACCCCAATTATTCAATTTTGATGAAATCAAACAAAGTTTAATTTTGGACCCTTTGGGCCCCTTTTTCCTTAACTGTTGGGACCAAAACTCCCAAAATCAATACCAACCTTCCTTTTGTGGTCATAAACATTGTGTTTAAATTTCATTGATTTCTATTTACTTTAACTAAAGTTATTGTGCGAAAACCAAGAATAATGCTTATTTGGGCCCTTTTTTGGCCCCTAATTCCTAAACTGTTGAAACCAAAACTCCCAAAATCAATCCCAACCTTTCTTTTGTGGTCATAAACCTTGTGTCAAAATTTCATAGATTTCTATTAACTTAAACTAAAGTTATAGTGCGAAAACCAAGAAAATGCTTATTTGGGCCCTTTTTGGCCCCTAATTCCTAAAATATTGGGACCAAAACTCCCAAAATCAATACCAGCCTTCCTTTTATGGTCATAAACCTTGTGTTAAAATTTCATAGATTTCTATTCACTTTTACTAAAGTTAGAGTGCGAAAACTAAAAGTATTCGGACGACGACGACGACGACGCCAACGTGATAGCAATATACGACGAAATTTTTTTCAAAATTTGCAGTCGTATAAAAAGCAAAGAAAAAAAATAAAGAAAAAATACACTATAATTAAGGGGAACTATATTCGTGAACAACGAAAAGCGGGGTCATTAATTGTGGTCTTGGGCCAATATTGAGACAGAGTGTAGTACAGTAGACTTGGATTTTTAGGACACCATAGATGAGAAAACATAATCATTCTCTATCTTTTGATCCTAAAATCAAGAACTTGTCCTACATCCATGCACAAGAAAGTGAAAATTTCATATCTTCTCTCAATTATAAAATGGAGGGGTATAAATCTGTCATTTCATACTGATAAGGCGACTGCTAATATTACGTTTAAAACAAAAAATTGATAAACTTTAAAAGTTTAAGGAAAATGCACAGGAACATGTGGGGTAGACCTCTCTTCCCTTTTTTATTTTTTTTGTGTTTTACATTTTTTAGTTGGAAAATATTCTTTCATGTTGTTTATCCTGACTTTCAAGATTTATTTGAAAACTTAATTATTTTTAAATATGGTTTTTAAAATATTCTAATCTAGTAATTTATTGAACAAATTAAATTTTGTAAAAAAATCAAAATCAGGCATATAATGAAAAAAAAGATACACTCTTTGATTTGTATTGGGTAATACATTTTTATCATTTCTTGCATCAAATTGTCACCTACACCATAAACTGGATTTTCAGATGTATGCAGAAAGCTCCGACTATATTTTAATTAGCAGACATGCCTACTATCCCGGTGTTGGGAATTTTGAAGTTCTTCATTTTATATAAATTTAACACCTCAAAATAAGCATTCAAATGAGTTAAAATGGTATTTAAGCACGTATTTACTCATTGATGCAATATAGTAGTCGATTGAAAGCCATTATGATAATATAAGAGGAGCGCAAGTTCCTCTTGCACTTAAAACCCCCCATGGAGATTTTGAAAAGTTGGCAGGTATGAATTGGAAAAGAAAGGAAAAGGTGGAGACCCTCTACTTCATGTTTTAATGCCTGGAAACAAGGAAGTAACTTGTGAACATAAAACCTTTTCAAAAGAAAGGAATATGCTTTTAACTTTACTTCTATAAAAATGAAATGCAATTATTTACTAAGATATTGATGTATGGAAAAAGGGAGGTAACCTGTGATCTTAAATCCTTTCAAAGAGGAAGAGACTTACTTATATCTTACCTGGCAAAATATTGTCATTATATAAGAAAGTATTGAATGACTTACGATCATATGAACAGAATTAATAAAAATACTACCTTAAACCTTAAGCCTGATATAGATGTCAAACTTATAAATTTTCATTTAAATATTTATTCATTTATAAAAACTGATTTAGATGGTTACAATAAATAGCAATTTATTGGTATACTTTAACCTCACCTGAGCAACCAATGAATCTAAATTATGTTTCTGATGGATATTAAATAATGTAAAATTTTTATGGGTTTATAAAATTGGAAAATTTGTTCATGCAGTTAGAAAGTGTTTTACACATCTTTATTGATATCATTAACAGAAAAATATCTTCAATTTTAGATTACATATTTCATGAATTTTGAAACGCCCTTTACATTTTTATTTTTTTTACTTTTTAATTTTTTGATAAAAAATAAGTTTCTATACAGAGATTATAAAAAGAAAAACTGTGATCTATTGCTTTCTATTACTACCACACATATAAGTTTGGGTTGACAGCAGAGTTGACAAGCTATGAAGGCATGATCCCACAAAGCTTTATACCAAATTCCATGATGCTCTGATTTGTAATTCCTAAGAAAATTGAATTGCATAGTCATTGTGTAAAAGAATATATCATTACTCTGTTAACATAAAATTAATAAACAATGAATGTGAACAGTGAAGACACATAAAGTGTCTAATATGCTCACATGAAGCTTTCATTATTTTGGTTAATTTTCATCGTACATGTACATTTCTGATCAATTTTCCAGAATTCAAAATTATTGCAGATCTAATTAATTCCTTGTTTTATCCATTTCATATACTAATTCACCATCTCAAAAACTTGCAAAAAACTTTCCACATATGTATTCAAACCCAGGTGCACATTTTTTTCAATGTGCATACAAACATTCTCTAAGTTTTTCAAGTTGAACTCTGCGGGAGTAGCCAATTACATAACATTGGTACACTCTGTTGAGAACATCTGTGCAACCTTCAAAAATTTCACAAACTTGAACAAACTGTTGAATCAAGATGGACATCTTCAATCTATATACAAACATTCTGGAAAATTATAAGGCTGTGTATTGGAAACTGTAGGAAGTGTTGAAGAAACAAAACAGACTACCCCCCCCCCCCCCCCCTACTTTTAACATAGGTTCAGTCTGAAGTATAAAGTGTTAAGACTATTCCATATCTGACCTTTCTTGAGACAATCTGTG
This sequence comes from Mytilus trossulus, assembly GCF_036588685.1. Taxonomy (NCBI): domain Eukaryota; kingdom Metazoa; phylum Mollusca; class Bivalvia; order Mytilida; family Mytilidae; genus Mytilus; species Mytilus trossulus. The sequence goes on along the minus strand of NC_086382.1, from coordinate 37,903,080 downwards.
ATTAATTTAGTTTTGTTGGAACCAAATTATGCAAATTGAGGAAAATTTACATGTTTGTGGATATTCAGGGGGGTCTCATCACGATTTGATTTTTTTGTCAATCAAGTCAAGATTGACAGAAAATAAATTTCCATGATCACAGATCACGAAAAAAAAAAAAAAAAAAAATCTGTAGCGAAAATGCGCCGATAACAAAGAAAAAAAATAACCCATCAGGACCCTCAATAATGAATCTACAGAAAGTATAGTTGTAAGCAATTACCTGTTAGCTATATTTTCATTCTTCTTGAACTTGAGACCGAGCTTCTTGAGGAATGTATCCGGAACACTTGGTAACACAGCCTTCTCTACCTCAGCTGGAGGCTCCTCATCCTCTTTCTCTTCAGGAGGTTTTGGTTCCTCAGACTGTAATATGTCCTCACCACTCATCATTGATTCACGTGACTCTTTCAGATCAGGCATGACAGCTATATGCTTCATTTGTTCCCTGCGTCTAGCCAAATTGTTCTGAAAGATTAATTAGCATGGCTATCAATATTGATGTTGATTTGGTCACATGTAATTACTACAGATTATTAAATATTGGCCATTACATACAAACTGACCATGAAACCAGATTTTGTCCATCTAAATATATCAGTAATATACTTAGAATTAATGACTTTACACCTAAGCAAGGTTAATAATTTCATTAGTACTGTCCATGTACATTAATATGCATGCATTTTAACTATTTACTTAAATAACACATTACTCAATCCCCCTTATCATTCTTATCAAAAATGTACTTATTGAAAATGCATGTATGAAAGCAATACATAGCATTCCACATTCAATTCTCTTAATCAGTTTGTATTGGCTCTTTCAAACAAATTTAGGCACTAAAAAAAAAATTTTAAACTTATGTTTGTGACATTTACCTTATACACTTTTTTAGTTATTATTTTCACTTTTATTTAAAAGGATAAATTATCTATTACACAATTTATATTCTTTCAAATTCAAAAACATTTAAGTTGATCACATTGAAATGGTGTTTTATGTCCAGTGGCAAATATTATGCTCATTAAACTGCAAATTGTGGGCCCAAACCCTAACTCTGCATATCTTATGAAGTTCACATCATAATGAACATGTAAACTATATGTTTCAAGTAGAAGTAACCACATTGTGGTGTCGACTACCTCAAATCAAATCTTTAACCCAATCAATAGACAGACTAATGGATGCACTATAAACATATTATCAACACAAGCAGTAACTGGTCGGCGACTTCAAGTTGAAATTTAAATGTATTTACTTCTTACATAACCTCTGCTAACGTAAAGAACACTTCTTTAATTACACCAGTATATAACAAAGAGTCACTGTCCATTACTATACTTATTTTTGCGGACATAGCGCTACTTTTATTTTTAACTTGAACCCCCTTTTTTTCAGTCAACGCCGTATTCGTTTGAGTAAAGGTATTTTGTGTGTCCGACCAGGGTTTTGAATACATGTGATCCTGTGAAATCATATAATCAGAATCAACATATTGTGTTCCAACTGATGCCGTAGGTGGATTTACCACATAAAAATCACAAATAGCTTCTTGAAGCAGTTCAGAACTAGACCCCTTCAGTCTGACTAATGTTTACACACGTCTCGGTACTACTGCTTTCTTCCAGTAAACGTTTTCTTTTTCTACTCTCTGGTTCTTGTCTCAACAGTTTACGTCTACCGGGGGTTGTCTGGCATTCATACCCAAGATTTAATTTTGGAAAAGGATTTTGTTCCATGGGGGCTCAGTCTAGAAATTGATTCAAACATACGAATACTTGCTTTGGAAGTGTTTTTCTATTTAAAGCTTTAATCCACAGAAATCGTTTTGTCTCATTAGCGGGCATAACATGTAGTTTAAATGGAACCAAACAAGAACAGTCTTCGTGATTTTGTTCGTGTAATTCACAAAATGATACGTTCCAATCATTTAATTTACAACGATTATTAGAACATGCATGAACAGCACAAGAATTTCCTCCCCTTTCCTATATTTTTCGTTACTTGCCATGGTCATATAGACATGAAATATGTGGAACAAAAACGTTATAAATGACCAATAATTATATAGACTATATCGGTTATTGATTGCACGTGCATTATCATTCACTAGTGCTATGGCCGACGCACCACGTAACCTCTTAATGGCAGTGCACATGTTTTTAAGATAAGACTTGGATAAATCGTCTATAATATAGTACAATTTATGTAATACAAATTTTAGGAGTCTGAAAATTCATGTGTTGTGGACTAAATAACTAATGTTAGGTCACTTTTCAAAAGTGCTTATCATTATCACTGTGATAGAATCGTGTCAGTAAAAAGTATCCTAATTATAGTCTATCAACAAATCCAATAATGACCTCAAGTTATCTATAATACACCTACATAACTATCAAATCTGCTAATTGTTTTCTGGCTTGAAAATAATAAATGATATACAAGCAGGCATATGCTATAATGTAATTATTCAATATCTCAAGGTCTAAAAAGTGCGATCAAAACTGCTAGTTTAGATCAATGAAATCAAAAAATTTCATTGCAAAAATAAAACATCACCATCTAATGGTTTAAATGATAAAGACACATTGATCAATGTTTTTTTTGGTGTTTAATGCCATTTTCAGGACACTTTGCTTCAATTTCTAGTAGTCCCTGTTGATACTAAGACCACACAGCCACCAATGCAAGGTCCAAATGATGAACAAGGCTTTATATGTAATAATAAAGAATGCAGATCCAGTTTTTGAACTTAATTTTAAACTTAATTAACCCCCAAAATGAATCAGAACAATACAGACTAGGGCACTTAAGATTATTGCTATTAAATCATTTGATCTTCATTTAAATATCTTACATATCAAAAGCAATGACTGTACATGTATTACATAACACAGAATGCACCAAAACAAATATTTATTTAGAACTAATCATTTAACCCTTTGAATCTACTGGTCAAAAGATAAATCATCACATTGAATCAAATTTCAACAAAAATCATGTCATGCTTGTGTAATAAAGTTTTTTGGTTACCCATGTCCCATGGTACAAAAATACAATAGATATACAACGCAATTTCATAAACTAGTACATAAGCATGCTACCACTATCATTGTTAGTGAGATAAATAGGTTCTCCAAAAGTACTTAGTCAATATTAAAATGAAGATGTGGTATGATAGAGACTAAATGTCACAAGAAACTTACAAATATAGGTCACAGTGTAGCATTCAACAATGAGCAAAGTCAAACCTTTATAAATAGGTCACCCTTGAGAACAGAGAAACTTGACCTTTGAATTGACTTTCAAATGGCCTAATTATTACTAAGGTGGGAAAAGACAAAGATGACCTGCAAAGAGAGATTTGGCTTTATAAAGATTATACCTATGCAGCAGTTTTCATATTACTTTTTTTATACAACAAACAATGTTTTGTAGCACTGTGACGAATAATCATCAAGCAAAGAGTACTTAAAGCAACAAATAATTTTAAGCTTTTTCAGTGGCATAAATAACATATCACTGATTAGAGGATTCAGTTTTTTTTGGGGATTATTGACTGGTGGTAAATGATGTCATTCTTCTGTCATTGAAGAATTGTTCCTTTTGTGAAATAATAACATACCCTACAGGGGGTTATTTTTGCGGGTGTAAAATTTTATGATTTTCATTGGATAAGGTTTACGAAATATTGTGGGGGAATCAAAACTTTAATCAATATCTATGTATGTACAGTTATAATTGAGCAGAATTTACTTTGGCAATTTTGTTCTATCCGCGAAAAATAAGCAAAAATTTACACCCTGCAAAAATAACCTGCTATATGGTATTAAGCATTGTGACATAGGAAATGTAATGGAAAATACACATATTTGAAAGTCGTCTCTGAAGCAAACAAATCATATTTCCAGCAATGAACAGTTTATTTAAAAAACCAATTTATATATATTTTTTATGTAATTCTTTTCTGTCATAACTGTTTCAGTTTTCTCTTCTAAACAAAATTGGGAATTGAAATGGTGAAAGTGTCAAAGCAATAATAGTTTTATTGCATTGATTTTATACCATTGAAATCACAAAGATTCTGCTTGGATTACAATTATACAATAAACGACCTTTCATACTGCAAGTGATAAAAATCACCAGGCTAGTGGACAAAGATTCAATTTGTAATGGTTTCTGATGTTGTCAGAGACATTTGGTAATGATAGATATTGATCAATATAGAAACACAGACAAGTCAATATCCTATGGACATAATTTCATTTATCTGCTGAATTTGATTTTCTTACTATTTTAGAGTGGCTACTTTATAGTAGTTTGACCTTTAGCTTTCTGTAGTGTCAAGAGTATTTTGACCCTGCTTTCCAAATTATGTGCCTTCTTTTATTTACTTGTTTTGGTTTAGAGGTGTAATACCACCAAATCATGGTACGTCTTGTGTATCATTTTCAACTGTTTGTAGGCAGATAAGATAGATATTTGATCATTTATTGGTCCACACTCTATTCTAACTTGATGCGGCTTGGTTCGGATTTGTTGAAGAAATTATGCTCAAATCGCTGTAGATGTTGTCTTTCATTATACTAGTTTTTTCTCAAACTATTGAACTGATTATGACAAAACTTGACAGAAATGCTTGAAATAACCAGTATTACAAAGGGAAAAAGTCACATTCAGTTTATTGAACAAAAAGGTCTTCTCTGACATTCTGACTGTAATTAAACAATTTTAGTTATGTTTTTTACTTTTACAATAAACTGTATAAACAGCTGAAAAGAGTTTAGGGTCCATATAAAACTGTTGCTGTATGGGTTTTTCTTATTGCTGAATGTTCTACGAGTTGCCTATGATTGCTTACATCCACTGCGTTTGAACTTCAGTGGATAGTTATCTCATTTGACACATCTCCATATTTCATTTTCTTTTTACCCCTGTACCAATTATAGTATATTTCTTTCAGAGATTATCAGTTGTTGGTGGTTAATCATGGACTGTTGTGTTGTTTGAAATTTTTGGTAATACTTTGGATTCAAATATTTTTTGTGGGTTAAGCTAAACTGAAATCTTCATGGCTTTTTCTAACTTCATGATTTTGCCAAAGTCTGTATACAAGCCTAAGGGGAATTTGTCATTCTTTCAACAATCTCTTTTGTGGTATACCTACTGTAAATTCAAAAACTAAAGTGGCAGAGATGTAAACCCAATAATTTAAATTCGCATTTTAAAATATTTTATATGGATTAAACAAGATTTTTCTCAAAATCGTAAAAATGAAAATCGCATTTATGTTTAAAATGACAAAATCGCAATAATAAAGCCACACAATCATTTCTGAATTTACAGTATATCCAAGAAATCAAAGGAAATTGTATCCAATGAATAATAATTAATCCAAAGTACCTGTTTCATTTTATATTTTATCTACATTTGCAAATATTTTTAAGGAAAACTGACTTGGTATAGAAATCCTGATTAATTCTGAAAGCAAACTCTGCATGGTATCACAAATTAATTTACCTTCTAATTTGCAATTTATCAAAAATTATCTTCCACAAAGAAAACAATTAACACATCGTTTTACAGTACTTTGAAGTTTAATTATGCATATGAACCATATTGCATCAATAATAATCTAAAATATCAATTCATCATAGAGCATAACACTCTATGGGTACCAGATAATTAGACAGTGTATTGCTGTATAAACTTTTCAAAAGCAAATGCTATATGATCTGAAGGTTAAATAAATTTCAATTATAAGTCTTGGATTTTATTCCCTTGTTATAAAAAAACCAAATGGACAATGCAGAAAATGATACATGTACTGTAAATTAAGAAATGATTGTGTGCAATTATTATTGCGATTTTGTCATTTTCAGAGATAAATAGGATTTTTAATTTTTACAGTTTTGAGAAAAAACCTGTTGAATTCATATAAAATATTTCAAAATGTGAGTTTAAATTATTGTGTTTACAACTCTGTTGAATTTTTCGCTATTATAAAAACCTTGCATTAATTTCTGAATTAGAGTAATATATGATATGGATATAAACCCTGCTTTGCTCTAGACTGACAGATGAGCCCAATTTTAATGCAGTAGATCATCATATAGGTAACAGTCTGAAAGGAAGACATGATCACACTATATTCTGACCCCGAGCTGACCAGTCCATGCTTGTACTCCAAAATGCTGGGTGCTTAGCCGAAGAGCAGCAAATGCAAATTTTTAAGTCTTTAGCTTGACCTGGCTGGGTTGAAACCCCTGCAAGAGATGAGCATGCTGTCATGAGACCCCTGAAAGAGATGAGCATGCTACCATGAGACCCCTGCAAGAGATGAGCATGCTGTCATGAGACCCCTGCAAGAGATGAACATACTACCATGAGACCCCTGCAAGAGATGAGCATACTACCATGAGACCCCTGCAAGAGATGAGCATGTTACCATGAGACCCTGCAAGAGATGAGCATACTACCATGAGACCCCTGCAAGAGATGAACATGCTACCATGAGACCCCTGCAAGAGATGAGCATGCTACCATGAGACCCCTGCAAGAGATGAGCATGCTGTCATGAGACCCCTGCAAGAGATGAGCATACTATCACGAGACCCCTGCAAGAGATGAGCATACTATCATGAGCCCCTGCAAGAGATGAGCATGCTACCATGAGACCCCTGCAAGAGATGAGCATGCTGTCATGAGACCCCTGCAAGAGATGAGCATACTACCACGAGACCCCTGCAAGAGATGAGCATACTACCATGAGACCCCTGCAAGAGATGAGGATGCTACCATGAGACCCCTGCAAGAGATGAGCATGCTACCATGAGACCCCTGCAAGAGATGAGGATGCTACAATGAGACCCCTGCAAGAGATGAGCATGCTACCATGAGACCCCTGCAAGAGATGAACATTCTACCATGAGACCCCTGCAAGATATGAGCATACTACCATGAGACCCCTGCAAGAGATGAGCATGCTACCATGAGACCCCTGCAAGAGATGAGCATGCTGTCATGAGACCCCTGCAAGAGATGAGCATACTACCACGAGACCCCTGCAAGAGATGAGCATACTACCATGAGACCCCTGCAAGAGATGAGGATGCTACCACGAGACCCCTGCAAGAGATGAGCATACTACCATGAGACCCCTGCAAGAGATGAGCATACTACCATGAGACCCCTGCAAGAGATGAACATACTACCATGAGACCCCTGCAAGAGATGAGGATGCTACCACGAGACCCCTGCAAGAGATGAGCATACTACCATGAGACCCCTGCAAGAGATGAGCATACTACCATGAGACCCCTGCAAGAGATGAGCATACTACCATGAGACCCCTGCAAGAGATGAGCATGCTACCATGAGACCCCTGCAAGAGATGAGCATGCTACCATGAGACCCCTGCAAGAGATGAGCATGCTGTCATGAGACCCCTGCAAGAGATGAGCATACTATCATGAGACCCCTGCAAGAGATGAGCATGCTACCATGAGACCCCTGCAAGAGATGAGGATGCTACCAATAGACCCCTGCAAGAGATGAGCATGCTACCATGAGACCCCTGCAAGAGATGAGCATACTACCATGAGACCCCTGCAAGAGATGAGCATACTACCACGAGACCCCTGCAAGAGATGAGGATGCTACCACGAGACCCCTGCAAGAGATGAGCATACTACCACGAGACCCCTGCAAGAGATGAGCATGCTGTCATGAGACCCCTGCAAGAGATGAGCATACTACCACGAGACCCCTGCAAGAGATGAGCATACTACCACGAGACCCCTGCAAGAGATGAGCATACTACCACGAGACCCCTGCAAGAGATGAGGATGCTACCACGAGACCCCTGCAAGAGATGAGCATGCTGTCATGAGACCCCTGCAAGAGATGAGCATACTACCATGAGACCCCTGCAAGAGATGAACATACTACCATGAGACCCCTGCAAGAGATGAGGATGCTACCATGAGACCCCTGCAAGAGATGAGCATGCTGTCATGAGACCCCTGCAAGAGATGAGCATACTACCATGAGACCCCTGCAAGAGATGAGCATACTATCATGAGCCCCTGCAAGAGATGAGCATGCTACCATGAGACCCCTGCAAGAGATGAGCATGCTGTCATGAGACCCCTGCAAGAGATGAGCATACTACCACGAGACCCCTGCAAGAGATGAGCATACTACCACGAGACCCCTGCAAGAGATGAGCATACTACCACGAGACCCCTGCAAGAGATGAGCATGCTACCACGAGACCCCTGCAAGAGATGAGCATACTACCATGAGACCCTTGCAAGAGATGAGCATGCTACCATGAGACCCCTGCAAGAGGTGAGCATACTACCATGAGACCCCTGCAAGAGATGAGGATGCTACCATGAGACCCCTGCAAGAGATGAACATTCTACCATGAGACCCCTGCAAGAGATGAGCATACTACCATGAGACCCCTGCAAGAGATGAGCATTCTGTAATGAGACCCCTGCAAGAGATGAGCATGCTACCATGAGACCCTGCAAGAGATGAGCATACTACCATGAGACCCCTGCAAGAGATGAGCATACTACCATGAGACCCCTGCAAGAGATGAGCATGCTACCATGAGACCCTGCAAGAGATGAACATTCTACCATGAAACCCCTGCAAGAGATGAGCATGCTACCATGAGACCCCTGCAAGAGATAAGCATGCTACCATAAGCAGTTAAATTGTCATTGATGGGCCATTACTCCTATAAGGCAGATGATTTTTACTGTATAGTTTCTCAACAGTTTTCATATTTTTTATTATTTTTTTTACATATGTTGTATAAAAATTATCACTGTACGGTAATAACTCCTGAAGAAAGTCATTCAATAAATTGGTCAATGGTAATTTCATGGTAAATAAATTTTGACCTAAATGATTTAACACTGATTCATAAGATTGGTGGTTCTCATGACATAAAGCAGGGATTTGTAGTACAAGTAAACTGTACCTGCTCACTATTTTAATCTTTTACTGCTTCAACTTTGCATGTATAGGCTAAATAGTGTAGATTTACCCCTGTGTTCTATTTTTATCATGTCTGACAACAAACAAAAATCTTAGGTTTAAACATGAAAAAAAAACAACACTTATAAGATACGAGAATATTATTTTTGCATGCCAGATGCATGTTTCTTCTACAAACGAATTCAAAAAGCTAAAAGGCCAAATAAAGTTTGAAGTTTCAGAGAGCTGAGGACCTAAAATTCCTAAAGGTTTTATTAAATACAGCTAAGGTATGAGGACCAATAGCTCACATACTACAAAATATTAAACTGGTTTGCTCAGATAAGAGAAAGAAACAAGTGAAACTGCGAGCTACTGCTCACTGATGATACTCCCGCCGCAAGTGGATAATATTAATAGTGTAAAAATATGCAAGTGTTCGGTAAACAGGAAATTGTCGAGTGACGAATCTGAAAGCGCAAAACACTGTATAGCTGACTTAGATAAACCCTGAAACCAAATTTCAGAAATCCTTGTATTGTAGTTCCTGAGAAAAATGCGACGAAAAATATTCATGGGACAGACGGACTGACTGACTGATGGAAGGATAGACAGAGGTAAAACAGTATATCCCCCCTTTTTTAAAGCGGGGGTATAAATATCATCAGACCAAAAGGAAGCACATTCCGAACTTATTCAAGTATAAAATAATAAAATGCTTTCCTTACTTAAAATATGAACTTTACAAAAACGTCTGAGTTGTTTTCCACATTATAAACAGACAAATCTCTCTTTTTTTCAATTCAATGCATAGACCAAAATTATAGAAAAATAATATTTTACAGCTTAAACATTTAAATGTCTTAAAGGTGTCTGTCGATTATTGAGATTTTAACAAAAGATTACAACTAATTAAAGAAACTATTTATATCTATATTAAACCCGGAACAGATTATAAATGTGTTATTGTTACGTTAAAACACATAAAAATATCACCTACCTCCATGTTTGTATGTACGATATATCCTTGAGCAAAACCATCAATACAACTGCATGGTCAGAGAATGATACCTCAAATTTTGAAACTCAATCATGCATGTAAAGTAAACGATACATTAAATCCCAGGTCTACTGATCACAAATAAAAATTTAAATCCCCTTTTTTCAGTTACGTAAAAGTGCATGCACGGCAATTACATATACAAAATACCGAAACTTCCTCAAAAGAGTCTATTATGTTTCCCACTAAAAATATATCTGCTTACAATATAATCAGTGCAAGCATGTCGAGGATGAAGTAAAATAAGGTTTGTTTTACTTATAACAAATTGTATGAGGACATCTGCATTCACAACCCATTGATTTTGATGCATTACTTATCATTAACAGAAAAAAAGGTGCTGTCAACTGGAGATTATAAGTTAACTAGAAATGTGACAAAAAAAAAAACCTGAAATCTTTTTAAGGATTTATCTTATAACTTGTATATACCAAAACATTCATGTTTTTCCTGTTTGAATGGTTTTACACTAGTTATTTTTGGGGCCTTTTATAGCTTGCTGTTTGGTGTGAGCCATGGCTCCTTGTTGAAGGCCGTACCTTGACCTATAATAATTTACTTTTATAAATTGTTATTTGGATGGAGAGTTGTCTCATACCACATCTTTCTATATCTATTTAAATATTTCTCTTTTCCATTGCTAATGAAGCAACATTTTTCTCTATTTATCAACTTATTGACAGTTAAAAAAAGAAACTGCAATAAAAAAGCACACATTTTTGATGAAATTACTTGCAGAACTGGAAAATCTGTAAACCAGAAATTACATGTTCAAAGAATTTCAAAATTTTATATGTATGCAAACTTTGTAAAAACCATTAAATCAAATATTTTTGAAAATAACCAAATTCTTAAACCAAAAAATTTGGTATCCATGAAGATATTAAATAGATTCAAAAGAGGAGAGACTGAAATTTTATCTTTCTATTTTAGGTTTGTGATTAGGTCAGTTTAAGATGAGCTACTAGTAAGTCAATGAAGAGGTTTCATATCAAATCAATCCATATCCATTTAATATAAAAATCATATAAAAATATCTGTATTAATGGTTATACATGTACAAATATATATTTTTTCAAATTTTTTCATGATAAGCAAAAGTTCTTACATTCATTCTGGGGATCAATAATTCCGTGTACAACACAAATAATAAGAGGTCGGATTCTGAAGAAGAAATAGAATATGTTCATCGTGATATTCTATATCTGGCATTGTAACTTCTGTGAAATCAATTGATTTGAATACCTATATTCAAACTAATTACGAACACACCCATATAGCTGGATTATAATAAGGTGAAAGCAAACGTAAAAAAAATACAATGTGCCATTTTTTTTTATGTTTCACAGCTGTTTTATATTCTATTGTGTTTAAGCTTTCTGATATACTTCAGGGACGATGGGTACAAATATTTTGCACTAATTGCTAATAATAATAGCATCCAGAATAATGCAAAGAACTCAAGCTGATGCTTATACCAAAGATAATAGAAAAAAAGACTATTTCTTCATTCAACAACCAGCTCTGCTGTGACTAAAGAATTGTTCATATTTTCAAAAGTTTGTCATTACCAATATGTAATACATGTACAATTTAATGTATTACTTAATAAATAGCAGAATCTTAGGTAAAGGGATTTCCAGTTTCATCAATTTCATTTGATGACTCTTTACACCAATAATTTGATTTTCTTTGTTTTAATGCTACTTTTAAGCACCGCTTATGGGGTATTTTGTGGCGGCCAGTTTTTATTGGTTGAGGAAGCCAGAATGCCAGGAGAAAAAACCACTGATCTTTGATAGACAAACTGACAATCCTTAGGTCAATTAAGATTGGAGCCAAGTACAACCACATGAGCAGGATTCAAAATCACAACCTCAGTGTTGACTGGCTAGTGATTACAGTAGTAACTAGTAACTACACTTGGCCGCGGAGGCCCCTAATTCCACCTATAAAGAGAATTGATAATGGAGACATCTCAGAGACCCATGAATACCGGTAGTTGCATTTTTTTCATTTATATTTGTACAGAATATGAATTTAAAGTCATAAGAAACGAGTGACCAGTGAAAAAAAATGTTCTACCAATTCTTAAACCAATGCATACAAGCATCATCAACTTAGTCTTCTGTGCTCAAATTTATCATTTTTTTCGTGTAAATTTCGTATAATCGTCAATTTTTTTTTTCAATCGGTCAGTGTTATTGTGAAAATATGGCAGGTAATTAAAGTTCGTGTTTTGAAGCCGAAGTTTAACGATTGTCACCTGTTTGTCAACAATTGACGAAAAATAAACAAAAAAGCATGGAAATTGAGCATGTGTTTAACATGTAAATTCAGATAATAATTTATTTTAAGGACATCCATGCGTATTGTGGTCTTTTTTGATTTGAGGTTTCTTATGACTTTAAGATCTGAAGAAAGAACTTTTTTTTTAAATTTCAAAGATCATATTTCCAGCAAAATTTTGAAGTAGATGAAAAAAGTTTAGAAATAGTTTTTGAAAAATGATATTTAAAATCACAAAACTGCTGGCTATATACATGATGTAGAAATTCAAATAATTCAAATTTAATCAAATTCGTATGTAAAATAGCTAAATTAGGGGCTTAAATTAACAACTTTTTCATTTGACTTAAATCTATACAAGTTCAAACAAACAAAATAATAATATAAGTGTGTAGTTTACATAACTCATGATTGACTTATCTTGATAACATTCCAGATAATTAGTGAAGACTTTGATACCATGAGGTTAATTATACAGTGAAATTCTTCTCAGCCATTGTAATGTTTACTAACAATCTTCAATATAATTTGAACATAGTGTCACATCAATGCATGCAAAAACTTTTTTTCATTTTTGTTGTTGAATAATAACCCATAATTATTGGATGTGCAAGTTTATTAGTATGGCAACACAAGTGAACAATTAGCACTGTACTGGTGCATGCAAAAACTGTTTCCTTTTTTGTTGATAATAAGCTATAATTATTGGAGATGTAATTGAAATCTTAGCATGTCAAACATATTTAAACATAGCTCTTCACTGGTGCATGATTAAACTTCTACTTTTTTGTAGATAATAACATGCAATTATTGGGTATTAAGCTTGTTAGTATGACAGCATCATAAGATTTCATAAAGAGTGGGTGAGAAAGTCTCAAGCTACAGATCAATGTTTGTTTTCAGTGGTGGATCCAGGGGATAGGGGACTTCTTGGGGTTGAAAACCCACCACTTTTTTTTTAAAAGATCACTGCTTTTGATGGGGACATACGGTTGGACTATATGTGACAGTGTATCTTTAGAACAAAACCCAAAACCGGAGTAACCCTAAATTGGCCTTTAAAACAGAAAGTAGAATAGAGCATAAGGTACTTGTAAGCTAAATATAAATTGATTGTTGGTGTTTTAACATCACCTTTAAGCTCCACATTTTGGGCTATATCGTGGTGGCCATTTTTTATTGGTGCAGGAAACCAGAGTGCCTGGAGAAAACCACAGACCTTCAATAAGAAAACTGACAATACTAGTCAATTACTCCTAGTTGAGTGCAATCACACAGGCTGGGTTCGAAACTCACAACCTCAGTGTTGACATGCTAAAACTACGTAGACCACTTGGCCGCGGAGGCCCCCTTAAATAGGATCTGTACAGATTGCACATATTTTTTTCCATCAAAATCTCAAGACCACCCTTCAACTGTTAAATAGTGGATTTTTTAAAATTTATGTTTATCCTGTGGCTTTGAACTTGACCTTGAGAACACACAACTTTGTTCAGCCTACAGTAATATACATCTTATACATCAAGCATAACACACTAAATGCATTACAAGGCTATGAGACATCAAATGAAAAAAGATGTTGATATACAACTTTTCATCCAAGCAAAATAGTTCTGAATTTTGAACTCACTTCTACTGATGGTTTCAATAATAATATTATAAAAAAAGAAGATGTGGTATGATTGCCAATGAGACAACTCTCCACAACAGATCAAAATGATACGTACAGAACTTAGTTTGTTTGAACTTAAATGCATTTAATAAAAAATATACTACCCTGAATTACACAAGCAGTCTCTTAGAAATGTATCATTAAAAAAACATGATCAATAAATTTGTGTAGAAAAATCTTTAAGCATGTTCCTTGCAATTAACACTTCTTACACATTCTAAAAAACAAATCAAAAATAACTTTTTTTATAATAGAAAACAACGATTCACCATTCTATCAAATTTGTAACAAAATATTTTGTATGTCTAGTTTTATTGTTATTAAGGTTTTCACATTTCATCAAAAATGTTATTAGGTCCTTTATATGTTAACATAATTTTTTTTAAAGTAAATTTTTTTAAATTTTCTTGCAAAAGCATAATAACCAATACCTTGTATTTCAGCATCGTAAAGCACATGAAAAAACACACACTCAGCTGGTTTGAAAGTGGGCTTGCCAATATTCTAACACCTTTACATTTTAATTAAAAATATGTAATCCTACAGCTGCCATTTTTTTTTATTGACCATTGCAAGTGCTAGACTAATTTTTTTAGTCAATTGATATCCGTTTGTACTCGTGAGAAAGATAGTACAGAAAGATGTGTTAATAATATATATACAAGGTTTTCAAACACCATCCCCTCCTCCCCCCCCCCTGTGGAAATAAAACCATATAACCCAAGTACAACTTCCTAAATTCTGTTCCAATACAACTTTACATATAAACAACACTTACCATGTACAAACAGAAGCTTATTCCTCTCACCCAATTAACACTATGGTCAGTGAAATTGACCTCTGGGTTAAAAACCAATATATGTACTGATGAGAATACAAGATGACACACCAGGAAAGTCAATTAAATGCTACAAAGTAAAATGTACTGACACCTGATAGGTAGGGAGGAGATAATACAAGCTTACAATGACTTAAACCAACCCCACTTAGATCTAAACATCTGAAGCATTTGTACACAATGTAACATTTATCATCCTCATGTCATAAATAATAATCTTTAGGACAGGAGGAATATCTTTAATTGATAAGAAATTATGGCTACCTAGTTTTATTGATAATGACAAGTGCACTGGCTGTGTATCAAATACATGCAAGTGAATTGAACCACATGCTATCTTCTGTATACATTAGACAATAATATTGTCAAAGATCATATATCTTAATTTCTTGTTGAAAATGTGATAAATCTATATATAAGCTCAACATGAAATCTGTAGATCCAAAATTGCCCCCAGATACACAGAAATATGGAAATGTTTGAATTTTGGACTATCCCCTCCTCCCCCACCCCCCAATCTTATTTGAAATTTTTGGGATCAAATACTATATTACCTTTCAATAATGGCATATTTTGGAAGACCCCCTCCCCCCTTTTTATTTGAAATAGTTTGAATCAGCTAATCATTGACATTTCCGATAATTGTGAAGACTGAATATTGACCTTCAGAAATGAGGTTTGGCATTTAAAATGGGACGGAAAGAAGGACGGTATAGGGTAACACTTAATGCTCCAGTTACCTATACAGGGAGGGCATAAAAAATATACCAATTTTAAAGTTTCTTCAAGTTTACACAGATTTAAACATTCTAACCCAAGGAGATACCAATTCATTGTTCTTTATAATCTTAACAACAGATCTTTACACGTCCATTACCAATGATAATTCACTTTTCAACAAATAAATCCTGAACATTACACAATGCTGTAAATGTGGTACACAAAGGGTTAAAATCAAGATTTTAAGTGCAAACTTATCAAAAGGATAGATTTCAAAATAATGTAATTTTTGGTAAATTCTCAAATACTGTAATTACAGTTGAATAATGTATGTTTCTTTGAGTGGGAGGATTTATATTATTTAAAGTGCAATAAAACATGAACTAAGCAGTAAATACATGGCCGCATATAATTGTAATATAATTTATTAGATACTTATTAAAAGATTATAGGGTGGGGTTAGTCAGACTATCATCTTATAATCCCACTGTAAATATCTCATTTGATATATGGTATATACTGATGACAATTTGAAGAAACTAAATAAATAAAAACATGAGGTTATAAAGAACATAAATCACCACCCCCATCACAGATCACTTAAAGATAAGAGATAACTAGAATAGTGATGGGAGCTATGACAGACAGACACTAGACTACTGAAGTTATGGATTCTTCGATTTTAACATTCTACCAAAGGCTGAAGTTTCAGATGCACCGTTTATTCATTTCTGAAGTCAAAAGAGTTTTTAGAGATATAGCTGTAATAAAGTTTATACAGATGCACAGGGTCTGCTAAGATGAACTAAGTTTTTGACCCCAACTTCCATTCGTTGAAAGAGACACACCTTTTAGAAGTAAAGGTTATAAAGAACATACATAACCACCCCCATCACAGATCACTCAAAGATAAGAGATAACTAGAAATAAGAAGTTTCTTCTATTTAAATATTCCACCTAAGGCAGAAGGTAATTCATCTCTGAAATCTTAAGTTTTTTTTTAGATAGAGCTGAAATAAGGTTTGTACAGATGTCGAGGTTGACTAAGATGAACTAAGTTTTTGAACCCGGTTGTTCAATGCCTGGTTTTCTTCCTTGAACTCCACAAAAAACTGGAAGTGAACTAAGGTGCTTTCAGATGAGTAAATAATTTCAGCTTAGCTTGTAAAAACAAATTCTGCTGAAATCTAGTGATTAATCAGAATTGATGACGTCATACAAGATAGTTTACAGGTACCCAAGAGAAAACTCTAAAGTCTTGTTAAAAATTGTTAACTTTAACATACCTAAACCTTGATTTACTAGCCTTGAGATAAAAGGCCAGCATTATTTTTGAACACTGACGCAATAAACCTACATCAGATGTTTGGTTTTTCCACAATTTTTTTAAAACAGAAGCCAAAACATATTTCTATCTGTTGTGTTATGTAATATGAAGCATCAGTGCTATAAAATAATCAAAGTGTTTAATGTACTATCTTTCTGTGATGTAGAAAATTATGTAATAGTACTACCCCACTGAGATAACATATGTAACAGTGTTTAAGTTTCTGGAATTCTGTACCTTGATCATGCATTTTCTCTAATATTTCTCTGCTTCCGTAATTATCAATCAGAAGTATTACTTAAATATTGATGATATATAAATTTAATGTTTTTCTATCTTTCTTGATCTATCCTTCAAAATTTTGTTATAAACAAATTATGACATAATTTGTTTTAATTCAAATAAAATATTTAATTGATAATCTTTAAAACAACATTTACGTGGTCCTCAGAAAGAAATTAAAATCATAACTTAAATCTAAATTTGTCTTTATGCATTGTTAGGTTTTTTTTCATGTAGATTTAAATTCCAGTGGTAAACAGAAGCTTTTAGTAAACCTTTAAAAAATCTTCAAAGTTTAAATTTTTTTCAACAGGTTATCAAGAAGTCTGGTCTCAAGTATTTCAAATTTAATTTTACGAAGATATGTCAACAAAGTAAAGACAAAGGGGGATAACTGCAACAAAACAACTTGTCAGTGCTATATTGAATCAAAATTAAATTAGAGAAAACATTACTAAGTTGTAAAACTTGTGTCTGATCCATTAGTCACAGTAAAATATGTTTAAACTAAACATTTGTTCAAAGACTGATTATTAGAAGCCAAAAAGTATAAATATCTTACTGTTCATTTATAGATTGCAGAACTTTCATCAAGATCCTTGTAAAAATCACCATGGTTATATTAAGAAACCATTAATTACTATCATTGCTATCAAATTGTCTAAATATTATTTAAAGAATATAATAATACAATTATTGGTTCAAAGACCATTCATGTCACCAGTACCTTTATGATAACTTTTCAACACACAATTTCTATTGGACAAACTACCAGTGTTTATAAGGGAGAAACCAATATATTTTTCTTTTTCAAAGGTAGATATTAATTTCTGTCAGCAGACCGAATATTTTGTTTTGGAAAAAATATACCAAGATAATCTATTCATCCTCTTG
Source organism: Mytilus trossulus (assembly GCF_036588685.1). NCBI lineage: Eukaryota > Metazoa > Mollusca > Bivalvia > Mytilida > Mytilidae > Mytilus > Mytilus trossulus. The sequence goes on along the minus strand of NC_086382.1, from coordinate 37,884,962 downwards.
AGTATTGATAGTTACAAGGTACACTCAAACTTCAAAAAGTTTTTTTTTTTTATTGGAACTGTACTTAATCAAATATCCCCCAAAAATATTATAAGTACATAGACCTTGGTTTTAGACCATTTTGTATGATTCCAGTACCCCAGTGATAAAGGTTACTCTGGATTCATTTTTCATGGATTATATTTGAAAAGGTGGACAACAAATTAAAATGTTCATCAAAATACCAAATTCCTTCAGGCTTGTATTCCTAGAATTTGTTTTGAACAAAATCCAAACGAACAATGGTTCACCAAAATTTAATTTTTCCAGAGTCCACAAAAATGATAACCATGAAATAAATGAATTCCCTGTATTAAAGTAACCCTACCTGTCTAATTTGAGATAACTGTGAACTTGTGACTTTCATATCTGTATGTTCCATTTTCATTCCCTCAATGGGAGATAACCCATCCACCTCACACTCTTCCTTTTCTACTGGCTCTTCTAAAGTCTGTAAAACCATTAAAAACATTATTACAAAACAGACAATGAAAAATCTTCCTAAATTCCTGTATCTAGATAAAACCTGAAATGGAGAAACATTCACTGCAATAAAACTCTGATGGATCTTAAGTAATTACATCATATTATCCCCATTAAACCAGGATGCTTAAAAGTTCTTTCAGTTCGAAGATACTTAATATTCTAAGTAAAAGTACATAATCTTTATGCCATAGAGTTACATAGAATTGAATAAAGATTTGTCGGCTCACATTCAATAACCTTAGTACTTTTATGTTGTAATATGAATTTAGCCTGCAGAAATTACAGTTTTCAAAAGTACATTTTAATATCAATATTTATGTCAAAGCCAACATTATTACACAAATTGATATCTGATGTCAGAAAAAATAATATAAAATTATTAATTAATAAAACTGGAGACTCCACTAAGCCTGTATTAAGTAAATAATCTGTAATGGATGTTTTTATTTCAAACTGACAAGAGGCTTTCAAGAGCCTGAATCGCTCACCTTATTTTTTTGGTTAAATCACTCATCAATGATTATTTTGGCTTTTCAATTTATTTAAATGTTCTTTGAATCTTCCTATTTTTTTCAAAAGCAAAAAAAATAAAATCATTTTCTCCTATGTTCTATTTTAGCCATATATAGGAGCTATGTTTCTTGACATACAAGGAAATAATATAAAAAATTTATACTAGATACTCTGAAACTCATTTAGCCTAAGTTTGGCTGAAATTGATACAGCAGTTTTAAAGGAGAAGATTTTTTAAAGTAAGTCAACATGATGAACAAATTGTGAAAAAAGTCTTTAAAGGGCAATAACTTATTAAAGGGTCAATTGACAATTATGGTCAAATTGACTTATTTGTAGATCTTACTTTGCTTAACATTTTTGCTATAAACAGTTTATCTGCATCTATTATAATATTCAAGATAATAACCAAAAACTGCAAAATTTCTTTAAAATCATCAATTCAGGGGCATTATACCTGAAAAACCAGTTACTGTAAATTCAGAAATTATTGCGTGCATTTATTATTGCGATATTGTCAGTTTAGACTGGAATGCGATTTTAATTTTTACGATATTGAGAAAAATCCTGTTAAATTCATATGAAATATTTCAAAATGCGAGTTTAAATTATTGCGTTTACAACTCAGTCACATTTTTCGCAATAATAAAAACCTCGCATTAATTTCTGAATTTACAGTACCCAATTCAGCTGAAAATTGCAGGACAGGTAGACCTTGACATTATAAATACTTTAACTTCTTGTCTTATTTGCTCTAAATGCTGGAGTTTTTGAGATTTAAGCCAAAAACTGCATTTTACTCTGTGTTCTATTTTTAGCCATGACGGCCATGTTTTTTGACGAAATAGAAAATAAAACATAAACTTTATTTTATACACCCTACTGATCATTCAGTTGAAGTGTGGTTGAATTTGGTTGAGTAGTTTTAGAGAAGATTTTTTAAAGTTAGCAAATATGATGAACAAATTGTGAAAAATTGTCATTAGGGGACAATAACCCCTTAAGGGGTCAATTGACAATTTTGGTCATAATAACTTATTTGTAGATCTTACTTTGCTGATCATTTTTGCTGTTTACAGTTTATCTTTATCTATAATAATATTCAAGATAATGACCAAAAACTGCAAAATTTCCTTAAAATTAACAATTTAGGGGCAGCAACCCAACAATGGGTTGTTTGATTCACCTGAAAATATAAGGAGCTGATAGATCTTGACCTAAAGAACATTGTTACTCATGTCAGATTTGCTCTAAATGCTTTCGTTTTTGAGATATAAGCCAAACACTGCATTTGACCCCTATGTTCTATTTTTAGCAATGGCGACCATGTTTGTTGATAGATCAAAACTTCGGATACAATTTATAAACTAGATACCCGAAAGGAACATTCAGTTAAAGTTTGGAAGTATTTGGCCTAGTATTTTCAGAGGAGAAGATTTTTGAAATAGTTTACAACGACGACGACATACGACGGACGCCAAGTGATGGCATAAGCTCACTTGGCCCTTTGGGCCAGGTGAGCTAAAAATGAACAAGAATGTGTCCATACAATCAACTGCATCATAAAACTACCTCAACCAAAAACTTTTACCTAAAGTGGGACAGACAGGTGGACGAAGGGACAAACAAACAGGCAGATGCACAGACCAGAAAACATAATGCCCATAAATGGTATCTTAATGATAGGAGAGTCAAAGAGCTGATAAGTTAAGATAAGTCAAGATAGGTAAATCTCAAGCTACTATGTTGTATCATTGAATAGACCTTCAGGGCTTAAGGATGTACTCTTCTGACGATTTTAACGTAATTTGGAAGTGGTCAACGGGAGATAACTCGCGATTGACTTCGATGTCGCAAAATGGCTGAAAAAGTCATATTTCGCAGAAGATAAAAATTATCGTTTAAATGTACATTAATTGTTTCTATATATTCATTAAGTTGAAAATGAATTAATAAAACTTGAATAGAAATGGTTGTATAAAATTAGAACGACTTACTCAAAGTCCCGGATGTCAGTCGGCAATGTAAACAATCGTCTGCCGGTAGATATTGTTGACATTGATTATGGTACGCAAAGTGAAAGGTTTTAAGAGTAAAAAGCAGACGGAGCGGTTACTGAAGGTTCTACAGGGTCTAGTAGATCGGAGAAGGGAAAGATGTACAACAGATGGGAAGTATCTTTCCGTTTTCAAGGACCATTCTTATGCATCCGCGAATGATGGCAACCCCCCCATACACGTCGCGGAGCAGTTGTTTTCAACTTCTACAGAAACTTCCTGGTCTATGGGCAGACGTATAGTGGAACTTGGTGTACTTGCAGAGGGTCTGTCCGGCTGCAAAAAGTGTGGACTACCTCTGCAGTTGACGCATGCATCTGGCATTTTGACATATGGATTGTCAGCTATTATCAAGGTAAAAATTCACAGACATTTATATTTAATGTTTCCATCATAGAACATTGGAATATTACAACTGAATTATTCAGGACACAACTATTACTGAAAATTTGGAAAAATATAGAAATGGATCATCATAGGAGGCAATAAATTGGAAATCAGTTACATGGCCTTTGAAGAAAACCAAAAGGGAGCTTTAACATTCCATACATATTTATGTAGTTTCTTCAAATCATAAACATGTAATTGTAAGACATTTGGAAAGATCAATAGACCATAATATGTCTGGTCTACAAGCATTTGAAAAATTTTGAGCAAACTTATTTTTAAGTTCTTTTTTAAATAAACCAAAAGCTCTCTTTTCCTGGAATGAATCAAGCAGTATGCAATCAATATAGGTCTGTATACATTTAATTTCAACACTCCTTCAATTCAATTTGTAGTGTGAAGCTATTGTTTTATATTTTTTTTTAATATTTCAGTACGATCTTCAATCTTTAAAGAAACTGACAAGCATCAGAGGTATCAAGAATCTGATAACTGAAGACTCTTGTCTGTAGTTTAGCTTGCTACATTTGCCAGAACTTTAACAAACAGTTTCTACCTAATGTAAACAAGGCATTTAATGTGTAAAGCAGTGCTGTCTTACTTGATAATGGTTAATGATGTTTTCAGTAGTCACATGCAGATGTATAAATGGTGTTTAAATGATACTATCATTGCTGGTAATAATCTGGAATTCCTAATCATATATGCAATATATGTTTATATTTTTGATTACATTTTTGATTAATGGCAATGTGTTTATTAGTTATTGAGGCAGCAGACCAACAATCGAAAAAATCAAGACATCATTTCCGCTGTTTGGTTTATAGTCTTTTTGTCAAACTTTATAAAAAAATCTAATGATAAAATACAGGTCAGTTTATACCATCTCGCCCTTCACCCTTTGACCTTTCACAGTACAGTTATCTTAGAGAACCACTGTTTATTTTGTTACATAAATGTGAAATAAATTGAGAAAAAAAAAGTTCAACATTACATATCTTTAATATTATGATTTAAACTAGAGGCACCAAAGTATTTAAGAACCTGTGTCGGTGTACACATTCAACAAAGGACACTCTCCAATATTGTAGATGAGAACAGAAGTCATGACAAAAATTTCTGTTTTGTTGTTTTTTCATGACTAATTAAATATTGAAATTTAATCCACAAATGGGAATTTAAATTTAAATACAAATGTTGGTAAACTTATTTAATAGTATGCACATTATCTACTCACCAGCTTTTCAAGTTTGTTAGTTAGAGCTGAGGTCAATGACAAGCCTGAGTCATTACTACTAGAATCTACAAAATAAATCACATGAGAAAAATAAATTAGAAACAATCGATTTCTATACTATAAATATAAGGAGATTGCAAACTCCTCAGCATGCAAGGGCGAAATAATGAAAGCTTCAGGACATTTCTTTCCTTTACTGATTCTAAAAAGGTAAAAGAACAAATTAATAATTATTTCTGAATTTCAGTCATACTTATTTATACGCGTATCATGAAATTGAAAAAAAACAACCCCAAAAAACATGAAAAAAATTGTTCACAGTAAATTTTTCTTAATTTCATAATATATATACTAATGACTCAAGTTTCATGAATTGACGACAAATCATAATCTTGTGGATACTTCTTTTATGGTTTTGACAAATTCTGCATACCAAGCTATTGAAAACTTGCATTTTTGTGGATACACCATTGTTTGTGTATCATTTCTACCCACAAAAGAGTAGGACCAGTAACCATGACCTTATGTCTCCAATGCCTCCTATGCTTAATTCTGCAATTTCTATCTTTATAGATTATTGTTGATCATCTCAACGAGATTGATTTTCTCGCTTGATCCAGTTCAGCGAAAGCAAGAAAGGCAATCTAGTTGAGATGACCAATGATAATCTGTTTATCGCTATTTTACCTTTGATGACGCTGTCAATTTCATGTCAATTTCATTAGCAACGCCATGTGGCTTCTTAGTTTCTAGCGATAATTTTCCATCTCAAGCAAGTTGTAAGAAAAATAACACTGTATAATTGTCAAGTGACTAATAAGTTGACCATATTGGATATTAATACTCTGTTCACACGACAACTAAATAGGATTTGAAATCCGACTTGACAATACCAGTTTCCAATCACATATAATTCCAAAGTGAAAGCTCATTTTTTTTTTATCTGAGACAAACAACTTGGTGTAGGTGTTTTTTACACCGATTTCAACTAACATCAGGATTTGTGTCAAAAATACATGTATATACACATGAACACAATTGCATATTTCAATTATCCAAAATATATCAGGCTTACCATTTCTTATTTTTTAGCACCATAAAATCATGTACATGCATGAATATTAATTTCCCTTATATGCAGAATTTATTCAAGAATCACAATTACACATTACAAAACCACTTGTAAAGTTCTAGGTAAACTGGATTTAATTTGGATATGATAAATCCAGATATATATCAGATTTCATAAATCCTCTTTGAATCTTGACAAGGTGTAAACAGGGTATAACAGAGCTGAGGGAATAACAGCACATTTTTATCTTTTTAATTTTAACAACATTCACACTATTTTGTGTTATTGATCTGTTTTAAACTTTTCTGAAAATAATTAAGTTAAAAATATGTTTATAGTACTGGTGTCAATCTTGGTTGGCATGCAGTGGCGGATCCAAGGGGTGTCCAGGGGTTGGAATCCCCCTCTTGACAATCAATGCTTTTGAATGGGGAATAGGCAACACTGGCCTTTCACTGCAGTGGAGCTTAAAATGCAATTCAATTTTTTTTTATAAGTAACCAAAATCTTGATCCATCGACCTTGTTGACTAATGGAGTACATTCTTATGCATAATAAAAATTCTTCCCTTCTATTTGGGTTCATGCACTTTGGTTCTTTTTAATGATCTAGGAAATAAATCAAAATGTAATATAGGTATCATTATCATTACACATCTGCAAGATGTATGGAAAATTTATTTGCTATCTAATTGATATGTCTGTGCTTGGATTATCAAGATAATGATAGAAATGTGGTCGCTTGTTGATTTATTTTTGCAAACCATTTAAAACGTATTAAAAAACTTAGTAAATATTTTGCCTCTTGCTTTTACCTATAGAGCAAGTGTAAAAAAAACAAAAAACCCCAACAAGAATCTGCCATAGAATTTGGCATTAAAATTAGAAAGATCATGTCATGGGGAACATGTGTACTAAGTTTCAAGTTGATTGGACTTCAACTTCATCAAAAACTACCTCGACCAAAAACTTTAACCTGAAGCTGGACAGATGGAGGAACAGACAGATGAACAGATGATCAGACAGACCCACAGACCAGAAAACATAATGCCCATAAATGGGGCATAAAAACCCACAAGAACTTGAATGCAATGTTGAGCAATACAAACCCCAAGGTCCATTTAACAATGGTCTTTTTATATTTTTGTTATCTAGATGAAATAAAGGCATTTTTTTAAATCCCCTGATAAAACAAGTTGATAATGAACTAATTTTGCAACATTTACTCCACTCATTTAAACAAAACATTTTCTATGAACACATTTTTGTTTAAGGCCCAACAGAAGCCCATCTTTGGGTTTGAGAATTTGGCATTTTGTTGAAAAGCCATTGATGGCCTTAGCTGTTTTCTATTCTTTGGTCGGGTTGTTTTCTATTTGACACATTCCCCATCTCAATTCTCAATTCTGTTTTTCTTAATGTGTCAAAGCATATGTATAACACTTATAACTGACAAGTATAAAAAAACATTGACAACCTCAAGCAATAAAACTAATCATTTCTTACACCATGGTGTTATTAATCGTATCATGTATTTATCCTAGAACTAGGTACATGCAGTACATATCCAACTTTAGTCAATTTTAACTGTATAAGTATCATGTATTAATCCTAGAAATTTAAGGCTTAAATTATATCAATTTTTGGAGAAAAATCTTATGGGAAAAAAGATGGAACATTATAGAAGTTACATAGATAAAAATGTTGCAATCCTATTGTTGTTTTCATCATTCGCAAAGCAGAGATAACATATTATATTAATAATGAAATTGGTTAAACAAATTTAACATGTTTCAAATCCAATATTACTTTTAATAAACCAACTTGTTTAAAATGTGTGTAATTGTCAGAATATTTTGTTTGTTCACAAAAACCGTTTAAACCTAATCAACATGTTGTACGATAAGGATCAATGCATAGTTAAACTTTAATCTCAAATTTAAATCTCATTATCTTCTAAATGAGCCTACCTGCTGCAGAGAATTGCTTTTAATTCAAGTATGAAATTCTTAACTAGAATACTTTCACCTTGAACACTAATCCCTCACTTACACAACTGCAGGGCTTTTAATCAAATTTAGAAAATTGTTCCATGTAGTTGATAGGTGAAAGTCTAAAAGAATGCAATTTACATTTTAAATTCCAAACTTTTGTTTGCTTTGGATCAAGATATACATACAAAAGTCTACATCTTGATTTATATATACAATCAAAGTATATATACATTCAATTTTCTCACTACTTACTGTTTAAATCTTTCAACTACATGTGATTAAAATAATTAAGGTTTTTAAAAGCAGTTATTTCTCGTGGTTAGCTGATACGTACTATACAACACTTTCATATCTTTTTGCAAATAGATAGAAGTATTTTATTTTGACTATCTACATTGAGACACTAGCCTGTTTAAAACATTGAGGTTGTTAATTTGAACCCCTCTTTGGCAAGGTGCGCCAGACATCTTAATCAATTAGCAAGTAGTAATGAAGAAAGTGGGCTTCCTCCACCAATAAAATCTGAGACATCAAAGTGTGCTGAAAGTGGCATTACACACCAACAAATATTTAATCTTAACTCATTGAATTCACAATAAATAAGACATAATAACTGGTTTTCAGGGATTTTCTGCAGATTTTCAAGTTAGAGCACATTTCTGACCTTGAGAAGTTTTTGTAAGAATAATTGCATTTACCTAAATATTCTCCTCATCAAAGCCATCTAAGTTAGTCCCTCAGGAATAGATTACAAAGACACTTCTGCTGACAACAAAGCACATGTAATAATGTCCCTTCCTGATATCAACATATAAATGTAATTGCTTTCACTAATTAACTGCATGTGTTTTTACAATTGAAGACTTGGCATACATGTAAATAAAGATGAATACCAGTTCAAACCAAGGTGATAGAAGCACAAAATATCCCAGTAATAACTTTTTCAATTATTGTCAGTGTTAATTATTGAATGTATGTACATGTACTAGGACTTGGACTTTCTAAAGCATAGTACTTGTGTCAATAAAAAAGCTCAATGACGGTTTAACTATTTGCCAAATAAATCATCTACTATAGAACAAGAATGTGTCCCCAGAACACAGATGCCCCACTCTAACTATAATTGTCTATGTTCAGTGGACCCTGGAATTGGGATAAAACCTCTTATTTTGCATTTAAATTAGAAAGATCATATCATAGGAAACATGTGTACTAAGTTTCAAGTTGATTGGACTTCAACTTCATTAAAAACTACCTTGACCAAAAACTTTAACCTGAAGGGGGACAGACGGACAAACAAACAAAGGGACACACTATCGTAGGAGGGGCATAACAAAATATTAAGGTGTATTTAGGGGTTGAAGTGGGTGTCCTCGTCTTTCTATCAAATCTTACGTGTTAAAATGAAATGTAGGTTCTCACTGCAAATTAGATTATTTCCCATGAATTTATTAGATTGAAATTATATGCACATCCTGAGATAGTATTCTACACCTGTGTAAAATTTTATCAATATTCATCAAGCCTTTTAGGAGTTTTGCTTACAAAGCAAAATCAGAAAAGACAGACAGACATATGATTTCTGTATTCCCTTGACCAAATAGAAAAATTGACTGAGAAAGTTCAAAATTGCTGTTTTCAAGTCTCACTGATATATAACATTAAATTTTGATTTAATTACTTTACTATTAATTATCAAATATTGATTTCAATGACAAGTGATTTTGACAAGTCAACTATAAATAATTTATAGATTAATCATGTCTTTTTATTAATGTAAACATCCTTGTATCTCTCTGAAGTAAGCATAGGGGTATGAAACAACATTTAGCCAAACTAATACTGCTTATAATGATAATTATGACTACTCTAGGGTCATTTCAGGTTTTGAACTCAAGTATTTAAATGAAATAAATCATAGACATTATGGTCCACAAACCTGTAAGAGGTAAAACTCAGTTGTATGCCCGAAGCTTAAGATAATAAATATGGTTTCCTCTTTACTTCCTCTTACATAAATACGGGTAATTGATTTTACACTTTTAAGTTATTTAATATTTTTAAGATTACACAATTTTTCAATCATTCAAATTTGATATCAGTTGTTTCAACATATTTAAATGGAGATTTTAGAAATATTACATGTAAAAAGATATAATATTGATAGATTAAAAACAAAATTTCACAATCTAGTTTTTTCCTCCTTAAATTAGCCGTGCATCTGTAGAACATTCAAAATGTCTTTCCAGGATAGTACAAGCATTATATCTGGCGAAATATGCCTGACGGTGTGCAGGCCCTTTCATAGCTGACATTTTGTACAAGTATAACATCCTAGTATTACTCCCCCTTTTTTCCTCTCCCCTCAATTAGCAGTGCATCTGTAGTAGATGCCTTTCTAGAATTCTATCATTCTCATGCACTTTATCTGGAGAAATATACCCTACAGTCAATACTTAATTCTTCCTTTGATATGGTGTACAACTATAACATGCTACGTTTTTCTCCTTTTGCAATTAACCCATCTCTCCCTCTTTTTCTCCCCCTTAATTAGCAGTGCATCTGTAGAAGGGATGTCAAATGCCTTTCTATGATTCCAGTATTCTCACTTTATTTAGAGAAATATACACTACAATGTGCAGGTCAGTTCAATACTAATTTTGCACAGACATCCTACAATTTTCTCCTTTCACAATTTATCCCGCTTTTATCCAGCAGTGCAACTGAAGTACAAACATTTAGAATATCTTCTAGGATTGCATTTAATCTCAATACATCTTCAAAATTAGACAAAGATGTTCACGACCTTCACATACAAAACTCTTCCTCTGATGTTTAGTACTACTTTATCAACAAATCAATCACACTAATAAAATCATATCACATTTCATTAGTAGAATCAAATTCACCAACTTACCTTGATTTTCAATACACAGATCTGGTTCCCTTATCACAGAATCTGGTACCTTAACCTCCTCCTCCTCTTTACTATAGGAGATACTATCAACTGACTGCTACAAGAAAAGATCAGTCATAAATTTATCACACAATAAATATATTCCCAATAAACAACTTGAACTTCTAAAGTATCTAACATCAAAGGGTGCAGATGAAATAAGAGGTACTTCATTTATCCTTAACAAATTTTGTGGCTGATTCACTTTTCAAAATAGATCGACAGGAGAAATTACCTACACTATTGAATAAATTACATGTATTTTCTCTAACAATTTTGCTCAGAGCTGATTTTATAAGTTTAAGTCTGACATATAATTTGCTTTACAATTCTTGCTATAGGCAAAGAGTTTTATACACTTCACAACATGAAATTGCAAATTTAATTTTGATTTTCTAAAGATAACAAATGTGACCATCTTTAATTTCTATAATATGAGGAAATTTACAACAGTTAGGTAATATACATGTATTTACAATATGTCATAAGTGTAACTTGAATGAGTTAATATTACTGTTATTATTGGCAAGTATACAAACTAGTATGTTGTCAATAAAATACAAAGGAAATCACAATTGTTATTATTTTCCTATCATCACAATAACAAACCCACAAACAAGAGGCCCCAATATATTTAGGCTGTTTATTTCCTCCATAAAAAAAAAATCAAAGTTTATTCATAGCAAATGTGATCCCAATCACAAAATATTCTCTTTTATTGCATATTAAAATTAAATTATCTTAACAGTTAACAAACTAAATCTAAAATAAAAAAATGAAAAAAAAATGAAGAAAATCACTTATAATCATGATAATACAAGATACACAATCAAAACAAAAAGAAAAAAAACCTCGAATATTTATTCCTTTTATCAAAAACAGGACCATTTTGCTTTTTTAAATTACATCATTTTCAATGCATTTTAAATCAAATTCATTAATGATATGCATCTCCCTTATGAGGTCAATGTCTAACTTCAATAATATATGACCTAAAAGTAAGAATTTTTTTTTCTTCCTCCTTATGAAATAAAATTCCCATTACAAGTCCTATCAACATTTTACTCATGAGACAGGAACATAAATAAAGACTTTTTACATATTATAGCTAACTAAATAGGGTCATTAAATCTTGGAGAACTTTGATATCATGTCCATTAGTGGATTTTTACTTTTAAGGAATCTGTCTTTTTTTCATTTGATTTGCAATTTTTTTTATCTTACAAAAGCAGTTAGGAGGAAAATAAACTAGAGGCTCCAAGAAGAAGAATCAGGCAATGTAGAAGAATTTTAAAACATGGCAAGAAAAAAACTTGCCAACCTACCTATCCTAGTTTGAAATTAGTTCTATCCTAAGTTAGAAATGGTAAGTCTTAAGTTTCTCCCTGTGTTGTTATTAAAAAAAAATCTAAATAACTTTTGGTTTGAATAATTTGTGTAAATTATCTCCCCTTATTTGTTCATTTCTAGTGCGTTTCAACCAATGCAAATTCTGACAGTCACTCCGACTGATTAGTAGATTTTATTTACTTTAAAGTGTAGTTCTTTTTCCTGTCATTTCTGCCAAAAATGATAAAAATTATTTATATACGGACAACTACTCCTATAAGGTCTTGCTGACATCTTTTGCTGTTTAATGTTTCCCTCTATACAGTGCACACACAGAAAAATATGTTAGCTAGCAATCAACAGCTGTTGAGGCATTTTAAAATTGTAAAACATTTGTTGTTAATAAAAATTTTGCAAATAAAATCAAAATAGCTGCCATTAAAAACCTATATGGTCCACTTTGAAAAGAATCTATAATGTCATTCTCAGTTTTTATATGAGGCCTAAAAGTTGTCTATTATAATCTACAAATATACATTTAGGGTCCTAAAGTAATCTACCATCCAAAGTCTAAGGCCTCATTGGCAATCATGCAGCATCTCTTTATTTTCATAGAGAGCATGGTATGAAATAATCATTTCTATAAGTTTACTGGAAACTGAATGAGTGTTTTTGTATGTTTTTTTGTATGTACCTCAATGACTTTAAAATCGTCATAATTAAACTTGACCATTAATTTTTGCAGTAAGAACAAATCAATATCTAAGAAGCATTGGTCTAGTAGAGTATGAGAAATTACACAGATTTAAACATAAAGTCCTATTTTCCAATAGATCATGGGCCATAACTCCTGAACAATAAAAGTAAATATCATAAACATTGAACTTGATCTTTTTTTTTGTCATCAGTATCAACATAAATTTAAAAACCTTAGTAGAAGGGTCCATAACCTATCTCAAAATGACTGTTGGCAGCTTCCCCCTGTTTTTCATTAATCTAAAAACTATTCTTATTTTCTTTGGAAAACTGAGTTTAAAAGGATAAAACAATGGACTGAAGCAGATAAAAAAAATAACATACCTTTAAAGAAGGTTCTTCTTCATTGTGGGAATCTTCATCTCTGAAAAAAAAGGTTCTTATTCATCATTCCAGAATGTGAAGCATCTTTGATAATATTTTTAAAAACATAGCCAAATATTATGTCAAATTGAAAACATCCTTTACAATTCAACCAATTATATAAAGTTATTCCAGTTTTGGGATAAACAATGGAATAACTAATAGTCCTTTAAAATTGTAAATTCAAAATGTGAAGCACTCTGGGTAACATTTTTGAAAGTATTTAATCAACAACTTCTAACCAATATATATTTTATTCTATTAAATCCAAAAGTCTTTTCATTTTATCAATGTAAAGGTCGGCTGTTGGTGTAAGCCTTAAAATATAAAATTATTTACTTTCTTCATCCATATTCGTCAGGAACACTCAAGTCAAAATTTTGAAAGCTTGACTTAAAGACCTATATGTCAGACCAAAATATAACTTACTTTAAATAATTTCTAGATTTATTAATGGAAGATTAAAGAAATGTAGGATGTTATAAGTTATCTATGTTCATATCCTTAGATATGGATATTTTAACACCCTGAAGTACCCCAGTACACCATGGGGCGTAGCCGAAGGGTTGTAGTCTGAATCGAATTGTGGAAATTAGGGTAGAAAGTGTAACTAAAAACAACGTTTTTTTCATTATCTAAAAAAGTTTTATTGAAATTTGGAAATTTTACATATTTTTTACGGGGTGTAGGGTACTACCTGTGGTAGAACCCTACAGGTAGTCAAATATAAGACGTTTTTAATACGGAGACAGAGAAACTGGATTGAGTCAAAGGAGTAGGTCCGGTAAGGACCGATTTTGGCCTCAAATTTCAGTTTCATCTGATGAAAGATTTTGACCACTTTTTAAACGCTTAAGTGTCTATTTCATTTGATTCAATTATTTTATGTGAAAGATTTTAACTCATTAAGTCATTAAAAACGATCCAATTCAAGCTAAAATTTGAAAAATCTACCAAATATGCATAAAAATGTCACTTTATAGATGGTTTTTGTCAAAATTGAAAGTGGCCGCATCCGTGTTCATCCTCAATCTTTATATATGTTATGTATTATCATCAAATACAACTTCCATTTCAATATTTTGGATGAACACAAATGCGGCCACTTTCATTTTACACGGAAACCGTCTAAAATTGAACGACAATGCTGGAATTGTGAAGATTTCAGTAATTTAGCATGACTAAATGGTGCTAGTACTCAATATATGTGCATTGTATTGTCAAAAACAGCCATTATTTATGAAGCAGAACCATTCTACTATCCAATAAATAACTATAAGTTTACATTTTAACAATTTTGTAAAACTGCTATATTTTGAGGCCAAAAAGGGCTCTTACTGGACCTACTCCTTTGGCACTCAATGTTGTGAGAGTAACGTCATAGATGATGTGACATCAACGTGGGTAATTTACATAACTAGGTCAGTAGTCCCATTCCTTCAAAATGTGGCAGTCAAGTGATGCATTTAATGAAATGAGTGTTAATGATTGGCATAATAGGACAAAATCGTTAATGAATTAAACATTGAATTACAAACATCATGAATCATCTATAGAATTCAATATTACACAAGGAGCAATCATGGAACTAAGGAAAATTTGCGTGAAGTTCCCCTGGATAATGGTTAGCAACTTCCGGGGATATGGGATAGCAACACTCAGGGGCTAAGGGTTTTGTAACGACCTGCATTAACCAATCAAAATCCTAGATATATACTAAGCCGGGGATAAACATTGGTTAACATCTTAGGGGGCTCATATTCAGATGCAGCAGTATTGAGGCCAAGGCTAGTCAAAAATAAAATTAGAATGTGTTTGAGTACACTAATGCCCCTGCTTAAGATTTTTTTTCAAACAAAACTAAGACAAATATCAGGACAGACATAAAGACTGTCAAGGGTAACACTTAATGCCCACCTTGCCTTGTGGCACGGGCATTAAAAACCAAAAACAATAACAAACCAACACTTTATACATTTGATGCGTCAAAGGTGCATTCAAATACACAAATTGTATTTTAACCACTTAATCCTAAAAATCATTGATTAAGTACAAGGGGACATAACTGTAGCAGAACCTCATACCCACAAGCAAAGCAAATATGTATATCAAAATGACATTTACATTCAACTTAAAACTAATTCACTAATTGGTCAAACAAGGGGACCAAAGGGAATAAGCTATGCCTTTACATTTATTGAAGAAGTTGCTGTTTGTGGAGGACAATTAAAAAAAATCTAAGTTGACATGACAAAAATCTAAAAATTCATTAGACAGTAACATGCACATCTGAGTACTGTGGATTCATTATTATTCATAGTATACCATTTTTTTGTGCATTTTGTGAGTACAGACAAACCACGAAATCAAATGATCAACAAATAACACATTTTCAATTGGCTTGTAAGCAGACTTCAGAAAACCACTAAATCAAATATCCACAAACATGTAAGTTATCCTTAATCCATGAAAATTGCTACCAATGAAAATAAATGAATCCACAGTATTAGAATCAAACAGTATAATGAGGGATATGTATATATGAAAGACTATACAGAAGAAGTTGAGATAACAAGCTTGGTGCCAGACAGGCCTGAAGTTTAAAGTTGAAATAGGAATTACTCATAAAAACAACCTCAATAGACAGAATGTACATCTGCATATTAGGATCTAATAATATACTAAATTTCATGTTAATAGGATGAACCAGGAAAGAGAAGCTGGGAGGATAAGGTTGGTTCTCATATTTGTAAAATGTCTATGGTGAAAGGGGTATAATTTTAGATTAACTTGCCTTGGAACAAAATCCTTCACATGGTAATTGTGGCACATCATTAAATAGACAAGAGTGCACACACTGAAATGTCTCGCCTTCTTTACTAATCATTGATATTATGTTGATAGTCCTAAGTATAAAGCTTTATTACAACTGTCACATAAACTTAACATTAACCAAGATAACAAAATAAAGACTTAGAACCATGAGAATGAGGTCAAGGTCAGATGACCATACCAAGCAGACATATACAGCTAACAATGCTTCCATACAACAATTATAGTTGACCTATTACTTATAGTTTAAGAAAAATAGACCAAAGCACAAAAACTTTACACTGTTCAATGAACCGTGAAAATGAGGTCAAGGTCAAATAAAACCTGCGCCACTGACATATAGATCATAAAATATTTCTATACACCAAATATAGTTGACCTATGGCTTATAGTATAAAATAAAGAGACCAAAACTCAAAAACTTAACTTTGACCACTGAACCATGAAAATGAGGTCAAGGTCAGATGACATCTGCCCGCTAGACATGTACACCTTACAATCATTCCATACACCAAATATAGTAGACCTACTGCATAAAGTTTGAAAAAAACCAGACCAAAACACAAAAACTTAACTATAACCACTGAACCATGAAAATGAGGTCAAGGTCAGATGACACCTGCCAGTTGGACATGTACAACTTACAGTCCTTCCATACACCGAATATACTAGCCCTACCGCTTATAGTATCTGAGATATGGACTTGACCACCAAAACTTAACCTTGTTCACTGATCCATGAAATGAGGTCGAGGTCAAGTTAAAACTGTCTGACGGGCGTGAGGACCTTGCAAGGTACACACATACCAAATATAGTTATCCTATTACTAATAAGAGAGAATTAAACATTACAAAAAATCTGAACTTTTTTTTCAAGTAGTCACTGAACCATGAAAATGAGGTAAAGGACATTGGCCATGTGACTGACTGAAACTTCGTAACATGAGGCATCTATATACAAAGTATGAAGCATCCAGGTCTTCCACCTATTAAAATATAAAGCTTTTAAGAAGTGGGCTAACACCGCCGCCGCCGGAACACTATCCCTATGTTGAGCTTTCTGCAACTAAAGTCGCAGGCTCGACAAAAAGTATACAAAATTTAGTTTTGACAGACAGGGTGATTCCTATAAACTAACCTCCCCCCGATAAAAAACAAATTCAAGAGACTTGTATATAATAAACATACATATAAATTTGTATATATCAGTTACCTGAAAACATCCTGTCTAAGCGGCTGGAATGGATAGGACAAGTGCGAAAAGCTGTAACTTGAGTACGAAACATCTTCATCGAAAACCACCATGTTATCTTTCCAACAATAATCCTCTACTCCCTTGCTGCTTGTGTCGATATTATCCCCAAGATAAACGTCATCCCCCATTAAAGTACATCCACTACTTAGCCGACGTTGTGGCTGTGCTGCCACATCACAATTAGATTGACTCTCGATCAAATCAATGGCAGATTCTGAATCTGTTGATCCAATTACAACATCAGTTTTATCCGATTCCTTAGAATCGTCGATTGCAGCTTGGTAACTGAGCCTTCTCAAGCTGCTTGTCATAGAATCTTCTAACGAAACAAAACTGTCCTCGTTTTCATTAATATCAATGTTTGTATCACTTTCGGAACGACAATCAAATTCTAAAATGCCATCAGTACTGGAGTTTTGAGAAAGAAGACGATTCCTAACAACAGTATTTTCAGTGCTTACTGAGCTACAATCGTTCATGTCATTCAAGTTCTCTCTACTAGATTGTTCTTTGTTTAAACTAGGGCTATCAGTTAATATTTGAGGTAATGGTCTGTTTCCATTAAAGAAATCTATTGTAAGTGCCTCTAAAAAAAACCAAACAGTTAGTACAATTATAAACGATTTCCAAATTATTTCAATATCCTGGTATAGGGAGGGGTTCTATTATCCTCAATTGCTGACATTGTGATAGTGGCTCCTTTCTTTATGGATAAGCTTGCATTTTGTAAGGGGTTTTCAGTAATTTAATAAATGTTAACTTTGTTTGAAACTTATTCAAATCCTTAAATCAAGTTTAATAGGGAGCTATGCAATAAGATTTATAGGTTAAGGATGATTTAGATTTTGACATATTGTATAGGCATCCCTGTAAACAATACAGCCATTTTAATGGATATTCTATAGTGTGTCTTTCTATGTTGTGATGTTACACTATTGTTTAGGGTAAGGGTGAAGGTTGGTACCTATTAAAACATTTAAACCTGCTGCATTTGTTTGCACCTGTCCTAATTCAGGAACCTGATGTTCAGTAGTTGTCATTTGTTGAAGTGGTCCATAAATGTTTCTCGTTCCTTATATAGATTAAACCGTTGGTTTTCCCTTTTAAATGTTTTTTCTTTTACAAATTGTGAGTTGGATGGAGAGCTGTCTCATTAGCACTCATACCACATCTTCTTCTAAATCTATATATTTGGGGTTTTAAACTTAATATTAATGACGACTGCAACATCAATGTATACATGGAGTTATTGGATAACTTTCTTACCTACAAGTGGAGAGCTTGCAGAACTACCTGTCCCAAAACAGCTACATTTACGTAAAGAGGATTCTTTTTTCTTGGACTTGTTCTGAAAATAAAACATTCCAATCTTTTTTGAGATCATATACAATGATTTTTTGACATACTGTTATTTTTGTTATCTTCCAAGGCATTTTTCAAAGAATGAACCCAAAACAAAACATTTTACTAGAATAAGCAGGTTAAACAGATGGCATGATTTAAGTGTTAAGAAACACTCAATAAAATTTCATAACAATTTTGATGGATGATGGTTAAAAGCCTTATGAATTATCTTTAAACCATATTTCACAGGGAAAATTGCACCCAGTGCTTTAGGGTTCTTAGCAAACCCCTTTATTCATTACTCTTCATCTAAAGGAAGTGTGATAAATCATGTAAATAGAGATAGAGAGAAAACCAACTATAGGTTGCATTTCTGTAAATATTGACAATGCAATTTCCCAAAAGGAACTCCTTTTACGGCTAAAACTGTACCACTTTTACTATGAAGTTTTGAAAAAAATCTTATCCTAGAACTGAAAGTTAATATGCACTACAATTTTTTTCAAAGGTCAAAATATAGGGCTGTGCAGCATATTTTTAAAGTTTATATGCCCTGAACTTTTCAGAGCTTAAACTAACACTAATTTTCTTAACTACCCCTACCTCAAATGAAGGGTTACCACAGATTTCAATGTAAACAATATGCACATGTATATTTACCGTTAACATTCCCAAGTTATGTCTCTATGAGATTGAACTCAAAGAGCATAACTTGGAACCAGTATGTAAACAAAACTTATTTTCTATGAATATTCTAATAAAATCTCCCCAAAAGAGGCATGGTTTAAGAAACTGCTGTATTTACAAAGTGCAACCTATAGATTTTTTGTTTATTTTTTCAAATTACCAGCTCAAATGTTGACTTTGTCAGATGAAGGTCAGATTTAAGGGCCAGAATTTCATTGAATATTCTCCTCTTGATTGTATCTGCTGAATCATTCATCTCATTCTCAAACTGAAAAATAAAGAATGCAAAAGTCAAACTTGACATTAACTTTTACTTTGTTATCAGAAATAACAAGAAAAAGAATAAACTATCCAGAAATGATTGCTCTTATAGAGGTGAGTTAAACCCATATATTTTTGTAAAGTATGTTGGGGCATTTATTTTTCATTTCTTACCAATAAATATCTATATATAATTGAATAGATTTGATGAAAATCAAACCAATCATTTCTGCAATAGTAATTTAATATAAACTGAATATTGCATACTAAAATGATACTGAACAAGAATGTGTCCATATAACACAGATGCCCCACTCAAACTTTCATTTTCTATGTTTAGTGGACCATGAAATTGGGGTAAACACTCTAATTTGGCATTAAAACTAGAAAGATCATATCATAGGGAACATGTGTACTAAGTTTCAAGTTGATTGGACTTAACTTAATCCAAAACTACCTTGACCAAAAACTTTAACCTGAAGTGGGACGAACTGACGGACGAACAGACGGATGGACGCACAGACCAGAAAACATAATGCTACATAAAGATAATCTACTATTGTAGGTAAAATAGCGATAAACTGATTATCATGGGTCATCTCATCTGGATTGCATTCTCATGTTGCTGTACAGGCTCAACCCAGAAAGTTAATCTACAAATATGACGCCACCTACACTGATTTCATCCTGACATTCATTCTCTATATCTTTTTGTACTATTCTCCATATCTCCTTTAAATCCATTTGTCTGGAAAGTTTATTGGAATACAGATTCTCCTGTAATAATAAGAGTAAGTAAATTTTTTGTCATATCAGAGGGAAACAATTCAGTGAAACAATAAAAAACCCTGTTTTTCCATATACAATTTGATTTACATTGGCAATAAGGCTGCATATGGTACAAACAACATAAAAATATGTTTTACGTCATAAAAAATCAGCTTCAATTTTATTATTCATAAAACACATAAGTTAAAAAATAAATGTTTTCCAATTAAGTTTTTACTGGGTTTTTTTTCCTGTTTTATTTTTGAAGAATCTGGTTCCTTATGCAAATGAGGAAATAACAAGAATGTGTCCCAAGTACACCGATGCCCCATCTGCACTATCATTTTCTATGTTCAGTGGAACGCCATTTAGGGGTCAAAACTTTAATCTGGCATTTAAATTAAAAAGATCATATCATAGGAAACATGTTTAGGGCTATTCCATTTAAACATAGCTCATACACACGGACGGCAAAGAAAAAAAATTCTATCCCTGGCTGTTGTCGGAAATAAATTGCTTCTATCCAGGTGTGTGTATTGATAAAAAATGCATCTCTACATGGATATTGTTAGCTTGAATGAAAATGCTTCTCTGGGGGGCTGTTTTATAAGTGGTGAGAGAATCATTTGTGTTTTTTTTTTGTGCGTTTGTTTGACAATTTCGGCCAAACCAAAACATGACATCCGAATCAGTTTACCTCTTTGAACCACGCAGGAATCCAGGTTTAGTTCAAAGCGCATTTGCGACCGGGATCAAAGTATAAGAGAAAAAGGCAACCGGATATGGAAAAGAAACGAAAACAATCCGGATATCGTAAAAAATTACGATTTTTTTCAATAAAAATTTTACAGTCGGGAGGCTCTCAATCTGCGCAGTCAGGCTACCTCAAACAAACATTATTTTTTTTTAATTTTGGTCCTGCCAGGTACAGTGTACATAATATATTTGTCTATCTGTAGGTTTGGGATGATGTTTGGTTCATGTTCCTATAAATGAATCTGCCCCACATCTTCTCAATTTCTTTCTCTGACAATCCCAAACTTTTGGTCCTGAAATAGGGGAATTGGGTTTAAAAAGCTAATTTCCTAGGGGAAGTGCTGCCCAAATTTTTTTTAGGTTTGGACTTAGTTTGTTTTTTTCGGGGGTATTTTTAAAGGGGGTAAACTAAAAGTTATTTCAGGGGGATTTTAAAAGGGGTAAACTAAAAGTTATCTTAGGGAGATTTTTAAAGTGGGTTAATATAATCAATCTCTTTCTATTAAATTCCAAACTTGTGTCTGGTAACTGGAAATAGAGTTTTATATAACTTAAGCTTATTTCTAAAGGGTAGTGCTGCCCTTTTTTAGGGTTTGATTTGGCTTTTATAACTTGCTGTATTATATTTCAGTTGCTGCATCAAGGATGCAGGAGCTCTATACTTTTCACTTCGTCTATCTGTCCGTCAACTATTTTTGTCAAGCTAAAAGTCAAAAATTATATACAGTAGAAACATGAAATGTTATGTAATACACGGTTGTTAATAATATATCTAAAAAAAAAAAAAAAAAATAACCTACCTACTGTCCCTTCAAAATTTCAAGGGGGTGATTGGAAACACAACATTATTTTATGTAGGCCTAAATTTCCTGCAACATTCCAAGATTTTTTATTTAACACAAATATACATAGCAATCTCTCTGATTTTCAAGGTCAAAGTTCAATTTACACATTCACAGCTGCTTCAGTTTTATATGATTGTGAACTGTGCAAGCAGAAATTTTAAGATGCATAACTTTAAGATCTCTTTAATATTGAAAGACTGCCTTAATACTGATTAAAAGTTCAAGTTATGAATATTTATTATCAAACCTCAGTGTGCTTGCCAGGGGTGGACCAGGATCTCTTTTAACAAATGTGTGCTCCCACCCCTCCACCATTTTTTTTCTTTTTTAGCCCATTTTCCCTATTTTTAGGCCTAGCCTTCCATTGCCCCCAACATCAAATCATTGATCCATCTCTGATTGCAACTAGGGGTATGTGATTTTAACAAACAACTCAATTAAATCCAATCATGATGTGCAAACAGTTGCATAAATTCATTGAACAAGTGATAACAAAAATATACATATACAGGTATACATGGAGTATTTGAACAGAATACTTTGTATTGCCTTACAAAAAAAATGACAAAATTATTTTACAAAATGTAGTTTAAGATTTCAGCAATATTCTGTCGTTAGAATTGAAAATAATTTATGTTTTGCTTCTTCCCATAAATTGGATCTTGAAACTTTTTCCTTTCCTCTGAAAATAATGATAATATAGTGAACTTGTACCCTTGACTTTCACACGATTCGGACAGTGTATTATGCCATTCCACATCCCAGAAACATAGGTACATACAGTATATATAACAAAACAACACGATATACCCAGCAAAAGGTTTCTGACAGTGATTGTTGTAATAAAACCTTTCTCATCTCAAAATTAAATTAATTTTGATACCCTCCAATTTTGCCTTTACAAAAATAAATTAAGAATTTTAAATTTGCCTCTGTTGGTGGTAGTAAATTATAAAGAAAAAAATTGCTTCTGTCGGAGGTGTCTGCATTTAAAAAAAAAAAACACTTCTATTGGTGGTGGTGGAACAGAAAAAAACACTTCTCTACCATTGCCGAACTTGAAAAATATCACTTCTATGGGGGGTACCTTGAATTTTCAGGTGCCTTCCTTGGGGTTGAGCTATGTTTAAATGGAATAGCCCTTACTAAGTTTCAAGACAATTGGAATTCAACTACATCAAAAACTTCCTCAGCCAAAAATTTATCCTGGAGCCGGATAGACGGATGAATGAACAAACGGACGGACACATAGACCAGAAACATAATGCCAATAAATGGGGCATAAAATAGGGATAAGTATTTCAATCTCTATACCCTGTATTTTAACCTATTTGATAAACCACTTTTTACACTAACCTCTAATTCATAGGATCGTAGTTTTTCTATCTCCACATCTTTTTCGCTCTTTCTCATATCATCCTGTAGGCAGTTTATCTGACCTATCCAAAATCATTATAAAACTTAATGATCAATTTACATTAAGAAAAATTATTCAATGAAAAGACAGAAGTCCTACATCAGCCAAACTATTTCCAATCAAAGTTTTGTTAGGAGTAAATATCCATTCAAATTTGAAGGGTATCCAAAAGTAATAAAGACTTAAAAGTGTGAAACTATATGTATAGATTATAACATATCCTTTTCCATATTGGCCTGGTATCATTCCGATGACTCCCATATCAGCCTCAAGGCTTTAGCCAAGGGCCGATATGGGTCGAGGGATGATACCAGGGCCAATATGGAAAAGACATGTTATAATCTTTTTATCACATATTTATGTTCTACAGAAAAGAGAAGAAATGTCAATTATAACAATTTAATGAAAGATAAAAGGTAAAATCTTAAACAATTTATCACAAACATGTTGTTAAGGACGCAATGACGTCACATCATTTAGAATCAGGACACAATATCAATATACTCTTTTTTGCCAATTTTGAGGTTATTGCATATGCAAAACCCGACGTATTCATAACAAATATGTGATAAACCTTATTAAAGACCTACATTTAGAAAGATCCTGGACACAGAACTGTATTATAGTTCTAACATTTACGTCAGTTGGTCTCAGGTGGATAAATGTCTCATTGGCAATCATACAACATCTCCTTATATTTACTCAGTAATCAACTGGCAATAGCAATTTTTTTAAGATGTGCTCATATTTTTGGATTATCCATTAAAAATGGTATTTTTTTCACAATCAGGAAATTTTCTCTACCACGTAAAAATACAAAATACACATGGCTTAAAAAAAATTTTAAGAAAAAAAAAGATTCATCAGTGAAGCTTGAATCAGTAAAGTGGCAATGCCAAATCAATAACTAAGTAGAACACTATTGAAAACTATTTTGTTTTGGGCAACTAATGTACTATATTTTTTTTAACAGCAATGTCTTCCTTTGAAAAATATCACTTTTTAAAATATGTTCGTTATTGGTATCCAGTTTGATTTCTAATAAATTCAGGATACATCTATGCATAAATTTATCTGAATCTAAGTTTATGGCAAACTCATTAAAATTACCCAGATGTCAGTAAAAAATACAAACCTTCAGATTTGGCACATTTATCAAACAGCTCCATATTAGTTCTGAAAGACAAAAAATACAAGCTTTAATAATACAGTATAGCAATTTTAACTGATAATATATCACTGGTTTAAGGATGTAGTTATGTCACAGTTTGGGAATTTGTGTCTGAAAGTCCAAGTTAGCCTCCTCCTGCCATTTCTTATAATTTATATATATCTCGAAAAGGAGCTCTATAACATATCAATAATTTTTAGATTTTTGTTCAATGTTCGTTTTTTTTTAATTTAAAATTTTAAAAAGCACATCTTTAGCAGAAATTTGAGTTTGTATGGTACTAGAAAAATATTTTTTTTTAAGTTTCACTTTAAAATTATGTCAGCGCTTAAAAAAATACAATATAAATCATCATTTAAAATATATCTTTAAAGAAAAATTAAATATACATGCTTTAATTAAACAATTGAAACACTTACTGGAGTTTTTGCTTCGCCACACTGAAACTTTGTTTTGAGGTACATCCACCCATAATAGTTAAATGTTCAAAATAGTATAAAATCTAAATACAGGAATCAAAGTCCACATTTATCATAAAAAATACAACACAAAGTCGCTACAATACTTTGAATAACTTAAGAATAAGTTTCTAACTGTTCATATCACAATTTGACATAGAGAATGACAAGTAATGCTAAAAAATGGTGATAAATCAATCCTAGCCTTCTTCTAATTGCCAAAGGAATAAAAATGTTGGTACTAGAATAGGATTATTGATATAGACTTGATCTATGTCGAGTAACTTTCTATGAAAAAAAAAGATGAATTCTCAACAGACAAATTCTGTCTGAAATTGTGAGATGAAATGCAATAAAATGTTAGCTGATCATGACAGAGTATTGACAAATTTGTTCCATTTAACGATATTAATGTTGCTTTCCAGAATGGTGCTAATATTCATAACACTTATAAGGAGAATATTCCTTTAGAACTGTCCAATCATGAAATTTCAGAAGCACAGAGTCTTTGGGGTTTTAGTATTAGCAATAAAAAGATTTAAGTGATGACTACAATGAGGACTGTTAAGTCTACAGACACTTTATATCAACTGCAGGGAAACATAAAAGATACAAAATTTTCTGCTGTAGTAACCCTGACCCTTGACCAACTGACCTAAAAATCAATAAAGATCTTGTTCCCTTTAAACAAAGAAAGAATAAAACATCTGATTTAATCTCAAAAGATTGTTTTGAATCCATAACATCACAAATTTCAGTCTTTTAAATGTTTGAAACCTTGACCTCTGACCTGCTGAAAAAAATCAATAAGGGTCTTGTTTTTTCTTAGAGGCATGTCGAGGATTGCAAGAACGTAAGGCATAACCATATATGTGCTGTTGCAACCAACTAACTAACTAACTATATGACATCGAGTATCTATGTAGAATATTGTAACTATGTTAAATTGTTTATGCTTATGTTTTGAATAGAATATTGAATTGTATGGCAGTTATTTCCTGAGAATCGACCTAGTCTTATCACAATGAGAAGTACACAACTCAAAACTCAAAAGGGCTTTTCTAAATAAAATTGGTTTTCAGGTGACATCTTTTAAACCATGTCAGTCTTCCCAGAAATAATACTTATTCCAAATAAAGAAAATTTTAAGTAACCTATTTCAACAGTACATTCTTAAAAAGATGCAGCTCCTTTGCCAACTCTGAACACCCAATAAAAATAAAGTAAGTAAAAAAATATATTCGTTTACCTGATTTCCATAATTATTTCACACATCAGCCATGATTTAAGTGATATAATATACAGAAAACAAGTCTACCACTGAGTTCTATATACAGCTACGATCAATAAATATTGATACACTAGCTACAGTCCCAGCAATGTAAAAAGATTCAATTTACTTTCAATTAGTGATTATAGGAAAGGACAAGTTGATAGTTATAATTTGCTAGACGTATATTATTCAAATTTTCCTCTATTGGATTATTTTTTTACATTTTTACGAAAGAAAAAAAAGAAGAAAATCAGAGTAAAATAATTTAATTAACAGATTAAGTAGAAGCATTTAGACTTTTTATGTGTAAACTTTTTGTCTGATGACATTTTGTTCCATATAATGGTTATCTAAATTATTAAAATTCCTGATAATGGAGGAAATCTTACTTTTTTCTATTTTTTTTTTAATCATTTCTTTAATATTAATCAGCTCTCTAATAATGTGGGTTTCAGGACACCACCAGTACAATACAAGAAAGTGTCCATAGTACACAGATGCCCCACTAGCACTATCATTTTCTATGTTCAGTGAAACGTCAAAACTCTAATTTGGGATTTGTACTAAGTTTCTAGTTGATTGGACTTCAACTTCATCAAAAACTACCTTGACCAAAATTTAAACCTGAAGCGGGATAGAAGGAATGACGGATGGACAAACAAACTAATGCACGGACCAGGAAACATAATGCTAATAAATGGGGCATAAAAAAGTATCATCAGACTGCAGAACATCAATTTTGTACTTACATGATTAACAACTGATATTACTTGTAAATGGGCTTGTTTTGTTAAACAGAATCACTAACCTCTTTAAGACATTGATTTCTTCTTTATGTTTCTCTGTTTTATCCAAGGTCTGCAAACTTTCAAGCTTTAGAATGGTCTTACTTTTCTCTTCGAGCTATAATCATGATAATAAAGTATTCAATATAAGGACAGAAATTATCTAATCTAAAGATCGAGATATACATGAACTGATCAATTGATTTTGGATTTCTTAACACAACTAGTTTTTCAGATAAAAGAGTCTGTTTGCAATTTCTGATATAAGACCCTTTGATTTAGTACCATAAGACCCAAATCAAGTGATAATTTATTTATTATTCACAAATGCTGGTAAATAGTTATTTTAAGACTATAGCTCAAATAATGGCCTGTCAACTCAGTGGGGCCTG
Source organism: Mytilus trossulus (assembly GCF_036588685.1). Classification (NCBI taxonomy): domain Eukaryota; kingdom Metazoa; phylum Mollusca; class Bivalvia; order Mytilida; family Mytilidae; genus Mytilus; species Mytilus trossulus. Next base: position 37,857,531 of record NC_086382.1, on the reverse strand, counting down.
TGAATTCTTGTGCAATAATTCACTTTAAAGGTCTTTACAAAATCTTTTCACAAATATCTTTTCATTTAAAATGACATGGTTTAACTATGACATATGTTATGAAATGTTTACCTCTTTCTTTAAGCGTTTAACCAGATTTTTCTCCTCGTCCAAGTTGTCCTTGAGTATTAGTAGTCTTCTATCAACAACATTCTGTAGGTCTCGATCACATTCAACCAACATGCTTCTAGAATCATGCTGCACTCTTCTCAACATAGCATTCTCATCTAGATAAATAACATGCACTATTTCTTACATCTATATCATACTCTTTAGTGTTAGTATTTAACTGAAATGCAGTTACTTTTTTCAAATAGAATGCAAGTTAAACTGAAATATGTTAAAACAAGAAATCATTTGAATCTTGTATAATTTTGAATTCTGGAAAATTGATAAAAAAATGTATGATGAAAACTAACCCTTTTAAGGAGTTTAAGCCATGCAGGCTAAGAGGGTTAGTAAGTTAATACTCAAAAATATAAGTGAAAATAACATAAATCTATTTTAGTAGTTAGTTTTTTCATCATTTATTTCTATTCATTTTTTCAGAATTAAAAATTATTCCAGATTCAAATTGTTCCTTGCTTTTTATGACTTGCAAAAAGTTGTTACTTGTAAAGAAAAAATTAAAAAAGCCACTGATTAGTTTATTATCTTCATAAATATAGTGTTAGTTCATATATACTAGAACACACCCGTGATATGGCGGGTCTGTGACTGAATTAAAGTTATAACTAGGTGCAAGCCTTATTTTAGTATTAGTATTGTCATCTGATAAAGTCATGCCGATTATATCAGATACACAGTTTTTCTCTGCTTTCAAATCTTTCTGTTTGAACCCGTCGAACTGGAACTTATCAATTATTGGTAATATTAATTATTTGGAAAACAAAAGGTCCTGGAATGGAGTATTTTTTAATCAACAACATTGTCCTATATTAGTTATAAATAAAGATGAATTCTTTGATTCGCTGCTTTACGTCATGTATGCCCACTAACAAATTGAAAACTGTTCCTCATTTTTAGTCTTGTTATCTTAGAAAGTTTTACTGATTAAAATACTACAATAGGTAGCTATTTGACAATTTAGTAGTGTCAACCCTGTGATTATGACCCGTGTATATAGCATATTAACCCTGAATACACCGTTTGGTGGTGCGCCTGTCAGATGCGGAACGTACAGATTAGGTAATAGGTAACAGGTGAATATACTATTGGTATCGGTATCGGACTCGACCCAGAACTTCTTATTATTGGCAATATTAATTACGTGGAAAACAAAAGGGCCTGGAGTGGTGTAATTTTCAATCTTCACCTTTGTACTATATTAGTGATATATAAAGTTGAATTCTTTGATTCGTCGTTTTTATGTGATGACGGCTGAAAAATTGGACTTCGTAATTTTAGTATTATAGATGTTAATCAAACAAAATGCTTAAAAAAGAAAGAGAAAGAAAAAGTTTAAAGAAGATATTAGAAGAAATTATTTTAGCAGTTTGGTTAAAAGTAGTAAATATGAACAGTGCAAAAAAATCTAATCATTATGCTGACTGCAAGATAGCTTATATGAATTAATGTTTTTGTTTTATTTATCAATATAAAAATCAGCTTAGATAATTTCATGCTTTAATAACATGTAACAATCAGCTAAAATAATCTTATCCTTTTATGACATGTAAAAATCCAACTTAACACAATGTATAATAAAACAAAAAACAGAAATAACTAAACCGTCATCCAAAATTCCTGGAAAAGATGAATACCTAATTCCCCAAAAGTTATGAACTATCAAGTTCCAATAAGTGTATCATAAAAAGTATTTCCAAAAATTTTGGTGAAGACTTAAGTGAGATGAGCAAACAAATTTTTTCTATTTTTAAACTTATAAAGGGACATAACTCTAGAACGCTTAGTGACTCACTGCCCTAAATTATGTCACCCAATCTGATAGTTTTTGTTCTTCAGAGTTATAGGAGTCTGATAAAATTTGGTTGAAGAAAACCTAAGTGAATGTAGGTACAAAAATTGGATGGACGGATAGTCAAAGGTAACACTTAATACCTGGGGGCAAAAAAACATCAACAATCAAACAAGAATGTGTCCCAAGTACCCAAATGCCCCACTCGCACGATCTTTTTCTATGTTCAGTGGACCGTTAAATTGGGGCAAAAACTCGAATTTGGCATTAAAATTAGGAAGATCATATCATAGGGAACATGTGTACTAAGTTTCAAGTTGATTGGACTTCTCAACTTCATCAAAAACTACTTTGACTAAAAACTTTAACCTGGAGCAGGACAAACAGACGGACGAAGGAACAGAGCCACAAACCAGAAAACATAATGCCCCTCTACTATCTTAGGTGAGGCATAAAAACGAAACTTGACTATCACCAAAACTAAACATAAAAAAATATTGGAGTCTTCACATCATAAAAACACCTTGAAATACCAATGCAAAATAAAATGTATTATCTATATGTATTCATTAGACAGTTCAGTGTCTTTCAGTTTTTACCATGCAAAGATTTCAATTCACAAACAGGATCAAGTCTATTATAAAAGTTAAGGTCATTAATTGACACAAGACGAATGCCTTTTATCATTATAATAATAGTATTACAATTTTTTATTTTTATAATAATTCATCAAAATATATTTTTTATGCTATTGTGACTTCAAGATTTAACAAAATTGATTGCTAATTTAATAAAAATATTAATATACAACAACTTTTTTGTTGGATTTCTGTCTCTAAATGTCAAAAGACAGACTAGAGGAATATTAAACATTTGTAGTATTTGGTAGTTTTCATTCTCAACAAAAGCACACATGCTGAACAGGGCTGTGCCTGACTTAGAACATTTAAGGGGGCCTATGTTGTTGAGAGCTCTTAGTAGTTCAACTACTGTATCCATTATTGGGCCTATGTTGTTGAGAGCTCTTAGTAGTTCAACTACTGTATCCATTATTGGGGCCTATGTTGTTGAGAGCACTTAGTAGTTCAACTACTGTATCCAGTATCAGGGCCTATGTTGTTGAGAGCTTGTTGAGAGCTCTTAGTAGTTCAACTACTGTATCCAGTATCGGGGCCTATGTTGTTGAGAGCTCTTAGTAGTTCAGTATCCAGTATCACTAACTTGTCAACACTGAGGACAAGATGTAAAACAAAAGGAAAAAGTAGGATATATACTTAAAAATTAAACAAAACAATAAAGATGTCAAACAGTAACCTTAGGACACAGCCACAAATAATAGGAGTTGTTATTGGCTTTAAACTAGCTCTCAGTAGCTAAGATGTGTAGTTAGTTTCTTTTGTTGAGGGAATAATTCGAATGTATAGGTACCCCTCCAATCCAACGTGTTTTTGTTAGAGGTATTTCTTTTTGTATAAATCTGATAAGTTCAGCCTTTTTCCAATGATTTTTATAGTTTGTTCTTATGTTGTACTGTTACATGACTTTCCAAGGTTAGGGGAGTGAGGCACTTTTAAACTAGTTTAACCCCGTCACATTCTGTGTGCCTGTCTCAACTCAGGAGCCTGTAATTCAGTGGTTGTCTTTTGTTGCTGTGTAGCATATCTGATTTTTGTTCATTATTTTGTACATAAATTTGGCTGTCAGTTTTCCTCGTTTGAATGTTTTACAAGTCTTTAATACTGTGAATTCAGAAATTATTGCGTGCATTTATTATTGCGATTTCGTCAGTTTAGACTTAAATGAGATTTTAAATTTTACGATTTTGAGAAAAATTCTGTTTAATTCATATAAAAATATTTCAAAATGCGAGTTTAAATTATTGCATTTACAACTCTGTCGCATTTTTCGCAATAATAAAAACCCCGCAATAATTTCTGAATTTACAGTAACTGACTATGCGGTTTAGATTTCCTTGTTCATAGGTAAAGAAAAACACCAATAGTTGTTAATTTAGTGTCTTTTTGTCTCTTGTTCAGAGTTGTCTCATTTGCAATCATACCACATCTTATCTTTGTAACAACTTTATAGACATATTTATATTTACCCCCTTGAACATAGTTTGACAGAGAGAATAGTTAATTCAGCATGAACAAGATATCTTTCCATGCGATTATGAGCCAAGGCAATGTGTTGAAGACCATACTTCGACTTGTAATGGTTTACTTTCACAAATTGTGACTTAGATGGAGAGTTGTCTCATTGGCATTCATTCAACATCCTGCAAGGCTCTTATCAAATGCCTTGTGTATATGAAACAGCAGGAAAAAGCAACTTTGCTTTCACATCTTGCAACCAACAAACAAGATATATACGAGACCACTAAGGGTGTGTCTTACAAAAATGTGGTTTCAGAATACTCTTTCAAGTTTTTAAACAATTCAAATTCTAATACCCTGGAAAATGTAAGAGAAAAAAAAAAATCAATGATTTTTCCAAGAAAGTTCCAATTTTTGAATCCAAAACCTAAATTCATGAAAATTGCTCAAATCATGTTTTGTTTATAGTCAGACAACTGGGAAATACCTTATTTCTTGGTGAATAAAATCCCATAATAGGGAAACTCAAAATCTAAAAACAATTTAAAAATCAAAATGAAGCTTACATTATCATATATAAACAAGCCATTAAAGGTCCATGAAAATTGGTGAAATTGTTTATGACAGACAGTCATACATACAAGGATATACCATAATATGCTACATGAACAGGTGCATAACAAGAATGTGTCCACAGTACACGGATGCCCCACTCGCACTATCATCTTCTATGTTTACTGGACCGTGAAATTGGAATAAATTCTCTAATTTGGCATTAAAATTAGAATGATCTTGTCAAAGGGAACATGAATACTAAGTTTCAAGTTGATTGGACTTCAACTTCATCAAAAACTTTAACCTGAATTGTAACAGGTGGACGGACGAACAGATGGACCGACGAACAGACGGACAGACAGATGGACGAATGGACACACAGACCAGAAAACATAATGCCCCTCTACTATCGTAGGTGGGGCATAAAAACTATATATCCCAACATAACTTCCTACATAGCAGACATGGGTATTTGAAATATGTAATTGTAAATGACAGTAGGTAGAACCTAGTCCTCCCTTGAATTTTTCATAAATACACATGATAAAGAAATATATTTATGTATGTGGCGGAAGAATTTTATCGTATGATAATTCTATTACCGGTAATATAACAATAGCATTGTAACCAGTTTTATGAACCTGAGTGTATTTAAATACGGTGGACTCAATTTGAAATTATTGATAAAGGCGTTGACAATTCCCATGTACACACATAGTTTTTGTTAGTTATACTTTAGCACATATATATTCGAAAACAGTATTGAATACTTTTTGTAACATTTTTTGTAGATTGTTGAATGCAACTTTTTTTTTAGTTTATTTTAACAGAGGACTTATTTTATGATGTGGACTGTATTTATAAACTTACAAACCTTTGTAATTTGTTATCATTTGATAGACATGTAGTGCAGTTATTTGATATTATATAAAAAAGATGGGCCTGACAAGTTCTAAAACTAGTGTTTTAGTTATTTGATATCATATAAAAAAGATAGTGCCTGACACGTTCTAAAACTAGTGTTTTAATTATTTCTATTATGAATGAGATAAGAAAGAGATTGGGCCGACGGTATATAGAAATTATATAGTCTAGTATATAAATAATTTATGTTCTTTTGAACGAAGAGAATTTAGAAAATAAGATTTTTTTTGAATAGTGACACAAGTGTTTTAGACTAGGGTAGATCATCTCAACACATGGATATTTGCAGATTTGAAAAAAAAACAATGATACCCTATGTGGTTCCTACTCTTATAGAATAAAAGATATGATCATGATTTGTTAAAGGAATCCTTGTTTTTCTATATTTCTGGCTCTTGCAACATGAAATCAAATTTCCAAACAGAAATTTGAAGAAAGGAAGGACAATCAGTACAGGTATCAAGATCTGCAAAATATCATTAACTAAATTGTATAAAAAATACTCTCCTGAAAATTATAAATACTTATGGAAAGGGCTAAAATTTATCAATGCAATAGTATGTCCTACTGTATTAAAACCTGAAAAAATGCACCAAGTTCCATGAATCTCTTATAGGAGAAGTTGCATCCACAATTGCATACTGCACAGTAACATAAATCTTTAAGTGCAAAGAGGCATAACTCTGTAGTTGTCAAATGCACCAGGATGCCAGTGGCTGTCGGAGTTAGAACTTTTCCTAAGAGGGGCCCGCTGACTGACCTAAGAGGGGGCCCACTCCAGTCATGCTTCAATGATTCCCTATATAATCAACCAAATTTTTCCCACAAAAGGGGGGGGGGGACCCGGCCCCCCATGGATCCGACTATGGATGCATTACTAAGAAAGACCTGTTAGAATCAAACAATGTAGTCTCTCATGAATACCTGATGTAGGAGAAAATGTGTCAATGAAGTGCATATAGAGAAGAGAATCACATACTTCAAAGGGTCATAACTGGGATTTGTTAGACTGCGACCAAGTTGTATGAGTAAAAGTTAGTTTGGACAGACAGAAAAACTAGCCAAATTCTATTACCACCCCCTTTTCAACTTTATTTACAAGTTGCATACCAACTCAAAGATCATATGTTGTTGCTTAGGAAAAACAATAGAAATGCCACACAAAAACACAACATTTACACAACTTATATTTCTTTATATGCCTTTAAACTAGTGAAAAGGCATGTGACAAAACATCTATGAACATAAGAACTAGCAATATACATGGCACATAAAATCAAAAGCAGCACAGAATGTCAAAGGAATAAAAGTACAACAATCTACTTCACAGATATGTTTTGAATTTCAGTACCTCTTATTTTCTTCATGCTTTTACTCAAATGGTTCACTCTGAAAAAATAAATAAGAAAATTTTACAATAATATATAGATGTATTCTTATTTAGAAATAGATATTGGTTAAAATCATTGGATTGGATATAAAAAACAACAATATTTTGACTGTCTCCAAATTAAATGTAACTTCAACATCACCTACTATAAATTTCATACCAAAATGTTACCATGGTGATGACATTAAAACAAGTTTTTCAATAACATTCCAAGCTTTTTTAAATTACTTCTCTTATTATTTATTGGGTTCAGTCAATGATTTTATATCCTAATAGTGCAACAAAAGGAAGCATGCAGTTCTAAGATCGCTATTTCAAATTTTATTGAGTATGATTAAGGAGCAAGGCCTCAATATTTTCTTGAAAATAAGAAATTTATTGATTTAGAGGTAAAAACAACAAGATCTCAAACATCAGTGACCTCTTACAAAGACAGGTTCATAATGGACCTTCACTTGTAAAATTGACAATTAAGCACCGTTCAAAATGCAAGGGAATTAAACATATGGCAACCATTACAGCAGATTTCAGTGAGTGTGTAGCTAAAGATAATATCTTTGGTAAGCTTGCTTGTTAGATGAACCGTGAAGTCATTGTTAGGTTAGGTAAACTACCCTTCTTCAATAGTAGACTAGCCCAACATAACTAATCTATTTCTGTGTAGGACTAATCTACTTTAAAAGGAGGGTAGTATACCTTACATAACAATAACTTCATGGTTCAGCTAACAAGCAAGCTAACCAAAGATAGTACCATTAGCTACATACTGACTAAAATCTGCTATAAAATCCTTCATCAAATTGACTACATGTACCTTTTATCAACAGTATCTTTAGCAATTGCTAATGATGCCATTTGTTCCGTCATCTCAGTTAGTTCTTTCTGTAAACTGGAATGTAAGCTTTCCTTGGATGTTTGATTTTCCTCATTATCCTGTCTGAAGTAACTGTCAATCTCTGCCAAAAGTTCTGACTGTTTATGTTTGAATTTCTCAGTCTGCAAATATGAACTTATTGAATAAACCAAGCTTCTATTTTTTTATATAGTTTTTGTAAAAAAACATTTACAACTTTTTTGTTTATAAGGACAGTTCAAGTCATACATGTTCTACAGACAGTTGTCTTTTGTTGAACATTGAAGACTATCTTAATCCTGTTGTCTTTAAGCTTTTATTGCGGTTGAATTCCTGTCACAGTGACTTACATTCAAATTTAATTGCAACTGTTAATTCTAGCCACTACTGTTGGGGAGTTCAATATGTTATAAAAGAGTTGATAATTTTGGGAAAGGCTGTTTATTTCTTATGTTTTTCATTTTGACCACGATGACTGAATATATCCAACTACCCAAATAGTTTTTGTTAAAAACAAATGTACCACGAAAGCTGTAATGCATTTTTAAATTTCCCATGTCTTACCTCCCTTATATTAATGAGCAAAAAACTTCATAATATTTGTATATTGAATTCAGCAAAATAAAGTAACACTAAATTTCTATCATAAATATACATGACTCACAAAGCTGGATATATCTGCAGCTAACTGATTATCTGTATCATCTTCAGGATTACAATCTTCATCTTCTTCATCAAACACAGGAAGTAAGTCCATTCTGTACTCCTTGTGATATTCCTTTGGACACAATGGTGAAGGCAAATGTTTATCTGATCCTAACTGCAAAAAAAATTGATGCAAATCATTTACTGAAAGGGCGGCAGGACCCTTTACGGAACATTGGGATTGGGTATTTTTAAGCTTTGGATTTCGGGATTGGTCCTTTCAGGATCAGCGATTTCTTTTTTCGAATTTCGGGGTGTTGGGATTTAAATTTATTTAAATTTTGGACATCAGGATTTCATGTTATTAAGCCCAGGATTTTGTGGTTAGGATCCCAAGCCCCCCATCCCATCTTTACTTATAGGAAGAATATGTTGAACTATGAGCTATTGATCACAAAAAATGGCCCGTTCAAAGTATTAGGTAAACAGGAAGATGAGAAGAAAAAGAATGTGAAAAAAAATAAGTAGTTCTTGATAAAAAAAGGCAACAAAACTTTCATACATGACCATTAAATGTAGGAGAATATACCATAAACAACAAGAATGTGTCCCAAGTACACAGATGCCCCACTCACTGTCACACTATAATTTTCTATGTTCAGTGGACCGTGAAATTGGGGTAAAAACTCTAATTCTAAATTAGAAAGATCATATCATAGGGAACATGTGTACTAAGTTTCAAGTGGATTAGACTTCAATTTCAACAAGCAGGATGAACGAACGGACGGACCCACAGACCAGAAAACATAATGCCCCTCTACTATTGTAAGTGGGGCATAAAAAGTGGGGAGCAATGAATCTGGAAAAGCATCACATCATATAACATTCTCACACAAACCTTATTCCAAATTTCCAAAAAGCTTTAATTTCCAATAAACAAAATAGAGCTTTAATTTCCAATAAACAAACACAAAACTTTGTGAGATACACAGACAGGTAAACCAGTTAACCCTATCCATGCTGTAAGGCTGTAACAATAAAACTTACCATTCCTTTTAGTTCCATACACAGTGACTGACTATGTCGCATGGGGGTACTGCATACAAAGCTGCCAGCAGCTTTGGAAATCATTTCTTCTACACCATCTCCAGATTCTGAGGGCATATGACTGAAACTTGAATAATATAATTCATGAACATCAAGTTATTTCTATATCTTTGAAGGGGCCTTGGTGGCTGAGTGGTCTAAGTAGTTACTACTGTAATCACTAGCCAGTCAACACTGAAGTTGTGAGTTCAAACCCCTCTTGTCACGTGTGGGTGCAGTTGACTCCAATCTTATATGACTAGGACTTTCATTTTTTCTATCAACGGTCAGTGGTTTTCTCTGGGCAAGCTGGTTTCCTCCACCAATCAAAACATGCCACCACTAGATAACCCAAAAGATGTGCTTAAAACGTGCCATTAAAACAGCAAAGAAATCTATAATTTTGAACACATAAAATTAAAAAGAAAAAAAAATCAATTTTTGGCTATATGCATTTTTCATTCCTTGTTTCTTTTGCAATACAAAACTTATATATGCCTATATCATAATTCACCTATTCCTAAAAAGTCAGGTTGCAAACATAACATTTCTTAATTGATTTCTTTGGCAAATTTTCAAAACAACATATTTAATATTTTCTTCAAATCTTAAAATATTCAATTTGATGATAAAATCATCAGGGTGAATGTTATGGATACTGACCAGTATAGGGGTTTTAAAAGAATACCTGATCAGGTAAACATTCTACCTCTTCTAAATGTATGAATAACTATTTACCTTGTAATGTCCTGTTTGGACTGCATCAATTCAAACTTCACTTCATCATTTTCTTTTTTATAATCCTGAAAAAAATAAAAGCATATAGATTGATTTTTATTTTTATTGTAAAATCATCAATGAAAGGGAAGTAGTGAAATATTAATTTGCTTTTAGCAACCAGAATGGTTCAATTTTGTCAAAATAAGCTAAGAAACATCAATGATGAATTATTCACTTACAAGAGAATAACTTGACTCATTGAATTCGTATTCATGTGAACTTCAATTCAACCCCTTTAATAGCTAGAGATGAATTAAACATGATTTATGTGTGTTCTGTAATTCTTATACAGATAAAATTAAGAATGAACTTATTTTTTTAACCTATAACATGAAATGAATTTGTACTCTCTACGAAACAGGAGAAAAGCTTGACCAGTCTTGCTTTTTGTCTTGTTTCTGAAGCTCATACAAATGTATTTTATCTTTTCCTACAATGTACATATATTGTATACTGGGTGTATAAAAACATATATATATATTTTCTGTGACTGTATCTTACATTAATTTGTAGAATCCTTTACTATAGATAATTTAGCTGATCTGTAACAATAACATCTTCATGCCTTATATATCATGTACTGTAGTACGCCGCTAGATTAAAACTGACGTGGAAAGGTAACATATGGCCACCGAAAGCTCTTTTTTTGAGAGCCCAGGTGGTCGTGTGGTCTAGCGGGACGGCTGCAGTGCAGGCGATTTGGTGTCACGATATCACAGTAGCATGGGTTCGAATCCCGGCGAGGGAAGAACCAAAAATTTGCGAAAGCAAATTTACAGATCTAACATTGTTGGGTTGATGTTTAGACGAGTTGTATATATATATAATGTAAACAAGGACAAGACTTTATGCCCCTGTCCCTGATAGCATTGTCATAATAAATACTTTACTTTTAATATGACAAAACATCTGTGCAATATTTTCACATGACTAAATTTTGATTGTTCAAAGCAGACAGTGTTCTCCCCAGGACCTTTTAGCATTATAGTAATGTGAGGCTATATTTCTGAATGTGATGCTGTCTGAATTGATTTTCTTTTAGATTATGTTATGAATGTGATGCTTTTTTTTTTTAGAAACATGAGGATATTTCAAATTTCCTTTTTTACCAGGATGCTATATGAAATATCTGGGGAGAACACTGGCAAGCTTTAGCCATTTTTTAACTCTTTGATTTCTTTACTGCCATGGAAGTTTTTTTTACTCTACTTACCTTGAGCTGTACACAGAGATCTTCAAGCTGTTTCTTAAGAGAATTGACTTCTAAATATCTCTGAAATTGATAATTACAGAATAATAAGAACAGAAAATTAAAAATAATCATATCAATGCAAATTCTATTGTTAACTCCTTCTTCAGAGATGCTGGACCTAATATCTTATATTGCAATGCCTATTGATAGCAACACATTTTTTAAATGACACCTCAATAAACCCTGACCAAATGCCTTTTTTTTTTTAATAATGACAATTCTTTGCTAATGTATACTTTTCCTGTCTGGTTGGTTATTTTTGTGATAATCAATGTATGGTTTTATTGCTTTCAGTTCTCCATTTGTCAAATTTTAATTATATCATCAAATTCCCATGCAATTCTTTGCCAGTGTGATTGCATATAAAAGGCAAAAAAAATTGTAAGGGTTCTGCGGAACCCAGTGTCTAGCCTATTTTTGCTGTAAATCGCAGGCTCAACAACAATGAGGAAAAAAATCAATAAAAATATTCCTCTTGTTACTATTTTATGATTGTAAGAAAATCTAAGTCCATTTAAAAGTAAATTACAGAAAAAACGGAGTAATCTTCTTACAAACTTTACTTCTGGATACAATCTCATGATCATAAACAAGCTTCTAAAACTAATACTGATACTAAACCCCTAACGAGAGGGATTGTACCTGATATTCATATGATGAAGACATAATCTTTCAATCAGTTTAATTGAGGTCTGGAGCTGGCATGTCAGTTAACTGCAAGTAGTCTGTTGTTATTTATGTATTATTGTCATTTTATTTATTTTCTTTTGTTACATCTTTTGACATCGGACTCGGACTTCTCTTGAACTGAATTTTAATGTGCGTATTGTTATTCTTTTACTTTTCTACATTGGCTAGAGGTATAGGGGGAGGGTTGAGATCTCATAAACATGTTTAACCACGCCGCAATTTTGCGCCTGTCCCAGGTCAGGAGCCTCTGGCCTTTGTTAGTCTTGTATGATTTTAAATTTTAGTTTCTTGTGTATAATTCGGAGTTTTGTATGACGTCCATTATCACTGTACTATTATGCATATTTTAGGGGCCAGCTGAAGGACACCTACGGGTGCGGGAATTCTCGCTACATTGAAGACCCATTGCTTGCCTTCAGCTGTTGTTTGCTCTATGGTCGGGTGGTTGTCGCTTTGACATATTCACCATTTCCTTTCTCAATTTTATTCTGTCCAAGTTTGGTACAAACCCAGGATAGTTTAAGAAAGTTATTAAAATTTTAAAAACTTTAACCACAGAGTGAATGTAATGGTTCCCCGCAGAAAAAACTAAGTCCATTTATCATGTTTATAAGTAAAATACGGAAAAAATGGAATTTTATTTTTGCAAAATTTACTTCTGGATAAAAAGTAAAATCACAAAAATACTGAACTCAGAGGAAAATCAATTTGGAAAGTCCATAATCACATGGCAAAATCAAAAAACAAAACGCATCAAAAACGAATGGACAAGAACTGTCATATTCCTGACTTGGTACAGGCATTTTCAAATGTAGAAAATGGTGGATTAAACCTGGTTCTATAGCGCTAACCCTCTCACTTTAATAACAGTCTTATCAAATTCCGTTACATTTACATGATGCGTTAAATAAACAGTCACAATCAATAAAATAGTCAAAATATGGGAACATCAGTCATCATCGTATAACAATTTAACAGGACACAACAACATCTAATATCTACGAACACATGGATTGATTTGAGTGTCTGACGTCAGAAAAATTATATACGTCACATAAATTTGTCGTTCAATGTGCATACAATAGTTATCAAAAGTACCTGGATTATAAACAATTTTAAATTTTACATAGGCAATGAGCGCAGACAGGGTTAAAAAATCAAAAGTATGTAAGAATAAATTACAGAAATCAAACTAGTCCAAAAGTATACATAGAATTTATGAGAATCCAAAACTTTTAAAAGGAACAATTTAACAGGACACAAAAACCTATCCACGAACACATGGATCTACTTGAGTGTCCGACGTCAGAAAAACTATATACGTCACATAAATTTGTCGTTCAATGTGCATACAAACAATTTTAAAATTTACATAGGCAATGTACGTATACAGGGTTAAAAAATCAAAAGTATGTAAGAATAAATTACAGAAATAGACCGAGATTCAAACTAGTCCAAAAATTATTCATAGAATATATGAGAATCCAAAACTTTTTAAAGGGAACAATTTAACAGGACACAATAACATCTACTGTCTAAGATATTATCTTATGATCATAAACAAGCTTCTGTCCAAGTTTGGTACAAACCCAGGATAGTTTGAGAAAGTTATTAAAATTCTAAAAACTTTAACCACAGAGTGAATGTTTTGTTTCCCCGCAGAAAAAACGAAGTCCATTTATAGTAAAATACGGAAAAAATGGAATTTTATTTTTACAAAATTTACTTCTGGATACTATCTTATGATCAAAAACAAGCTTCTGTCAAAGTTTGGTAGGAATCCAGTATAGTTTAAGAAAGTTATTAAAATTTCAAAAACTTTAACCACAGAGTGAATATTTGTTGACGCCGCTGCCGACGGAATGTAGGATCGCTTAGTCTGGCTTTTTCGACTAAAGTCGAAGGCTAAAAAAAAACAGATCTTGTATTCGGTTAAGATTTAGAGCTTGCAAAATTGTTAAAACACATAAACATCTGTATACAGTTGAATACTGTGTGTTGTTCGTTAGATGTCAATTGACTATTTTTATAGCTGTGTTTATGTCTCATTGACATATTTGAAATTTTCCAACCTTTGCTCTAACAAAATTTCTCAACAAAATTCCTGCATATATATATATAATTTAATTTTGGATGTATAGCGTCTTCTGATTGGCTGGCGTTATCAGCCCATAGACATAATTTAGTCATGTGACCGTGACGTCATCAACGTTTTTCAGGGTTTTCTACGGTTTAAAATGGAATTTAGAATTAAATTATAAGAAAATAAACTCATCATTGATACCAGGACTAAATTTAGTATATACGCCAGACGTGTGTTTCGTCTTCAAAAGACTCATCAGTGACGCTCGAATCCAAAAAAGTTAAAAGGCCAAATAAAGTACGTAGTTGAAGAGCATTGAGGACAAAAATTCCTAAAGGTTTTGCCAAATACAGCTAAGGTAATCTATTCGAAATAACACAAAAAATGTGGGGCACACTGTTAAATAACCCGCTACGCACGTTATTCAGTGTGCACCAAATTTTTTATGTTATTTCTATATAGACAGAAAAAATAGTGCAGTCATTCCTTAAATAATTCTAAAAGAATCTGTTTATAGTATAAACATTTTGATGAAACTAATTATAAGCAATAATCTAATAAAATGCAACTTACTTCATTGAGTTGAATTTCTTGTAAACTTTTAAGATCTCTAGCATGGACCAGCTCATGCTATAAAAACAAACAAAAAAGAAATAGAAGCCTTAATTAATACCTTTTTAAACAATAATCAAACCTTAATATATACTAGACTTCAAATTATAAATGAACCTAAATACCTGAATGCATAATTTGTGTGGACAGAAACAAAAATAATAGATATATATAGACATCAAGGCATAACCTAAAATAAAGAACTAGAGGCTCTAAAGAGCCTGTGTCGTTCACCTTGGTATATGTGAATATTAAACAAAAGAAGCAGATAGATTCATCACAAAATTGTGTTTTGGTGATAGTGATGTGTTTGCACATCTTACTTTACTGATTATTCTTGCTCCTTACAATTATCTCTATCTATAATGAACTTGGCCCAGTAGTGTTAGTAAAAATTTACAAATTTTATGAAAATTGTTAATAAACAGCTGCGCCATGAGCGCATGATACGCCCGACATCTTATGTGGAAGTTATATGCAATAATCATAAATAGTTTCTGAGAAAGTTTTAAGAAATAACCATATATAGTTTTTGAGACACGGTAGGAAACCCCCCACCCTGGTTTTTTTTTAACAAAAAACTAAATATCACTAAAATAAAATTTTGAATCAAAACCGTGCGACATGTAAAAAATCCAAACCCCTGTTTAACAAAATACTCAATAACTCATAAATTGTTATAGAGATACGGCACAGCATGTAAAAAAAACCTCCCCCTTTTTTACAAAATACTCAATAACTCAAAAATGAAATTTTGAATCATCATCAAAAAGTATACAAATCTTAAGATTAATATAACAAAGACATGTGTAAAGTTTGTAGTAATAATCATAAATCAATTTTTGAGATATGGCGCGACATGTAAAAAAAACCTCCCCCTTTTTTACAAAATACTCAATAACTCAAAAATGAAATTTTGAATCATCACCAAAAAGTATACAGATATTAAGATTAATCTAACTAAGAAGTATTTAAAGTTTTAAGCCATAATCAGGATTCGTTTTTGAGATACAGTGGATATGTGAAAAAAACACATCCCTGTTTTAGTTACAAAGTGTCGTAAATCAAAAAGTTTAAATCTAATTTTCACCAAAAAGTATACAGATCATTTGACCATCAAAAGAAACAACTATATTAAGTTTCATGAATTTTGGATAAGTCGTTCTCAAGTTACGGTGCGACATGTTTACCCTGGACAGACAGACAGACAGACAGACGGACACCCAACATGTGTATACCATAATACGTCCCGTCAAAATTAAGTCCACATATACGGCTACTTTTCAGGCAACTATTTCTATACAATGGAAATGAGAATAATGATTGACTGTCATAGTCCTGACTTGGAACTAATTTTTCTGCACACCATTTTTTATTACATTCTTAAAGATATTTACAATAATCCAGCATTTCACAATATTATGCCCAAACACATTGATAAGACTTTGGGCCAACCAGTCTTGGATCTTCTTGATGGCTGAGAAAAAGGAACAAATATATTTGTCATTTCTTGTGTTTTACCTGTCCATAACTCTCACACTAAATGCTATTATAAGCCCAATGAGGAAAGACAGCCTTGCCAAGAAAAGTGAATTCCTTCAAATCAGAAAAAATCGTTATCTTTCAAAGTCTTTAGACAATAAATTTAATGAATGAATTGTATATTGATTTTTACATTGAAAATCAGAATATTCAATAAATATCTTTCACATTTTACTAACTTGGCTTGGATAATGAACTTTTTTGTACAGCTTTTTAAAGTTAATGTAAGAAACTAGTCACTTTTTATGAATGATCAAATCTTAATCAATTTAGATTACCTTGTACTCTGCTGCTTCTTTATTTAATAACTCTTTCGCGGATGTAAGACTTTCCAATTGTGATGTTAATTCAATTAACTGTCAAAAAAAAATAGAAGAATTTTAATGAGAAACTATAAGACATTCAGAAATCAACATATAATCTAATCAGACATTCAGAAATCAACATATAATCTAATCAGACATTCAGAAATCAACATATAATCTAATCCTCCATCTTATTCATACACAAATGCTCCATAGCAGTTAAAAATACAGTAGAAAATCCAATAAATTTTTCACAGAAATAGTTAAAAGAAACTTAAGTTTCAACTGCCTCAGGTAAAGTTGACCTTAGAAGGATTTGGCTATTGTTTGAGTTTTTTTTTTGTCATATAGCTCTTCAATTTCATATAGTTTCAGAATCTAATGCATCCTGGGTAAAATTTTCAAAAGCTTACACCAAAGCGTTTTGATTGGTTAAAAACGTTATAACAATGGAAATTCAACCAATGACGTAATGTTATTTTAACTTTGGGTACGAACAATGAAATTACCCATGATGCTCTAGATTCTGAAACGGCCAATTTAAAAAAAAAAATTTTAATCCTTGGCTTTCAAATATTTGGCTTTGAGCATTCCTGATGAAGGTAAATCCAGACAGCACTTATGACGCATAAAATTTATATCACATGTTGTTTTCATTTCTTAAAAGTACATGATCATTTGTTTTAAATGAATATTTTTCCGAGGGAAGGAAGTAGGAGTGTGTAAGAATTGAATTAATAACTACTCTAAGAAATTGATATTGATTTAATATGTTAAATTTCTCCACCTGCTTGCATAATCTTTATAACCTTTATATATCATGGCCTGACTATGTCATAAGAATTACAACAGACTATTTTCTGTACTATTTTTTATTTTTCTTTCTATGCTGTATAAAGGCAAAAAGAGGATTTCCATATTATTTTTAGTAAGTTGTTTGGAAGATATCAGAACTAGTCCTACATGTATAAGCATAGAGTTGATTTTCTATGATTGTGTATTGGGTATCTACAAAATATAGGCAATCCTCATTCAAGATATATTTAAAAGGAATATGCCTTAAACATGTTAAAGATTGAAACAAAATTAAGAAACTTATAATTTTAATATGTTAATTTTTTTCGACTTTGACTTTGAACATACTCATAATCATAACCTTTCACCTTTAATTGAAGGTCAGAACATTGATTTTCATAACTGAGATTCTCCTTATCAATCTGTGTTATCTTAGTTGATAAATCTTTCTTCTTTTCTTGTAATTTTGAGATTGTTGATTTTAATTCTTCATTCTCTGCTATCGTTTCATGTTTAGAATCAGCAGTCTGTTGTAAGCTGTATAAATAAAGAAGTAATTTAAAAATGAAGCTGTGCATGGAAATTTTCTTTTATATCATATTAGAACTGTAGGATTACTCATTTCAATAGAGTAAATTCAGAAATGGTTGGTCAGTTTTTTCTGTAGGTCATGATATTGTATACTTATACAACAGTATTTGATTGTCCGTTCTTCATTTTTCAGTTTCTGAAAGTCAGCTGCATTAATAATTATGTTTAAAGAAGGGGTCAGGAATTTTTTTTCTGGTCATCTGGATCAGGTGTTATTAAGCATCTGGGAATTCTTTTACAAATTTTGGGATGTCTGGATTTAAATTTCTCTAAATTTGTGACCTCAGGATTTCATGTTTTTAAGCCCAGGATTTTGGGATCAGGACCCCTCCGACCCCCCTTTAAATGTATATTGTGCACATAAGCTATACTATAAATATTATATACTGTAAATTCAGAAATTATTGCGAGGTTTTTATTATTGCGAATAATGTGACTGAGTTTTAAACGCAATAATTAAAACTCGCATTTTGTAATATTTTAACTGAGTTAAGCATGACTTTTCTCAAAATCGTAAAAATTAAAATCGCATTCAAGTGTAAAATTACAAAATCGCAATAATAAATGCACGCAATAATTTCTGAATTTACAGTAAATGTATTTACACTAAATGTATTTACACTACTTCTCAACTATTTAGCTTGTCAAGGAAGAAGTATGATAACAGCCAATATTTGGCACCTGGAATTGCAAAAAATTAAAAGTATTTTAATTTTAAAAATTTTGTTCATTTCATTGATAAATGACCAGGAAACAAGAATGTGTCCATAGTACATGGATGCCCCACTCGCACTATCATTTTACATGTTCACTGGACCGTGAAATTGGGGTCAATACTTTAATTTGACATTAAAATTAGAAAGATCATATCATAGGGAACATGTGTACTAAGTTTCAAATTGATTGGACTTCAACTTCATCAAAAACTACCTCGACCAAAAACTTTAACCTGACATGTGACAGACGGAAGAGCAGACGGATGAACGAACAGACAGACAGACAAACGAACGAACAGACAGGCGGAAGGATGCACAGACCAGAAAACTTAATGCCCCTACTACTATCATAGACGGGGCATAAAAACAATGGTCCCACCATAATTATATAAGCAAGATTTTATAGTTAAGCCTTTATAACTGTGCAGTAATCTGGCCATTAATTTTTTTAATTGCTTTATCATAGCATGCCAATCAACCAATCATACATTAAATATTTTCTCTAAAACAAAACTAAATTTAATTTATTAAGTAACACACACCTTTTAACCTTTTTGTGTAATTTATCGATTTCATTTTGGTTTGTGGTAACAATATCGTCTTGTACATCAATCTGTTGTCTTAGCTTTGTGTTTTCCTCTGTTAGTTTTCTGTTCTGGTGCTGAAGGTCTTCTATAGTATTTTGTTGATCTACAGGGTCACTGAAAAATAGCAAATGATGTTTATTTTCATTAATTCTTTCTCCTCACGCAGACAAACTCATATTCTCTAATCAAAGCATCAAGAATGTTGTGATTCAGGCAATGTTCCAGCTACATGTAGCTACGTTTGCATACATACTATTTCTGTACCCAAAATCTGTCGTTTTGGAAATCTACTTTTAATATTATGTCCTATTTTTGTTACTTTAAATTTATTGTACTATTTAGGTACCTGTATTTTAAAGTACTTAACTTGTACTTGAAATTTAAGTACTACAAATTTTTGGTTTAACCATTAACATGGAATTTTGAAACATTGTGATCACTGTTGATATTATTTCTGTGCCAAAAAATATGTTGTACAAATCAAGTACTGGAAATTACAGGTTCCTAAATATTATAATATATCTAAAGTAATGCAATAGCACTAAATATTAAAGGCAAATTTTCAGTACTACATATTTTTAGTACAGACATAGTATCTATGCAAAAGTAGCAGTGTACCGTAATTAGGCTTGTGCAGTGCGCACTGGTACATAGTGCTCACCCCCTTCTCACCATAAAATTTCAGGTAAAAAAAAATTGTATGTTAGAAAATGTCTAAAGAAACTCCAGTAATATCAAGTTGTGTGTGGTAGTTAACAGTAATTTATTAGAAAACTAAATTAAAATAACTATATAATAATAATGAAGTTGGTCTCTGTGGAAAAGAATTTAGTATGGTCAGCAGTATTTGCCCCAAAGTCTTTGAGCATCAGTGTAATGTGATGCTATCTGAAATGGGTTTCATATAGATTGTCTTATAATATAATGCTATAAATTCCAAATTGGCAAATAAAGAATGGATTGCAAGATAACCTACTTACCAGGAGGCTTTATCATGTTTATGAGGTCAGACAAAAAACATACACAATTTACTCTTAGGGCTATTCCAGAAAAAAATGTATGGGGGGAAGAGGGGGTGGGGGGGGTGGGGGTGGAAGGCACATTGTATTAATAATACATGGGTGATGGGTATCAGAGCAACTTTTCACACTATAATGCACTATAATTCTCAATTACAATTATCTGGTGGCGGGTGCTGACAAAAACTGCCTTCCAACACCCCACCCCCCCCCCCCCTCCCCCTACATTTTTTTCTGGAATAGCCCTTGATGCCGAAGCAAAACACACTCATGGTTTAGCCATGTTGGCAGCCCATGCATTAATATGAACATGTACCTCACCAAAAGCACCCATTAAAATTGTCATCTGACATGCTGCACAGAACTATTAGTGAATCAGGAAGCATATCATTAAGATAAAAGATAAATTTCGGGACAAAGCTAAATCATCACGACTCATTACTACATCAATCTACAAGTTATAAACATGAATGTGTCCCCAATACACGGATGCCCCATCCACACTATCATTTTTCATGTTAAGTGGACTGTGAAAATAGGATACAAATCTCTAACTTGGCATTTAAATTAAAAAGATCATATCATAGGGAACATGTTTACTAAGTTTCAAGTTGATTGGACTTCAACTTCATCATCTACCTCAACCAAAAACTTTAACCTGAAGCAGGACGAACTGATGGACAGAACTGAAAACATAATGCCTATAAATGGGGCATAAAAAGTGTTTCATACAAATGGTCATTATATATGGGAAAATAAAATTCAGTCAGGTGCAGCTAAAAACCAAATTGGAAGTCTGACAGATATTATAACAAGTCCTGGACCATAGACCACCACTAATTTGAACCCCTGCAGATACTCTCCAACTTTTAATGCGATAGCCGTTTTATTTTAGAAGAAAGGTAGAATACTGTAGATTCATTATTATTCTTGGGATATCAATTATTACTGGATGTCAGGGGTAAACATTAACCAGAAATTGAAGTGTTCAAAGAAGTACAAATTTTCTATAGGCTTATATGCAGTTTTGACCAAACTCAAGACTTCAAATAGCCACAAATTATTTTGTTTTATTCTTGAAGCCTAAAATCAGTACATCCTTTTTTAAAGGCAATTCGCTTTTATATTGAGGGTCTCCCATCTAAATATTCATATGAATCTTGCTAATTGAACAAAAGGTACTGTAAAATGCAAAGTGTTTTAAAATCATGTACATTGTGCAACAATATTTAGCTTTTATGCATACCTGCATCCTGTATAAATTAAAACATAATTGCAAATAATTATGTATGAGAATTTTATAGAGTAGAAAGAAAAGAAAGATTAATTATTGCAATTTTCTGGAAAATATCAATACAGATATATATCTATTCTTTTAATTTGCAGTAGCTAAAACCTCACAATCATTTCAGAATTTAAAGAAATCTATCAACTTACAAATCTGTGCCAAATGTATCAACAATAGATGAATCCATGTTGAGTCCTCTTAAAATCGAAATATCTATAAAAAGAAATAAAACTAAGATTAATTTAGGGTAATTAGATGTCAATTTGCATGGTTAATATACATAATTAGATCGTTGACCCCATGCCAAATTCAATACACAACATCTAAGTATAGGAATGTAGAGAAATTGTACTGTAAATGGATTTTATGTTTGTTTAAATTGTATACTTAATTTAGTATGATTATAAGGTGATGTTGAGAATATATCAATGAGAATGAAACCAAACAACACAATTAACTAGAAAAAGACCTCTAGAGATCAACAGTCTTTAATCATGTGTTACTTAAAGCAAACTGCTAATCATGTCTATATACAATAAAGTAAAGTCTAGAAAATTTGTGAATAAGTTTACAATACCAAAGACCTGACACTGTATCTATATTGTTTGAAGATGTCATTCTTATTAACAAAGCTTGAGTAAACGTTTATACAAACAACACAAGCAAGCCAACCAAAGTTTCACTCTACAAGCATTAGGAAATTAGCTCTAAAAGGACAAAATTACAGATAACTAAGAAAGAATTCCTTGATGATCTTAGAAGAGTTAAGGCTTTAGCCCCACATATACCATAAAAACTGACCTAAAATTTTTTAAGACATTGATGTAGTCTTTATGTATCTATGCAGCCTACTTTTAAAAATAATTACTGTTTGATTTCCATAACAGAGGCCATGAATCATGTAATTGTTGGGTCCCTATCACAGGTTTCAAATTTTTTTATTTAACTTGAAAAGAAAATGAGAAAGAACTTATGTTTTACCCTTTAGGTTCCTTTATAGCAATGGCACTGTTACCATGTTGCAATAGTTGGCAAGATCATCAAAAACAATTTAAGATGTGGACCCCATGATTTATCTTATTTTGGTTCAAATTAGGTTCACAGTTTTTCCAACAAAAGATATTATTTCAAAATTTAAATTTATTTAAATCATGATTTATTTTTGAGTAAACACATTTATTTGGGATTTTCTCACATTAGAAAACCATTGCACTTAAAAAAGCAAAAATAATATGTCATACAAAATAAAAATACCCCATCAAATTACAATCCAATCAAATAAGAAAGTTTAAATTGTCACAAAATTGGTTCTTATTTGCATTATACATTAAAAAAACTTTCAATGTTCTTTATAATTCAAGACAATGATTCAATTACAGTATTAAAATTCAGAAATTATTGTAAGGATTTATTATTGAAATTTTGTCATTAGACTGTTTAATTCATAGACAAAAGACAATACTTTGTTAAAAAAAAAAATTAAAATGCAAGTTTAAATTATTGTGATTATAACCTTGACACATTTTTCGCCATAATAAAAACATCGCAATAATGTCTGAATTTTACAGGATACAGGATAAAAGAATCTTTACAATAAAAAAAGTGTCCTATCTTGCCTAAAATATCATATATTAATTTGAAAGAAAAAAAAACAATAAAACTGAACATTATAACCCTCCTCCCCTGAAAAACCCCAGTTGCAGCATAAATGAAAACTCTTACCAGATTTTACAATGCCATTTACATTGATAAAACTTCAACAAACCTTTGTTATCAAAGTTTATTTAATCACACAGGTACCGAACAATATCTTATTAATATTGTTAGCACTTGATGGAGTGTTGGTAAATAAAACTATTAATGGCACTACCAAATGCCATAAAAAATCAATACCAAGACAGATGCTATTACTTAACATAGTATTCTCACCTTTAGATAAACATAAAGGACCGTTTGATCTTCTTTCCAAACCATCTTCTTGGCTAGATTCATTCTCACTTTAAAAAACAAAAACAAAATATAACTTGACATGGTATTATCGGAATAAAGAGGCTATTTTAACATTCTATTAATAAAATATTGTATGTCAAATTGTTTGATACTATTCTTGACAGCAAAACCTTGATACCAATCTGAATATATTAGTTTTAACTTGGACAGGCATATTCAAAATTTCAAATGGTCATTAAAAAAAGAAAGTCGTACAAAGAAACCATGGCTTTTACCAGAAGATGAAGATGTTCTTTCCAAAGCATCTACTCGGCTAGATTCATTCTCAATTTAAAAAACAACAAAACAATTTATATGAATTCAATGGAATGAAAAGTCTTTTTCATTATCCTACTATCATGACTATACTATAAACAAAAACTAAAATGTCATAACTAATGAATATAAAATTGCTTGATACTGTTCTTGACAAAAAAATCTGGAGAAATCAATCGCAATATCTACTTTTGCTTTTAACTTGGACAATGATATCTAAATTCATATAGATTTGCTAACTATCAGGAAAGTTATACAAGAATCTATGGCATTTACAGGAGGATTAAAATAATACAGCATTACAATAATAAGTACTGTACATTGATTTATATTTGTGGGTATTAATTTTTTGTGGATTGCTGAACATATCCATATTTGTTGATATTTGATTTCGTGGTTTTGCCAATCTCTGTATACAAAGCCTATTAAAAATATGATATATGTTGAACATTTGAATTTGTGGTTCACATGTACCCACGTAACCCACAAAAATTGGTATCCAACGAATAATAATGAATCAACAGTATTCATAATATAACATTGATTGATTGATTAATTGTGATTTAAAGTCAGCTGTCCCATAATCAATAGCGATTAATTGAATGGTGTCTGACACCACTTTCAATCCTATTTTGCTATTTTGTGGAGGTCAGTTTATGGTTTAAGAAGCTGCTGTGCCTGGAGAATACCACAGACCTTCAGTAGAAAAACTCACAATCATGCTCAATTAAAATTGGAGTCAAGTGCACCTACCCGTGCAGAATTTGAATCACAACCTCAGTTTAAACTGGCTACGTATACGATACAGTGCATGTAGTTTAGACCACTGAGGGCCTAACCAACGTAAAAGTGAAATATTTTTTCAAATTACAAGAAAAATTAATGTATAAATATTCTTTTTAATAGAGCAAATTATTATTATCTTTTAGATTTTCAAATCATACATGATTGAAATAGAAGAGTTTACATTATTTCCACCATTAAGCAATTTCAAGGTCTAAAATGACTACAGTAAACCTCAGGCTTTATCTACTTTTCAAGGTAGTACAGGAAGATTTTTTAAAAGGTTAATCTACCAAAAGGGAAATGAAACCAAAAACCTGTTATTATCAGTCACATTATTAAAATTCAAATTTGTTTGAGAATACAGACAGAGCAAAGCAAAACTCAAAGTAAAAGTTGTAAAAATTGACATTTGAAAATTGAGAATAGGCAAAAACTATAACATATTACACTTTTATAGCTAATGATATCGATTACTCTGTATAATGCATCTACATAAACAGTATTTAATGATATAAAGTACACCTGTTTGTATGAATTTGACAGAATTTTGTAAAAAACTAATCCATTAAAAATCATAGCATTTATATCTATGATCACTCTAACAAAGTAAAATTTTATCAAGTAGAAAATGATTTTTTCATAAACCATCATAAAATTTTTTTTTTTCAGAGACAAAGTTCACAGGTGCAAGTAAAAGGTAAAACAAATATAGAGGAAATAGCTGCATTTATTTCTGCCCTCTAATCAATAGAAAGTTGATAATCAGTATGTTTATCAGCTTTAGACCAAAAGAGGTTATATATCATGTATATAGACTTTTGTAAATATAGAAATTTAGAAATCAATTATGTATCTACATAGAGAAACTGATATCAAAACAGTGTCAAGGTCCTGTACAACTGAAAAAACATACAAACACTCAATCAAAAACATGATGGAAAGGAGGAAATTTAAAGCAATGTTGGTTCATTTATTTTCCTGGTTTGATGAAAAATTTCTAAGGATATTGACAGGGCCCCATAAAAGTCCATTAACCATACAGAAAGATACTGGCATCCTGCTCCACCTTAAATCTGCCTCTGTTTTTTTATCAATATTAAAAAAAAACACCATCTAATGAAGTAATCTAATATGAATCAGTACACAATCAAGTTTTTCAGCTTTAAAAGTTAAAACTATATTCAGTCTTTTAGATATATCATGCAGTTCAATCAATTTCAAAATGCAACTATTTTTTTTGGCAAAGTTAGACTTGGTTAAATGTAGCATATACCTGAACCATTATTAATGACCAAATGATATTTCTTCTTACTGTTACTGTTCAAGTTTTTATTTTATATCTACTCCAGTCATGCTAGTCAGTATTGTGAACTTTATAAATAAAATTGACAAGAATTTTAGTTTTTAATTTTTGATAGCAGTTGTTATATTATCATTTTCTAAAACAGACATTGTTTCAGTTTATATTCATGATAGTTGTTTCATTGGAATTCATACAGCATCTCTACCCATATTATAAAATAAATCTGTTTGCATATTATATGAAAAAGTTTTACTTAACCCCCAGAGAAGGTAAACTGCCACCTGACCTCCACCAGATTATCTTATTACACACAATATTTGTTTGTCATTATATATAGGAAAGGTGAATATATTAAAGTTAAATAAATATGACCATGCTCCATCCAATTAAAAATTCAATAAACCATAAAAATCAAACAAGGATTTTAAATTCAAATAAAAGTAGCACCTTCTTTGTTTTATTAGTTCTTCGTCTATACATTTTTTTGTTCCTCAGACATTAAAATAAAATTTATTCAATTCAATGTGTTTCCTATATTTACAGAAGTCAATATTTTCATAGTGAGATTACGTTGAATAAAACGTATTGATCTTTTCTTTGTCTGAGTGATCTCTAGTCTTTAAAAATAATCCCAGGGTTTAAAAAAGATAAAAGGACAGCATTCATTTGAAAAAATAACAATCATATCTAGTAACGCCATTTAATAAATTGCAATAGTATAACCTATTGACTTCTCTTTATAAAGTAAAAGTAAGACACTTTTTATGACTTGAAATAAGCCTCCTAAATTACAAGCTACGAGTCCCACTAAATATCAAATAAAATTAGTTACCCTAAAATACATGGTGTAATTTATAGGCCAATAAAGGATGTTTCAAATTAGAAATCAAAATTTTCTTGAAACAAAATTTCACAGATAAGGAAGGAACCTTAAAAAAAGTTTGTGCTTTTCTTCATTTTGTTTGTTTCTTCAAAAGTTTTCCTGCCACAAATGTCCTATTGTTGATAAATGAATGTTTTCAACCTGTTTGGTCAATAAAAAAAACTTCCAAATACATTTTGTTCCAATTATTCTGTTCATATTTTCAATTGACATATTTTACCCATAAATTCCATATAACATCCTGGTAAACATAGAGATTTGAAATACCATCATATTGCCAGTAATTTTAGCTTCACATCAATTACACATATCATCTATTGTCTATAGAAGAAGAATATTTCAAGATAACATGACATTGAAGCAATATATACTTAGAATCACATTTGTATGTTGCTAAGCCCTGGGGAGAACAATGATTGTACGAACATATTCATACCAAAATCAGAAATAAATCATTATTCTAAAATAATTTACCTATTATTAACAAATTAAAAAAAAAATTGATCCTCTTAAATTATTCTTTTTCTTCTTTTCATTTAAATTTTTCTAACATGGTTCCTTCTAAGGAAATTTAAAATAGTTTACCTTAATAGAGGTTATTCATCCCATTTCTTACGATTCCATTTTACCATTTTACTACATTCACACTGTAGAGCTTATTAAATCTTGAGTGCCCCTAATATCACTATAATTGTCAACATTATAAAAAGCCATAAATTTTCCCGTTACAGGTAAGTTTAGACCACTTGATCAAGTCAGAATTTTATTTTCAAAAGATTACAGCAAACCAGGTAAAGGGCAGTCGTTTGTTTTGATCTAATAATCAGCCTCCTTTTAAATGATATATATGTTTTATTAAGAATTCATAACATGTAGATTTGACATAAATCATTGTTGTCGTTATGTCATTAGAGAACTCCCACAACTTGAAGTTTTTATTGAGTTCTACATGATGAAAATAATAATATACATATATAATTTTGAAATTTATAATCATAATGATTTATGTTTTATGGTAATACTCCCAATTTTTGTTTTCACATGGTCTTTAACTTGACATATACCATAACAGACTTTTAAATGTTTACTTATACCAAAATTATCAATACAGTTTGAGGTTTAGTTAGAAAGTTGACAATGATTATAATTACAATCCAGGATGTTGGCTGCCATAAAAAAAATGATTGGCAAAACAATATAAGAGGGGGGTTGGAGGGCCCTGATCTCGAAACCCTGGGCTTAAAAACATGAAATCCTAAGGTCCTGAATATAAAAAAGCAAAAAAACCTGACATCCCGAAATTTGAAATAAGAAATCTGGTATCCTGAACTTAAAAACAGCACTAAACACTAACTTCTAATAAATATGAATAAAAGAGGTGAAGTGAAGCTAACAAAGATTTTTTTTTTTAAAGGCAGGCATAAATGATTGGAGTCATTATTTTGTTTATGCACTTTTTTTTTATCTATTCATTATAGCAAAATGCATTGAGTGTGTAGGTAGGATAATATCTTTGGTTACCTTGCTTGTTAGCTGAACCCCATGAAGTCATTAGAGTCTACCCTAGTCATACAGACAGATTTTTTTACGTCAGACTAGTCAAAATGAGTTTTTTGTTGAAGTACTAAAAAAAAAATGCCAACTCAAAGTATAGAAAACAGGTAGCAGGTTTCTGGCAGATTTGAAAAGAGCTTACACATTCATGGCATTACATATACAACTTATCTCCGCCAAACTGCTAACTAGATACAATAAATTGCTGACTCATGTTAAGAGAAAGCCATATCTCTGGCACGTAAAAGACACCCTTGTAGATTTTGAAAAAGAGCAGGTTAATGTCACTACAAGGCAGCACTCTCACCAGAAAAGTGGATAGAGATTGCAATAACTTGTTCCCAATCCACTATAAATAAATGTTTAAACTAACTAAATACGAAGTATCTATGTATTGAAGAATTTGAGAAAAGGGTGATATAACATTGTTTAAGCTCACTAAACATACTGAAAAATTTAAAGTATCATTAAACAGGCAGAATATGTCTGACATAATAAGTTACAACTCATTAATTTTAAGCTGCTGATCGAATAAGAATTCATTCTATTCTGTAGTACAAGCAGAAAGTGTGACAGAAATATTTGTTGGGTGAACAAAAGGAGAAACAGCCCCCTACTTAATATAACCAAAAACAAGAATAAGACTAGAATAAGTGAAACTACAATGTATATATCTACAGTGCATAATAAATTTTCAACAAAATACATTTCAAGATTTGCCTATAGTAAGGTTGAGAGAATTTGTCCATTCAGCTTATTCCTAAAATAAATTTCATAAAATAAAATCCATAACATTTATAAGGGAAAAAAGATACATTCAAGGACTGATGAAATTATATTCAAATGATATTGATTTTTTTAACAAACTTAATCCATCTTTATCTTACATGTATTAACAATCTAACCAAAATCAATTTCCACTTAAACAGGTTGCTGTGTTTATTGCAAATTAAAAAAAACAACACCTAAACTCAATAAGTTTTTTGTTCAAGAGTTTTATTTTCCTTGGCATAATATATATTTTTACAAGCTCTTACTAGTAGATTGACAAGATGTCAGATAAACTTATCATACATACCAGGATTAAAATTTTATAATTGGGCCAAATGCTAGGATCAGAATCAGACAAAATGGTCACTATTCACCTTCAAATCCATTAAAAAATTGTTAATGTCCATCGATTTCAAAAGACTGGAAAAACTTGATGTATCATTTTTGTGATTTAGAGAACAAATTAAAAACTTGAATTATTTTTTGGAACAGTGTTGTTATATCATTCTTAATGTGTGTGTGCACAGTAATCTAAATATCATTCATGTATCATTTTAATTACAACTGTATAACTTTTAATATAAATATTCTATTTCAGTATTACCATGATTACTGTGGGTTTATTATTATTTGTGGATACTAATTTTTGTGGACTTTGTATAGGTGAATCACAAAATTAAATGTTCAACGAATAACAAATTTTCTATAGGCTTCATCGAAACCATGACATTAAATATCCACAAACATGCTAGTTTCCCTTAATCCATGAAAATTGGTACCCTCGAAATTAATAAATCCACAGTAGTCTATTTTAATGGCAATATGTCTGACATATGACAATTAGGTACGGACTATAACTGTTAGACTTAGTAATTACTATGGTTACCCAAACAAAATCCACTTCAGCTATCAAAATTTCTGTCTTGTCTTCACAATTTACCTTTAGCCCTACAGCCAAGGCCATTTAACATGATTTCAAGGCAGAAATGTTTTACTAAAGATGCCTTATGAGTCATATAAAGTTTATGAACTTCTGATTTAGGGATAGTCAGTTGAAAATGTTCATAGGTATTGTTTTTCAGCTTACCTTCGCTTCCGAATAGCATCAATCCAATGGTACATTACTTGTCTGTAAGTTTCAATATTAACTTCATCTCCGCCTTCATTAAACAAATGTTCCAAATTCTGTAAGTCATCATCCCTCTAAAAGCAAATTGTACATAATTATTTTTTTTTTTGAAGTCTTGCATTTCATACTGTAAATTCAAAAATATTGTGTACATTTATTATTGTGATTTTGTCATTTTAGACTTAAATACGATTTTAATTTTTGCTATATTTAGAAAAATCCTGTTAAATTTATAAAGAAAATTTCAAAATGCCAGTTTAAAATATTGCTTAACCCTGTTGCCTAATTCGCAATAATAAAAACTTCGCAATAATTTCTGAATTTACAGTAAATGTACATTCAATAGCACTTGCTAACTGCTACAATTTCATAAAATAGAACAGAGTCCCAATGTTCCCCCCCACCCCACCCCACGTTGCTATACCTGTGTGAGTTCTAACAAAACTGGAGACTGACAGCTGTTATTCCTACATGTACATGAATGACCCCCACAAAATCATGAGTGGAGGACAAGCTGGGCAATAATCATAAATATTATCAATTTGTACTACATAAATTGTAATTTGATACTTTTCTGTTGCACATTTAAAAACGGGTGTTCACAATAATTTCTTTCGCCATCATGGTCATCAGCCATTATTTCGTTTTTTACCAAGTCAATGAAACAGCAATTTTATTTATAATAGAAGAAATTCAAAGACATAAATGATTGATTTCTTAAAAAAACATGTTAAAGTATTGATTTTTCATAATGCAATTTGGATGTTTGGTCAAAAGTTCTTTCAGACACAATTTGATAAAGTATTAGATATCACATTATATCATTATATTGTTACTTAAATTGTATTCTCAGGAATTACGCACAACAAGAATGTATCCAAAGTAGATGGATGCCCCACTCGCACTATCATTTTCAATAGGCATCATTATGGAGTAAAGGGGTGGCGTCAAAAGGTGTCATTATGAAGAAAGAGTTAAACAAATGTTAAATAAAGTTTATCTACAATACACATTGATATAATACCTCACTTATTGCACTAGATGTGAATTTAAGATATTCAATCAAATTAGAAACAGGTACAACTCCTGCTTTCTTTACGTCACATGTTAGAAATAGACTGTCTAATAAATCCTCCTCAGTAAAATGGTGACTATGGTTAAAATCCTCGCCTGATGAATTCATTTCATAATCCTCATCACTGTCCATTTGTAAAACATAATGTAAATGGTACTGTCTTTTCTAGAATAATTTTGTTCTGAAATATGTAGACACTTTTATCATGTGAATTGTACATGTATTAAAAAGTATCCTTCATTGAAAAATACAGATTTGCAAGAAATGCATTGCAACATCACATTACTTATCATGCTATTAATCTAGAATCCTTTTATAGTTTGAAATGTTTGCTTTGCATTATGAATATTCATAGAATGATTTTCTTCAAAAAAACAATTGTTCAAATTTTTTGTTGACTTTTCAATTTCCTAGATCATTAAACTCCATTTTTATTTAAAATTTCACCACAATATAAACCCTGCTCATAACATATAATTACAGGTGTTTGGTTTCCTGTTTACATTAAATTGTTGATAGTGACATTATTCCAGCACTTTTAACACTGCAGGCAATAAGTATCTAGATCGGCACATACTATTTCCTAAGTAAAATGTATGGTATGAAAAACTAATAGATCACCTTACAAAGATGGAATAATTGAATACTAAGTCATACATCAATCATTGATAATCATTAATTAATATAAATTACATGTAAGAACTGTAAAGACAGTATTGATCCCTGAGTTCTCCATTGAATAAGAACATTTTGATACAATATACTAAATAGAAGAATAAACTTTATTGAATTTTGTAGTTAATAATTGGTTTAAAAAAATTACATATTTGAAAATATATAATGAATAATAAATAAGTTTTGAAGGCAAGTAATGATAGATTAATTGAAAATATGGATTAACAAGATGTTGAGTAGATGATTTTTAATTTTAGTTTCTTGTGTATAATTCGGAGTTTAGTATGAATATATAAAAAAGAAGATGTGGTATGATTGCCAATGAGACAACTATCCACAAAAGACCAAAATGACACAAACATTAACAACTATAGGTCACTGTACTGCCTTCAACAATGAGCAAAGCCCATACTGCATAGAAGTCCATTATCACTGAACTAGTAAACATATTTTAAAGGGGCCAGCTGAAGGACGCCTTCCAGGTGCGGGAGTTTCTTGCTACATGGAAGACCCATTGGTGGCCTTTGGCTGTTGACTGCTTTATGGTCGGTTTGTTGTTGCTTTGACACATTCCCCATCTCCTTCTCAATTTTATGTGTTCAAGTTATAATTTTGTACAAATTAAAATTTGTACAAAAAATTGTACAAATCAGGCCTAAATTAAAATATAGTTTGTTTGTCCTTTTCAGACCCTGTTTTGAAACAGGGTAGGTAGGTAGGTAAAATATTTTATTTTTTTCCACAAAAAATAACTTGGCTCGGGTTTTTTTTTTTCATGGGTAGGCAGGTAGGTATAATATTTTATTTTATAGATACAAAATCTGTACATGCTGTATAATGTCATTCTTGTCCGTTTTGTTTTAGCAAATAAGTTTCCTGGGTTAAAATATATCACGTAGAATGTGATGATAATGTATATGCACTACTATTTTGTTTTCAAATATCAAAAATAAAGCTGTGCCGCATATCCATAATCTTCAACGTTTATATGCCTGGAACTTTTACATGTTTAAAGAGTTTGAACTTGCACTTATATTCTGTACTACATACCGTGTACGCTTTACTTAAGGTTTTCTGTAAGAGATAGCTTTGTAGTCCTTTGTACTGGTAAGATATGTCCGGGCAGACATACATTAATAAAAGAAAAAGTCTCTAGCATATTAAAAATTCAATGTTTGCCTTTCTTTCCAATAAAAATGCTTCTAGACTTAAAACTCAATTGTCACGTATTTTACATGTCATTTATAAATGATCTGTATGGAAAACTTGGTGATTTTATTGCCAGATATTCTCCACTTTACAGGGTTTTGTCACTTTTGGTTCATGTCAGATATAAATAATAAAGCGGCAGTTAACTTCTCGTCTTGTCTCCGTATGAGCCTCCTTTAAATAGGAGCACCACCATGAGTCATGGCGTATAAAGGAGGACATTTGGAGCCTGTATCAGTACAGATTAATGTGAGCATGCTATTAACATAATCATCCTGGTCTGTGGATCACAAAAGGCCATCCCTACATAGAATACAACGTCCGTTTACAAATAAGTTTGTACACATGTTAATAATTTTGTATCAAAAGAACTTTTTGTAAATAAACTCTGCTCTTTAGGTCTAAAGGTAGAGTAACGTACGTCATATCATGATTTCAGGAAGAGTTCAACATCGATTTCAAACAAATGCTTTGAAACTTCAAATGCAAGTATTCATGTCAAACGCTCAGGTGATACCAAACGGACTGGACTTTACACGTTTAAGATAGTTTTCGGTTTCCGGTAAAAAAGTTTTCAGCGGGAAAGACAAATATAAGATTTTTGGTAGGAACGAAAAAATAAAATAAAATAAAATCTTGCAGGTAAATTCAAATAAAAGATTTTCAGGCGGAACGAATTGATAGGGTCGGTCGGTAAAGGGCAAACAAACAATATTTTAATTTAAGCCTTATAACTTATATTTTGACTTTGTACAAAAAGTGCTTGATCAAATACAATTTGTACAAAATTTGACTTAAATTCACTTATGATTTGTACAATATTCTATAGCTAGTGTAAATTTTGTCATAAAAAACATTGATACACACTAAAGAATTTTCTTTCAATGCCCACTCAATAAACCTTAATCATTTGTACAAATTACAAATTATAATTTGTACCATTTGTTTATACAAGTTTTAATTTGTGCAAAATGATAACTGGTACACAGCATACATTTCTTATCAAGAGATAGCAACCAACAAAATAAATAAGATCACTTCAAATGAAATATTTTCTTTATTTTTTTTTTTAATTTTTAATGTAAATCTTATCAATAAAGAAATGTACAGTAAGACTTGAAATTTTATTTTATCAGATCTCTCAAAATCATGAGGCATAGCTTTTTGTTAATTTTACAAATGTTAGCACATGAAAATTATTCAAATTTATGTCAATTAAAGAACATTAATCGACCATTCTAAATCTTTTAAAGTCTTCATTTATAAGTCTCCAGCAATTGCTCTGAATATGTCGCTAAAATATGATTTCCCGTAAGTTAAATCTCCAAAATATTTGTCAAATCCTTGAGTACACATGTTACATTTGTATTTCAGGCATATAAACTTGTATGTATTTACTTGTATCTCGATGTCTCAATTATATAATTTCTAAATGAAAATTTTGTCTTTAATATGGTGAGGAAGTCCCCAATTACAGTAGAAAATTCAATAAAAAAAAAAATCCCAAATTTTTCATTTACTAATGAACTCAATTTTTTTTGGTCGTGTTTTTGAATTTCCGGATCGGCGCAGAAATCTACTTCCGTTTCCGCTCTTGTTTAAATGAGACTTTGAATAAAATGTATATTTATCAGTCTAAGAAAGGAACTAATACTAATTTATTTTTAAAAATATTTGTCAAATCCTTGAGTACACATGTTACATTTGTATTTCAGGCATATAAACTTGTATGTATTTACTTGTATCTCGATGTCTCAATTATATAATTTCTAAATGAAAATTTTGTCTTTAATATGGTGAGGAAGTCCCCAATTACAGTAGAAAATTCAATAAAAAAAAAAATCCCAAATTTTTCATTTACTAATGAACTCAATTTTTTTTGGTCGTGTTTTTGAATTTCCTGATCGGCGCAGAAATCTACTTCCGTTTCCGCTCTTGTTTAAATGAGACTTTGAATAAAATGTATATTTATCAGTCTAAGAAAGGAACTAATACTAATTTATTTTTAAAAATGTTTGTTATCAAAAAAACATTACCTGATGATAGCGTTTCTTTGTTTACATTGAATATGACATCATAACTTAAATAAAGTCACAACTATAATCCATAACAACAGAACCAAAATTGGAAACATTACGGTATTTCTGTTTCTCTTTAACATTGTTGACCCATTCACAGGTAATTTCTGCCTCATATTATGAATTATAATGAATTACCATGATAAAAAAAATAGATTTTTTTTCATTATTGAATTGTTCATTATTTGCATATTGCATTGCTAATTGCCTACTCTCAACTCGTGTTATTTACCAAAGTTATTTTAATTAATGATAATAATAAAAAAAAAAAACAGACAAAATTATTTCAATTTATGTTGTACAAGGCTGGATTATACACATGATACACATGTTAACGTTACAAGGTATAATGTTCACAAATTTCAATATTTTTACAAAAACATAATGATTTCTTACTAATGACATGTCATAAAAAATATCTTTTTATTTTTAATTCTACATGATAAACTGCACACATTTCATTTGTGGGTTTAGCCTTTAGCGGCTAAACGTTAGGCTTTAGTTTTTTACGATGTAAAAAAGGTGTTTTCATATAAGGGGAGTTTGTGAAAGGTAAAACACTTTTGACTTCAGACATAAGTAAACTTTACTTTAAACAGTTCCTCTGTCCAGGAATTGCTTAATATACAGATTTATTCGTCTATTTTTTTCTGCTGCAGTCAAACTGTCGCGCGCTGTGATGCTGGATGACATCCGGTCAGGATAAAATTAAGAAAAGATCAAACATGGATCAAATCCGTATTTGTTCTAAAATTATAATTTTAGCGGATTCTAAAAAAAACGTTTGAAAGATCCCGTCGTATTCGTAAACAAATAACAAAGATGCACCATGTGGGGCGTAAAAGAAGATGATTCTGAGACCACAGGTGACTTTTAGTGCGTGTATCTAATTTCTAGTGGTACTTATCTATATCTATTTGTCTCAGGTTTAAAGTCAGATCTCACAAGTAGTAAGCAAATTAAGCTTTCAAAATGATTTATAAGAGTGCAAAACTTTGTTGCTTACATGTATTTTCACAGTTGTCATTAAACAAATCATTGGCGGATCAAGCCATTTGAAAGGGGGGGTCCCAACCCAAGACAAAGGGGGGATTCCAACTAAATGTCCCCATTCAAATGCTTTGATCGTCTAAAAAAAGGGGGGTACCAACCCCCTGGAACCCTCTCCCTGGATCCGCCACTGCAAATCATGACTTGTGTAACTTTTGTTGAATGTGAGCATTATTTTAATAATGAAACTCATCAACTGTAATGTGACGCATATTTTTCTGATGAGCTGCAAACTAATTATGTGGCTTGAGTTCCAATACTGACACATTAAATGATGTTAACCCAGTGTACGCTATCCTACATAAATGGTTACTTTTCCACAAGTTAGATACAACAAGAACTATCTTTAAAAAAGATATCCGACGTATTTAAATTTGAGTATATGTTTAAACCTAACATTTCGATAACCTTCAGAAGCACAATGACTTTATGATGCAATATTATTTTAATAAAATCTCCATTTGAACGTATAACTACAAGAAATTCTTTACTAAGTCTGTTTATATTTATTAAGGCAATAATATATAAGAATATTGTGATGACACCTAAAAAAATTATTTGTAAAAAAATCAAGTGCAAATAACAAGAAACAAATATGCATTTACCACTGTTTACATTAAACTTAATTCATGGTTAACAAAGCTAGAAACTATTGGTAGTATAAGTAGTATCTTTCTGTTTACATTCACCAAAACCCCGCGGAAATCTCACATGCGTAGGTGTGTTCTAAAAGTCATGGAAAATAATATAATTCTCCCCGAACGGCTGTCATGGATGCTGCTGATTGGAGCAACAATTATTTTAATAAAAATATAAATCTTTGTAACATCTAGTTAAAATATTTATAGTTTTTCACTTGCTTTCCATCACGATATAATTTTCGAGACGTTTTTTCAAACATAACCAAATCACCCAGCATGACAGCATTTTGTCCAATCACAGAAAGGATTTTTGAGCATGCATATTTTGTTGCCATTTAGAGTTAAGCGTCCTTAAGTTCAAAGTGCACAAACCAAAACTATATCGACTACGTCGGAAAAAAGAAGATGGTGTATGATTGCCAATGAGATATCTCTTGGCCCATATCTCTTCACAAGAGCATAAACATAAAAGATTTATTTAAAGTCAGGTATACATAAAACAATACAGCATAAGCTCTGTATCTAAATTTATCAGACCAAATGACACAGAAATTAACAATTTTAGGTCAATGTATGACATTCAACAATAATCAAACCAGACCCTTAGAGCATAGTCAGCTCAAAGGCCCAGAAATGAGTAATGTAAAACATTTAAAAAGAGAAAACTAATGGCTGTATTTATGTACAAAAAAAGGTTAAAAAACAAATATGTAACACAGGGTGACAGCAATTAATCAGTCAAATGAAAACATCTGAATTACAGCCTACTGAAATTTTCATTGTACTAATGAACTCAAAATCGTTAATTTTTTTTGTCACTTTTTAGCTCACCTGGCCCAAAGGGCCAAGTGAGATTTTCCCATCACTTAGCGTCCGTCATAGTCTGTCGTCGTCCGTCGTTGTTAACTTTTACAAAAATCTTCTCCTCTGAAACTACTGGGTCAAATTAAACCAAATTTGGTGACAATCATCATTGGGGTATCTAGTTTAAAAACTGTGTGGCAAACCAAACAAGATGGCCGCCATAGCTAAAAATAGAACATAGGGGTAAAATGCAGTTTTTGGCTTATAACTCAAAAACCAAAGCATTTAGAGCAAATCTGAGATGTGGTAAAATTGTTTATCAGGTGAAGATCTATGTGCCCTGGAATTTTCAGATGAATCGGACAACCCGTTGTTGGGTTGCTGCCCCTGAATTGGTAATTTTAAGGAAATTTTGCTGTTTTTGGTTATTATCTTGAATATTATTATAAATATAGAGATAAACTGTAAACAGCAATAATGTTCAACAAAGTAAGATCTACAAATAAGTCAACATGACCTAAATGGTCAGTTGACCCCTTTAGGAGTTATTGCCCTTTATTGTCAATTTTTAACCATACCCTGCTTTCATGATATTCATGTATTCATGAATAAAGTAGAATATTCATGAATATTCATGAATATTCCACTTCCATTCATGGTTACTATTCCAGTGTCAAAATTATTCATGAATATGAAAAATGAATTAAGTGGAATATACATGAATTCTTAATAACTGTTTGGAGACAACAAATAAATGTTCTTAAAATGCTAGTCACTTACTATATCATAGTATAATCAAGTTTCCTTCATTCAAAATTGTTTTTTGTGGTAATAAAACCCTTTTTGTCAATATGAATAAACATGAATAAGAATGAATGTTTGGACTTTTTTTGCATACATTTCATGAATAAGAATGAATAATGAGGAATAAATTTTGGACTTAGAATATTTTTCCATTGTGTGACAAACATGAATAAGCATGAATAAAGCTGCATGATAATGACTCAGAATTATTTGTGGCAAACGGCATAAAAATTGATAATGAAATTTGTTCTAGGACTTTTGTATGTATATTTTTACTTGATTGTTGATGCTGAATAACATACATGTACATGTATGTATTCCACAGTTAAATGAAAAAAATATATGATAATTTTAATAGATACATTGTAGCTCATGTAGGTGATATTAATAACATCTTAATACAAAACATGTAAGGTATTTTAAATTTAATTTTATTAATTACCATGATCATAAAATAAACATTGTAAGTTTTCTTTTTTTTTTCACATGAATTATTATACCCCTGCGAGATGAAATTCATGAACTGATGAACCACCATGAACTGTTCATGAATGTTCATGAACAATGCATGACTGTTCACATCTTCGCTAGCCAAGGGTTACGATCCACTCCCGCTCTCTTCACCCTTGGCGGATTGAGCCAACATTTGTGATAACAATGTTGCGCCATCTATCGGAAGATAAAAACCACGCCAATTCCGAATACATTAGTCTTGACCAATGGTAGCACTTGAACTCTTCAGCTTGGAGGTAAAAACACGGTAGCGTCTAGATGCTACACACTTGGTAAAGCCGGAAATGAAAGCATACGTCAACATTCATGCATTTGTGCATGTAACATACACAGGAACTTCCATTTGTTGATTAAAAACATTCAAGTTTTCACTAAATATAGTCGTATGTTTAGGGATGTAAAGGCTTGTTGCACAAAAAACACGTGGCAATTGTTTACAAACACTTTCTACATTTACACGTGATCATGTTACAGGCGCATTTTGATTGGATGCAGCGAGTTTTGACTGCAACCAATAAAAATCCTTACCTTGTGTCTCCGAAATTTTATCTCAATCCGCCAAGGGTGAAGAGAGCGGGAGTGGATCGTAACCCTTGGCTAGCGAAGATGGACTGTTCATAATGAGTTCATTAAGTTTCGTTCATGAATTTAGTTCATGAATAGTTCATAAAATGCAGTTCATGAATATTTTCTGAACTTTAATGAACTGTAAGTCAGTTCATAATGTTCATAAATTGTTCATAACACATGTTCATGAACATTTTATGAACTTTTAATGAATAAATGAATACATAAAGTTTATAAAAAAAATTATAAATTTGACATCCATTACATTGTTTCATGACATCACAATTAAAGTGCTTTTAGCATGACCTCCAGTTTATTCATTTACAGATCTTGAGATCATTTTGAGACAAAATTCAGTTGAATAGCAAAAGTGTAAATACATGTATGAGGGGGAGGACAGGGGTAAGGGAGACAGGGAGGAAGGGTGTAGGAGAAAGGAGAAAGGGGGTAGGAGAAAGGAGAGGAAGGCTGGGAGAAAGAGAAAAAGTTTGGAGAAAAAAATAAAATATGAAAAAATAAAATATCTCTCTTTTTTGTGGTAAATTAAAGAAAATAAAATAATCATTAAAAAAAAATCATTTAACAACAGAAATTAGCTCAGCACCTTTTTCTTTTTTTCATACTACGCCAGAAGAGTGTTACATTTTTAGAGTCATACAAAATTTGGGACTAACTTTGAAGTTTTGTAACTAACTTTGAGCTGGAGATGTTTCTCATGTTTCGTTCTTAGGGAGCTACCATTTGATTTTTATGGGGGGGCTAGGATGAAAAATTTTGTCCTGCATTTTTTTTTAGCTGTAATCTCTGTCCTGCCTTTTTATTTTTCACTCTGTTCGGTCCTGCCTTTTTTTTTTAGTTAAAATATCCTGTCTTTTTTTTACCTAAATTGTCGTCCTGATTTTTTTTTTTGCAAGTGTCTCATCCTGCCTTTTTTTTTTACTCAAAACTCCTGTCCTGCCTATTTTTTTCAAATTTCATCCTAGCCCCCCCCCCCCCCCCCCCCCCCCCCCATAAAAATCAAATGGTAGCTCCCTTACAATCATGACAAATTTGGTAAACTTAATTTCTTTCTTCTAAAGATGTAATTTCTGATTGTCTCTCAAAGTTCAAACATGTGCCTTTCTTAACCATCATACAGCACATAGAGGAACTTGGAAAAAAAGCACAGATTAATGACAATTCATTCTTTCCCAAACATTGCAGACTGGTGTCAATAATTATCATTATTAATGAATTACGTTTACCTATTGTAAAACGCTTCAATGACTTTGACAAAAGATTACAATGTAGACAAATGATTACAAGTGACTGGGAATAGAAAAACGTCATAATGACGTCAGCAAAATGATGTTTTTGACGCTTACAATACAAATGAAGATGTTTGATGAGGAGTGAAGTAATATAGCTGTCAAAACAAAGCAGATTTGTTATCAGATAAGTAAATTATATATATTTTGATTATATTTTTTTGCTGAATAACTATATTTTGAAGCATTTTATAATAATTATTGATTAATTAAAATAAATATAAAACACCAGAAAGTAGCCTTTACATTTTACAGTGTTAGTTTAATGATTTCCATTCAGGAATAACTGATAGATTTGTACAATATATTGTATTTCAAGGTAAAAATAATTCATGCTTCAGCCACTCTTATGATTGTGTGTGGGTAAATTAAAAGGGGAAAAAGGGGGGTAGGTACATTATTTGAAATGTCATGAAAAGGCTGAAGTGATATTCATGTTATTAATCTTGCTCTATTGATATTTTAATAAAAACAACATTTATTAAATTAAATTATTACATTGTATTATACCTGTTAGAAACTGTTTAATCTTGAGTGTTTATTTATAAAAACAAATATCAAGGACTTTTGATTCTTTGTGGAGTGATTTTTGATTTTGCAGGGGGAAACTCAGATGCATTTATTGATTAAAAGATCTGTTCAACTGTGAAGAATTTCAAGCAGAACAACTGCACCAAGATGTTATTTAGCATTTCTAGTTGGAAGTCCTGATACAGCAATTTTAATTACAGACAGGAAGAGAAGTTTACTTATGATAATAACACAAAAAATGAAAATTCAAAAAAATCCTTTTAAATTATTTCATGAACTTTAGATGAACAGTTCATGAACTACAAGTGGACAAACAATGTTCATGAATTAAATTACTAATGAACAGTTCATAAACACAGTAGTTCATGTGTTCATGAATGATTCATGGACTGGTATGGTTCATGAACAAATTCATGAATCATTCATAAAAAATTCATGAACTATACATGAACAGGACATGAACTACAAATGGACAAGCGTGTTCATGAACTATAAAATCATGAACAATTCATGAATAATAAAAGTTCAAGAACTATTTTTGTTCATGAACTTTAATGAACTAAAGAGTTCATGAACTCTTTCTGTTCATGAATAGTTCATTATTCACTGGTTAATGAACGTGCTTGTCCATTTGTAGTTCATGTCTAGTTCATTAACTGTTCATGAATCTTTTATGAACAATTCATGAAATATGTTCATGAATCATTCATGAATCATCCATGAACATTCATCAACTATTCATAATCATTTCGCAGGGTTGAGCATAGTATGAAAGGAAGAAAAGCCAATGCAAAGCACGAAGTCAAGCCAGCATAAGATAGGCCTACATGTACATAAGAACTTTTGACAATGACAATTTTAGAACAATGACCAGAGAATCGAGAAAAAGATATTATTGCAAAATTACTAAACTGCTAAATGTTCAAAAAGCTATCAGACTAAAAAAAATATCTGCAAATAAGTAAAAATTATGTATGATTATCACTTTGCTCCATTAGATTTGTCTGTCTTCAGTTTAAAAATAGATCTGAAAACACATAGATTAAGGAAGGGTTTGGATTAAATCCTAGATCAAATAGTGTACAATTTTGCTAGATCTTAATGAAAGTGATTGTAAATTCATATTTCACAGCTACATTTGTATCATGATTAAATGATTAAAAAATATTTTAAACTTAAATGTCTGTATTTGCTTTTGGTTTTCAAAAAACCTCTCAAGGACACTTATTTCAATATTCATGGTTAATCTAGAATATTCAACCATTCAACATTCATGGTTATTCTAGATTATTCAACCATTCAAATGACAATATTCATGGTTATTCTAGAATATTCAACCATTCAATATTCATGGTTATTCTAGAATATTCAACCATTCAATATTCATGAAATATTCACATTCAAGGTTATTCTAGAGTATGTATTTAGCATTCAATATTGGGATGGATATATATTCTATCATTCATGGTGATTCTAGAATATTCTATCATGCATTATTCAAAGACATCCTATTTCATTTTCATGAATATTCTATAGATAATTATTCATGTTAATTCTTGGTTATTCAGTTCATACAATATTCATGTATATTCAAGCTTATTCAGTTCAAACAATATTCATGTATATTCAAGGTGCCATTTAACATTCATGAATATTCATGAATATTCATGAACTGTTACCTTGAATATTCATGAACATTCATGAATATTATTCATGAATATTCATGAATTGTTCATGAATATTCATGAATAATTCAAGGTCAGGAAAGCAGGGTAAATTTTCGTAAATCTTAATAATCTTTTACAAAAATCATCTCCTCTGAAACTACTAGGCCAAGTTCATTGTAGATAAAGATTATTGTAAGCAGCAAGAATGTTCAGAAAAGTAAGATGTACAAACACATCACCATCACCAAAACACAATTTTGTCATGAATCCATCTGCATCCTTTGTTTAATATTCACATAGACCAAGGTGAGCAACACAGGCTCTTTAGAGCCTCTAGTTTTAATTCCCACATTTGCGCAGAACTCAAAAATCTA
The DNA here is from genome assembly GCF_036588685.1 of Mytilus trossulus. Taxonomy (NCBI): domain Eukaryota; kingdom Metazoa; phylum Mollusca; class Bivalvia; order Mytilida; family Mytilidae; genus Mytilus; species Mytilus trossulus. Next base: position 37,813,779 of record NC_086382.1, on the reverse strand, counting down.
CAGTCTTTGTCCCCTTTCACAGGTACACGCAATACCTGCCTCATATTAAAGTCTAATAGGATTGTAAATATTTACCACCTTGCTGTTTCTTTACTTGACTGTTTCACTACCAGTTTCAAGTCAGTTAAACATATTGGTTTGATAAAAAATATTGCAATTTGATCAACTGCTGAAGGTGGAGATAAATACTGACAAGTCACAGTAACTGCTCTCAAACACTGCTCATGGCAAATATAATATAAATGGTTTTCTGTAAAATTTCACAGCAAGCAAAACCTAGTGTTACATTTTGTATCTACATGTAATTAGCATGGAAATTGTTATAACAGTGATTAAGGGGATGAGTGCTTACAGATGCAGTTGAAAATAAATTAAACTGCTGTTGATATCATTTATGTGCATGTATGTATCTTCATTTTTTTGCAGGATTGACAAGATGTACATGAAATACAGAGACAGACTTGAGAAAGAAAATAAAGAGGTTTGACCTGTTTATTATTAAAATCAAATGTGTCTGTTAATTGTTATTCATGAATCTACATTATTTTGAGGTTCAACAGTGGACATTTTTTTTATATTGTACGTACTTCTGTTTTTAACAATCTCAATTATCTAGAAAGTACATGTATTGTTTAAAGAAGAAGAATATTTTATTCAAATCATGGGCCTAGAATAACTATTATTTGGCCAACAGCATAATTTATATGTTTTAGACTAGAAAACAATGAAAGAGCAGGAAGAAATATTTAAAAAAAAGTTGAAATGATTTATGTCATAATTCTATTTGGATAGAATTCTCTTTAGGTGGAAGGTACATAAACTGTAATACAAAAAAAGTTAGCAACATCTAACAATTTAAAATTGTACTTTTGTCCTTGTATTCATATAAATTTGATGAGTAGAATTCTTTGGTAAACATGCTGCTATGATATTATGCATAAAGGCTCTTTCTGATTATGTTCACACCTTTTTACATTACATAGCATGTACATATGTGTGCTTTCAGAGTTTTGACGTCAGTATCCAAACTTCAGTGAAATCTTGTTGGAATGAAGTAGATAAACAGTGTCAAGAATACAAGCCATTTACCAGTACATCCACCAAACCCCAGGGAAAATCAGGATGGAAGATTGTAAGAGTGTTTGTCTCATCCACATTTACTGATTTCTTTAATGAACGAGAAATTCTGGTTAAAAAGGTAAATATTTTCTCAATAATTTTAATTGTTTTTGCTGTACCCTGCAATTTATTGGGATTGATTTTGATTGAATTTTGGTGTTTAAACGCCACTTTTAAGCACCACATTTAGGCCATTTCAAGGCAGCCAGTTTTTACTGGTGGAGAAAGTCAGAGTGCCAGGAGAAAACAACTGACCTTTGATAGGAAGACACTCTGTGAGTCAATTAAGATTGTGAGACATAGAGAAGCTAATATGGCTGTGTCTTCAAATAATTGTACATGTATAAAGCTTTATATTTCTGAAGGTAATAAATCTGGAAATAATTTATTGAAGTTTCTGGTGTGCCATTCATAAATGGCTCTTGACTCCATTTTCATTGTTGTGAAATTGATTTTTAAAGAGCCGTGGTGTAGTGGTTAGTGCATCAGACTACTAACACAAAGGTTCCTGGTTCGATTCCCGTTTGGGATGAAAATTTCAGAAACTCAATTTTCGGCTCTCCCTTGACACCATTTGCGAGTATGGTCTTGAGGAAACGATGATAGTCCGTCGGACGGGGACGATAAATGGCTGACCCGTGTTAAGAGAGAGCCATATCTCTTGCACGTTAAAGACACCCTTGTAGATTTCGAAAAAGAGTAGGCTAATGCCGCTACAAGGCAGCACTCGCACCCGCAAAGTGGAAAGGGATTAATATAAGTTGCAAAACTTGTTTCCCAATCCACTATAAATAAATATGTTTAAACTAAACTAAACTAATTGATTTTTAAACTTTGAAAATATATTACTTGTAATATAACTTTTGATCAGTGGTGGAAATAATTTTACTGTAGATTTTTCCAGAACTAAGAGAATGGTGCAAGTTGAGACATATACATCTGATAGAATGTGATTTACGATGGGGAGTTCCAAAAGAGGCCACAACACAACTTGTCATCGATACATGTTTAGAAGAGTTGAATCGATGTCATGAGGATACCAATGGACAGCCTTTCTTTTTAGGACTGATTGGTAAAAGGTGAAGGTTAAAGCAAAATTATAAATATGATGTCATGTAAAATTAAATTTCTAGTTTTTGAATACCCCCCCCCCCCCCCCTTCAAATGGCATATTTCAAAATATAAAAATTGCACATTTGAAAAATGTCAAAATGTAAATAGATGTCATCTAACCCTTGATGATTGATAAACTTACAGATGATACAATGTAACCTGTAAAAAATATTTGTGGATTGAGTAAAACTATGGTTTCATGGACACATGCGCTTCATAATAAATTGTGACACGATCAACTCTTTTACAGCCCTATAAAATAACAATAATGAGCATTCAATACTTAAATTTACATTTTCATGCTACAACCTTGTATTACAACTTAAGTGTTTCAAGCACATGCTGTTAGAAAAGTTTGAAAAAATTGGAAATAAAATCATATAGTGGAATTCCAATCAATTGTTCAGCCAATAAAAGTACAGATTGTTATGAAACATTATACTTATTTAGTCTCTTGTGGAGGATTGTCAATCTTCTTATTTTTTATTTATAATGTACTGTGAATTCACTTATTTTCGTGGGTATCAATTTTTGTGGATTGCTGAAAACTTGCATATTCGGGGAAATTTGATTTTGTGGTTTTGCCAATCTCTGTTTACAAAGCCTATTGAAAATATGCTATTCGTTGAACATTTGAATTTGTGATTTACCTGTACCCCTGAAACCATGGAAAATTGGTATCCAACGAATAATAATGAATCCACAGTAGTTATTATAAAATTAATTGTATATTTTCACCTCTGTTTTAGATATGGATGGATACCAGACAAAACAGACATTTCTGATGAATTAAACGAGAAATTTCAGTGGGTTGACAACACTTCCATAACATTCATGGAAATACTTCATGGGGCATTAAGGTAAGTACATCTCACATAAGATTTTACTCATATGAGAAAAAACTTGTCAAACCATATCAGTGAATAAATAGGGCTTGTCTGACTGTAAACATGAAACATTTTCTACATCTACATCTATATCGTTGAAATGCAATAGGTCTAAGACCCATCACGCTAGTATTAATTTGGTCATTCAATATGGTGCTCATCAAAAACGCATTTACATGTATTTTGTGCAGGTAGTTGCCCTTATGTTACAATCACTTTTAGTAACAAAAAAAACCTATAGTTTGCAAAATATTCATACCAGTAAAATAGTTCTTGGTTAGAATCCCCAGTGTAAAGTTTATGGGTTGAAATCTTAAAAATAACATCTGATTAAATTATTGACTTTTTCAGCTATTGTTAACCTTTAAGACAATGCCATGATCATCAATTAAATAGTATTTTGTGTTATGGTTTTGCTATATTTATTTGTTTATTTTTTGATTTATTAAACAATATTGCTATTTCAGATGCAAGAGTCCAAATGCTGCCTTTTTCTTCAGATCAGATGAAGTGATTGATTCTATCCCTGACATAGCTTTAAAACGATTTATAGATGAAGAAACCCTGAGCAAACAGCACCTTATTGTAAGCTTTGCAACATCTTGGAACTTTACCTCGGACATATATATATTTAAGTGTACAATGGTTGAACTGTTCGATTTACCTATCTGATAATAACTGAAATTTGATGTTTTTGATATTTAATATTTTCAAATATTTATATTGTTGACATTGTTTTAGAAAAAAGTTAAGGGGAAAACAATTTTAAAATGATATGACTAAGAGTAAGAGGAGATAACTTTGTTTTTTCTGTAAACTTATTTTTCAGTGCTTTAATGATATTTGGGTTTTTTTTATAACATAGATTTTGTTGACATTATAAAAAAAGATTTTTTTAGGCTCTGAAAAAACAATTAAAGAAGAGATTTCCAGATCAAGTTTATGATTATAATTGTAAAGTGGATGGTATGCAAGACACTGCAGGAAGAGAGAGGGTAGGTGCGGTGCTATACACTTAGAAATGATGACAAGGTTTTTATTAATGCTCATAATGTGGCAAGGCAAGTATCACAATAAAAAGAACATACATTCTGATACTTATAGTTATATAAATGTATAAAATTGAGAATGGAAATGGGGAATGTGTCAAGGAGACAACAACTCGATCATAGAACAGACAACAGCAGAATTTCACCAACAGGTCTTCAATGCAGCGAGAAATTCCTGCACCCAGAGGCATCCTTCAGCTGGTCCCTAAACAAATATATATACTAGTTCAGTGATAATGAACGCCATACTAAACTCCAAATTGTACACAAGAAACTAAAATTAAATACAAGATGTAATCAAAAATAATATAAATGAATGCACATTTTTGTCTTTTCCTCAAAAATGACATTTATAAAAGCACACAATTATTTCTGAATTTATTGTTATTGTAGTCCATAGCAAAAAAAAATGAAAAGAACACTATGTAATTTTTTTGTATTCAAAGTCCTTTTCTGTAATTATTGTCATCAAGAATACTCAAAGCCAAGTATTTGAAAGCCAAGGATGTTTAAGAACCTAAATATGTGAAGAATGACCAAATAATATAAAATTATTGGCTTTTCTATCAAAGGTCAACTTTGCTTGCAAAAAAAAAAAAAAAATTAATACAGATTTTATAAAATTTACACAAAGGGATTACCTTAAATATTAGTTACTATTTCTAAATATAACCAGGTAGATTTTTTATGCAGTGAATTGCATGTTAATATTATGAATTATCTCCCTTGACAACCTTCTGCATTATTATTACATAAAAAAAATGAGGCTTGTAACTTACTGGAGTATTTAAATTTTAAACTTCAGCTTAGATTTTACCAATCCATATGTTTACATTTTGTTTATTGGGCAATTAAAAGTTGTTTAGCAGAAATTCTAATCTTGTCATAAGGTTACAAGAGCGCAATTATTTGTTTACATTTTACCGGCAAGTTTTTTACCCCAAGATGGTACTCAGAATAGAATCCTATACGGCTTCTGATTGGTTGATAGAGGATTGGAATTACATTTAATCGAAAGCTTATCCAATTAGGTTTAAAAATTGCCGAAAATCATATTCACATTTTACGAAGTAAAGAAAATATCTTCAATTTCGGCACGTAGGAGCCATTAAAAATATGCCTTTTTCATTATTATAATAAAGCGAAAAAAGTAGACGATTTTTTTCAACTGCATTTTAAGTCAATTTGAGCCGCATGACCCTATATTTTTTTTGGTTGTAATGCAACACTGGCATTTGTAGTAACAGGAACTGCCACCGGTTTTTCCCTAGTTTGTGTAGTCTTCGAGAAAAAAATATGGAACACTAGTGGTACCCTATGGAAAATGCATTACGAATAATTGCGCTCTTGTAACCATAAGTGAACATCAAACAATATATTTGCATTGTGCCTTTAAGTAAAAATGGGTTCTAAACCAAGAGCTGCAAACCAGGGATTTTTCTTACACTTTTAATCATGCAATAGCATTAAAATGATTATATCCCTTCTGACTGTTTTAGCTAACACTTCTCTTTAGTAAGTTTGACCAAAACTCCGACATATAACAACTTTCTGCTATACTTTTTAGGTTAAGTTTTCTGAACTCGATAAATTTTCTGACCAAGTATTAGACTTCTTCAAGACAGCAATTACAAATATGTATGACAACAACAAAACCAGTGAATATGATGAAGAAGAAATTGGTTGGTATTGTTGATTTATAAAAAAATATATATATTGTTCCTACAAATATTACATGAAAAAAGAGATATACGTATGACGTCGATCTGTATCTCTTTATTCACTGTTTGTTTCACTGTTTGTAAAATGAATTATATTTATAATTTTGAATTGTATATTTCTGATTATTCTGCAATTGGCTTTGTGAGCTTGACAAAGTTCAAATACCCTGTGCACAAATACAAAGTTTAGAATGGTCATTAATATTGAAATCGGGACACTCTAGTATGAATTAATTGTTAATCAGGCTTCACAGGAGATGTGGGATCATATTTCTTGTCCATGGTCTATATTACCTTTGACTAAAAAAATGTCAGAAAATATAAAACCGTGACATGGAATAGGAGTTAATATCCCCTGTTAAGATCTAGAATGAAATATTTAATTGTTCATTGTTCATTGGTTTCCTTCCCTTATTTTATCTTGGCTCATCTTTTTTGTTATTTTACTCACTACTGTTTACTTTCCATGCTAGTAGTCAAGGTCGTTAAAAAAAACCTTGTTGTCCTCACTTTCATTTCTACACCTCTTTATTTATGTTTGATCATGACAGATACAAGAAATATGCTGAAACAATTTTAGTCTTTTGTAGAGGAAGAGAATCAGAAATTTTACATAGAAAATAAATCTGAATTAGTAGTTGGACAAGATAACTTACTGAAGACCTTGACATCATACTTGAAGGGGGAGCCACTTTCAGATATACTGGAATCGGAGGACAGCAAAAGTTTTGTTAGTAAGTAATATTTATCATACCTTTTAGATTTAAACAAATATAGAGTTTTTTTTTACGGTTACAACTAATTAATTTTATCCACAACTCAGAATAAGTGTTGAAAGCAGGTGGTAAAGAGAAATTTTTTATGCAACATATTTACAGTAAGTACGCCCCTGATTTAGGGAACAAGGGCATTAAGCGTTACCCTTGACCTTCCTTCCTTCTGTCCATACTGTTTTGGTAAAAAAATTAGCACTTTAACTTCAGTTTCCCTCATCCAAATTTTAGGAAACAAGTACACATGCTAAGAATCAAAACACACAGACAGAGTTAAATTTTAGCAGTATGTTGTTAACCGTGCTAGAGTTGTGCCCCTTTATAATTTTGAAAATTGCAAAACTTTTAGTTGCTGTACCCTTTTTTAAATTTGTCTCAGACAGAGTTAGAATTTGGGCATTGAGTCATTTACTGTTTTAGAGTTATGCTCCTGTTATAAAAAAGAAGATGTGGTATGATTGCCAATATAACAACTATCCACAAAAGACCAAAATGACACAGACAACTATAGGTCACCATGTTAGCATGGAAAATAGAAAAAGATGGATCAGGATCATTCCTAACCTCAGGCATATCTTTCTTTTCTTTCTTTTATGTTTTTGTGCTTGAAGCTTATTATTTTTTTATTTTTTTTCTAAAGTGGCTATTTAATTTCCCACACAGCTGCACTTATCCCCCTTAAACAACTTTCTTAGAAAAAAAATCATACTCTTTTTACCCACATTTACAACGACCTTCTTGAAAAGAATCACATATTATTTTTGTGTAACACATTATTTTCGGAGATGAATCTGTACTTTTATATTACTGAATAGACCAAAAATTAAAAAAAAACTTTAAATATTGCTGTTTACTTTCAAATATCAATTCCATATTGAGCGGTTTGGCAACTTGCTTTAAAAGCTTTAAGTCAACTCTATTTCCAAAGTTCAAAAGTTTAAATTGACTTTACCTAAAAAAAGAACTATCTGCTTGGAAACATAGTAAAAAAATATTTAATTAATCTAAAACATAAATCTTGTATAGTTGTTTTACTTTAATACATACGTAATTTAATCTTCCTAGGAGATCCAAAATTTTGGGGAGAAACTGTGCCAGAGGATAACAAATTAATGTGTATAAAAGGTCATCCGGGATATGGGAAGTCCACACTCTTATCCAAGGTCGTAAATGATTTCCTCAAGGTCAGTTTAGATATATATTGTGTCATTGAATATTATATGAGTATAGAAAATGAAGTGAAGCAGACAAATTTCTTGCAAACATATGAACTCATGCAGCAATTTGTTTGAAAATTTAAATTTTGAAATTTAGGTTTAAAAAAGAGATAAGGTAATTATAATCTGGAGAATATAATTTTGCCATTTTGATTATGAATTATAATAAAAGTATTCAGTATATATCCTCAACTATATGTTATAAACCAGAGGATTTAACACTGGATTTTTCAAAACTTTAGATGGTTTGCAGACATTGATAAAACTGATTTTATGAATAGGAGAGATTATGGTGAAATGTAACATTCAGGAGAGTTTTTCTCAAATTTAGTTTTAAGAATTTGTAAACATATTGATATTGCTTTAAATTATTTCTTTTCTTGTTTTTTTATTAAAGGATGGTTATGTAGTATTTTACCATTTTGTTGGATGTTCAGCTTCAAGCAAAAATACAGAGACTTTGTGTAAGAGACTAGTCAGAGCACTGGAAAAGAAAGTTCTTAGTAAGATTTGTTTATCTATTTAGCTTTTTAGCAACTAAGTAGAGTCTGGCAGTTGTCTGGTAATTATATTCATCCATTAACTTAACTTATTAAGGTGGTTCCTAACACTACAGGGGGATAAATCTGTAAAATCAGCTAAACATTTTAATTACGTTGTTTTGTTATGGGAATATCATTAAAAAGGTTGGTTCAAATTTTTTGAAATCTTTATATTTTTGTCAAAGGGTCAAAGTAAATACTTTGTCAAAATTTTATGAAAATTAAATGAGCCAAATTAATTTTAGTGAAGGTGTTGGATACCACCTTAACTTAACTAATTCACTTAAAAATTTGTCTAAAGTTAATGGGTTTTTTTATAGCTCAATGGATAGTTTTCATTATAAAACTTATGTACATATACTTTTTTCTGAAGAAAATTCTTTAATTTATTCATATTTAGAAGTTTACTTCCAGGAAGCAATTCCCCCGACATATTTTCCGTATGCAAAGTGACCTCAGTGTGACTCATCTCGTTAAATTCTGGTGGTCGCAATACGCATGGATGTCCTTAAAATAAAATATTATCTGAATGAACATGTTAAACATGTGCTCAATTTCCATGCTTTTTGTTGATTGTTTACAACAGGTGACAATGGTTAAACTTCAGCTTCAAAACGTGAACTTTAATTACCTGCCATATTTTCACAACAGCTCTGACCAATTGAAAAAAAATTGACGATTATACGAAATTTATGCAAAAAAATGATAAATTCGTGCACAGAAGACTAAGTTTATAATGTTCAAGAATTGGAAGAACATTATTTTTCACTGGTCACTCGTTTCTTATGACTTTAAACATGTGATATGGCAAATATGAACTGGAAAACAAATGAACAATACTATTGGTAAAATTTCATAACTTTCAGTATACGTTTTAGAAAATCAAGACTGATAAAATTTAAGACAATTTTTCTCATACAAAGCACTATTTCAAATATGCTAGATCAATTCATTTGGAATTTGTAGAAAAAGTTTTATCAGTTTTCAAAATTTTGTTATTTGTCATTCCTGAGTTATGAGACTTTTAACAGTCAAATGTAAAGCATTGGAACAGATTAAAAAAATAAACCACCACCTAGAACATGTATTTTCTTCCAAGACCCCTACCTAGAGAAAAATATAATTTATATATGTTTAAGGTGGTACCTAACACTACAGGGAGATAACTCTGTGAAATCAGCTAAACGTTTAAATTATGTTGTGTTGTTAAGGGAAAATTTAGCTTCTCAATGATCAAAATAAATGTTTGTTAAACTGCTATGTAACCAGTGTAATTTTTCTGACAATACGATTGGTTCAAAATTTTTGAAATTTTTATATTTTTGTTAAAGGGTGAAAGTAAATACTTTGTCAAAATTTTATACAAATTAAAGGAGCCGAATTAATTTTAGTGAAGGTGTTGCGTACCACCTTAAGGATATTCATTTGTATGTTTTTTCTGCAGAGCTTTTTAACTGAGATATGAACTATTATGCCTTCTTCAATATTTTCTATTTTATTTTTCAAACAAATTCAATATGCATATGATGGTTGTATCTATTCACACTTTATAGAATAGGAAGACTTAAGTTGTGTTGCCATGATCTGAGTATTATGTTAACGTTTGCAGTTGTATTGACCTACTTGCCATAAAAAAAAATCTTCACTTTTTAACAGAAAAAGATGAAAACACAAATCATGCTATAGACAGTGAAGAAGGTTCTATACAAAGTTCAATGGAAAGGCTGAAAGGTCTTCTGCCAGTTTTGAGAGAACAACAAGCAAAGCTTTGTATTGTTATAGATGCTGTTAATGAGGTAAGCATTTAACTGTACAGATTGTTCCAGAACCGGAAGATTTTTTTGGATAATAAGGACATACTATATGTAGATGTGAAATTGGACAGGAAATTATAATTTAAATTTTTTTCTTAGAGTTATTTATTTTATCCCAGTGGCAGATCTAGGAGGGATGGGGTTCCAGGGCTGGCAACCCCCCTTTTCAACATGGCTGTATCTGCCCCTGTGTCCAGTGACAATGTTGTGGAGTGGGGTATGTGAGGGCGCTCACTAAGGTTCTTTAATTTCTGATGAGTTTGGTAATCCGACTTCTGTAACCATGTACAGAAAACTAAAACTGTATAAGTCTTTCATATCTACAATTTAAGAGCAAATTTCCTTCAGATGTCTCTTTTCTAAATGATATATATGTTTCTATCTGCTAACAAAGATTGCTGATATTATGATAAAAAAAACCTGATAATATATATAAGTGAAATTAAATTCATACTATTAAAACAGTACAGTGTAATAGAATATACATTAAGAATGATATTCTGTGTCTATAAATAATAAATAAATATTGCTGTATTTGAATATAAATAAAAAAACAGTTATTAACAATCACTGCTAGGGATTTAAAAATTGTGCAGCGCATTACGGGTAATGTTTAATGCATGCGTGGTTCATGCATGTGTTGACTCATTTATTTTCTTCTAATAAAATTGAGAATAGAAATGGGGAATTTGTCAAAGAGACAACAACCCCATCATAGAACAGACAACAACAGAAGGTCACCAATAGGTCTTCAATGCAGCAAAATTCCTACATCTACTAGGTATACTATAAAAGTTTATAATTTATTTAAGCTTCCAGATTGTAACACTTATAACCACCTGTCATGGCTGCCACCAAGATTCCCAGGTAATATTAAATGCATCATTAGCTCTGCAGATACCCATCCACCTACTATTGCAAGGTTGACTGAACACAGTTGTTATGTTTGTGAAGTTGGACCAATCAACAAAGAGGCTGCAGAGGTTATAGTCTCAAAAACTTTGAAGAAATTTAACAAGGTATGCAATATGAAGTAATGCAAGTAAAACAAAAACATATGTACTTTTAAAGACTTGTTGAGAAGGAATTAAAACTTTTCCCCAGAATCATTACCTGTTTATTTGGGTATTTAAATTTTTGCAACATGAATTATCCCATTGAATAAATGAAATAGCTTTATGTTTGTATAATGGAGTTCATTTCAAAGGGAACCTTTAGATATTGATTCATGAAAAACTAATTACTTATTTGTTTGGTTGTACAAAAAATGAACACCCATTGATGAAAATACATTTTGACATTGCAATTGACAGCTCTTCATCTACAGTAATATTATTCCATTATTGTACAATTAATAAAATTATCAGCTTTTAATGATTTGACTTTTTTTTAACTTTAAAGCAACTGGATAAAGACCAGCTATCTTTTATTGTAACAAGACCATGTGCTACAAACCCTTTATGGCTCACCATGCTATTAGAGGAACTTAGAATGTTTGGAGATTTCAGGACATTAGACAGCAAGATAGAAAAAGTATCTGATTCTGTAGACAGTCTGCTAACAGACATTGTAAATAGAATCATTTCAGAGGATGAAACAGGCCTAGTGAAAAAGGTATTTATAGTAAAAAGTAAAAACACAAAAAAATACTGAACTCCAGGAAATTTCAAAAAGGAAAGTCCAAAATCAAAAAGTGGCAAAAAAAGTGGCAAAATGAAAAGTCCAAACACATCAAAGGAATGGATAACAACTGTCATATTTCTGACTTGGTACAGACATTTTCTTATGTAGAAAATGGTGGATTGAACCTGGTTTTATAGCTAGCTAAACCTCTCACTTGTATGACAGTCACATCAAATTTCATTACATTGTCAACGATGCGTGAACAAAACAAACATACTCAATAAGTAAAAATGTCAAAAATAGGGGTACAACAGTCAACATTGTGTTATCATCTTAACCACTATAAAAACAACAAATGTAACGAAGAAGCACAAAAAGGCATACATCAAATTTAACATCCTCATTTTGCTTATCTTATACGATTTTATTTATCTATGTAAAATCTACCCGTACAGGATTTCTATCTCTCTCTCTCTCTATCTCCGGTGTTCAAACTACTTTACTCTTAATCTTATATTTGTATATTTAAAAAAAAAATTGCTTCCTAATAGAAAGATTAGATAATATCTATAGATTTACATATGATATATTTGTTAAATTGGAAGTTATAAATAATAAAATTTTTTTAAAAAAATACGATGCTTGAGCAAACAGTTTTACAAGCAAAGCAATCAAACCAACCAAACCTTTAAGCTACATGCATTTGGAAAATAGCTGTAAAATCTGACCTGATTACTATTGAAATTGATGTTTGTTGAAGGTTGTGCAGTGATCTGTGATAGTTTAAATCTATGTATTCTGGGCTATTTTTAAAAGTTGGTTTTATTGACAATATGACATCTCCTTATTTTCAATTGTTTAAGTCTTTATAGATTGAATCAGTTATGTTTTTTAGCATACTTTTCACAAATCTGGGCCAATCCCCCAGCTTAAAACGAATCTTATTCACAATTCCCATTTCATTTATATATATTCACACTAATAAAACTAAATGAAAATCATATTTTAAATTTTTTGTGTAAGTCATATAGTTAATGCCCCTTTAATGCTATATTGATCAGAATTAATTGAAATCCAATTTCAGAGTCTTTGTTTACTGGCCTGTGCAATTGAAAGCATACAGTTACATGACCTGTCTTATATGTTGGGAGATATCAGCAACAAGGAACCAGTAGCACCATTGTACTGGTCCCAAACAAGGAGAGTTTTGAGTCCATACATTAAAGAAATAGGAGTCCAGTCCAATATATCATTTTATCATATGGAAATTAGACGGGTAAGTTCTAAACATAAGAAGAAAAAAAAAGTTATGTATAACTGGTTATTTGGAAATTTTATTTATTACTTAAATCAAAAGGTAGCTATCTTACAATTCATTGTGTTAATGACATTGATTAATCCAATCAACAAGGTTAACCTCATAAAGTAAATTGATCATGTGGTGTTAACAATCTGGTTTGAAGTGATCAAACACCTGGAATTTTATACACCACAGAAGAGATTTTACAAGTCCTTTATCTGAAAATTTTAGCACTGCAGACAAAAATTGTAGCACCATGGTTATGCCAATAGAACCATACTAAAAAATTATACATCACAGGATCGTTGTCCTTTAAAGGCCTAGGAGAAAACTAGGCTATTTATGCATGTGCATTTATGCTCTTGTTTTAAGAAATTATTTCAATGAACCTCATATTTTTTGTACACAGGTCATGGTTCTTGTTATATATTGGTTTTCAGGATCAAGTCCCACATTTCAGCTAGCTTGAACTAATTTGTTACACCTTTTTAGTTGTTTTTAAAAGCAATCTAAAATTTAGAAAATGTTAATATTTCCTGTGACTAGATAGATTAAAAAAAATATTTACTTTCGTGTTATATCAGTTTGAATGATGTAACTGTTTCTTTTTAGATTGTCATCCAGCTGTTAATCACCAATCACGGAAGAGAATGGTACAGATTGTTAGCCTTGTATTATACAAAATGGTGTCCTGATGAAAGGTCAAGGTCATTGTTTGCACCAACATACTGTTTGAATGCCAATCTAAAAGCAGAGTAAGTAACATTGGTACTATAAAAAGATTATGGTTTCAATATATTGTCCAATGGGTAATATTCTGAAAAATCTTTATTTGAAACTTCGGGATGCTCTTAGGGGAAATTAAAAAGAGGATTTAAAATTGATACTATAAGTTGGAAGAACATTAGTTATAAGGAAAAAAAGAAGCTAAAAATATTGATATGTTATGGAGCTCCATTTGAAGATACATGTAATTGATTTTAAAAAAAATGGCAGGAAAGTATTACTCATGTACCTTTACCTTATATTTGCATTGGTATTATTTGGATCTGAAATCGAAAGAAAAGAAATCTATAATTTTGGTGAATTTTGATAAATGACCTTTGGTAAATATGGGTGAGGAAATTCTCACTACATTGAAGACCCATTGGTGGCCTTGGCTGTTGTCTGCTCTATTGTCGGGTTGTTGTCGCTTTGACACATTCCCCATTTCCTTTCTCATTTTATTTCAAGTGCTGTTGAAGTCTAGAATGAATAAAAAGATGGGTGTTCTGTGGCAAAATATTTTACCATGTATTGAAGGGGGAAAAAGGGGATTCTGAACTTCAGACACATCTGAAACCTCAGCAAACAACTCTGGGGCTAGGTTATAGGGTTGATCCTGACAGTACATGATCATATATTTATTTAATTTATTAAATCAGATTGCTAGAATTTTATGACAAAGATCCAGCAGCTGAACTTATACAAGATTGGTTTAGAAGTCAACATTTCAAGGTGAGAATTGTTTTAATATTTAATGCATATAAAGTATATAAGTGTGAATATAAAACAGAAGATGTGGTATGATTGCAAATTGAGACAGCTGTCCACAAGAGACCAAAATGACACAGACATTAACAACTATAGGTCACTCTACCGCCTTCAACAACGAGCAAAGCCAATACCGCATAGTCAGCTATAAAAGGCCCAGATATAACAATGTAAAACAATTCAAACGAGCAAACTAACAGTCTTATTTATATAAAAAATGAACAAAAAACAAATATGTAACACATAAAACAAACAACAAAAAAATGAGTATAAATTGTAATCCTATAACCATTTCTAGGTTCTTTGACTACTGTTTTCTGTGTTTAATAGAAACTTATTTCAAAAATAACATTATTAGATCAATTTATTACCTTTTAATGAAAGTGGTATGTGAACACGTTATCGCTATAATTTTTGATTGCCAATCTGCCTAAGAATTGGGCAGTGGTGAAAACATGACAAAACAAAAACCTGTTTAACTTTACACTACTTAAAGTTCAGAATATAATAGTGTGAGAATATATCATTCATTTCCTTTTCTTGTATTATAAGATATGATTTGGTTGAAAGTACAAGAAATTAACAATTAAGGGGAGATAATTTGCTATATTCTAACCAAAAGATATCTAGATATGTTTAGAATAGTCAGACACACTGAAACGAAAGACCTACCATTTATGTCTCAGGTTGGGGGAAATTTAGAAAAGGATGGTTAGGTCAGCAGGTCTTTTATTGCCATGTTTTGGAAATTCTTCTAAATTTTGTATGCATTAATATTGGGATTGTTGAACAAAAGAGAAAAAAGTCAAAATTAATTATAGCGTAAGAAATTGCTGTATACAAATGATGCTGTCAAAATTTCAAATTTTTCTTTTTTTTCCCATACCTATCCTGTATTTATTTTTTCACCAATGACAACCTTATAAATTTGCTGAATATATATACATTATACAATATTTGTTTGTACCATTTCAGAATTTGAGATGTCAATCACAAGCAAGTGTCACGCCACAATTATTTCCTGTTGTTATTTGTCAGTTCTGTTCAACGAAAACATGTCGAAAGAAGTTCAGGAGACAGTATAAAGACTGTTGTGTTGTATGTAAAAGTTCTTTGACGTTTAAGAATGCTGTGGCAAATTTGTGCAATTTTCATGCTTTTGGTCACAGTGACAAAATTGGGAAGTGTTTATATTGTAACATGATAGTACCTAAAGAAAATAAGAATGTGAAAAATATGATGGGAAACGTAGGCAAATTATGTATGAGTTGTAGCTTTGGACATGATCAAAAAAAGTGTGCTATGGTGTCTATTAAGTGATTTATGATTGATTGAATTATAAGTTTGGACCTGTTCACAAAAGGTGTGCTATGGTGTCTATTAAGTGATTTTAAGATTGAACGAGTAATAGTTTTGGATCTGTTCACAAAAGGTGTGCTTATCCTATGGTGTCATTTAACTGATTTTATGATTTATGAATAATAAGCATTACTCTCTTTGCTAGATATTCATGGAATTTTATGAAATTGCATTATAAGGAAAAATCATTGATGTCTCTTTTTCACTAAGGGATAAGTCTTGATAGCCATTTGAACCTTTGGCTGTTGAATTGTAGGTCTTTAAATGGTCACTTAAATGTAAATTGTTCATTCAATATAATTACATGTAATTTGTAAATGAGCCTCCTGGTTGGTTTTTTGATTATGTGATTACATGGTCAATTTTATAGTGATTATATCATTAGCAGACCAAATGTTTCATGATTATTTGATAATATAAGACTATTTTGGAATATTTGATTATCTTAAAAAAATAGTTATGATGATGTGATTTTTTGATTACTTGGAGACCCCAATGTAATTAGAAACTTTTATTGTTTTCTATTTATACTTATATTGTAAATATATTTCTGTTAGCCAATCTATTATTTGCTTATATATATTGTATCTCCTGTATCACAGAGTCCTGTGTATGAGTTTTGAAAATGAGTTCTAAGTTTCTGTTTTATTGCTTTTATGAAATTTACTTTGAATGACACAAACTTTCAATCTCCGGAGCAGAGGTCATATTGGTTCCATACATGCTCCTCAATACTGCACTCAATATGAATTTTTAATGTCAAAGTAGAGATTTCTCCCATTTTCACGGTCCACTGAACATAGAAAATGATAGTGTGGATTAGGCATCCATGTACTGGGGACACATTCTTGTTTCGTTATGCATTTGGGGTCTGTATTATTCAATATGAATCTGCAAGGAATAAAATAATATTTATTTTCAAATGAGGTAAATTTTGTCAACTCAAACAGTAAATAAACCAAAAATTATCAATAGTCAACAAGTGTGCTGTGAAAATGATCAGTGTTGTTGAAAATGAGCAGATGAGTATCGATATTTATTAAAGAGCAATCATTATTGAATTGATCCAAGCATTTCACATTCCAGTAAAAAGCATTTAATTCATTTATAGTTTGGTGCCATATTAAGGTCCTATATTCTGTATGGGATTATAAACCATATAAAAGTCACTGTGATAATTGACATGTTATTGTTTTTATAAGCAATATTTGATATCATATTTTCTTTGTTACTTCTTTTGTTTATTACAAGTACTTTTGTTGTTATATTAGTAGTTATCTATTTACTCTCTTTAATATATATATATGATATTTTTATTGTACTTTATACATCTTTACAACTTTTTTAATTTAATAAAAATTATAGCCAAAAAAAGTGTTTACGTTTTAAAATCCAAACAATTATATAGATATAATATGGCATTTTATACAATGCAAGAGAGGGCCATCTGTTTGGCTGTATGCGAAATATAAACATTTAGACGTTACGCACAGTATTGGTGCTACGTTTTTAACGTCAGAAAACGTTCATCGATGGAACGTTGAGAGAACGTTTTTAAAGCCTGTGTTAACGTTTGCATCTTAATCTTAGCATCCCGCTTTTTGTTCTCTTCTTCTTTTTTCCTTTCTTTCTTTATTTAATCTTATTCTTTCAGTAGTGGTTAAATTTGTTTTGGCCGGCAAGAACGTAGTTTATGCACAAAAAATTAAAATGACAAAATAAACGTTACGTTGAAAATCACAGAAAAACGTTACAAGATTGCACGGTAACAAATCAGACTAGACATTTCGATTTTCTTATTATTTTTTTGTCTTTCATTATTTATTCAAAATTCCTTTTATATGAGTAAGACTTTCAAAAACACATTATGAAAACAATACATAAATTAAAGAATAAGATACACAATTGATTTATATTTGCGTTCGAATGTACAACATCTTTACGAAAACGTACATAATTTGTGCATTTAGCACACGGTAACAAAATGGACTAGACAAGCAAAAAGTTAAAATTCGATTAGAAAATTCCACTTCCAAACCATATGTTTGTACTATTTATACCCCATGCAACGAGTTGCGCAGGGTATAATGTTTTTGACCCGTCCATTCGTCCGTCTGTCAGTCCGTCCGTCAGTCCGTCCGTCCATCAGTCCTGTTTCTTGTCATCGCAACTCCTCTCAAACCACACAGCAGAATTTCACGAAACCTTTTCAGATAATAAGGACATACTATGTAGTTGTGCATGATTCAATTTTTTTTCTAGGAGTTACTCCCCTTTGAACTGATTTACTTTAATGTACTACCGCAACAGTGTGTCATCGCAACTCCTCTCAAACCACACATCAGAATTTCAGGAAACCTTTTCAGATAATTAGGACATACTATGTAGTTGTGCATATCGACGGGAAATTGCGATTCAATTTTTTTTTCTAGGAGTTACGCCCCTTTGAACTTATTTGCTTCAATTATTCTGCAACAGTTTGTCATCTCAACTCCTCTGAAACCACACAACAGAATTTCATGAAATTTTGTAGATAATAAGGACATACTATTTAGATGTGCATATTGGCAGGAAATTAATTTAATTTCTCCAATGACAATTTGGGGACGTGGGGTATGTGAGCGTGCTCACTAAGGTTCTTTAATTGTAAACGGTATTAAAAGCTCATTAAGAATAATTTATTTTTTTTCATTTACATATTATTGCATTCTATAAAATTTCTTTCCGTAGAATCTATTGTAATTTTCCCCCCTATTTCATATGTCTTGTTACATCCTCTTATGAACATTTCAATGCATCTTCTAACTCGCATATTTGAAAAAAATGCCCAAAACGTCGGATGCGACGTCGAAGCGAATTGTGCTAAAATTTCCCATAGCATTTCCCGCTAATTTGCGTGCATAAATAAGATTTTCTGATTCAAATTACTAAAAAAACTCGATTTCCATGTTACAAGTTACGCTCATATTTTTTGACGTTTTTTTCCCTTTAGGGTTATTTGATTTAATTTTATGTTATAATTTTATTATTTCAAAGATATTACTATAAAACTATAGTCTTTTAGACATTACATATCATACCAGTTTTCATTTATTCTAAAAGACATGCTCAAATTAGGAAGAAAAAACGTGGAACTAGTATGGTTCACCAATACTGTGCGTACCGTCTTAGCCATCTAGTATTAATCGAATGTCTCTATAGGTTGTGACATACAATCAATTTGTTCACAAAAATTTGCACCAACTCTATGAGTAATAACCAACTCTAAGAGTAATTAAGAGATGGCCTGTTGCTATGTAACATAATATTGCATGCATGATATGACAGGGATTTCTAACTGTCTGTCAATGATAACTTAAATGATTGTATAAAGCTTTAGATTCTAAAAGGTAGAGATTTGGTTGCTTCATACCTTGTATGCAGGTACCTTATGCAACCAAGATTCCCTGCTAGTATATGTCTAATTACTTTGACCTCATATTCATGGTTCAGGGACCACTTGGGAGAAGAAAAAAAATTTGTCATGTGAAATAATTTATGATTATTAATTGATTACAGTCATCCAACAATCGTTACTTTTTCCAGGTATTTCTTCTAAATGCTTATTTCAACCTTATACATGTAATACTTATTATTGGTAATAGGATAGCTATATTAGGTATATGGGTGCCTTGCAATGTGTCAGGCAGGGTTCACATGACTTCAACCTTATTTTGTGGATCAGTGATCAAGGTTAAGTTTTTGTGGTCAAATTGGTCCCACAGATACTGTTCGAAATTTGTCAACTACAATGTCTATATTTGGTGTATGAAATGATTGTTAAGTGTACATACCTGACTGACAAGATTTCATCTAACCTTGACCTTTCCTATCCCATCTGTTGGTCTAAATAGTGTTGGTAATGCTGCACATGGTGGCTCTTATCAGCAGTATTGTGTTAGAAATCGTAGTTGGCAAAAATATCCTGAAGACTCCATCAAGTTTCTGCTTTTATATTGATTTTGGTATTCCTACTGAACTGGTTTGCTGCCAATATTTTCCTAAACTTGTAAAATGTTGATCTTAATGTTTTATCCTATTTTATTATGTCGGCTGTTGCATTGTTGCTGGTATCTATAAATCTGTTAAGATAGATGACAGAAGACTGAGAAGTGTTCAAATACGTTTTTTTCAGCTTGTACGTTGTGTATACCTAGAGCCTTTCCATTACTAAGTGTCCTTATACTATGTGTCATCTCTTATACATGTTTTATGGTTGGTGGTTCAATATTCGAATCAACATATCCGGGTTGAATATCAGCTAGTACTTTATATGTCTGTCTGGCAGGGTTTGTTTGACTTTAACCTCATGTCCATGGCCCAGTTGCCATTGCTTAGTTTTCCTGTTAAGTTTTGTTATTCATTTACATACTTAAATTTGTGTTACTGCAATCCAAGGCAAATTAAAAAAAGGGGAGTACATAAAAACTGACAATATAATTCTCAATATTTAGTGCATAGGATGATAATCAGGTGAACATGTCTGGCATGTAACATCTGGCCATTGTTTATAGTAAATGAAATAGGCTTGTGATTATATCTTCTATTTTGACAACTATAATTGAAATGCAGGAATTTTAAACCGCAAATATTAAAAGCAATGTGGGATAAACATTGTGTGGATCGACTTCTTAAATGATTATTCGAGAGCACCTAGATCATGCCCTTGTCACGATTTTGAATTGGGTGTGAAAAATAGCTACAGATGTTGCTGGTTTTCATTCAGATATCGGAGGCTTCTGATTCACCTTACCAATAGTCTTTTTTACAATCTGGGAACAACCATCAGGAGTTGAAAACACTCATGTGTCGACACTTTTTTTTTTAGCTTAAAACTGTATACAAATAAATTATTTAATTAAGTATAAAATCAACTAACTGAAAGTCGTATGCTTAGTAACCCTATTTAACCACCAATTCATTGTCAAATTTTGTTTCCGGTTTCAAAACATATTCTGGTTGTATTAAGAGTTCCTATTTAACAATCACAAAATCGACTATCATATGCAGATGATGATTGCCCAATAACATTGGCTTCTTAGTGAGAGGTTTAGCTCTATAAACCCAGGTTCAATTCACCATTTTCTACATTTGAAAATGCCTGTACCAAGTCAGGAATATGGAACAGTTGTTGTCCGTTTGTTTGATGTGTTTTATTATTTGATTTCGCCATTGAATTATTGACGTTCCGTTTTGAATTTTCCTCTGAGTTCAGTATTTTTGTGATGTTAATTTTTTTCTAGCTTCCTTTCAGCGTCGTGATACAATTCTATTCATTTTTCAAACGCGTAAGTGTGTGGTTAAACTCGGATGACTTGGTATCTTGCTAATTTAGTTGTTTCTTTTTGTCTGTAGATTTGCAAAAGTTTCATTATATCCAACTTTGTATCCTAGCTTTGTCAGCTCTGCAATATTTTCAACATCTTTATACACGGTTCAGTTGCAATGTGTTTTGATGGTAAATGATTGTCTTCGATTAAGATTGTCACAGTGTCCTTCCTTATCAATATGTTTTCTTCGGTCTAAGGAATTCCCATTCATTCACACATCCGGCCGTCTCCTCTTTCCTTTTAGAAAAAGGGTATAATTTTCCTTTCAATGTATCTACTACTAAGTGTTCCTATCAGTCTGACTATTGCTTAATAATTTAATATTCTATTTATGTGACAACACGTAAACCTTTATATTTTACCTACACTGCTATTTCGACATATATATGCGTTCCTCCTACATGTCCTAATAGAAGTTCATGGGGATACTGTGTTATAAAAAATATTTTATAGCCTGTATTCCGTTATTGGGCAAATACTGTAATATTTTTTTTCACATTGAAAGAGTCACGATTCCAAATGTTTCTGCCACCACAAGTTGGAACTAATAAATACCAAAAAGACACTACTATTGAATGACAGAACTTTGTGTCTTGTGGTTAAGGCTGATCATAATGATCTTGGTATTTCATCTGTGATCCTTTGCTTAACTCTAATGCTGTGATGTCCATAGGTATTTCTCACTAAGCAGTACTATATATGAACACACAACGGTATAATGCTAGGTCTTACACGTGCTCCACTAAACCTCTTTCTGAATTATGAACATAGATTTTATCTGCAATTAAAGCCGTGCTTCAAGTTATTGTGATACTGCCTTTTATAGAGGTGACGTGAATCAGATGAGAATACTAGAAAATTCCATAAACCCTTTTGGAGAATATACAATCTAAGACTCTTTCATCTTGCAATAGTATTAAAACATTTTACTTTTCTACACTCTACACACGTTTCCCCATTCCAAAATCCAAAAAAAAATTGAAAGAGTAGGTATTGGTTTGTTTCATACAAAAATAATGGCCAACGAAGCTACATGTATATTGTCTTAGAGAGGGATGAATCCCTCCGATTCAAACAAAAATTTCTCTGAAACTGACATCAAGATGCTAGATTTCTTAAACGGTAGCACAATACAAAGATTTTTCATCCCCAATCAGACATCTTTAAACTGATTTAATTCCACTCATCTTTCTTTAAATTTTAAAAATGAGGTACCAATGAGGTTGTACAAGAATCTATAAAATATTTTGGGATGCTATGAAGAACAAAGACGCTTAATTCATTCAAGTGTGGACGTCACAATATAACAACTAATAACATAATTATTAATTATGTAATAATTATGTCATAATGAAATTATCACAATTTGAAAGATTAATCCTTCTTCTTTCTTTTGGTATCTCAATTATAAAATATAAAGAAGGATGAAATAAATTACACCAGTTTAAAGTTGTCTGATTGGGAGTAAACAAAATATCTTTGTATTGTGCTACCTTAATTGACAACATATTTGTTACGTTAGGAGGTTGTGTTTTTCAACAAACTATTAGCATACACATGGGAACTAATTGTGCCCTTCTTCTTGCTGACTTGTTTCTTTGTTCTTTTGAAGCTGACATCATGCATGCAATTCTTAGGAAGGAAAAGAAGTAAGCAATATCCTTTGACTTTAATTCCGCTATATAGATGATGTTCTCTCATTAAATACAAATAGTAATTCAAAATTTGGTGATTATGTTGAACGCATCTAACATGTCTAACTAGAGATAAAGGGTACAACAGATACAGTTAAGTCTGTCTCGTATCTTAACTTTCACCGGGCTTATATTTCTTACAATGATTTTCTTGACAGAGGACTGCTGCTCACAAGAATATTAAACCAAGGGTTCCAAATGGTAAAGTTGAATTCGCCCCTTCGTAAATTTTACGGAAGCCATCTCGAGTTGGTTGACCGTTCTGGAATATCCGTTTCACAGATTATATCGGATGTGTTCTTATGTCATAACTACAATCCCGTTCCCGTTTTAAGAATGTGACCTTTTGGGTGCCACACGTGGAGCAGGATCTGCTTACCCTTCCAGAGCATCTGAGATCACACCTAGTTTTTGGTGGGGTTCGTGTTGCTTAGTCTTTAGTTTTCTATGTTGTGTCTCAGTGTACGATTTTTTTATCTGTTTGTCTTTTTCTTTTTTTTTTTTTATCCATGTCGTTGTCAGTTTATTTCCAACTATAAGTTTTAATTTCACTCTGGTATCTTTCGCCCCTCTTTCGCAACTACCTCAGGCAAGTGAATGATTTATTCACTTCCATGTTGATTTTTTTGGTTTCAAAGTTTTAAACTAAGGATTTCTTATCCCAGGCATAGATTACCTTAGCCGTATTTGGCACAGCTTTTTGGAATTTTGGATCCTCAATGCTCTTCAACTTTGTATTTGTTTGGTTTATAACTCTTTCGATATGAGCGTCACTGATGAGTCTTATGTAGACGAAACGCGTGTCTGGCGTACTAAATTATAATTCTGGTACTTTTGATAACTAATTAAACAGTGTTGCTACCGCGCCTGGCAGACCTTCAGTTATCCCGAAGATACCACCCGTCTAGAAGTCATGGCCTTTTAATATATATATTTTTTTTAAAGAATTTCAATGATACATGTTTTCAACATCTTTGAAAGAAAACCTACATATAACAATATCGTAACACGTTCTATTTTACGTCTCAATAAAGCTCAAGGCCGGATGAACTCCGCCAGACAGAAAATCAGATATTATACAAAACAAACATACAATACTCAAAATATAGTTTACCTATTGCTTGTAGTATCTGAGAAACATCTTATTACGAAGAATAAACTGAGGCCAGTGATCACACCATATAGATTATGTCATGGTAAGATTAACATTGAATAACAACATGAACATCATTCAATCGTTCTTTGCACCATTAATAGTTGATTGATACATTGCTTATAGTATCTGAAAAACAGACAACCGTGAAAAACTTTATATTGACCATTGCACTAAGAAAAAAAGTTCATTGCAATATGTATACCTTACAATTATTCCGATGCCATACATCTGATATATAGATAGCTGTCCTATTGTCATAGTTTCTGTGAAAACAAAAACACCTTTACCATGTTAAATGAATCACGAAAAGGGTCATGGTAAGAATAAACCTACCAGAAAAATAGATCATGTACACCTCAAAAAAATTCCATGCACCAAATACAGCTGATGTATTGCTTCAGAAAAATGAGAAGCAGACCAAACCGACAAAACAAGTGGCCGCCGATCCAGTAGTTTTCGTAAGGGCCCCCCTTACGAAGTTCATAGGTATTCCTGACTGCATAAGAGGGGGTCCGCTCCAGTCATGCCCTTTTAATTGATATCATCACGTTGTCTGTCTCATGTTGTGATGTTACATTCGTGTTAGGGTGAAAGTTGGCGTCTGTTAAAACGCTAAAACCGCTGCATTTTTATTTTGCACCTGTCCAATAAAGTGATTGCCGTATGTTGATGTGGTTTATAAATGTTTCTCGTTTCTCGTTTTTATACATTGCTTATAGCTTGCTCATTAGTCTTTGAGAGCCAATGCTCCGTGTTGAAAGCCAAAGTTAGACCTATAATGGTTTATTTTTTCACAAATGGTTAGCGCTTGCATGGAGAGTTGTCACATTGGCACCCATACCATATCTTCTTATATCTGTTTAATGCATACACATAGTAGTTTTCTCCGAGCTGCCATAATCAAGAATATCGATTAAACCAAAGACTATAAAGCTTAATATATTCATTAGTAGGCTTAATGAAACTGTTAAACCAAGTTTGCATTGTCAAATTTTTGAACAAATTGCTCTTTTGCTTTATAAATAGGGCTCTTCACGGTTAGTTCGGCCATATTGGATAGGGGGCAAAAATACGGGAAAACATCATAGAAACAGAGCAGTTGCTTGGAAACACACCGTGATAGGATTTCCCATACTTTCATACTATTTCCACCTCTTTCTTAAAAATCTGCCCCCTATCCAACATGGCCGAACTAACCGTAAAGAATCCTATTTAACTCTAAAGATGTTTGAATAAAAATGCCTATTGAAAATCGGAATGTGTCAAAGAAACGCTAGCATAATTTGGTTAAGATAAGAAAATTTAATTTTGATTGGACATTTGAAGTACAAATATACAACTCAAGCTCTAATGAGCTTTTGACTGAATATAAAATCATATAAATAACATAAAAACAATCCAATTTTACATTTAAAACAACCTGTCAATACAACGTTGAAACTCACATACATAGCATGCAATAAAAATAAGCAACAATTGTGTTCAATTTGTTTCACCCCCCGTTTCATCGCCGATCTTGTAATAAAGCATACCAACGTTATACCCCAACGCTTATGTACTGAGTTCCTTATTTATCTATTTTCATAATTATGGAGCGTGATTTGTGAACGTAGCAGTAGATAAAAACTTTACTTTTCTGTTGGTTTTTAGACAAACTGTAGATGGACTCTTTTGTGTAGAAGGTTGGTAATTCACACATGAAATCGCGGGATGATTGAAAACAACGTTTATTCCACATTTTCTATTCCTTGTCATGATATTGCGAATGTTGTAGAGTTTGCACCTTATGAATGGTGTTCTACTCTTCTAGCAGTGGGAACAAATTCAAGAGTATCTATTTACCAATGTGTGTTTGACCAGGAGGTAAAGAAACTCGTGTACATATATATCCTTTTACTCTGTCTTTGTATACATTAGCTACATTTTTAATCACTTCGGCACCTGCAGGTTAAATGATAACCACTACCACCGCTTCGAGTCTTGAATGCTTCAAGGCTCGGCCAACAAAATAGACTTAAACACTTGTTTTTAATGAGCACTTGTATAAAGGATTTTTTTACCTGTAAATATATATAAAATTTTCTTTGGACTTTCATGCGCAACACACAGTGGCAGAATAATCAGACAGTTGATTGCGGCCGCTTAACCTGAAGAAGAAGAAGATTAGTCAGTTTGATACTTAGTCAATAGACCACTTTTGAGTTTGACTGTCACCGTAAAAACTCCTCAATATTTGAATAATGCACTCCTTTATGCAGATATGACTTCATTTACCCAATAGAGGGGATCACCTGTATCTTTGCACTATTTACGATCATCGAGCACCTAAGTGATCTTTATTGTGCAGGGTTAAATAGAAAAATGTTTGTACTGTAGGTACTTAATCAAAATTCCCTAATAACAGCAGTGCTGAATGACAATTATGATAATTCAATTTGCCGAATAATTTGTACAGTATAGCTTTATAGTTTTCTAACCACTTGCTCAACATTGGAACAGAAGTGACAATGCCCCTATATGCTGGAATGATGATTACTAAAACCAAAGATTTTGACGTAAATGCATCGAGCTGGAAAGTTGTCTATTCTGGACTTTGTTGGTTCAGCATCAATGATTTGTTTATTTTTATTATGTTTTGCAAAAATTATTGAAGAATCAATTATTATGATGACAATATGAACTATACTAATAAGACATTAAAGGTATATGAATACTTAAATTTAAAAGAAATAGAAATTTGCTCCATAATATGTTTTAGGATAAATTTGCTCAAGGTGTCACCATAAGTTTAATTATCATGGATAATAACAGAAAGACAAATGTACCTATTGAAACTTTTTTGTAATAAAACTTTAATTTCAATAAATTATATCTGTTGCTACTGGACCGTATATTATTACGGACTTCCATTATATAATGGCACATGTAGTCAATACACAAAATTGTTGACATTTTTTTTTTATAATTAATATAAGAAGACAGGAAATGCAGAAAAAAAACCCAATTTAAATTGATTACAATTACAACATTTGTTTTTATCCTAGTACATCATTTACATGGATATTAGACAATAGCTGGGCACTGACTTCATTGTTTAATATATCAAGGAGGTTTTTTAATTCATATAACATCAAAAACTGTTCAGAGTAAGCCAATATTTTGTTTTTTCCAATCTGTTTGGTTGATTAAAGTCACGCCCGTTCTTGGTACATTATTCCTTACCAATGCTAGCACATGATCTCTCTTCTGAGTGCGGTGGTAAAAGCACAGTAATGTCTAGAATTTACAAACTTGGGTGAAGCAGGAAACGAAAATACACATTTAAATTGTCACTTTATTTCATCCTACAGAGGGAAAAAGAATTGATGCACAATCAGCATGTGGCAAGTGTTTACCTTGTTACATTTTCTACATTTTCACATGATCATGTTATAGGCGCTTTTTGATTGGATGCAGCCAGTAATGACTGCAAACCAATGAAAATTTTCACCACGTGATTCCAAAATTCTCTTTTAATCCACCAAGGGTGGAGAGGAAGGGAGTGGATCACAACCCTTGCTTTGTGAAGATGATACTTCTTGAAAATGAATACTTAAAAAAAATTATTAAACAGCTCTTCCCATATCTCAAATACAAACGGAAATAGCAAAGAAAAAGTAAAAAATAACCAACCGTTATCGGAAATGACTTAAATAGGTGCTGATATGACTGGCTGCTGACTTTACTTTTTCTATGATATTGGTTCAGAATTGACCAGGTGCTGATTTGACTTGTACCCATTATTTAATAATAAGTATAATTTGTGTTACTTCATAGAGACACTTATTCAGAATAATGGTTTTGTACAGAGAAAATACTGTGAAAATTTAAATGTAGAGGATACATTTTGTACATAGACAATTATGTATGTAGATCTCTCCACTATCATGACTATTATGAGCCTCCCTCCAGAGCTACAAAGATACAGTGTACACTCCCTATTGGGATTGGTGAAGATTTGTCATTAATGTATTTACAACAATATTAACTAGGAGAATTACCGCACCAACATTAAGGGGGTGTTGAGACACATTAAACAGGTTTTGGAGGATCCCCATAAATGTGTTATATCCTCATTTTACTGGTACATGTATTGTGTTCCAAAACAAGTATCAATTTTCAGTTGTAAGAATATAAGCTTTGGATTTACAGAAATTTGCTGTCATGGTGCAAACATTCTGATCAAGAACTACATTTTGAGAAAAAACACCATGCATATATATGTGACTGAAATATCATTAGGACAAAAGTTAAAAGGTATGTCTGCCATGGCTGTAATAATGGTAATGGTTATAAAAAAAACTGGAAGTGTTACCTATACAAACATGCTCAATACTCTCACAAACCATGAATGTTTTATTCCTTTGTTCTGTTTCAAAACTTTATTATTCTTAAATTATATATTTTTAGAAAGAAGAACCTGATGGTGAAGAATTTGAATGGAGGTCAATATTTGATTTTCAAAATGGTTTCCGTGTCACATCTATATCATGGTGTCCAGAAACAACATTTATGACCAGAGAAAAGGAAGATTTTATTAGGTTACATTTAAGTTTCATCTTTTAGATTTATTTGTATCAAAACTATATTCTAGTAACTTTTAATACATAAATGCTCAAAAATGTGAGAACAATTATTGCTATTTTAAAAAATAACAGGCTATTATTTGAACTTGGAATTATTTTTAATTATGGAATTTGCATAATTTCTTGTGCTTGAAATTTTTAATAGATTCCATGTTTATTTTGTGTTATAATGTTTTGAGCTATTCATAGTACTTTCCATACAATGTATTTTGTATAGATAGTGTTGTGTGCCGCACAGTACATTCTACTGAAAATGTACAATCTTCTTTGTAATAGAAAGTGTTGTGCACAGCACAGAACATTAAAGTATGAAGAAACATGGAATTTATTAAAAAAAATCCATAATTGATAATAATTCCAAGTTCAAATAATAGCCTGTTAAATGTTAAAAAACGAAATTTTACATTGAAACTTAAAAATGAGAGTCTATTTTTTGAGAATCCCATGCCCTAACAAATTAATATTTAACAATCATAAAAATTTTGCAAACAGTTCTGAATTAAGAGATCACATGTGAATAAGAAGAAGTTGAATATAATTCAATGAGACAGCAGATTAATACCACAAAAAAAAGTACATCTTGACTGTCATTCTTCAACATATTAAATGTGGGTCTCTATGATATGTCCTGCTTTTAATCACCAGGATTTTAAAAAAGTATTGAGGAATTCATAAACCAAAATTATCATTGATTTGCCATCAATACAAAATTACACAAAATGAGTGACAAAAGACAATCACCAACAAGATTCGTGACATTGCATATATATATTGCAGGGTCAAGCTTACTATTTGGGTTGTCGACTTAGTTTCTAACATGTAGGATTGAAATTTAAAAAATCAGAATGAAGTCATACTTTGACAGGCATATGTACATGGCAAATGTTTTTTTCTCTCACACTAATTCATAGGGTTTCAAATAGCATAGAAATTTGAAAACAAAGACTTTGCTGTTTCGATAAAATAAGAAGTAAAAATCTGAATCTCACACAGTGTACAATGAAACTATCAAACTCAACATAATTTGTATAGACTATTTATAATATTGATATTTTTCATCCAATTGATACTTGTAATATCCCAAGGTCAAACATATATTTCTATGTTAAGGGTTCTTTTGTCAGCCCATTCCTTAAATTTTGCATTGCATCCATTATCTCATGTGATGTTGTGCTCTACTTATTTAGTTTATGAATAATTCTATTTTCTGTACTGTATGATTCATTTAGCAAACACCTTCTAATTTATATATGTAGATTTGCGATTGGTGGGAGTGACAAGAAAATAAAGATAGTCTCAGCAAACTTGAAAGGCGACAATACATGTCAGGTAAGTTTAAGAATTTGTTATTTAATCCCATCAAACTTGAAAGGCGGAATAAATATCAGGCATAGAGGTCCAAAAGCTTTAATGGAAACTCATTTTGTATGAAACTTGTAATCATTTCATACTGAAAATGAGTGCAAGATCAACGCTTATACAACCCTTTAAAATGACAAAATGAAACATTCAATGCTCAAAATTACATTTATATGCTAAAGCCATGAAACGTTGTGTCAAGCTTTTCATGCCTTTCCCAATGCATTGTTGTAAAATTGTCATATGAAGCACAAGCAGTCATGAATGTTGCATTTTATTTAGAAATAAATTATTATTTAAGAATGCTCAAGAAGTGTATTCAGCCAATCAAAAGCACAGATTCTTATGGAGAATTCCTGTTTTGTATAAATTGTTATGTAATATACTAATCAGTTTCATCACCTATATTGAACCATGTTAATTGCCCTCCATCTTTTTACTAGTTATACTGTATTGTAAAATTAAAAATGTTGTTATTTGTGTCAAAAATGAATCAGTATCAAGTTTCTAATAATAAAAAAAACGCATTCAATTCCAGTAACAATTTTTCCTCCACAGAAGTTTGAACTCACCTAAATTTGTTCTCACATTTTTGCCAGTAATCTGTGTTGCAGAATAATAAATGTATGTATTAATTTTTGAATTTACAATATACAGTAATGAACATGTGATATTTTAGATTTGTGAAGGTCACACTGACTTTATTAACTCAATAGCGTACATACCTGACACAGCAGGTGAACTGGTATCAACTGGTGATGACAATACCTTAAGACTGTGGAACAAGGAAGGGGAACAGCAGGGATGTTTTCAGTTATCTGCCCCTGGAATGTCTGTTTGTGTTCATGAAAGAGAACCAGGAAAGGTAGGAACTGAAATGCTATTAAATAGCTTTTTCCGTTAAAAAAGAAAGGATTTTTCCAGTTATCTGCCCCTAGAATGTCTTTTCCTGTTCATGAAAGAGAACCAGGAAAGGTAGGAACTGAAATACTATTAAATAGCTTTTTCTGTTAAAAAAGAAAGGATTTTCTAAGTTATCTGCCCCTAGAATGTCTTTTCCTGTTCATGAAAGAGAACCAGGAAAGGTAGGAACTGAAATACTATTAAATAGCTTTTTCTGTTAAAAAAGAAAGGATTTTCTAAGTTATTTGCCCCTAGAATGTCTGTTTCTGTTCTTGAAAGAGAACCAGGAAAGGTAGGAACTGAAATACTATTAAATAGCTCTTTACAGTAAAAAAGAAAGGATTTTTCAAGTCATCCACCCCTAGAATGTCTGTTCCTGTTCATGAAAGAGAACCAGGAAAGGTAGGAACTGAAATGCTATCAAATAGCTTTATCTGTTAAAAAAGAAAGGATTTTCTAAGTTATTTGTCCCTAGAATGTCTGTTCCTGTTCTTGAAAGAGAACCAGGAAAGGTAGGAACTGAAATGCTATTAAATAGCTTTTTCTGTTAAAAAAGAAAGGATTTTCTAAGTTATCTGGCCCTAGAATATCTGTTTGTGTCCATGAAAGAGAACCAAGAAAGGTAGGAAATGAAACACTATGAGTTAGCTCTGAACTGTTAAGATGAATTAAGACCAATTGAAGAGCAACAGAACATCTATTGGTTATAGTATTCCACTACAAAATCTTGTGCTACATATTTGTGCCAGTTAAATTTTGAATATTTAAAAAGCTTGGCAAGCCTTTTGTTTTAAATTTAAACATTTATTTGTCTTTAGTTGAGAAACATAGTGTCACACTTGATGAAGTGGTAGAATCTATATGATTTTATATAATGTTTTCTATTTTGTCAATTGTTTATTGATTTCAGTGTTTTTATAATGTAAAAGTTCAAGAAGTAGCCCTTCTGCAGGATTCTAAATTTTCCAAATTGTCTTTTCCTGATACAAAAAAAAAATCTTTTCCCTTCTAACAAAAATGTTATAATTTAGATGCCTATTTAATATGTTTAAATTTAAATATGAAATTTGAGTAAAAACATTGACCACAAATTTGAAAGCATTTTTATACGCCCGTCTTTTAGACGGGACGTATTATGGTATACCGTTGTCCGTCCGTCCGTCTGTCAGTCCGTCGTCCACACTTCGGATAATAACTCAAAAACACTTTCACCAATTTCCATGAAACTTGAGTGAATTGTTTATATTTATTGACGTAAGCTCCCTTTCTTTTTTTTTTTAATTTCAGATTTTAAGTTTTGGATTTATGGGGCTTTATTCATAAAAAAGGGGGGATTTTCAACACTTTGGACAATAACTCAAAAAGGCTTTCACCAATATCCATGAAACTTTGGTGAATTGTTTATATCTATTGATGTAAGCTCCCTTTCAATTTTTATAAATTTCAGATTTTAAGTTTTGGATTTATGGGGCTTTATTCATAAAAAAGGGGGATTTTCAACACTTCGGACAATAACTCAAAAAGGCTTTCACCAATGTCCATGAAACTTAGGTGAATTGTTTATATCTATTGATGTAAGCTCCCTTTCAATTTTTATAAATTTCAGATTTTATGTTTTGGATTTGTGGGGCTTTATTCATACAAAAAAGGGGGATTTTCAACACTTCGGACAATAACTCAAAAATGCTTTCACCAATGTCCATAAAACTTTGGTGAATTGTTTATATCTATTGATGTAAGCTCCCTTTCAATTTTTTTTAAATTTCAGATTTTACATTTCCGTGTTATGAATTTTTATGCTTAAAAAAGGGGGGATTTTTCAATTTTGGGACAATAACTAACACTTTCACAAAATTTTATGCAACTTTGATAAATTGTTTATATCTATTGACATAAGCTCCCTTTCCATTTTTATAAATTTTAGATTTTACGTTTTCTTAAGTAATGAATTTTTATACTTAAAAAAGGGGGATTTTATGAAACTTTGGTGAATATATTAATGTAACATCCCTTTTGATTTGTATATATATTTCTAGTTGATCATATAAATTCATTTAAAGCATAAAAGACAAGTTAAAAGAGCAACAGGCGTATCATGCGCTAAAGGGCAGCCCTTTATTTCTATGATGATACTCATCACAATTTTTAACATTTTAGGTTATAGTTGCTCAAAAGAATGGTATAATAAAAATATTCAGCTTAGCCTTACAGAGACAGATTATGTCCCTTGATTGTTGCCAAGCACCACTGATGTCAGCAGACTGGAGTTATATGAATGAAGATTTTGTTGTTGCTGCATGTGGCACTGAATGGCTAATATTTCAAATGTCTAGGTCAAGGTGAGAAACATTATGATATTGAGTAATAAAAGCTTCATAGAATTTCATTGGACCACTAACCACTGTTCATATAACACAGTTAATCGTGTTTAGTTCAAGGCAGACAAAAACCCTTTGAGTTACTTAAAAGGATTTGTAATGTGGTCAATTGGTATGGGTTAAAGATGAAATTTTCACAAATTCACAAACTGTCTGAAGGAAGACTTGTCACTAGGCCTTGACACATTATTTTCAGTCTCTGTTCCTAAAATAATGTGTGCTAAAAGATTTTTTTCTCTGACCCCCTGTAAAACAATTTTTAGTTCGTAAGTTTAAAACCTAAACATATTTTTTCTCTTAAAACTGTTTGTTTTATTTTTGTTTATTGTTTAAAAAATCTTTTCCAGTCAGCCATTAGAGAGGAGACAGGCACACACTGAGGGTTGTAAACACGTTAAATGGGCAAGGAACCAGCAGACATTACTGGCTACATCAGGGAGACCAGGAAGGCAAATCAAAGTATTCAGTACCAGACATCATCAGGTAAGATGTTAAATTGAATTGCTTTGGATAATGAAAATCCTGTAATTTAGTTTAACATATTAAAATATGTTTAGATAAGACTTAATTGCTATTGGGAAAGGTCTTAGCTAATAAGCTTATAAGACCAAAAGGGCTAGTATGAGCTATTGCCATCACTGTGTGTCTGTTATTTTTTGGAAATTCGTGATAAGAAACACTTTACCTTTTGAGATTTACTTATTTTCGAAGTGGTAGACTTAAAAAGTAATATCTGATAACTCAATGGGTAAAATAAACAAAAATGTGTTTAAGAAAATATGAAAATTGTGTAAATTACCAAATTATAGTAATAATTTCTTTTTTACACCTTTTAAGAATCAATACGTTGATTTATTCTCAACCAGCTTCAATCTACTTTGAAATCAGTGGGTCAGTTTTGACCAAACTTAGACTGCATCATTGATTCTGTGTGAAAAGTTATGTCCAATGACCATATGGTCAAACCAAAATGGTGGCTAAGAGGAAACATTTCAAAATTCCAATAAAATATACTGAAACATCTTGTGAAAGACCAATAGGTTTCAAACTTGATTAAAATAACAGTGCATTAAATTCCTCATTCCATTCAAACAAAAACACAAAAACTTGCATGAAAGTCAGATGTAATGCTTACCTATGGTCTTTCTAAAAATGATGTGTACTGAGTATGTAATTACTAATTAAGTTGAGGAATGTTCACACACTTTGGAAAGTAGCCATTTTGAAATTGAGTATAGTTGAATGCAAGTTGCACAGGCTATTTAAATAACCCAAACCTCTCAACGATAAAGTCTCAACCAATAAGTTTAAGAAACATCTTATAATAATTATATAAATCTGTCATATATTTTATATATATTTGTATTTGGTATAAGATGACATTTTTCTGTTTTGTAGATGCCATTAAGTACAACACTGCAGGTAGCTTATGGTATGAGCTGGCACCAGATAATACCAGCATTGGCGATTGGTGGAGACAAACAGGTGCATGTGTACTTATTACAGACGGCCAGATCACAACCAAGCTGACAGTGAAATTGCCAGAGCAGCAGATATTCTATAAAAGAACAAGCGCAATACGAAAAGTGACTGAAGTCTTGAAGAAAATATTTATTATCTCAATAAAAGTTTAGAACACCATTTGATATGAGTTTTAATATTTATTTTTTTCCTCACCTTACTCAAAAGTCTTTAAAACTTTTAGCAATGGCCACTGTAGGCACTTATTTATTAAAATACAATCACTGCCTAGCATCACCTCTGAAAAAAAGTACTCCCAGAAAAGGTGGAAAAAACAAATGTGAAGGATGGTAAGGTAAAATTCTTCTTGATTTCATTATATTTTGCGTTTTGCTGACAGGTAAAGGTTTGGGATAATGATTCATAATAATGATATCTGCTACTATTTAGGGCTGATTATGGTCCACATTTGTTTTTTTCTGTTTTTTTTTGGTCAGAATCAGATAAGGTGGTACCTGTTCAACAAAGCATGGGACTAGTTCAAACTTAAAAAAAACCTCATTTACCCACCAACTATTCAATTGTTGATTTTGTAAAACAAAGGTATATCATCTTTAAGCTGGAACAACACTGTATTTCAAAATTAACTTTTATTAAAAGAGAGTAATTCATGTTGAAAGCCATTTTAAAATTGTATGGTGAATAGATACTTTTTGCTCTCATTGTTTAAATGGGCTCCAGGGGTACCTTTATCCTGTGGTGATGCCTCAAAGTGTCAATGATGTTTGAAAATATTTCTGAAAATATTTCTGAAAAATGTATATAAAGAAAACTTTATTTGTGAGTTCTATCACCTTTATAAAATATAATTGTTCATACAAAAGAAAAAATAAATCCTATTGTTTTTATAAAAGTAATTTAAGACTATCTGCATAGTTTTTCTACAGGGTAAATTAACCAAGAAATGAGAATGAGTTTTGAGATCTTCTGTTTTAATTTAAGAAGACATAGATGTTTCATACCTTGTCTGCAGATGCTTTTTGTTATGAAGTTTTTGTCTGGCGAATGTTCATTGTCCTTGACCCCATTTCCATGGTTGTGCATCCGATTGATGTAAAAAAAAGTTTTTTTTGTCATGCAAAATTATCACTTATAATGAGCAATATGATAACTATTTTTGGTATATGGTATGTTTGCAATGTCTACATATCCATCAGATAGTATTCAACGGAACTCGATCTCTAATTTTATGTATCTGATAAAGAATATTGTTCTTTGTCATGTTTGTATTTCAGATACTATTTGCAATAGGTCAAATCTGGGACTATTATAACATAATATGTCCAAGGTATTTGATGTGTCGAATGATTGTTAGATGTATATGTCAACCTGGCAGGTTTCAAATGACCTTTTTTTTATGGTTTATTGGTCAATGTTGAGGTTTTATGGGTTATGTTAATCAGATCCTATCAGCAATAGTCAACTATAATGGTTTTTGAAATGATTGTTAGATGAAAATGTCTGCCTGGCATTATAGCTTCACCTGATTTTCATGGTTCACTAGTCAATGTCAAATTCTAATGGTTATTTCCGTTTCTCATATAATACAAGCAACACTAGAACTATATTCGGTGTATGGAAATTTTGCATTGTGTTCAGTTAAGTTGTCGGGTAGGGTAGGGTTTGTTTGACCTTGACCTTTTATTGTTGTATTGGTAAATGCTCAATTTTCGTTAGGATTATCTCTCAGATGCTTTAGACAACTGTTTCCGCGTGTGGTATGAAATTCAATCATCAGTAAGGAGGCGAAAATTGCAGTGTGTCCACTGTTCATGATAGAAAGATGATGTTTTTATTACTATTTACAGTTAATTCACAGAATATTTGTCAACTGAAACTTAAGATTTAATGAGAAGAATTATACTATTAAAAATAGTTTTAAGTAGACTAATTTTTTTTAAATGTTTGTTTAAATTTTACATTGCTGTCCTCCCATCCTTGCACCCACTCTCAGGCAGTCTTTTTCTTTGCTTGGTCTTTCATCACCAGTTGATATCGTGCGTTGTATATGAGGAACACTAGTCTTCTTGATTGGAATTCTATTTGAGATATCAGGTCAGAGGTGATTCTGTATATCTTTTGTATTTTTGTAATGTCCATTAATACTTGAATTGTCATTTTACATGTGAGATCTTCTACACGCGCATTCCCATTTGTGGTTAGTAGGTTCTAAATTGTTTCTAGTATTGGTTCTCGCAGGTAATTCCACGCTTCACATTCTATAAGCAAATGTTCTAATGTCTCTTTTTTACAGTCGCAGGCTATACAATGATCTTCAGTTCCTTGTTTGTATATCTTATATCTTAAAGGTTGTAGTATATAAGTTCCAGTTAATAGTTTGATCTTTGTAGGTACTCTCTTGCTGTCTCTTGGAGATTGTAGTTTGATTCGCAATATTGGATGTATTTTTCCTGGCATGAATATATCACTGTTAAGGTATCGAAGGCCGGTATAGAACTTAGCTAGAGATGTTGTTCGTTCAATCCAGTAGGCATTGATACTCTTTTTAGCTTTATTTAACAGTTCATCCCTTTTCATCTGAATATCTAGCCACTCACTTGCATTTCCTAGATCGTATTTTAGCATGATTGTTTTTACTTCAATAAACCAACTGTTAGTATTCATTGACTTGATGCACAATTGCCTCCTTGCTTTTTCTAAACTTTCG
Source organism: Mytilus trossulus (assembly GCF_036588685.1). NCBI lineage: Eukaryota > Metazoa > Mollusca > Bivalvia > Mytilida > Mytilidae > Mytilus > Mytilus trossulus. The sequence continues at coordinate 37,776,056 of NC_086382.1, read as the reverse complement.
TTGGGTTGGGTATATACATTTATGAATAGGGTCATAACCTTTAAGTGTATTTGTGCTTATTTGTAGATCCAGAGATTGTGGTGTTAATAGATCCATTCCATATAATAACACCGGCAAGATGTAGATTTTAAACAGGTGTGTTATAGTTTCCATATCCAGTTCATTTTCACCATGGAAGCCACTGCCAAGTAGAGAATAAGCACTACGAGGTTTGAACATTACATGCTATTATTATGCGCTTGCCGTAGCCGAGGGGCCATTAAGTCCGTACGTCCAGAAATTGATTTCCGGTCTCGATTTTAGTTCGCCTCAACCAAATGTTTTGAAATGTTATACACAATACTAATTACTACAAAACACAGATCAATTTAAATTTTTTGTGGTAGCATAGTGAGAGGTTGAGCAAGCTTTAAAAACAGGTTTAATGCACTATTTTCTACTTAAGAAAATGCCTGTGCAAAGTCTGGAATATGACAGTTGTTGACCATTCGTTTGGTGTGTTTGAGCTGTTGATTTTGTCATTACAAATTGAAAAAATGCCGAATTTTCGTTGTCTTTTACTTACATTAGCCTTAACCAAATTTCATGACACCTATACACAATGCTTTTTACCTCAAAACATGGACCAAGTACGAATTTTCGTAGCGTCATTTTATCGTTCTATAATAATGTCCCTTTATAACGTTATATGAAATCGGGGGAATCATTTGTGGCCCATCGACACATTCCCCATTTATTTGTATGAAGATTTTTATTCTCCATTTCTTGAATTCATGGAATTCGAGCATCGATAAAGAAATGTTGCCTAAAATGATAACCAGAATTTTCACGAATTATGCATTAATAACCCCACCATACATTGCTTGGTAAGAATCACTGTTAAAGTCTCAGCCATCAGATATGCCAACGCTATTACCAAAAATATAAGATGGGACATACTCATTATGAAATACGACTCCTGCTCATTTTTTTAATACCGGTATGATGCTTCTTGAGTGTAATTTATTTTTGAAGGGGTACTAGCTACGAGATATATAAAAAATCTAATATATTATTTGTTTGGCTCAATCATTAATGAAATGCAAATAGTGAAATAATAATTCGATTTTAGCAGCCAGTATGGTTCAATTTTGTCAAAATAAGCTAAAACATTGATTATGAATTATTCACTTGCAAGTGAATAATTCGACCTCATTGAATCCGTATTCATGTGAACTTCAATTTAACCCCTTAGCTTGAAATGGATAACACGTGAATTCAGTCAGAAACCCGGTTGAAATAGAACAAAAGAATCGAATTTGTTAGAGAAGGCGAGACAAATGTTTACTGTAATGTTTACTATAGTGACAAAATTTTAAAAGTTAATAGAAACAAACAAAATTACAATTTTCTTCTCAATAACGAAGCGTTTTATTTTAAAAAACACCATTTGCATAAGTTTTCAATTTATTTAGTACATAGTTAAGCAGAACAATTATTATATCAAGTCGACGACATGGTCATCTTTCAAATTGGATGAAGAAAATGCATAACCTCCGATTTAAAAAAAAAAAATCCACGGACGGAAAATCAATCAATCTATTAGTTCAGTAATTTTCGTGTCTGTCGTTCCATTGTGTGACTCAAGAAAAAAATCAAAAAAATGGGTAACAATTGTATCGAAAAGAGAAAATTGAGTGCACCTTTTTATGTTAGGGCGGGTTTGAGTTGAATATTTTGTCTTGATATCGTAAAAAGCAAGAATATTTCATACATCGTCTCGCTTCATTTTTTTATATATCAAAGCTACAAGTTGACTTTATAACATAAAAAAATCACAGTACTAAAAGATGAAATATATGGGTCAATGGAAATACCTATCTAATGAATCACAAAAACAGAGTAGATGAGTTCGAATAGCTATTTTTTTTACTGAAAGTACTTGACGACAGTCTTTCAAGTTGGATGATGAAAATGCATATCTTCGAAAAATAATAATTTTGTGTGTGTGATAACTAGGGTTTATAGTCTTCAACTACTAAAAAAATCTAGTCTGCCCTTCCACGAATTATTTAAAGTCATAAGAAACGAGTGACTGGTGAAAAATAATGTTCTTCCAATTCTTGAACTAATGCATACAAACCTCATAAACTTAGTCTTCTGTGCACGAATTTCTCATTTTTTTCGTGTAAATTTCGTATAATCGTCAATTTTTTTTCAATCGGCCAGTGTTGGTGTGAAAATATGGCAGGTAATTAAAGTTCGTGTTTTGAATCCGAAGTTTAACGATTGTCACCTGTTTGTCAACAATCGACATAAAATCAACAAAAAGCATGGAAATTGAGCACGTGTTTAACATGTAAATTCAGATAATAGTTTATTTTAAGGACATTCATGCGTATTGTGATCACCGGATTTTTACGAGGTGGGTCACACTGAGGTCACTTTGCATACGGAAAATATGTCGGGGGAATTGCTTGCTGGCAGCAAGCAATTAAAATAAAGTAAACTTCTTCTAAATATGAATGAATTAAAGAATTTTCTTCAGAAAAAGTATATGTACATAAGTTTTATAATGAAAACTATCCATTGAGTTATAAAAAACATATGCATTATTTTTTTTGATTTGAGGTTTCTTATGACTTTAATTAGAATTTTTTAAAATGTTTATGAATTTTCGAGAATTCCACCTGACAACCGATTAGACAATAATATTACAGTTGAATCAATGCAGACAAGATCATTCCGGGTAGAGCAGTCACTCATTTGCTAGTAGATACATTCGTCTTTTAAAATACAACTGACATATAAGGATCGTAATTGTGCTATGCGGATAAATTTATCGATTTTCAAGAGCAAAATTGGCAGCGCGTCATCCCTACAATGGCTTCCATTTCTACGACTGTGAAAATTAAGTGGCGTAATTGGGGAGATAATTTTGACGAAGTAGAATCCTGACTGAATTGTATGTGTAAAGTTATTTAAAGGAAAAGAAAGTCAACATTGAAAGTGAAACAAAGGTAAATCATTTGATTGACTGATTTGATCTACAAAAATCATACTTATACAGGTAAAAATAAAGGCAACAGTAGTATACCGCTGTTCAAAACTATTAAATCCATGGACAAAAAGCAAAATCGGGGTAACAAACTAAAACCGAGGGAAACGCATTAAATATAAGAGTAGAACAACGACACAACACTAAAATGTAACAAACACAGAAACGGACCAAGCATCAGACAAAATCCCACGAGAATAACAAATATAACATCAAAACCAAATACATGAATTTGGGATAGACAAGAACCGTGCCACGGAATTTACACTAAAAAATAAGAGAAAACAAACGACGCAACGTTCAAATGTAACACACACAGAAACGAACAACAATATAACAATGGCCATATTCCTGACTTGGTACAGGACATTTTTAAAGGAAAAAATGGTGGGTTGAGCCTGGTTTTGTGGCATGCCAAACCTCGCACTTTAATGGCAATGTTAAATATAACATTGAAATGACAAGATAATTTTCATGCCAGTACTTCGGTACTGGCATGAAATACGGATTTTTTGTGTTATTTAAATTTGCTGTTACAAAGTATTAGAAATTATTATAAATTAAGGAATGTATCTCCCTCGTGCAAAGCTCTGATTCCTTTCACGGATTTGGCTATACTTTTTGGACCTTTTGGATTATAGCTCTTCATCTTTTATATAAGCTTTGGATTTCAAATATTTTGGCCACGAGCATCACTGAAGAGACATGTATTGTCGAAATGCGCATCTGGTGCAAGAAAATTGGTACCGTTAATTTTATTTCTACCACTGGGTCGATGCCTCTGCTGGTGGACTATTAGTCCCCGAGGGTATCACCCGCCCAGTAGCCAGTACTTCGGTACTGGCATTAAATACGGATTTTTTGTGTTATTTAAATTTGCTGTTACAAAGTATTAGACATTATTATAAATTAAGGAATGTATCTCCCTATTGCAAAGCTCTGATTCCTTTCACGGATTTGGCTATACTTTTTGGACCTTTTGGATTATAGCTCTTCATCTTTTATATAAGCTTTGGATTTCAAATATTTTGGCCACGAGCATCGCTGAAGAGACATGTATTGTCGAAATGCGCATCTGGTGCAAGAAAATTGGTACCGTTAATTTTTTTAATAATATTACAGGACTACAATACAAATAAATAGGAGAACGTATTAGACAAAGAAACACATGATTAATAGATAACAAAAAGCATCAGGTTTAAAATTCAATACGCCAAAAACTCGCCTCGTCCACACAAGGCTCACCAGTGACGCCCAGACATAAAAGATCGAAAGTGAAAAAAAGTACAAAGTTGTACAGCACTGAAGATCAAAAAATGAAAAAGGTTGTGTCAAATACGGCTATGTTTTTATAAAGGCAACAGTAGTATACCGCTTTTATGCTTGGGATAAGAACATCCTTATTATTTAGAACAATTAATGCTATTGCAAACAGTAAATTTTATCAAATGAATATATAAAAGATATACATATTGAAACTGAAGTATTAACTAATTACAGAAAACAAAACCCGAATACATAATGCAAAGACCAACACAGAATAGACACACCGACTCAGTCCAGGCCTCAAACGCAATAAATCATAAAAATGACGTCATATACGATGGTGAAAAGGCACAAAAATTACGTCACATTAGAATTTATGAAATTTCTGAAACAGCACAAAAATGACGTCACATATGAAAAACTATATCTCAAAAGTAAGATAGAATTAGGATTGATTTAAGATTATAATAGAACTAAATACTGATATTACATTTAAACACAATGCATATTGCAATATTTATTAATAGCAATTAACTATAATATATATATATGTCCAGTTTGTTATGAATCCAACTTCAAACGTAAATTATCGTACAGATTAAGTAGAACAAAATTAAATCTAATAAATGAAGGCGGTGATTAATTTTTCTTTCCATAACACATAAATATAATAGAAAAGACGTCATCACATTTGACAAATCCGATGAGAATTACAAATATTACATTAAACATTTAAACTAAATACCTGAATTTGGGATAGACAACGATGATAAACATTTATTTTTCATCTAATAATATGAAATTTAATCGACCTAAATAATCCAACAGCACGAGTTTGCTTAATCTATTTATATCTATATTTATATTTACATCGCTTATATGGTCATCGGATGACTTTAACTCGATAAATAATTAGATGGCGCCTAGACTAAAATACACACGAAACGAAGCTCTGTATTTTCAAGTCTGTGCCCTATTTATTGTTTATTTTAGACTTTTGATATGGGGACGAAGTCCCCAATTATGGTAGAAAAATCAATAAAAAAAATAAATAAAAAATTTCGGGAAAATTTCCCGAATTTTTCATTCTACTAATGAACTCAAAATCGTTAACTTTTTTTTTCAGATCTACTTCCGTTTCCGGTCTTGTTTGCATGAGACTTTGAATAAAATGTATATTTATCAACATATCAACAAATATAGAAAGAAATTCAACACCCAATCATTTTTAATAATTGTTTGATATGAAAAAAACGTTAACCTGGATAACAGCGTTTCTTTGTTTACATTGAATATGACGTCATAACTTAAATAATGTGACAACTACATCCCTAACAACAGAACCAATATCGGAAACGTTACGGTATTTCCGTTTCTTTTATCAACATGTTTGAATTAGAAAAAAACCAAAAAAGACAGACTTCGTCCCCATTCACAGGTAATGTATTATGAGGACGAAGCCCCCAATTACGATAGAAAAAGAAAAAAGAAAAAGAAAAAAAAAAATTCGGGAAATTTCCCCGAAATTTTCATTCTACTAATGAACCCAAAATCGTTAACTTTTTTTTCCAGACTTTTTAAAATCCCTGCATCTGCGCAGAAATCAATTTCCTTTTTCCGGTCTTGTTTGCATGAGACTTTGAATAAAATATATATTTATCAGTGATTTGGATTAGGAAGGAACTCAACACCAATTTCGATGATTTTAAATATGTTGTTTGATATGAAAAAACCGTTACCCGATGAAAGCGTTTCTTTGTCTACATTGAATATGACGTCATAACTTAAATAATTCACAACTAAAATCCATAACAACAGAACCACAATCGGAAACGTTACGGCATTTCCGTGTCTTTTTTTTAACCATTTTGAAGTTAACATGTTTGAATTAAAAAATATTCATACAGACTTCGTCCCCTTTCACAGGTAATGCCTGCTTCATATTAGTTTGGATTAATGTTCAACATTGTTATAAATCAAATATGAGAATTTGATTAAAATCGGTGAACATGAATTTGACAGCTAGTGCCCATTTAAGTTTTTACTTATATTAGTTGGTTGTGTCTTTTACCCTACTTCTCTGTTTTTTTTGCCTTTTGATTAGATAATTATGTCGTCAAAATACTTTAATTCAATAGAAGTAGTTATGTGACAAACTCTTGCATGATTCATGTGTGAAATAATTAAGATTATTTTTTGTTTGCTGTAGTATGCATGCGTGCATGTCAGCAAGACAATCTGCATTGATTTCATTTTCGTGATCTAATACTTAATAATGAAAAAAAACCCCAAATTACAATACAATTATACAATTTCCTGTATATAATTAGAAATAATTATATTTAGGCCAAATGTATCCTATTCAATTCAATAATCATATTTGTCAAGTCATCATTCCCTTACAATTTTCGGTTGATTATGAAAGTTCGAAGATCTGCCATTCGTGTTGTAAAACTATTAAAAGTAATTGTTTAAATTTTGATTGAATTTGTGATAGAAGGACTCGTTTAAATTATCTGTCGTTTGAGAATACACAAGGTTGGTATTAGTTATATGATTTCAAATATATTTTCTAACTGAAACAATTGTATCTCAAAGTCATTATTAAGTCGTTTGACCCTTAGCAAAGGCCTATATTAATTATGCAATCTTTTAATAACACATTTTAATTTGAGCTTTATTAAAATACAGATACTTGTTGATACTGTTTAAATGTTTGTGTATAGTATAATGGTTGACAGAAATTCTAAACTTTGTGTGGTAATTTGTGGATGTCTTTTTCTGTTGTTGAAAGGTATGTTAGAATTTGAAGCGACGGAAACGTTTCTCATCCACCATATACTCATTAATTATAATTTTTCTAGAATTTTTTTTGATTTAAGTAGAAATTTTGAAAGAATTCAAGGACATTCAACGTCCAGATAGTCTGCATTTTCAATGATCTCCAAACATAAGTTTTTTAAGAAATTCATAAAATATAAAAATAGATTTTTAATGATTTTCTTACAAATTATACATTTTAGATGTATACAAATCCAGAATAAGTTATAATCTGTTCTACCAGTTTCGTTGAATGACCTTGTCTATACACTAAGGTGTTCATATAACACACTTTTGTGGGCCACGGTGCTTAGTGATCTAAGTAGTACAACTACTGTATCACTTGTCTGTCAACACAGAGGCTTGTGAATTTCGAGTTCTGCACGTGACATATTCGTCCGACTCCAGTCTTAATAGACAAGGATTGTTATTTTCCTACCGAAGGGTATTTGGTCTCTCCGAGCACACCAGCTTCCCCCACCATTATAAATTGGTTGTGAGGAAATACCTATCATTGCTGAAAGTGGCGTTAAATCAACCAGTCGTTCATATTAAAGTTCTGAACTCGTCTCCAGAAAAAATGCTGAGGATTTCATCGATTATATCATAAAAGCTAATTTCAAATTAGAAAGAACATACTTAAAGATGTTTTTCAATAAAGCAAGTAATTTTTCTAATGACGCTTTTTATGTTTAGGGATTTCAACGTTAGAACTAAAATCCTATTCTGCCTGTTATGGCAGTATAGGGCTGGATAACTTCCTCCGACCAACTTGTGCATCAGGAGAGAAACTGGCTGTTGTTGGTCTGACTGCCTTGGCAAAAGAAAAGAGTACATCATGTCCTTTCGAGATCACAATAACGAATGTTGCCTCAACACCAGACACATGCTGCGAATACAACCCAGTCGACTGCTCTACCCGTTATGATAAATCCATTTACAGAAACTATTATCAGCAGTGTAACGGGAAAACAGGGTGCACCATTCAAGTATCATGGGTAGATACACTATCAACATGTAATCAAAGTGTGTATCAAGAAAGAACAAATTATATGAAGATGGATTACTACTGTATTTCCGGTATGTAAAAAAATGATGGATCTTAATGGTTTTATTTAAACTTGCCGTTACACATGCAAAGTAAAAAAAACCCAAGTGCAACCTTTAAAGAAAAACAAATAGTAGTTAACAGTATTACTGCCATAAATCATATAATAGCCAATACAAGACAAAAACAAATCAATAATCAATTGAACAAGATCTAATTGTATATTTTTTACAAGAAATATGTACAGATGGAAAAGTCAACTTAACTGTTAAAATATCTGAATGTCCGACTCTAATGTCTTTTCTTTAATCGGAATTCTTGACACATTCCCCATTTCCATTCTCAATTTTATTCTCTTAACTGTTGCAGACACCAAAACAAAATAATATGTCCGATAAGTTCCCAAACTAGTATAATATTATTAACGTAAACAAAATGTGTCAATTCAACTACTCCAGAGATCTTTTGATAATATTTATATATATATATTACTGATTTCGTCTAATTTTGATGTCAGAGTCTGTATATAAAGTTACTACGGAAACTTATTTGGAAAATTTTAGAAGAGAAACTTCTAGAATACTAGTACTGTATAAGTTTGAAGTACGCATCGTAGATTATGATAATTCTAGAATCATTATGTAAGTTAATTAGAAAGTTGTAACATCAGTATATACAATTTATACAGTGATTTCTAAATTATTTTGTAGCCAACTATAAAAAAGGCACCACCCAATTATGTTAACATCTTATAAGGTCACACAAAACAAATTAGACCAAGATGAATACTTATAATAATTACAATTTCATTCCATCTATTTCAAACACTACACATTGGAATATTATACCATTATTCCCAGTATTAACCATGTTTTTGAAAATAAATAATAGCAACCATAGTTGATTAGTATTTTACTCTTAAACATTATTTTGAGTAATTTTAATTCTTTTTACGTCTACGATCGCCACCATTCACACCAAAATACAAATTAAAATTGAACTAAAAAGCTGCTACCCAATAACTTATATTTGTCTTTTCGAATCAAAATGTATTATTAGCATTGTATATGCAAAATTGAGAACGGAAATCGTGAATGGGGAATATGTCAAAGAGACAACAGCCCCCCGAACAAGAGCAGAAAACAGTAAATTGCCACCAATGGGGCTTGAACACCAGAACGGAGGCGGGCTTGTGAATTCTTACCTACTAATTTCAAACAATATTGAGATAATTTTGCCTTCTGGTTTTCAGATCAAGTTCTAGACCCTTGTTCTAGTTTTAACACAACAGACACCCAAGTTTTTCTCTGGAACCCAGGATACCCATCGTCTTCTCTAACCGGATCATCCGCCTGTACATGCTCAATTGAGGCCTCGTGTAACTCTAATCTAAGATTAACAGCAATAGATCTGAGATTAGGTACCAGTACAGCTTGTGACCAAAGTATAATGGTAACAGATGGAAGTACAGTGATGGTGCTTGATTGTAGTGATAATAATGATTTTCTACTTACTTCATTGTATGTTAGTACCGCCCACTTTATACAAATACAAATCGTTGATAACTTAGGGTTGACAGACGGATATTATTTCCTGTTACTTGAGGGTAATTTGTTTCTAGATATTAATTTTGTAATTTAAGAGGAAACCTTAATATTTTACTTACTAGGGAAACAAAAGCTTTCCAGGCAGAACTTAATAAAAACCACCTATTTATTTGTGTTACTAGTATATGCATTATTTCCTACCAATCTTATATTCATCAATATATCATTTTCAGGAGGTAAGTTAATCCATCTGATTATTTAAGCCTTTTTCAACTGTTTTTTTTTATAGATCTTCCCTATGTTGTACTGTTACACCACTATCCCAGGTTAGGTGGAGGGTTGAGATCACGCCTACATTGTTGACATTCTGTATGTGCCAGTTCCAACACAGGAATTCAGTAATCGTCTTTTGTTGCTGCGTTACATATTTATTTAGCTTTCATTATTTTGTAGGCCGTTAGTTTTCTCGTTTGAATTGCTTTACATTTGTCATGTCGGGGCATTATATAGCTGACTATGCGGTATGGGTTTTGCTTATTGTTGAAAGCCGGATGGTGAGTAAAATTTCTGTGTCATTGGTCTCGTGTTAATTGTTGTTTCATTGGCAATCACACCACATTCTTCTTTTTTTATTGTTAATATTATTTTTTTGTTCTCTGCAGGAACCTCCTCTGGTTCAGAATTAACATTATCTTGTGGCAGTACAGCCCGAGCTACACCTTCTATACCTTCCACTAGTCTACCTGATTGCCCAAGTACCGATGTCACAACAGAAAGCAAACCATCACGAACTGTCACTTCTACAGAATCTTATATTAGTTCAGAAGCTCCGATCTCATATTTTCACAGTACAAATATAGAATTAATGACAACTCAAACAGAAGGAACAATAACAGTACCTTCTACCGAAACTTTCATTACTTCAGAAACTCCGATTCCATCTAGGCTTAGCACCAATGTAGAATCAATGACAATTCCAATTGATGTTGCTCTGACCAACTCAACATCCAGTGTCATTGAAGTTGCATATACGACTAGCGATATACCAGAAACTGTTGTTACTAGTACAGACCTAACGATTACTAGAAAAAGTGAAGTAACAACAACCAATGACGTAAAGGCAACTGAAAAAACAACTGCAGAATTAAATTCAACAACAAATAACAAATTCACAATACCAAGTGGTAACACAACAAACAGATCAACAGCTGAGATATCAAATTCAACAGAAATATACAATCTTCAAACTACTGCAGAAATAGTGACTTATTCTTCAACACAGCCAGTCTCTGTTTCTCTTGGATGGACATCAACAGTACAAAACTCAACTGTAACAAGATCTTTTACTCCAATTTCATCACACAGTGATAGTTCTGAAAAGGCACATACAACTGAAGTTGAGCAAACAACATACACAAATGTCACATTGTCAGTTGACAAATCTTCATCAATTAGGAGCCGTAAGTTATCATGGTGAACTGCACATTTTAATTACCAGTGTTTTCAGTTTTCCCCTTAAAATTGTTTTTATATTACTAATTCTTTTGCGTCGGATATCATTTCCCATTTTTTAAGACATGATTCTGTGTTTTTAACTAGTTCCTCATTATCAAATCAACGCGATGTGGTACATCTGCCTGGGAATAAGAACGAGTATCATCAAAAGCTATCTAACTGGGATTTAAGCAACTATTGGTCACCGTACGGCCATCAGCAACGAGCAAATTCCATAACGAATAGCAAGCGTGAATAAAAAATTAAAATAGAAAACCAGCAACCTCATTTATAATATTAATAAAGCAGTTTACTTAAACAAATATGTCAGACATCAATAATTGAAATCAACTGAGTTACCGGCACATAAGTAAAGTGACGAAACAAATACATGTACCCAGCCCTCCCCAACCTTAGACATTGATGTAATTTTATAACATAAAAAAAAACCCTGTAAAAATCGATTTGAAATGGCTTCACTTAACTGATTGCTGCGAAGCACAGAACAAACAAAAACATAAAAAAAGATAATGAGACAAAGAGTAGCGATCTAAGAGTAACAGCACTTCCTTAGATAGTTAAAAGCAAATTGCAACTTATTAATAAGTCATCTTCTCCCAGACTATGCATAAGTACAAACTTCCTGATGACGAAATGAAGTATTGTAAAAACTGTCTACTATTCATATCCTTGAATTAACTTGGAAAAACCTGAATTCTGTAAAATAAGCGTAAAAGAATATTTTTTTTGTTTTTACTTTTCTGCAGGAAATTATGTTTGATTAACATAATACCACTAAGACATTTTAAGAACGCGGGAATAGACATTTAAAAAAAAAGGTTGTGTTTTTAAAGTTCCAATTTCACTCAGTTTCTCAGCTTTATTTTAAAAGTTTAAATGGGGTTTAACATTGTCGCTAGCATTTTTTAAATCGTTCTTTATTAACCTTAACTTGTACTTTGATGCAGCTGCTAGGTCGGACTTCATACGATAGACGTCAAATCACACCCTTTCAGAACGGATACCAGTTTTATCTTCTCACGACACCAGAAAAGCTACTGTCTTTAAACCGAATTAATAATTGTATACTATTGATTAATTTTCAATTGTTAATCATTTGGTAAAAGACCGGAATGATAAATTTTCAGATGAACGGATCAGACTGTACTTCGGTCCAATATTTCGACTATTTTCTAATTGTTGAAACATTGTCGTTTATAAAAGAAGAATTCTGATACTCTCAACATTGTACTTGTCGTAGTATTCAACATCTGTTAAAAGAGTTTCAATTTTTGCTGTATTTCTATCCCTTCTGTTTTCAGCTTTGATCATTGGATTGTCAGTTACAGTTATAATTATATGTATCTTGGTTCTGTTGTTCATGCTCTATAGATATAAAAGAAAAGGAAATTGTTGTATGGTAGGTATCAAAAATGTTTGAGAAAGAAAGAGAAGCTACGGAAGAGCAATACAAAAATTGTAAGACAAATAAAAACATACAACACCATGTCCAAAAAATACAAAAAAAAACCGATGAAAAGACACAGAAAAAAACCCAGAAACCGTACCTAAACAAACAAAAGTCGCACTCAAACCGTGCCTTAACGTTGCTGTAACAGACAGGTCCACAGTTCCTGATCCAATATTGACGCCCACCATGTTCAAATACGTTGATTGGTAACCCCAAGTGGTTTTTCTTTTGATTAAATTGACATTCATATACAAGTTGTATTTATGCTTTTATTGTTAAATATTTGAAATTTAAATCTTGAGTGTTTATTTATCTAAATACATTTTAAAATATTTCTTCTTCTGTTTCTGTGTTGTAATAAGTAAGATTGAATCAGAAAACTAACGTCTTATTTTTAATTTTTCAGTTTTCTTCGAGAACCAATGAAGAGAGTTGTAGAGTATATCAAATGACGAACATTTAAATATTGAAAATTGACTTAACCACTTCAAATTCCGCCTTTAATGCATTGCTTATAAGAATCCAACATCTACAAACTTTTATACATAGAGTACATGTACCATGTGAAAAATATTGAAAATTCAGACAACAAATCTTGATCGAAGGATTTCAAGAAAACATCAAGATGCAAGTTGTTGATACAGATACAAAACATAAGTAGAAGAGAAGCTAAACGAATATTCAAAGACAATGAAGATGAGGGAACTTGAATTAAAGTCCAAATCAAGATTTTTTTTTATCAAATTTGTTCTTTTTCTTCTGACACCAACACCTATGGTTATGCGGATGAAATTGTGTTTAATTGATTTAAAGGGTCATTATGAGAAACTCATAGTAATCAGTAATTTATCTCGAATCTTCAAACACCCGACATATTAACGTATCTTGAAATGCACAATATATACTAGTATACATGATTTAGATATTGTTCAACTATTTAAGAAAGAAATGAATCAGTTCTTTAGATTATACATATTTCAAAAATGGCCCTTTTTAGCTTATGCCATCACTTGGTGTCCGTCGTCTTCCGTTGTCTGTGGTATCCTAAGTTTTGATCCACCGACAAACATGGCCGCCATGGCTAAAAATAGAACATAGGGATCAAATGCAATTTTTGGCTTTTAACTCAAAAACTAAAGCTTTTAGAGCAATTATGACAAAGGTTACGTTGTTTAATTGGTCTATATCTATCAGCCCTGAAATTTCAAACGAATCGAACAGCCCATTGTTGGGTTGCTGCCACTAAATTGGTATTTTTAAGAAAATTTTGCAGTTTTTTGCTATTATCTTGAATATTATAATAGATAGATTTAAACTGTAAACAGCAATAATAAAATCAACGGTACCAATTTTGTTGCACCAATTTTGTAACAATCCGAACTTTTCTGATTGGGTTCCATTAATATACCCACCAGAACTAGAAATTAAAGAGACCACGGACACGGCTTCCTCCGCCTCATTTTTAGACTTATACCTCGAATTTGACATACACAGTCATCTCAATACATGTCTCTTCAGTGATGCTCGTGGCCAAAATATTTGAAATCCAAAGCATATATAAAAGATGAAGAGCTATAATCCCAAAAGACCAAAAAGTATAACCAAATTCGTGAAAGGAATCAGAGCTTTGCATGAGGGAGATACATTCCTTAATTTGTAATAATTTCTTATATTTTGTAACAGCAAATTTTAATAACACAAAAAATCCGTATTTTCATGCCAGTACCGAAGTACTGGCTACTGGGCTGGTGATACCCTCGGGGACTAAAAGTCCACCAGCAGAGGCATCGACCCAGTGGTAGTAATAAAATCAACGGTACCAATTTTGTTGCACCAGATGCGCATTTCGACAATACATGTCTCTTCAGTGATGCTCGTGTGATACGGTGCTTTTTGTCCGCAATTCGCTTTTTGTCCGCTTTTGCTTTTTGTCCGATAATTTTGCTTTTTGTCCGAAACTTTTGCTTTTTGTCCGTTGCTTTTTGTCCGTTTTGCCTTTTGTCCGATTATTTTGCTTTTTGTCCGAAACTTTTGCTTTTTGTCCGTTGCTTTTTGTCCGTTTTGCCTTTTGTCCGATTATTTTGCTTTTTGTCCGAAACTTTGGCTTTTTGTCCGTTGCTTTTTGTCCGTTTTGCTTTTTGTCCGATAATTTTGCTTTATGTCCGATATAAAATGAATATATTTTTGGCAGGTTTCATTTTGAACTTCAAAATACCATGTCCTTTTAGGATTACCTCTAAAATGGCTCGAAGCACTAATATCTTAGACCCGTAGGTGTTTGTCAACAGAGGGCAAGGGGAATACTCTTGTATATCCCTAAGTCTAAAAAACAACTATTGAAAGCTGGCTAAACTAAGACATACTCCAGGTAGGCCATTATACCAGGGGAATACTCTAGTATATCACACAGTCCACCAAAAATAGTGACGGCTGCCCAAACTAAGACATTTTTAGGTGCGCCCTTATACTAGATGTTGGAGTAGTCATTCTCTTAAAAATGGCTCATAGCACTTATGCTATAGACCCGAACGAGTTTGTCAACAACTTGTTAAAAGGGGGATGAATTAGCCCGGTATATAACGAAGTTGAAATAAACTGTTGCCCGCTGGCTAAACTAAGAAATTATCCACGCGGGCCATAATATGAGAGGTAGAGGAAGGGATGGCCTCTATAAAATGACCATGAGCACGTATGGCCTAGACCCGTACGAGTTAGTCAGCAAAGTGTAAGGTTGGTACCCTAGTATATAATAAAGTCGAACTAAACTATTGCTGGATGGCTAAGAGATTCTCCGCGTGGGCCATGATACCAGAGGTAGAGGTTGTCATTGCCTCTAAAATGGCCTAAATCACTTATTCCCTAGAGAAGTACGCGGTATCATCAAAGGGTTTAAAAGGGAGTTGGAACCTGTTTACAAAGAAGTCGAAATAAATTATTGCCGGCTTGCTTAAGTACGAGATTCTCCAAGTTGGCCACAAATCCTAGGTTAAATGTGTGCATTGCCTTTTAAATGGCTGATAAAACTAACGCCCTAGACCTGTACGAGTTTGTCAGCAAAAGGTTAAAGGGGGGATGCGATGCCTCTTTTTACAACGAAAATATAAATTAAGCCGACTGGCATAACTAAGAGATTCTATACGCGGGGTATTATATCAGAGGATGAGGTAGGCATTACCTCTAACATAGCAATAACACGTATGTCCCAGACCCGTGTAAGTTAATCAGCAAAGGGTAAGGGGGGTACCTAAGTATATCACAAAGTCGAAATTAACTATTGCTGGCTGGCTAAACGAAGAGATTCTCCACATGGGCCATGATACCAGAAGTAAAAGTGGCCATAGCCTAAAAAATGGCCACTTATGCCGTAGACCCGTACCAGTGCTTCAGAAAAGTGTTAAAAGGGGGAGGTGGTATCTATGTTTACAACGAAGTCGAAATGAATTATTGCCGGCTGGCCAAACAAAGAAATTCTCCACATAGGCCATTATAACAAAGGTAGTGGTGGACATTGCATCTAAAATGGCCCATACTTCTTATTCCATTGATCTGTACGAGTTTGTCAGCAAAGGGTAAGGAGGGTACCCTGGTATATAACAAAGTCGAAATAAACTATTGCCGGATGGCCAAAAATAAAAGATGATCCACGTTTATCATGATACCAGAGGTAGAGGTGGGCCTTGCCTTTAAAATGGTGTATAGCACTTATGCCAGCAAAAGGAAAGGAGGGTATTCTAGTATATCGCAAAGTCGTTATGAAATATTGTCGGCTGTTCAAACTACGAGATTCATGACATGGGCCATGCTACAAGAGGTACATTGTAAAGGTGGTCATTGCCTTTAAAATAGCCTATAGCACTTATATGGCATATACCCGTACGAGTTTGTCAGTAAAGAGATAAAATGAGGAGGTGGTACCTCTGTTCACATTAAAATCAAAATAACTATAGCTGGTAGGCCAAACTCCGGGATTCTCTACGTGGATCATTATACCAGAGGTAGAGGTTTATTTCGACTTCGTTGTAAACAAAGGTAACACCTTTTATTTTCAACCCCTTGCAGGCAAAATCGTACAGGTCTTTGGAATTAGTGTTTTATGCCATTTTAAAGGCAATTACCATATCTATCTCTGGTAAAATGGCCTACGTGGAGAACCTCTTAGTTTGGCCAGCCGGCAATACTTTATTTCGACTTTGTTGTAAACAGAGGTACCATCTCCCCCTTTTGATTCATTACTGTCAAACTCGTACGGGTCTAGGGCATAAGTGCTATAAGAAATTTGTATGGCAATGCCCTCCTCTATCTCTGGTAAAATGGCCTACGTGGAGAATCTTTTAGTTTGGCCAGCCGGCAATTATTAAAGTGTATTTCGACTTCGTTGCAAACAGAGGTACCACCTTACCCTTTTAATTCATTGTTGTCAAACTCGTACGGGTCTTGGGCCTAAGTGATCTGTGCCTTTTTTAAGGCAATGCCTACCTCTACCTATGGCATCATGCCCCACGTGGAGAATCTCTTGGCCAGCCGGCAATTGTTTATTTCGACTTTTTTATATACCAAGGTTCTTCCCTAACCCTTTGCTGACTTACTCGCTGGCTTATCCCTTATTGTAAGTAAGTAAGTTCAATAAATATAAGACTATATGCCAGGTCTTTCTGACAACCAATTACAAACAAATTGGGGTTTATCTAATGAGGCTTTTCCCAGGATGCAGTTGCTCGTAGACTGTATACAGTTGACCAAATAATCCACAAATTCCGCAAAAGGATCTTTTAATTATAGGCCATGTCCATTTAGACATTAAGCAACAAAAGCCCAGCATGACCGATGCATTTGTCTTTAACATCTCCGATATTGATTCCGCGTGGCCTTCCAATTGACATGAGTGTCCATTGGTGTTCATTGTTAAACCTTTGGAGCTATATCAGTTTGTGTGGAAACTAAGAGCACGATGACCTTCCCTTGGTGATAACAACATGACCAACAACCATATCGTATGTTACCAAAAGCCGTCAGCGATAGTCACACCGACAATTTGCTACCTTCGTGGACAAAAGCCTGGCTTTTCGCTGGATCCTAATTAACATCTAGTGTTGTCACTACCATTTGCTGTAGAGATTTAGTTGCACAACATAACAGAAACATTCTTTGTAAATACTCTATGTTGATATTTTTACATTTGGATGGTTCATATACCAATTGTAGCCGAAAAATGATAATGAAACATTTCTGTTTAATATCGATCTATTGTTGGAATTGTAAATTTTCATATTCAATTTTTGTTTGTTTATAGATTACCATAATTTTAAATAAAGATTTTAATTTTTAAAAAAGCAAGTGTTAGACTTGTGCTTTTATTGCCACTCAGTTCATATAACCTGTCATTTTAGTCGAGCCTGTAACTTTTGTTACAGAAAGCTCGACATATGAATAGTGATCCGGCGGCGGCGGCGGCGTAAGTTAACTACTGAAAAGCTTAATATTTTAGAAGGTGGAAGAATTGGATGCTTCATACTCTGTATATAGATGCCTCATGTTACGAAGTTTCTGTCAGTCACATGTCCATTGTCCTTGTCCTCATTTTCATGGTTCAGTGATCACTTGAAAAAAAAGTTCAGAATTTTTGTAATGTTGAATTCTCTCTTATTATAAGTAATAGGATAACTATATTTGGTATGTGCGTACCTTGCAAGGTACTCATGCCCATCAGACAGTTTTCACTTGACCTCGACTTCATTTCGTGGATCAGTGAACAAAGGTTAGAATAAGTTTTGGTGGTCAAGTCCACATCTCAGATACTATAAGCAACAGGGCTAGTATATTCGGTGTATGGAAGGACTGTAAGGTGTACATGTCCAACTGACAGGTGTCATCTGACCTTGACCTCATTTTCACGATTCAGTGGTTATAGTTAAATTTTTCTGTCTTGGTCTGTTTTTCTCATACTTTATGCAATGAGTCTACAATATGTGTTGTATGGAATGATTGTAAGGTGTACATGTCTAGCGGGACGATATCATCTGACCTTGACCTCATTTTCATGGTTCAGTGGTCAAAGTTAAGTTTTTGAGTTTTGGTCTTTTTATCTAATATTATATGCCAAAGGTCACTATATTTGGTGCATGCAAATATCTTATGATCTATATATAAGTCTCCCAGGTTTTATTTGACCATGACCTCAATTTCACGGTTCATTGCACAGTGTTAAGGTTTTGTGTTTTGGTCTGTTTTTCTTAAACTATAAGTAATAGGTCAAGTATATTTGTTGTATCGAAGAATTGTTAGCTGTTCATGTCTGCCTGGTATGGTTTGTCTGACCTTTACCTCATTTTCATAATTCATTTGGTCTTTGTTAAGCTATCTTGGTTAATGTTAAGTTTATGTGGCAGTTGTAATAAATCTTTATACTTAGGGCTATCGACATAATATTAATGATGAGTAAAGTAGGCGAGACATTTCAGTGTGTGCACTCTTGTTTAAATGTGCTTATTTATCCGAGTCCTGTACTGCATTCCAGTGGCTTTCATTCGTTTACTTTTGTGTAAATTTTATACAGATCAGTATTTTTTCAAACGTTTTACCAATATTTTAGCTGCATGTAACATCTTGAACACTCAGAACAGCAAAACAAAATTTAGATTTCAGAAATAAAAAGCCTTTAGTCATCGACGAATAGCCGATGATTTCAAGAGTTGTTTCCGTTAAAGGATGATTCCTTTTTTTGTGCAATACTTGCTCTTTCGGAGGCTTGAGAGTAATTTCAGCAAAAATTTTATCATTTTTGTTTTCATTACAAATTTTATTTATTACACTATTAGTTATAACCTTATGAATTGGCTCAAAAATCAACCCAAAAAATCAAATGATTTTAGCCTCAGATTTATTTTTCAAATGTTTATATCACTGTAAAAGCTCCAAATTGTCTCCCTTTAGTGCAATGATGACATTTTGTTTTGGCATTAGAATTAAAATGTCGTTTTCAATTCATCGGTGACCTATAGATATTTTTCAAATATGCTTTACGTAAACTAAACAGTTGTAAAAATTAAATCGATTTCTGTAATTTAGTTCTTTTTTTATTTCGATATATATATCTCTATATTTCTCCTATTAGTTCAACTTAAAAAAAAGTACCTTAACAAAAATGGTTGCTTCTTTCGAGGGCAGATTGTGAGCTTAAGTGAACGATAACCCCATGTTTTTATTTGATTTTTCTATTTAGAATATGATAAAAGTTCATCTATAGAAAAACAAGCAAAATCCTACATGTATATTTAAAAAATAATGGATTAATACCCTCCAGTCCCCTTAACGACAAAAAAAATAAATAGAACATTACGTTTAAGTATCACCTACAGTATTTTACAACCTCCATTGGTGATACAATATATGTATTTCTGCTGTTGTTTTTTTATAAGTTATTGTCCTGAATAAACATCTTTATGCGTTTTTGCGTTTTTGCGTTTCAGTTTTTATTGTGAAATTTCTTCAATCAGCCAAGACAAACTTTAAATTTTGCCTTAACGATGTTTTCGCGAGAAATCCATGTATTATTATCGAATTACTATAAATTTAATCATTGTCTAGTGCCCTAAAATGAGATTTTCCGAGACGCTGGGTTTGAAATGGGATACCCTATTTAATTTAAACAATATTTGCAATCTTTTCAAAATGATGCAGATGGGAATTTTCGTTCCTTATGAAAGTGTTCGCAAGGAGTTAAATTATAAACTCCTTATAGGATTATCAAAAAGCAACTATTAAGGACCCCCTTGGAATAAAGATCTTCCAAGACAACGTGTTCGAGAGTTTGAGTTTAATACATGACTTTTTAAAACTTAATGGACGGAGCAGGATTATCTTACTCTTCCAGTTAACCATACATCATCATAGTTGCATTGGTTCTTGTTGCTCAGATTTTAAATTTCAATGATTTCGTCCGAGACCACAATTGTCGTCCCTTGATTTTCGTTACTAGTCCCTAGTGATAACAGTGGGTTACTTGCCAATAATTTTTATACCCCTTCCAAATTTATTTCTCCTTGTTTAATGCCTCAAATTGTAAGTAGGGGGGGGGGGGGGGGTGAAATTACACTGTAAACAAATTTGGGTCCAGAATTTTACAGGAAAGTAGTGATTTGGTCCAGCTGAAAAAGGTTAAAAATTAGCACTTCGGAAGCTGTCAAAAGATTTCAAGACACCCTAAACACAAAATTGTCCATATTTTGAGTTAGAAGTTTTCTATAATTTTGATATAATTTGTCCCAAAATTAGTACAACACACTGTCATTGAGAAAGCGCAGGTGGGATTTTTTTAATTTTCATTTATGTTCTAAAAGAAATGCACTACGAATTAATTGTGTTCTCGGACCATTTGTTTTGTGGACTGTTGTGTATCTTGTTGTTTTTCATTCAGCTGCGGCTTTGTTGGTTTATTTCAACCCTTTTTAGAGTGATTATCCTTTGGTACACTTTGCGTCTCTCTTATATATGATATCGCAATAATTATTTATATGTAAGCGTTCATATACATTTATATGGATACAATATTGAATTAAAATAGACATAATAATTAGATGAGTGAAAAGAAGAAAATGAAGTAATAATTGTACGTGTGAGGAGTTGGCATTCTTATAAAAAAGAAGATGTGGTATCATTGCAAATGAGACAACTATCCACAAAAGACCAAAATGACACAGACATTAACAGCATTAGGTCACCGTACGGCCTTCAACAATGATGAAAGCCCATACAGCATAGTCAGCTATAAAAGGCCCCGATAAGACAATGTAAAACAATTCAAACGAGAAAACTAACGGTCTTATTTATGTCAAAAAAATAAATGAAAAAACAAATATGTAACACATAAACAAACGACAACCACTGAATATACAGGCTCCTGACTTGGTACAGGCACATACATAAATAATGTGGCGAGGTTAAAGTCTTTTACACTAGAAATATTTTAGATCTTGTTATATAGACTAATTCTTATTCATTCTGGTCGTAAGTTAGTCTGTCATCATCAAACGTGTGAGCAATGGTGTACGTACACCAATTTGTAGAATATTAAGTCTCAGAGGCATGCCTTTTTATTAGTTGTTAGTGGCTTTGAAATAGCTGTCAGATAACTGCGAGTACTCTCAGATCTGTTCATTGTGTCTTTTTGTGTCGGGATGTATAAGTACCCGGCCACGTCCACTTGTATTTGTGTCTATCTGATGAGTTAAGCCTTTTTCAACTGATTTTTATAGTTCGTTCTTATGTTGTAATGTTATACCACTGTCCCAGGTTAGAGGAGGGTTGGGATCCCGCTAATATGTTTAACTCCGGCACATTATTTAAATCTGTGCCTGTCCCAAGTCAGGAGCCTGTAATTCAGTGGTTGTCGTTTGTTTATGTGTTACATATTTGTTTTTCGTTCATTTTTTATTTAAATATGGCCATTAGTTTTCTCGTTTGAATTGTTTTATATTGTCTTATCGGGGCCTTTTATAGCTGACTATGTGGTATGGGCTTTGCTCATTGTTGAAGGTCGTACGGTGACCTATAGTTGTTAATGTTTGTGTCATTTTGGTCTTTTGTGGATAGTTGTCTCATTGGTAATCATACCACATCTTCTTTTTTATATCCTCGAAACTTTAGAATAGTTTAGAAATTTATCAAATCAAATAATCCTTGAGTGATGGTTTCGTTATTGAAATTCTAAATTGATGTTTAACTGCGCTAAATATTATATATGATAATCATACGAATAAGCCAGGAACGGAGTTTCAATCTGTAATTCAATAGTTGTTGTTTGTTTCTGTATTTGTTTGTCGTATAGTGTTTTGTAAATCAATGGTTTTCTCGTTTGAATAGTTTTATCATTATGTTAAATGGTGTCGGCGTTTGCTACATTTGGAAGTGCACACATTTACGACATGTTATTGCTTAAACGCACAGTTTCTTATTCCCGCTAATAATATATAATCACCATTTGCACTTATATGCGAATGGCCGATTGACAGTCGCTCCAAAATATTTTGCAACATTTCAGTTAAAAAAAAACTTTTTTAAGTCTGGTAATATTTTCGTCATATTTCCAACAACTTTATTTTTCTTAAACATTACAAATATTACAAATATAACAAACAAACAAACTTAATTTTTGGAACACTATCACAAAGTTTACGTAATACATGTGTAGCGATTTATTTAGATAAACTATATTAATCCATACATTTCGGAATTATTTAGCAACTATATCCAAATGACGAGGAAGTTCGAGGTTATTCGAGTAATAAGATTAAGGAAACTTTGGTTAACACAACATCATTTTCAACAAAGTAGTTTATTTTTGTTTGACAAACTCGAAAAGAGGGGGAAAAGTAATAAAATGGTTACTTAAGCATTTACTTAATTTCTATCACGAAATAAATGCGTTTAATATGTTAGATACAGATACAATATAGTGCATTCGTAAATGTAAAACACTTTTTAATAGAAAATTTAAAAGAGATACATCAACAGTGTTTATTTTAGAATTGCTCAAGTCTGTAGGGCTTATTCCCGATTGTCCCACTTTTTTTAAAATTAAGAGCTCATATTGTCCCACATGAAAAGTTCTGACTGGTCCACATTATTTTATGAGGTGAAATGTTCTTATCCCTTGTTAGATTATCTCTATGGTTTTGTTTCAGATATATAAGCCAAAATCTACATTTTATGCGATGTTCTATTTTTAGACATTGCGGCCATCTTAATTATTGGGCGGGGTCATCGGATACTTTTTTGAAACTAAATACCCTAAGGATGATTTTGGCCATGTTTGCTTTAATTTAGCCAGTAGTTTCAGAAGAGAAGTAAAAATTAATGACGACGACGAATAATGAGAAAATGAGAAAAGCTCACTTAGCCCTATGGTCCAGGTGAGCTAAAAAGCAAAACGGACAAAAAGCAACGGACAAAAAGCAAAAGTGTCGGACAAAAAGCAAAATTATCGGACAAAAAGCAAAACGGACAAAAAGCAACGGACAAAAAGCAAAAGTATCGGACAAAAAGCAAAATTATCGGACAAAAATCAAAACGGACAAAAAGCAACGGACAAAAAGCAAAAGTATCGGACAAAAAGCAAAATAATCGGACAAAAAGCAAAAGCGGACAAAAAGCAAATTGCGGACAAAAAGCACCGTATCACTCGTGGCCAAAATATTTGAAATCCAAAGCATATATAAAAGATGAAGAGCTATAATCCAAAAAGACCAAAAAGTATAACCAAATTCGTGAAAGGAATCAGAGCTTTGCATGAGGGAGATACATTCCTTAATTTGTAATAATTTCTTATATTTTGTAACAATAATGTTCACCAAAGTAAGATCTACAAAAAAAATAATGACCAAAATTATCAATTGACCCCTTAAGGAGTTATTGCCCTTTAAAGACAATTTTACACAATTTGTTCATCAAGTTTGCTAACATTTAAAAATCTTATCTGAAACTTTTGTGCCTAATTCTTCTTAACTTTAAATGAATGTTTCTTTTGGAATCTAGTTTATGAATTATATCCGAATTTTTTATCCATCGACAAACATGGCCGCCATGGCTTAAAATAGAACATAGGGGTCAAATGCAGTTTTTGGCTAATATCTCAGAAGCTAACGCATTTAGAGCAAATCTGACAAAGGGTAAAACTGTTGAAAAGGTCGAAATGTATCAGCACTGAAATTTAAAAAAAACCGAACAACCTATTGCTGGGTTGCTGCTACTAAATTAGTTATTTTAAGGAACTTTTGCAGTTTTTTGTTATTATCTTGAGTATTATTTAAGATAAAGATAAACTGTAAACATTTCAGCAAAGTAAGATCGCTTCTTTTTTATATGACCAATTATGTCAATTGACCCTCAAGGAATTATAGCCCTTTAAGGACAATTTTTACACAAGTTGTATATGTTTTTTAACTTTAAAAGTCTGCTCAAATGAATATAGTATAAATTTTGTATTTTATTTTCTTATACGCGAAGAAACATAGACACTATGGCTCAAATGGAACATATGGGTAAAATGCATTTATTTTCTTTTGAAGAAAATATGAACGATACAATGAACATTTAATGGCGTTCATTAATATATTTTGAAAAGCAAAAATTATCATTTATGAAAGTTTTAGGCAAAACAATAACTGGTGAACGATTCAGGATCTTGAGAGCCCCTTGTTTAAAGTCCTCTTTCAGAATGTCAAATGGACGTCCCTAAATAGGTTTTGACTTCATTTGAAGAAAAAAACTATTCAAAGTCATTTGCCAACTTTTTATTTCCAATGACTCTTATATCAGCAAGTACAATAATCTCATATTTCCTAGTGAGTTTCAAGACAGCTTCAGAAGTAGATCTACTAAAACTCGATATTTTCTTTGATATTGACGAAGTTGTACGCCTCAAATTAAAATCTGTGGCAAACATAACGAATTTGACTTTCCAATTGCCAACAACACATTTTTCAGTAGTAACTTACGTTGCGTCTCCATATCTATATATATTTTAAGCTCGTGAATGTTCTTATTATTTTAACTTCATAAACTGAATGGGGATTTGACATAAACTTTGCAACAGAGTAATAAGAAAAACATATGAAATCGACAATACTGAAGTTTTACAGAATTTACCGCCAACTAATTGACCGGAACGATGTGTATCGTAACTAACTAGGGACATTTTTGCGCTGTCTTTAACATGTTTAATATTTAGATACCAGTAAACTAGTCTTATTTGTAAATTTACAGATTGAGTCCAATTCCTGTTCAATATGTTTGTGACATGTTTTACCTTGTGTGTTGCACACGCATTATGAGACACTTCGAACATGTTAACGCAATCGGTCTCTCTACATTTCGTGTGCATGCAATTTTCTCAGTTAATTTTATTTACCTTGATATATATCTTTTTAAGATTGGTGAACTTTGAAAACCAGTTAATTGCTGTGGTCTTAAATGGCATAGTTAAATATTATTAACCCAAAGCCTTTATTTCCCCTTTAAAACTATGATTGAAGGCTCATATATGATGTTTTATGATGTTTTATTGAGTTTGCTTTATGTTTTGATATCAACTTTGTTGATTAAAACCCTCACCCTTCTTCTCTGTTTAACGGCATTTAATTCAGACAAATACAGTAATTTAAAAGTAAAACCATTGATTCAGAAAAAAAAGAAATCTTATAAATAGTCGTTGAACTATAGCACCATAGTGATTGTATGACTAACTAATCAGTAAAATTGAGAAAGGAAATGGGGAATGTGTCTGTAATAATTTGGATTATTTTTTTTATTTTTTTTTAGCTACATAATAATTTTATTCATCACATATTGCTTATTACATAAACCATCAAAATTCCAAGCTTCTCTTGAGGAATCCTGTAACAATCCACTGACTACCAAGGAACAAATCAGCTGATAAAATTAATTGACATACATTTTGTTTACAAAACACTATATTTTAAAACAATACTAGAAAAAATATTCATCTATTATATTTCTTTTAATTGTAAGTAACATTAGACTTATTGTCTTATGTCCATTAATATTAGGATCTTCTCTCTTTGTGTATTCATTAACAAAAATGCTGCAGACGTCTATGTTTTTTTGTTTGTGTTCTACTCAGATACATAGTACGACTTATATATATTGAAAAACTAGGAATTGTAATGAAAAAATTATTGAATAATACTTGTTGTCAGTAGTTTTGTATCCAAATATCAGGTGTTGTAATTTTATTTTTAAGAGGTCATATATATGTTGCCAAAATCTTGTCAAATAAGAACAATTGAAAAAATAATGAGAATAGTGTTGCAAAAATTACACAAACTATTATTAGTTATTTTCCATTGTACTAAAAGCTTTTTGGTTGGTACGAAAACTGTAGTAGTTTCCATCTTTATATTTTAAATTTATTTTCAGTTAAATATTTAAAAATAAAGTCATATAATCAATTCATATTTGGAGCTTCTTGCATTGGTAGAATTTTCAGCCACCTGTTTATCCCTACTGACGGTTCTTTTTTACTATTCACTAGAGAATTATATATCTCAAAATAACGATCTTTCCATGTGATCTTATTTGTCTGGACAGTTACTTTACCTTGGACAGAATTTTCTTGTTTAACTATGTCAATCCAATTTTGAGGAATGGATTGTTTCAATTCATGAAATTCGGCAATCCAGTTTACCTCTTACACCTTAATTTGTTCAAAATATATTTTTCTGATAATGACATATTGTCATCTACAATGTCATTTAAATATATTATATCACTTTATTAATCCAGTTTTTAATGATAATTGGTTAATTATGAAATGTAATAAAATTTATTCCCCCATATTGTTTGTTTTCTTATATCAACATATGTCACTGGTTGTTTTGTTTGCCCACCCCCAGTGTCAAAATCCAGGACTTTATTACTTCTCTATAAAATTCTGGAACATATTTAAAATGTTCTAAATGTTTTATATCATCTAAATTCATAACTAAAATATTATTGGACACTGTTAGATATTTAAAAGGTATACGCTTCCAGTTAAGCAAATTTACCATTAACAAGTCTATATACCCATGATGCCTTAAATGATATAAAATAACTTTTAAAATCGACCATTTGTAAGCCTCCCTGTTCATACGGAAGTGTTATCAGGTTTCTTTTTACTTTGTCTGGCTTCCCATCCCAAATATGTTTAAAGCTTCGTGTTTCTAGTTATTTAAGATAGTTTTTAGGAGTTAAGCAAACACTTCCCAAGAATATAAATAAAGGTAAAATTAATGCTTTAATAATTAATATTTTCCCTAAAATTGAAAGATTCCTTTTTCTCATGTCTTGAACACTTTTATCGTTTTTTCTATTTTACAATCCCAATTTAATTTGTTGCATTCCTCTTTATCATGTCAAAAAAACACCACCAATGCTTTAATGGTTTATCTCCCCAATTAATCTCTAAAATCTTATCTTTACATGATTTCAATTTCCCGATCCATAATCCTTCTGTTTTATTTCTATTTACCAATAAACCTGAAAACGAGACAAACATTTCTATTATATTCATTTTTTAGTGCTCTAGTATGCTTGCTTGCATGTCCCTTATACAAGAGGGACGAAAGATACAAAGGGACAGTCAAACTCATAAATCTAAAACAAACTGACAACGCCATGGCTAAAAATGAAAAAGACAAACAAACAACAGCACACACGACACAACATAGAAAACTAAAGAATAAACAACACGAACCCCATCAAAAAACTAGGGGTGATCTCAGGTGCTCCGGAAGGGTTAGCAGATCCTGCTCCACATGTGGCACCCGTCGTGTTGCTTATGTGATATCAAATCCGGTAAATAGTCTAATTCGGTAGGTCACATTCATGAAAGGGAAGGGGATTGTAGTTACGACGTAAGGAACATATCCGATATCATTTGTGAAACGGTTATTCCATAACGGTCAACCAACTCGTGATGGCGTCCGTAAAATTTACGAAGGGATGATGTCAACTTCACCATTTGGAACTCTTGGTTTAATAGCTTCCTTGTAAGCAGCAACCCTCTATCAAGAAAATCATGATAGGAAATGCAAGCACGGGAATATCGTATCAATTGGGAGATATATACCCCGTATGCAGGTGCTGCTGGAATGTTGCTACTTAGAAATGGAAAGTTCACAATTGGAAAGCTGAAATCATCTCTTTTGTCGTAATGTTTTGTTTTCAACCGACCCTCATTATCAATTTCTAGATGTAAGTCAAGATATGAAGCCGACTTAACTGTATCTGTAGTACCCTTAGCTCTAGCTCGATTGGATATATGCGTTCCACATAGTCACCAAATTTTGAATTATTTAGTGAAAAAACATCATCTATATAGCGAAATGTAAAGTTAAAGGATATTGCTAACTTCTTATCTGTTTTGATTTTATTTGCGTGATCTCTTATAAAAAATAATATTAAAAAGGTAATTAATACAATACAATTTCCTGTTTATAGTATGATATAAACATGTTTGAGGCCAAATATATATTTTTCAATTTATAATAACATTTTGCGAATCATTATTTCCTTATCGTATTCAGTAGATTATGAAAGTTCAAAAAGCTCCGACCAATGTTGTAACACTATTCAAAGTAATTGTTTAAATTTTGATTGAATTTGTGATAAATGGAGGAATAATTAATTCATCTGTTGATTAAGAAATACATGAGGATGGTATTCGTAATATGATTACACAAACTTTTCTAACTAAAATAATTGTATGTCATTTGTATTCTCACGTTGTTTGATCCTTATAATAGGCCTATATAACTTATGCTTTATTCTTATAGCACATTTTTATTTGGTGCTTTGTTTAAATGCCGATTGATACTTTTCAATGTATATGTAAAGTATAATGGTTGACATAAATTCTAAACTCTGTGTGGTAGTTTGTGGATGTTTCTTTCCTTTCTTAAAAGGTATGTAAAGACTTTGGAACAAAATACACTTTTTTTCCATCATTCAGTCTTTCTTTCATTTGATCTATAATATTTGAAATGGTTGAGATGAATAAAGAACAAAATTTGTAAGGAATCATGGACATTCAATGTTTTCATACAATATGGAAAAAAACAGTTAATTTATTTATTTTCGTTTGTACCGGTTTCTTATTGATATTTGATTTCGTAGTTTTTCCATATAGCTTGCATACAAGACTTTAGATGATTTGTACCTCTTTGCGCATTTAAATTCTTTTTCACAGAATGGTCTGTGCTGTGAGCAACTAAATGTGAACGTACGACATTCAACAACTAGCAAACCTATACCATGTACAAAGTATGCGGTAAATGTACCTGAATTGCTAAAATATGAACAATTCTAAACAGAAAGCTATTATTTATTATAATAACTTACAAGTGTGGACACAGATGAGTGTGGATAGTGTGTTTGGATGTTTGACAGTGTCTTATGACAATAAAGTTCTATGTTTTTCCTATATGGTGTTAATAACTGTGTTGCACGGTGACAACCGATCTGAGCATTAGGAGTGTTATTTATTTGATATTTTTTTATTTTCAATACAGACATGGGGAGACAGTAATTACATTAGTTACCAAATGATTATGATAGAACATGTTCTACATCTTTGGTTTTGGATACATTTTGTAGCTGGGAATTGTTAATTTCTTTGTCGATTTGGTCTCTTGTGGAGAATTGTCTCATTGGCAATCATACCTCATCTTTTTTTATATGTATTTGCTTACTATTGGTATGGTTCTATTTACATTACTTTGTGGTGGATCGTCAGTATCATTAGTAAAAAAAATTATTTTAAATTTTGAATTTCTTCCTCAGATTAGAATACATTTATTGGTTTTAAGTAATGACAATGGCTTAAGTCTGACATGATTATTGGGGCTAAATAAGATCGGAAGTAAACCTCTGTGCTGATTTATATCAATTCTTTATATCTCCTCCAAAGCTGGTCGAAGCAAAGACAAATTTTGACCAAAATAAAAATGATTTCACCAAAAGAACCTTTGTGAGCATGCTTCAAAGACCCATAACTGCTCCAAAAGTAATCTGATCGAATTTGAAGCATGTCAAGCAAATATCATCAACATCTACTTAATAAGTCTTAAAATATGTCCAAATACCTAAAAAGCTATTTAGTACTCAAAAGGTATTGCAAAATTATTCCTTTTCATTTTTTGTTTTGTTATATGGATACAAATATAAGTGATACATGTACCAATACAGTATTTGTTGTGGTATGCAAGTGTAGCAATTAGCATTTACTGTAACAATGTTAATTCACACAAATTAAGAAAAAACAAATGAATGGAACAGATACTCCGCAGGGTGCTGCTTTATACGACTGCAGAGGTGGAAACCTGAACGGTTGGGGCTAGTATGGACACAACATTCAAGCTAGATACAGCTCTGAATTTGGATTGTGGTTAAATAGTTGACACAACATAGGTTTCTGACACAGATTGAATGTGGTCTATAAAGAACTTCAACTTAAAAATTTTAAATTGGACATTTACCTATTTTGGTCCAATATCCAAATCTAAATACATGGTTAAATTCAGAATATCATAGAACCTGAAGAATTCAATTTTTGATCGGACCAACTTGAAAACTGGGCCCATAATCAAAAATCTAAGTACATGTTAAGACTCACCATATCAAAGAACCCCAACAATTCAACTTTTGTTAAAATCAAAGCTGATTTTAAATTTGGACCCTTTGGACCTTAATGTAGATCAATTTAAAAACAGGACCAAAAATTAAGAATCTTAACACGGTTAGATTTGGCATATCAAAGAAGCACAATAATTCATTTTTTTGATGAAAGCAAACAAAGTTTAATTTTGGCCCCTTATTCCTTGGGACCAAAACTCCCAAAAATAATCCAAACCTTCCTTTTGTGGTCATAAACCTTTATAGATTTCTATTAACTTATGCTAAAGGTATTGTTAAAAAAAAACCAAGAAAAATGCTGATTTGGGACCTGTTTTTGGTTCCTAAATCCTACCCTGTTGGGACTAAAACTACCAAAATCTATTCCAACCCTCCTTGTGTGGCCATAGACCTTATGTTAAAATATTATAGATTTCTATTTACTAATACTTGAGTTATAGAGCAAAAACCAAGAACAATGCTAAATTTGGGCCCTTTTTCCTAAACTGTTGAGACCAAAATACCCAAAATCAATCCCAGCCTTCCTTTCATGGTCATAAACCTTGTGTCTAAATTTCATATATTTCTATTGACTTTTACTTAAGTTAGAGTGCTAAAACCAAATGTCTTTGGATGAAGACGATGACGCCAACGTGATACAAATGTACAACCAAAAAGTTTTCAATTTTTGTGGTGGTATAAAAATGATCTCAAATCAAATTTCTAATGGAGTTTGCAACAATAATTATTCAACTACTCATTTTAATAAAACATTAAGTATTAAAATATAAATGTCATACAGTCATGGTGATGATGCCCCCGCTAGCATATAACGTTAAAAAGGTACATAAAGTGAAGCTGCCAAAAATTGAACTTAAACTGAGTTTAGAGGTAATAAGCATTATATACACATTTCACTAAATTTAGTTGAGACAAACTTGAGAAATTTTTCCATTTGTGAAAGGGCATAACCCTAGAATGATAATCAAAGTGCTTGTAATCACTGAATGGCTATTAAAGACTGCTTAAATTTATCAGTTGGTAGTAAAGTGAATTTTGCATTGTATAGTGTATATACATGTATACCATTATTTTAAGTTGATTCAACTAATATTATGGACAGAGAAATCTAAACTCCAATTTTTAAAGAAGATTTCATAAAGCATTGGTTTTAGGTAATTCAACAACCATTCTGGACAAAGAAATAACTCAAATTTATTGTCTGGAATCTACAAAAATGTTTGTTTTTGGCCCTTAATTCCTAGACTGTTTGACCCATAACCCACAAAATAGACCTCAACCTTCTACTTATGGTATGCAATATTATGGTACAATTTCAGAACAATTGAAATACTTATACACAACTTTTTGTACGGACACTAGATTAATGCTTGTTTTGGTCACCTTTGGAACCCTTATTCCTAAACCTTAGGGACTATATATATACCCCCCCAAAACAATCCCAGGCTTCCTTTTATGATTATAAATATTACTGTGGATGCATTATTATTCTTTGGATACCAATTTTCGTGGCTTTTGTGGCTAGAGTCTTACCACGAAATTAAATGTTCAACGATTAACAAATTTTCTATAGGCTTGTATGCAGACTTCGGCAAAACCACGAAATTAAATATCCACGAAAATGCAAACTTTCTTTAATCCACGAAAATTGGTACCCACGAAAATAAATGAATCCACTGTATGTTATAATTTTAAGGCTTCCTTTTTACTTATACTGAAGTTATTATCTGGAAACCATCCGTCTTGGGAAGACGACGACAGGATACATACATGTATTTCAACTGCAAAAATTTCTGTGGTTGTTTAAAAATTTCAAACATGTACGATGAAATATTGTTTTAGAAATTGATAAGCCTAGATATGCCTTATAATTTTTCCCTGCATAGTTGAAGGACCATTTACACTCAGAACCGAGTCATCAGTAGGCAGCTAGTACAGATGTATTAAAACAACCTAGCATCATATTGCTAGTAGTGGTAGTAGCATTCTCGGGTAAATTTGTTCTTTTTTTTTATAATATATTTGGTTCAAATCAATATAGAATGCTTTTATCTCCCTAATACTTACGTTGTAAATAGAGGTGATACTACTTTGACAAATCCTTGTACATGAGAGTTTTCTGTCAAATCTTTATTTCACAAAGAATGATTTGCATAACAATGAACTGAGCTCAAAGCAAAGTATTCAATAATACACTTAGACAAAGAGCTAAATTCAGTGATATACTTTGTACTACAGGTCCTTCATTAACATCCATCGACCAAAACCACATCTCAAAAACATTCCATACTACATGGTTGGATTCAGAAGTCCTGAAAAAGACATGATTTTTTTTTATCATATTTTAAGTATATACACACAGGTTTAAACTTTCTTGTGGTACAATCATTCCGTATCTAGCAACTATCAATTTGCTTCATGCACATATTGATATGTGTTGAGTTTACCTCTGTTGGAAATAAGAACACACAAACCTCCACCTAATTTTAGTCAACGGACAAAACATTCAAAACTATAAAATATCATCTAAGACTTGTCAGTGTCTATTTACCATTGCCACTGAATCAGTGATACAATGTATATGTACACATAATTATTTACATGCAAGACTAAAATTATAAAGTACACTAGAACAGACACGTGGTATCGCAGGTCCATGACTGAGTTAACGTATACAACTATGTGCAAGCCTTATTTTAGTATTAGTATTTTTATCTGATAAAGTTATGCCGATTAAACGATACACAGTTTTCTCTGCTTTCAAATCTTTCTGATTGAAACCGTCGAACTGGAACTTATCAATGATGGTAATATTAATTATTTGAAAAACAAAAGTTCCTGGAATGGAGTATTTTTTTTAAACAACAGCATTGTCATATACATACATGTATTAGTTGTAAATAAAATTGAATTCTTTGATTCGCTGTTTTACGTCATGCCGGCTAACAAATTGAAAACTGTACCTATACGCCTTATTTTTAGTCCAGATTTTAGTATTTGTATTGTTACAATGTATCTTAGAAAGTCTAAACTGATTAAAATTTGACAATTTAGTAGTTTCAACCCTGTGGATACGACCCGTGTATATACATGTAGCATATAATTAATCCTGAATACACCGTTTGGTGGTGCACCTGTCAGACGCGGAACGTACAAATAAGGTAATCGGTAACAGGTGAATATACTATTAATTTTTAGTATCGGTATTGGACTCGATCCGTAACTTCTTAATTATTGGCAATATTAATTACATGGAAAACAAAAGGGCCTGGAGTGGTGTAATTTTTAATCTACACCTTTGTACTATATTAGTTATATATAAAGTTGAATTCTTTGATTCGTTGTTTTTACGCGATGACGGCTGACAAATTGGACCTCGTAATTTTAGTATTATAGATATATAAGACTAAAACTGACATTCAGTCTTTACGATATCTTCATTCCCAAAGTCATTTTTAAATCTGACTTCATGGTAAATTAAGATTCCATATCTACAACCAGTGAAAAGGAAATATCCCTCTAATAGACTAGCATTTAAATCACAGTTTTCGAAAATTGAAGCTAGGTCACCGTGGAACCTAGAACAAAAAAAGGGAAACAATATATCTTAAATATTTCAAATGCATGTACATGAAATAATATTAATCTCTATAAAATTCACCATATTGTTCCCTTTTTTATCATGTTTATCTTCTGTTCAATACTGTATATCCAGTGGCGAATCCAGAAATTTTCTAAAGTGGGAGCCCACTGCCTGACCTAAGAGGGGGCTCGCTCCAGTGATTCCCTATATAAGCAACCAAATTTTTTCTCAAAAAGCAGGGCCCCCCCTAAATCCACCTCTGATATCAACCTCTAGATGTCTTTCAATTACATAAATCAACTATGTAAGACCTAATTTCAACACCCCTAAACAGTGAATATTTTTGTCGCAAACAGTAGAATTTAATTACATAATGTGAAATGTGTGGGATTGTGCAGCACGTGTCATCATGACATGTGTCCCTTCGCGGCCTTCAGTTTTGATTATAGATTATAGTCTAATAATTAGAGAAGAGACTAAATGCGTACAAACCTGATGTCAAATGAAGATATACGGAATTTAAATAACGTTGATCCTTTAAATGTATGAAAAACAAAAACATATGACAATTG
Source organism: Mytilus trossulus (assembly GCF_036588685.1). Lineage (NCBI taxonomy): Eukaryota > Metazoa > Mollusca > Bivalvia > Mytilida > Mytilidae > Mytilus > Mytilus trossulus. Next base: position 37,741,029 of record NC_086382.1, on the reverse strand, counting down.
TTCACATAAAATAAGATAGTAAAATTTTCCAAATGAACGTCCATTAAAATTATTAAAGTCTCTGATGAATATTTCCCGCGCAAATGTCATGGAATAGACCAAAACGAATTTTAGGTGTGTGTTGTCATTAAAAAATTCGGGTCAATGAACACAGTTAGATTAAATATATAAATATGTTAACTATATTTATATTGGTTTTTCAGAAAAGGGACTTTACCAGATTATTTTTGTGGCAAACAACGGTAAATAGCCTATATCATCTTGACATGACATATGAAAACCCCTTAAGCATAATGGTGTGTGTATGGAATAGTCCATGGAATTGTCCAAACCGATACAGGTGAAATACGTAGAATAATATTGCTGTGTCTATTGTGGACGCAGCAATAAAAACAGATTTAAGATCCTTATGAGCCCGTAGTAAAGTAAAAAAAACTGTAAAAAGCCTTATTAAATAAAATTTGCTCGATTTACCTTGAAGTGAAGACTAATAAAAATTTGCGTGTATAGTGAACCTCCTAAATAAAATAATACTGTGTTCTAGACCACTTCCCCTTTCGGTGATCTACAGAAATGATTTTTTACTATATAGTATGTTAATTAAATGGTAAGAAAAAAAAACAATTGCGAAGCACGAAACGCACTACAATAACAGAGTTCAAGGTCCGGTCTTTTAAAAGACATAACCTAACGTAAAAATATCTCTCCATTGAAAAACCTAGCTTGTCTTTATTGGAAGTTATAAATTAAAAAAAAATCAAGTGTTCTACCTTTATCATTAAATTACAGTAACGTCATTTAACGGTACCAGTTTTCTGCACCAGATGCGCATTACGCAAGTAATTGTCCATTCGCTGATGCTCTGGGTGAAAGTATGTTAAACCAAAAACTTTCATATTAAAACAATCGAAGAGCTTGTTAACCAAAAATGGGACAAAAAGTATAGCCAAAGCCGGGAAAGGAAACAGCTTTGTATGACGGGGATATATTCCTTAATTTAAAATAATTTCTAATCTTTGTTCAAGAACTCATTTTTGTAGCAAACTATCCGTATTAACGCTTTTTTTATGTTTAGGAATCTCGACGTCAGAACTCGAATCCTATTCTGCTTGTTATGGCAATACAGGGCTGGTCAACTTCCTTCAACCGACCTGTGCATCAGGAGAGAAAATGGCTGTTGTTGGTCTTACTACCTTCGCAAAAGAACTGAGTACATCGTGTCCTTTAGAGATCACAATAACGAATATTGACACAACACCAGACACATGCTGTGAATACAACCCCGTCGACTGCTCTATACGCTACGACGGGTCCATATATAGAAGCTATTATCAGCAGTGTAACGGGAAAATTGGGTGCATCATACAAGTATCTTGGGTAGATACACTATCAACATGTAACCAAAGCGTGTATCAACAAAGAACAAATTACATGAAAATGGATTACTACTGCATTTCAGGTATGAAAAAAATGGTCTTCATTAAAAGCGCAAAGTAAAAAAACAAGTGTAACCTTTAAAGAAAAACAAAATTGTCTTTTCCATTGTCACTGCCAGAAGTCTCCTGTAAGTTGTAGCCATCAAAATACAAAAACTAAATAAATGATAAATTTAAAAGGATTGTACAATTTTAAAACAACGGAAGCTTCTATTAAACTGTAGAAGGGGAACTTAAAGAAGACTTGATAAGCGTGAATGGTGCATCATATAGTAGAGGTTTCTCGATTTGCTGCGTATTAGGTACGATTGGTACGTAAAGCAACCGCTAGTGCTGTTTTGGAGGTATCATTTTAAGCATAAAATTATTTTATTCATCATGATAAAATCAAAAAAATTGAATTCGTATCACCAACAAAACTAGCTTAACAATTTATTTGATAACGATTTCAACGTTTCAAGAACTCTTTGTTTATGATTATGTATGGGCTGACTTAGTTATGCACAAGCGCATGAATCAAACAAACCCTTTAACGAACTGGGTTAACACAGACTTATAGATTCTAAATAATGATTTGCTTTTCTCTTTTAAAAAGATTGTTTTCTTACAGAGTGAGACTTTAATAATAAGAGAATAATAAACATATAGTGCAGTCGATTTGTGCAGATTTTTGACAAAATTGCTCAGATTGTGGTAAAAGTATGAAATTTGGAATAGTGGTAGTATATGTTATGGACAACATTTTAAGCTATGAACCCACTCTGAAAGTCGAAATTTGCGAAAGAAGCGGCCATTTAAAAATGGCGGCCGTTTGATCTCTATAGATTAATAAAAAAAATATGAAAATGATATTAGAGAAGATATTGACATGAAACCTGGGTAATAGAATAACAGTGCTGATTCCAATTGTCTTGTTGAACAAAGTTTTTGGAAATATTACACTTATAAATGGCGGCCATCTTGAAAAATCTTTGATTTTTTTTAAGCCAAAAAGAAGTAGTCATTATTCGATGAAAATTTAAAAAAAAACAATGTCGAAGATAAACAAATGTATTTATTTGAGCTATATACACAGAAGGAAATGCGAGCAAGAAAATATTTGTATACCTGTCATTTATAATTGTTGGCTGATTACAGGATAATTCGTTTTGTTGATATTGTTCATTTGAAACAACTGTCAAAAACCTTGATTGCAGACATAATGAATTTCATTTCATACAAGTTATCAATGTTATAGGAACATCAACTGCTCAAATGTTCTCAATTGACGTTAACAATATCTAACAAAAATGAAACGTACATGATTTGTCAAACCTCACTCTGTCTATCATTTTCTGTCACATTGTCCTCCACATTTACATACACTAGTACAACTTAGTACTGCCTTTACACATTTGCATTTCCTTAGTAACCGTGTTCACTTTGACTTCTCAGTTAAGTGCTTGCTGCAGGAAGTTATTATAAAGTCATATGGTATATTCATGACAGATGACAAGGACTGTCATCTGAGGACTACATATGTATTTGGTAGCCATTTTGAATGATGGCCATTTTGAAAACATGAATTTCTAATATAATATTATTCGCTAATCTTATTTATTCACTGTTTGCATTCATACTTTTTTTTACTAATAAGCATTGGATATTTATAAAATTGTCAGATAAGGCATGCACATTTTGACAAAATAAAGATATCAGTATAAGAATTTCTAACTTTTTTAAACAGAAATTACGTATACATGATATAATTTATGACCGAACGTTGTTGTTGGAAAAGATCAAAATTGTAGATTTCTAAAACTCTCGAGCTAGATATCAGAAGAATATAATGGGCGTTTAGACTAGAAGGAATGTGTGAAAGGGCAAGAGAGGACATGTTTGGGTTTGCATGCAATGCCAAGCAGATCCAAACAGAACAGACATAGACATTTGAGCTGGCAATCACTCTTTTTGATGCTGGCATATAACGGTGTTTGGTCTTGAATTAGTTTTCCTTTCGCTCAATTTGAAACAGTTGAATAAGGATTATGGAACTGCAGAAGCACCACTCCAGACGGCAAAAATCCTGTCAAACAATTTTTCAGACCTTAAAATATTTCACCAGTAAAAGGGAAAACAGACTTCTGATGTTGAAGATAAATTGCCAGTTGAAAGAAAACAAGAAGTAGCTATAGACACTGTTTAGTGATACCGAATCAACACAAACAATGACTGCAATGTATTTTTTTCTGTGGTGATGTATCTGAAGATCTCCATGATACTTTGAAATTTAAAAATCGATAAAAATGGGACATGACTGTGCACCTGTACTACAAGACATATTTCCTTAGCCAAACTAAGAGATGGAGATGTCAAATCACCAGTATCCTGCTTGATGATTGATAAAACTTGACAATATAGCAAACAGGCAAAATAAAAGACACAGAAAGAAAGCCAAGAATCTTTTATCCTTGGAGTTGTTCTTTCTAAAATGATAAAGAAGATTGACGGCACACGGTCTGGCAGAGGTATTGTACTGTAACAAAATGGGGGTTCCTTGAAATGGAAGTTGTTTTCCCTAAAATTGTGTGATGATGTTGTTAAAACCTTACCGTTAATTGACTGTTTATTTTATATTTCTTGTACAACTTCGTGTAAATATTGTTAACTTTTTATTATTCTTAACGTCCATGTTTTTACTATTCTTGTTTTGAATTTATATTCGGAACTCCCCTCGATTGTTCATATCAAATGAAGTACATAAACGTTTACCAATCGTTCCGAACATTATTTTGGTAATTACCAATTCCGGTTTTGGTAGTTTAGGTATTTTTCACCACTGGTAAATGGTAAACCATTTAGGTAATATTTTACCAAAGTATAAATACAGTGGAGTAAGCCAAAAAGGCTTCAGTACGACTTTACCCTGGACAAGTGACACACGCCAATTCCAAGCGATTAAATAACCAGAAATAACCAGACTATTTCCGTTTAATGTTGGCTTGTTAGTTCCATAACAAGTTGTATTTAGAGAATTACTTCTCGAGAGAAACGTTATCTTTTGACATTGAATTTCCGTTACCATTTGTCGATTACCAAACTATCTTGTTCATAAACTTTCTAGGTATTTATGTATTATAGTTCCGCTATCCATTTTCTTTACGATATTCAAATAAAGTAAGGTATTTATTTGTTAAACTAGAATACTGTTACTTAAGTTATTTATTATGTGTACGAATTGCTGATATTTATTGCACGTAAATACAAGTTGATTTTTATTCGACGAGTCTGTTATTCTTACAAAAACCTAAACGGAACCAAACCAAGATCTATCAGAATACCACAACGTACAACAAAACCTATACAGAACTAACTATAGATCTACCCAAATACCACGATACCAGAAACCACGTTACCAAAGAAGAGTCGCCAGTTATAACTTTAGTTCATATATTCCATTCTTATAGCAACGCACTAAGGGTTCCAATATTTATAGTTTTAAACACCAAAGCCTGACCGCTCGGTTATCGTTACAGTGGTGGCAGCGGAGGCACGTACCTACATTTTTATATTCTTACAATAAGTTGAATAAAATTTTAAGATAAGGCATAAATAAAATGAGTAAATTGGATAGCGCGGAAAATAGATACGAAACACCTAGGTTAACTGCCCAGGGTAGACCAGTACTCCCCCGATCTCGGTCCTGTGAAACTTTCCATGATCTGACGCCGACCGGAGAGATAAGCATAAGAGTGAACCAAGATCAATGGCCCTCACAAGAGAATACAGATAGATACGAAAAGGATGGTATACACCATACTGACAAAAGGCCATTGTCAGGAGGTCTATCACCATCAACGAAAGTGGCCATTGACCAAGCGAAAAATAAGGAAGTTTCAAATAGGGCAACGGTTGTGCATTTGGAACCAAATGCGACGTGGCCGGTAAAACAGAATCTTGGTGAAGAGTCAAGCACTCTTTATAACCATGCTGCCAGGTCTAGGTATGGGTTTTGGAGTCAGAAAGCAGAGGGTTCTACTATAGCAGAGGGTACTGCTATAGCAGAGGGTTATGCCGGGGCAGAGGTTACTGCAGAGGCAAAGGGTTCTGCTGAGGGAGACTCCGGGAATACAAGACGAGGCGCAACGTCTTGTGAATCCAGATGGGATTCGGGAGATTTACCTAGGACTTTGGACCGGGGCGTACTCTATAATATGGGGGCAACGTACCAAGCATTACCTTTGACGTCGCGCGGACGATCCAGAGTTGGGGTTAACAGGACCGACCATGAACACTGTACTGATGAAATGATCAGTAATTTAAATTATTCTGGCATTAGCAATAAACCAATTTTTGACCATGATTATGATATAAACTTACAAAATACAAACTTTTACAAAAAGAAACCAGTGCTTTATGATGGAGAGACTAATTGGGAAGACTATTTAGTTCAGTTTCAATTAATTGCAGCAATTAATAAATGGTCTGACCTAGAGAAAGCTTTAGAATTAGCTACTAGCTTAAGAGGTACCGCCCAAAGTATTTTAACCAATTTAAGACCAGAGATGCGGACCAATTTTGTACAACTGACTGCCGCTTTAGCGTCACGTTTTCAACCAGAAAACCAAGCAGAATTGTACAGGGCGCAAATGAAAAATAAAATACGCGGTCGCACGGAACAAATACCTGTTTTAGGCCAAGACATAAAACGTCTAGTAAGATTAGCGTCTCCATCAGCTCCAATGGAGGTTAAGGAAATCTTAGCACGTGATTGTTTTATTGATTCCCTAAATGATGCTGACATGGAATGGGCCATTTTCCAGGCCAAAGCAAAAAGTATTGACAACGCAATTCAAGTAGCTCTTGAATATGAAGCCTCCCAAAACAACAGACGTAAATACTGTAAATAAATATATAATAATTTTGATTTAGATAAGGAAATTTATTTGTCTGAACAATTTGATGACATTTCAGGTCGTCTTTCAAAAATTCCATATAACAGAAATAACAATTTTTAATTCCAAGAAAAAAAGTGGTAGACCAAACGACTGGTCGGGGAAACTGTTAGTAACTGAAACTGAGTACCAAGTTTCAGCTGAGACTAATTATGATTTATAGGAGAGTCCAATAATTTTGAAAAATTGAGTCAGATAAATATATTCTGATAGTTGATATGTAATTGTCAATGTTTTTTGACATAGAATTAAATTGTTTGATTGATACCAGGTCCATTGTATGTGGGTAGTTTTTTTTATTATTTGTTATTCATCCATGAATAATACCATGTCCAAGATTGTGGAGACAGTGTTAACCAATACACGTAGTGGGATACCCCTGCATGGCTAATGGAAGCGTAGTTATGCCGATGGGGACTGCTGTATTACCAACACAGTCTAATAAATACTCGGTATCGTGTCTCATTATTGCTGACATAGATATACTTGTATCAATGATTATAGAGTTTGATTTTTATAGATAAAAGTCCATGTGTATATTGGATAAGGGAAAGAGTTTTTTTTTTTTAATTAAGTGTCAATTTATTTCAGATTTTTATTGATATTGTTAACATTTATTGATTGTTGTGTAATATGTAATTTGTTTTCAGGAAAATTATTTGTAAAATAGCGCTATATGAACATTTGTCCCGCAGAGAATATTTGATGGTGCTCTATAAACATTTGTCAGAATACACAGAATCATCATAGTATTTCTGATGCGAGAACATGCATAACGAGAAGAAGAAGTGTTGCTGCTTAATGAACATTCGTCTAGAACGTCAAGTGAAGAAGATTTGTCAGTGCTCTATATAAACATTTGTTAAAATAAGCAGAACTCGTATTAGTTTATGAACTTTCGTAATGAGAAGATGTGTTGGTGTTTTATGAACATTTGTCAAGTGAAGAAGATATGTCTGTGTTCTATAAACATTCGTTAAAATAAACAGAACTCGTTTTTATGAACAATCGTTATGTGAAGAAGAGAGGTTGGTGCTATATGAACATTTACAAAACTAAAGGATCATAAAGAACTGTGCGGAAGCCTCAAACTTTGCGGGAAGACGAAAATGAACAATGTACACTCAGAAGATTGTATTATATTTGATCAAATATTGTTTTATAATTTTGAATATGTATTGTTTTAAAATTTTAGGGAATGTCTTTTCATGTTTGAGGGCAAACATTATTTTTCAAAGGTGGGGAGAGTGTAACAAAATGGGGGTTCCTTGAAATGGAAGTTGTTTTCCCTAAAATTGTGTGATGATGTTGTTAAAACCTTACCGTTAATTGACTGTTTATTTTATATTTCTTGTACAACTTCGTGTTAATATTGTTAACTTTTATGTTATTCTTAACGTCCATGTTTTTACTATTCTTGTTTTGAATTTATATTCGGAACTCCCCTCGATTGTTCATATCAAATGAAGTACATAAACGTTTACCAATCGTTCCGAACATTATTTTGGTAATTACCAATTCCGGTTTTGGTAGTTTAGGTATTTTTCACCACTGGTAAATGGTAAACCATTTAGGTAATATTTTACCAAAGTATAAATACAGTGGAGTAAGCCAAAAAGGCTTCAGTACGACTTTACCCTGGGCAAGTGACACACGCCAATTCCAAGCGATTAAATAACCAGAAATAACCAGACTATTTCCGTTTAATGTTGGCTTGTTAGTTCCATAACAAGTTGTATTTAGAGAATTACTTCTCGAGAGAAACGTTATCTTTTGACATTGAATTTCCGTTACCATTTGTCGATTACCAAACTATCTTGTTCATAAACTTTCTAGGTATTTATGTATTATAGTTCCGCTATCCATTTTCTTTACGATATTCAAATAAAGTAAGGTATTTATTTGTTAAACTAGAATACTGTTACTTAAGTTATTTATTATGTGTACGAATTGCTGATATTTATTGCACGTAAATACAAGTTGATTTTTATTCGACGAGTCTGTTATTCTTACAAAAACCTAAACGGAACCAAACCAAGATCTATCAGAATACCACAACGTACAACAAAACCTATACAGAACCAACTGTAGATCTACCCGAATACCACGATACCAGAGAACCACGTTACCAAAGAAGAGTCGCCAGTTATAACTTTAGTTCATATATTCCATTCTTATAGCAACACACTAAGGGTTCCAATATTTATAGTTTTAAACACCAAAGCCTGACCGCTCGGTTATCGTTACAGTACCAATCTCCAGGCTTGCAGATCACGCTAAATTGTACAATAAACGCCTGGAACAACTTGTAGTCATCATGGAAGGAAGGACTGATACAACGCATCTAACAAAATCGGAATGTAGCTAACAAAGGATTTCTGCAAGCATACACGCAAGATAAATTAGTTCTCTTGATTTTCAACAAAGGTATTCTTGATGCTCTGAAACAGACCTGATAATCAGGGTATCACCATAACGTTCATTAAGGTCGGCAGAGCCATCTATTGGTTGTTATGCAGTCCCATATAACAAAAAGAAAACTTTTTCAGATAGAAGCTTTAGTACTATTGGGCCAAAATTGTGGAATGAACTAGGTACAAATGTAAGAAACTCTGAATCTTTGGATATTTTTAAATGTCGGTTGAAAACATTGTATTTCGAAAATTATTTTGACTTTTTTCTTGTGTATCACAGTAGATATTTTCATTTTTGGTATAGGACATACATATTGTATTTTTGTATAGTATTTTTGTATTTTTTATGTCATTTATGTACAACGCCATTGAATACATATTGTATATGTAGAAATAGGCGTTTAATTAAGTTTCATGTTTCATAGCCATAGTAGGCGAATATATGATTGATACTTAGAAAAGCTTTACAGGGACACTCAACAACAGCTATTAACACGAATCAGTTCACCAGACATAAGTTTCTTTAGTATGAATGATACAGGATGGCCAAACATCGAGACACAATCCAGTAATATCAATGAATGGAAGACAACACTAACCATTTCTCAGCTACAATAGTTCAACTGTGCAACTCGTCATCGAGAGGATACACTTGCAACTTATCGGTCCTCCGATAGAGAGTAAGATGTTTTAAAGATTGTGGAACGGATTCATTTTGAAAGCCTACAATTAATGTCCCTGTAACTCTTTCTATAGTAGCAAGCCTAACTCTTAAAACTATTCTAGGTACTTCGACTATGAAGAGGACCTAATCACGACTTAAACATTTTGTAAAAGACATGGCCCGGTTCAGAACTTCCCCAACATATTCATTGAGAATCCAACCTTTCATGTGTGCTTGCTTATCATCTATGGTAGCTAGTATTCAATTTTTCAAAAATTTGTATTAATCATTTCTTCCATGACAACTAATATTTACTGTACCATTTTTCCATATCATCAATTTCAAATATTAAAACAATATCTGTTCAAAACTTTGAGCCGTCACTGTTTTTTTTATTATTTTGGCAAGCCCCATTGCAATTGATAACAGATTCTTGACTTTCTTTCTGTGTCTCGAATTCTGTCTAATTGCCTTGTCATGCAGTTTTAACAAACATTTAGCATGAGATCGGCTCCTGAAATATTAATCTTCAGCACTGGCTAAAAGAACAATGTATAGTAGTTCAAGTGACAGTCACATACTCTATTGTCAATCACAATTGTTGATGCTTCATGATGATAGTCAGATACCTCATCACAAAGAAAGAAAGAAATATCTGCAATCATTGTTCTTTGTGATTCATCACAACTGTGGCTGGTTATTCTACTGTTTTTTTTCAATCCGTGACTCATTTTGTTTTGATTTACTTTGACAGGATTAGTACCTTTTGCCTTGTGATTTTCCCATTGCATGGCCTTCATCAACGTGGAACAGTTGTATGCTTACAAAAAAAGCCTGATTACCAGCTCAAATGTCTATGTTTGCTCTTTTTGTATTTGCTATGCATTGTAAATCATCACGTGTCCTCTCTTCCCGTCTATTCATTTATTAGATTCTTTTTAGCTCTAGTGATTTTAATACCTACGTATTTTTCCTGTTCAACATACAGTTCTCATATTGTATATACGCATTTTTTTTTTATGGTAAAAGGTACCGAAGCCCTACATGCTAAACTGCAAATAAAAGAATTTACGTATTTCTTTAAATACATTTATTTGTTAACATATTCATACCTTGTTTGAGCACTTGGTGAATATATCTTTTATGAAAAGCAACAGTCATAAATAAATGATTAGCAAAACTAGTTGTAAATGCATATACAACTTAGTATTAATTCAAAAAACAATTTAGGATAGCGAATAATAATATAATGAAAATTTACGTTTCCAAAATGGCCACCATTCAAGATGGTCACTAAACACTTCAATAGTCCTCAGTTCATATTCTTTGTCATAAGAAATACGAAAGTTTATCAAAATTAGTTAAGTAACATATTTTTCATATTTTTTTTAATAATTTTTATTGACTTTTTGGACTTTATTTCAAAATGGCCGCCCAGAGCCGCCATTTTGATTTTCTGAATTGGGTCCTTAGCTATGAATGTTAGTTATGACCTCAACTAACACTCTGCAAAGTTTGATGCTTTTACCATAATCTGAGCAATTGTTTCACATTTCGACTGGACTAATAATAACTATAGACTACTTTCTAAAACATATGATACTGATGTTGGTTATATTTGTTAACGTAGAAGATTTGCGTAGTTTTCATATTATAATTAGTTCTTGCATGATTTTGAAATTAGTTTTATTATTCAATTAACCTATTTCGATCATTGCAGCAGAAGGTTTTTTTTATGATAGAATAAGGGAGCTGATATTTCATATTTAGTGATAAATTGTGATTTTCCGTCATATTTTTTTCTTCTTCTAGAAATGCATTCTAAAAGGTAAAATTGAATAAAAAAGATTAATCAGTATTCACTATTATTTTTGCCAATGAAAAAAAATCATTCCTTGAGTTAATGAATGTAATTGACTAGAATAATTTTCATATGATTATACAAACGATTAACTAATATATAATTGAACTGACATTTGTGACCAATGAATATTCTAATAGAAAAAAATAAATGGAAATTGGGAATATGTCAAAGAGACAACAATCCGACTAGAGCAGATAGCCCCCGAAGGTCATCAAAGGGTCTTCAATGTAGTGAGACAATACCGCATTCGGATGTGGACATCAGGTGGCCCCGAAGAAAAAAAATGTGTACTAGTTCAGTGAAAATGCACGTCATGCGATATTTACTCCAAAATATAAAAATGAACTTTAAAAAAAAGTAAATACAAGGCTTCTATTTTGGAACTGATAAGTGCATCTATTTTTTTTTATCACTTATTCGTACCTTTAACGTAAGTAAAATTTCTCATACGTGTGAATGACGATTTTTGACGAATTTCAGAAAAAATAAGAATTGGATTATAGATAATAAATTCGAACAACTAAAATAAACCTACAGTACTAAATTCTATCTGATTATTAATTACAAACAAGTAAGTTGATATACGATTTAATAAGCTATAATGATTATCAAATAGATTAAAATCTATTGAAGCTGAGACAAATTTTACAGTAAGTTGTTCTTTATATAACGATAAGAGAAAATTATAATGGATATATATAGTATACAGAATTTGTGCTAATAGTAAAGAATTACCCAATGATAAAATATATGGTTGGCTGTTCACAAATGAGCATTTTCCAACTTTTAAGCGCCTAGGAAATGATATTTTCAGTGTGAGATACAAAAGGAAACAAAATATAAAAATGATATTTGATTATGATGAGATATGTTGTAAATGTTATATGAGACACACGAGGCTCTGATCCTGTCCATAACATGAGAGAAATATTTTTGGTTCTTGCTCCCCCCCCCCCCTATGCTATTGTGCCTATTGTTGTGGAATGATGCCCTTTGTGGGTCGCAGATTCGATTGTTAAATATCGTATCTCATCTATACATCTTGCTACAGACTTTCTTCGTCGTGTTTTTGTTCATATATTATACTGAGAGATTTGAAAACGCCATGTAATTAGTGAGCGTCAAAAGTAACAAAAAGTTTTTTTTTTAATTTACCGTTAACATTATATATTTTCAATAAGGTCAATTTTGTATTTCAAAATAGGTCTTTTTTATTATTTTTTTTTCTAAAAGCGTACCCCCGAAAAATGCTAACTTTTTTATTTTAAACTATTATATCAGTCTAACAATGGGCGTCAAGTTGGTTACCTATTCCCTATTCCCTATTCGTTACCTATTCCCTATTCCCTATTCGTTACCTATTCGTTACCTATTCCCTATTCCCTATTCGTTACCTATTCGTTACCTATTCCCTATTCCCTATTCGTTACCTATTCGTTACCTATTCCCTATTCCCTATTCGTTGCCTATTCGTTACCTATTCCCTATTCCCTATTCGTTGCCTATTGGTTACCTATTCCCTATTCCCTATTCGTTGCCTATTCGTTACCTATTCCCTATTCCCTATTCGTTGCCTATTCGTTACCTATTCCCTATTCCCTATTCGTTACCTATTCGTTACTTATTTGATTTTTAATATCCTTCCCCCTTTTTAATTATGGCATGGAATAGTTTAATATGGCTGCCGTTACCATGGAAACGGCACAATTTTGAAAAAAATAAGTTTTTGGTTTTTGGTGAACTGTTTGGATATGCTTCAACTCAGAATCATCATATTTTAAAACAATGTAGGTGCCCATTATGTACAGGTGTTGGATGATTTTGGCGATCATTGGAACTACTATGTTGCTATGGAAACTACACCAAAATTTTCAAAATTCTCCAAATGCTCAAAACTTCATGAAACTTCACAGTAATGACGAGCAACATTGGTAGATGTGGCATTTGGAGTTGGAATTTCCAAAATAGGTCTTGTTACCATGGAAACAATGCAAAAATGTCCTAAATTTCAAAAATAACAATTTTCAGCAAACTGGATGAAACTTTACAGGAATGGTAACTGGCATAGGCAGAGTTGGATTTTAAAGTTGGAATTTTCAAAATGGCCGCCGTAACCATGGAAACAGGAAAAATATCAAAAATTTTAAAATTTTCAATTGTGTCCGTGTCTCTGGTGGTAAAATTGTGTTTTTAGATATGACAGTACCCTATTAGCGCGCATGTACCCGTTCCAGCGCTCGGTTAATACCCTGTTACCTATTCGTTACCTATTCACTTATGATACATTTGTTGTACGTTGCACCTTTGAGAAAAGGATTTTCTATTAAATTCATATCTCTAGTGGTAATAATGTGTTCTTATAGATGAAATACCCCTAATACCGCGAATGTACCCATTCCAGCGCTCAGTAAATACCCTGTTACCTATTCGTTACCTGTTCGTTACCTATTCACTTATAATACGTTTGTTGTACGTTGCACCTTTTAGAAAAGCATTTTCAATTGTGTCCGTGTCTCTGGTGTTAAAAATGTGTTCTTAGAGATGAAAATACCCTATTAGCACGCATGTACCCGTTCCAGCGCTCAGTTAATACCCTGTTACCTATTCGTTACCTATTCGTTACCTATTTACTTATGATACGTTTATTGTACGTTGCACCTTTGAGAAAAGGATTTTCTATTAAATTCATATCTCTAGTGGTAATAATGTGTTCTTAGAGATGAAAATACCCTATTAGCACGCATGTACCCGTTCCAGCGCTCAGTTAATACCCTGTTACCTATTCGTTACCTGTTCGTTACCTATTCACTTATGATACGTTTGTTGTACGTTGCATCTTTTAGAAAAGAATTTTCTATTGTGTCCGTGTCTCTGGTGGTAACAATGTGTTCTTAGAGATGACATGACCCTATTAGCGCGAATGTACCCGTTCAAGCGCTCGGTTAATACCCTGTTACCTATTCGTTACTTATTCGCTTTTAATACGTTTGTTGTACGTTGCACCTTTTAAAAAAGGATTTTCAATTGTGCCCATGTCTCTGGTGGTAACAATGTGTTCTTAGAGATGAAATTACCCTATTAGCGCTCATGTACCCGTTCCAGCGCTCAGTAAATACCCTGTTACCTATTCGTTACCTATTCGCTTATTATAAGTTTGTTGTACGTTGCACCATTTAGAAAAGGATTTTTAATTGTCTACATGTCTCTTGTAGTAACAATGTGTTCTTAGAGATGAAATTACCCTATTAGCGCTCATGTACCCGTTCCAGCGCTCAGTAAATACCCTGTTACCTATTCGTTACCTATTCACTTATAATACGTTTGTTGTACGTTGCAACTTTTAGAAAAGGGTTTTTAATTGTCTACATGTCTCTTGTGGTAACAATGTGTTCTTAGAGATGAAATTACCCTATTAGCGCTCATGTACCCGTTCCAGCGTTCAGTAAATACCCTGTTACCTATTCGTTACCTATTCACTTATTATACGTTTGTTGTACGTTGCACCATTTGGAAAAGGATTTTTAATTGTCTACATGTCTTTTGTTGTAACACTGTGTTCTTAAAGATGAAATTATCCTATTAGCGTGCATGTACCCGTCCCAGCGCTCAGTAAATACCCTGTTACCTATTCGTTACCAGTTCGTTACTTATTCGCTTTTAATACATTTGTTGTACGTTGCACCTCTTAAAAAAGGATTTTCAATTGTACCCATGTCTCTGGTGGTAACAATGTGTTCTTAGAGATAAAATGACCCTATTAGAGCGCATGTACCCGTTCCAGCGCTTGGTAAATAACCTGTTACCTATTCGTTACCTATTCGCTTTTGCTGCGCGGGGTATTCGGTGCACCTTCAAATACATCTTTTTATAATTATGTTCATGTCTTTAATAGTAACAATGTGTTCTTAGAGATGAAATGACCCTATAATGAGCATGAACCCGTTCCAGCGCTCGGTTAATACCCTGTTACCTATTCGTTACCTATTCGTTACCTATTCACTTATAATACGTTTGTTGTACGTTGCACCTTTTAGAAAAGGATTTTCAATTGTGTCCGTGTCTCTGGTGGTAACAATGTGTTCTTAGAGATGACATGACCCTATTAGCGCGCATGTATCCGTTCAAGCGCTGAGTTAATACCCTGTTACCTATTCGTTACTTATTCGCTTTTAATACGTTTGTTGTACGTTGCACCTTTTAAAAAAGGATTTTCAATTGTGCCCATGTGTCTGGTGGTAACACTGTGTTCTTAGAGATGAAATGACCCTATAAGAGCGCATGAACCCGTTCAAGCGCTCGGTCAATACCCTGTTACCTATTCGTTACCTATTCATTACCTATTCACTTATATTACGTTTGTTGTAAGTTGCACCTTTTAGAAAAGGATTTTTAATTGTCTACATGTCTCTTGTGGTAACAATGTGTTCTTAGAGATGAAATTACCCTATTAGCGCGCATGTACCCGTTCCAGCGCTCGGTTAATACCCTGTTACCTATTCGTTACCTATTCGTTACTTATTCGCTTTTAATAGGTTTGTTGTACGTTGCATTTTTTAGAAAAGATTTTTCAGTTAAGTTCATATCTCTGGTGGAAATAATGTGTTCTTATAGATGAAATACCCCTATTAGCGCATTTGTACTCGTTCCAGCGCTCGGATAATACCCTGTTACTTATTCGTTCCTTATTTGCTTTTAATGCACGACGTATACGTTGCACCTTGAAATAAATCGTTTTTTAATTGTGTTCATGTCTCTGGTGGTAACAATGTGTTCTTAGAGATGAAATGACTCTATAAGAGCGCATGTACCCGTTTCAGCGCTCGGTAAATAACTTGTTCCCTATTCGTGACTTATTCGCTTTTAATGCGCGGGGTATACGGTGCACCTTGAAATGAATCGTTTTTTAATTGTTTTCAAGTCTCTTGTGGTAGAATGTGTTCTTAGAGATGAAATAACCCTATTAGTGCGCATTTACCCGTTCCAGCGCTCGGTTAATATCCTGTTACCTATTCGTTACCTATTCACTTATAGTACGTTTGTTGAACGTTGCACCTTTAAGAAAAGGATTTTCAATTAAATTCATATCTCTGGTGGTAATAATGTGTTCTTATAGATAAAATACTCCTATTAGCGCGTATGTACCCGTTCAAGCGCTTGGTTAATACCCTGTTTCTTATTCGTTCCTTATTTGCATTTTATGCACGAGGTATACGTTGCACCTTGAAATAAATCGTTTTCTAATTGTGTTCATGTCTCTGGTGGTAACAATGTGTTCTTAGAGATGAAATGACCCTATTAGCGCGCTTGTACCTGTCCCAGCGCTTGGTAAATACCCTGTTACCTATTCGTAACCTATTCGTTACCTATTCACTTATAGTACGTTTGTTGTACGTTGCACCTTTTAGAAAATGATTTTCAATTTTGTCCTTGTCTCTGGTGGTAACAATGTATTCTTATAGTAGAATGATCCTATTAGCGCGCATGTATCCGTTCCAGCGCTCGGTAAATAACCTGTTACCTTTTCGTTACTTATTCGCTTTTAATGCGCGGGGTATACGGTGCACCTTGAAATAAATCGTTTTTTAATTGTGTTCATGTCTCTGGTGGTAAGAATGTGTTCCTAGAGATGAAATGACCCTATTAGCGCGCATGTACCTGTTCCAGCGCTCGGTTAATACCCTGTTACCTATTCGTTACCTATTCACTTTTAATACGTTTATTGTACATTGCACCTTTTAGAAAAGGAATGTCAATTGTGTCCACGTCTCTGGTGGTAACAATGTGTTCTTAGAGATGAAATGACCCTATTAGCGCGCATGTACCTGTTCGAGCGCTCGGTTAATATACTGTTACCTTTTCGTTACCTATTCACTTATAATACGTTTGTTGTACATTAAACCTTTTAGAAAAGGATTTTCAATTGTGTCCACGTCTCTGGTGGTAACAATGTGTTCTTAGAGATGAAGTTACCCTAATAGCCCGCATGTATCTGTTCGAGCGCTTGGTTAATATCCTGTTACCTACTCGTTACCTTTTCGTTACCTATTCGGTTATAATACGTTTGTTGTACATTGCACCTTTTAGAAAAGGATTTTCAATTGTGCCCATGTCTCTGGTGGTTACAATGTGTTTTAGAGATGAAATAACCCTATTAGCGCGCATGTACCCGTTCCAGCGCTCGGTTAATACCCTGTTACCTATTCGTAACCTATTCACTTATAATACGTTTGTTGTACATTGCACCTTTTAGAAAAGGATTTTTAATTATGCCCATGTCTCTGGTGGTAACAATGTGTTCTTAGAGATGAAACAACCCTATTACCGCGTGTGTACCCGTTGCAGCGCTCGGTTAATACCCTGTTATCTATTCGTTACCTATTCAATTATAAAACGTTTGTTGTACGTTGCACCTTTTAGACAAGGATTTTTAATTGTGTCCATGTCTCTGGTGGTAACAATGTGTTCTTAGAGAAGAAATGACCCTATTAGCGCGCATGTACCTGTTCCAGCGCTCGGATAATACCCTGTTACCTATTCGTTACTTATCCGCTTATAATACGTTTGTAATACGTTGCACCTATTAGAGGTTTCTCAACATCTTACGAACGGACGAAACTCTACGAACGTATCGTTATGGAGCAGTAATTTTGTTATAATAAAATCCATAATAAATGTCTACCGATACTGCAGTGTGTTTAAAAGACAACAGTTAACAACTTAATATCCTTTTTTGCAACCTTGCATTTTATTGTTGTCATTAAACATCCGTGTTCCAATTTATTTTCTGTTGTTGACTGTTTCGTTTTCTTACGTTGAGTTCCGTTTGTTGACATGTCGTATATATGCGTTCGATTTATCTCCCTTATTCATTCAAAATTTTTTTTTTAATGCCCTTGATTAAAAAATTCAACACATCTAGTTTGCAATTGGTTGATTGATTGTTTGGTGTTTAACGTTCAGTGGCAAATATTCCATTCATTTCATTGCGAAATTACCGTTTGGTAAAGGATTGATTGATAAGTGATCGAGATAACACAACTTTAATATATTTCATATATCCACACGTCCCTTTTATGGGTCCAATCGGTTTGAGTTACTATGAGTTTCATTATTTCGTATCGGAGAGTATCTTGAATAGATAAGTCGTAATATAGTTTTTATATTTCTATTATTTGTTGGGAATCAGTTAAAGAAATCCAAAGGTGCACTCGATATATCGTTAGAAATAGAGTTTTGTGTGTTCTTGTTGAAATTATGAGTGCTATAGCCCTAACACAACTGGTAGTCACATAGTTATCAAAATATGTATTTTTATATATTACACCCCTTACTAAAAAGAAAAATTAGAAATATGAAAAATAGAGGAAATATGCACAGTATGCCATAGAAGCTTAACGGAAACAATAAACAAGAAAAAAGTATACTATAGAGGAAGCATACACATATAGAATAAGAAAAGCCATTATAACAAAAAAAAACAATATATAAGTTAAAATATGTATTTCAATATTTTCCTTTATTTATCTTGTTAAGTCTACCAATGTATAACAATATATTAATAAGAAGATATCATTTTGATTTTAGTGGTTGGGGCAAAGAAGTTATCCCGGAACTTATTGGAATGTTTTCTTTTCAAATTTAAATCGAAAGGCGTTCACTCCTAGATTTATTTTACCTCGTGTTCACGAAAACATTTCTACCGTTAATCAGCTTTTAGCTAAGATAAAAAAAAAATCCTATCCCTTTCGATCCATATACATGAATCTATATTTACCTTTTTCACATATACTAAATAGTGATGTTGTCATCATGTTTATTAAAATTTCTTGTA
Organism: Mytilus trossulus; assembly: GCF_036588685.1. Taxonomy (NCBI): domain Eukaryota; kingdom Metazoa; phylum Mollusca; class Bivalvia; order Mytilida; family Mytilidae; genus Mytilus; species Mytilus trossulus. Next base: position 37,721,886 of record NC_086382.1, on the reverse strand, counting down.
CGATTACTGTCCTTTGATTAAATTTTCTTCACTTAAATTAATAGATCAATAAGACTTTAACTGTGTTGATTGAACAGTAAATTGTATATTATATATTATATAATATCAAATAAATATAATATGTATTTGATTCAAAATTGTTTAAAAAAATCAAGCATGCATATTTTACACGTAAAAGACATTTCAAAGGGAAGAAGAGCACAGCCGATAATCCAAAATTATAAAATAAATTACTGCTCCCTCTTTTCTCGTTACGTCAAGTTAGGGCGATTTTCGTTCGTTCGTAAGATGTTGAGAAACCTCTATTTTGAGTCTCTGGTGGTAACTGTCGGTTCTTAGAGGTGAAAAAAAACGTAATAAAACATATGTACCTGTTTCAGCGCTCGACTTCCTGTTACTTATTCGTTCCTTATTCGTTTTTTCATGATCCTAGCTTAGAAATGTAATTATAAGTATTGAATGCTTCTTTTTGTAACTTTATAGGGTTGTAAAAGCGTTGACCGTGCGTACATTTTTAGAATGAAGCGCTTCCACGCTTCATACAAAATGTACTTCGGTCAACGTTAAGTGGGCTTCATTTTTGCTCCGTTTCATACATGTAGAAGAACCAGATACATTGTAAATGATATATGCCCATTGTGTATATACTTTTTATGTGTAGTGTAGTATGTTCAGACTTATTTTTGTTTGTACATTTTGGATGATTTTGTTTAAATGTTTCATGTGTAATGGCAGTATAAACATTCAGAGTTTGAATTTATTAGAATAGTAAATTTAACATTTAAGAGAAAGCTGTACTTGTCACATAAATGCCACCAAAAAATAGGGACATTGCTTTATTTTTATTCATCATATGTGATTTTCAACTATATTTGTCAGGGTTCTCCAAGGAAAATATGTGCAAAAGCAGAAACATGTAAATACTTTAATTTTATATAACAGATGCTATTAATTATTTATGAAAGTATACTGTGTTTTCTTTGATGTAAATGTTGTGCTCAGTTTTAAATCTACACTCTTAGAAATTTTACTAAAGCTGTATTGAATTTGATAAATAGCAAGATAAGGACAGTAGCCCTAAGTAAACCATTATAAATATATTTAATATGATTGCTTATATTCATATGCTGTTATGTTTTAAAATAAATGCATGCACAGTTGTTAGTTGTTTTGATATATTCCTACACTGATTTCTGAAATGGATAATGCACCAGAAACATTACACGTCTCTGATTTTTGTTTGATACATCATATATGTTATAACATATGTCACTTATTTTAAAGCCGAGAGACAGTGATAGGCAACCTGTTCTATCTTCGTTTCTACAGTATCTAAAACTCATAAAAGAACAGCTACTTTAAAGCAATATAAGTAGTTTATACAAGGAGGTAAAATCAATAAAAACTGAAGTCCTAGGAAACTTTGAAAAGGTATGTCCCTATAATCAAATGACAAAATCAAAAGCTTAAACAAACCTAAAGAATAGATAAATGTTTTATTCCTGACTTGGTAAAAGTAATTTTATTAATTGCTTACAAAACCAGATCATCTTTCTTTATTTAAACTTCATTATGTCCAATCATATTGACTCTGACAAATGACAAATCAGGAAATAAAACCAAAAAATAACAGGGTATCAGTCAAACATAGGAAAAAAACATGACAACAGTGAAATTTTACTTATTAACAAACGTATTATAAGTGAAAAGGTAAAGAATTAGAAACAGGTTTATTACCGAGCGCTGGAACGGGTACATGCGCGCTAATAGGGTAATTTTATCTCTAAGAACACATTGTTACCACAAGAGACATGTAGACAATTAAAAATCCTTTTCTAAAAGGTGCAACGTACAACAAACGTATTATAAGTGAATAGGTAACGAATAGGTAACAGGGTATTAACCGAGCGCTGGAACGGGTTCATGCGCTCTAATAGCGTCATTTCATCTCTAAGAACACATTATTACCACCAGAGACATGAACACAATTAAAAAACGATTTATTTCAAGGTGCAACGTATACCTCGTGCATTAAAAGCAAATAAGGAACGAATAAGTAACAGGGTATTATCCGAGCGCTGGAACGGGTACATATGCGCTAATAGGGGTATTTCATCTATAAGAACACATTATTTCCACCAGAGATATGAACTTAATTGAAAAATCTTTTCTAAAAAATGCAACGTACAACAAACCTATTAAAAGCGAATAAGTAACGAATAAGTAACGAATAGGTAACAGGGTATGTACTGAGCGCTGAAACGGGTACATGCGCGCTTAAAGGGTAATTTCATCTCTAAGAACACATTGTTACCACAAGAGACATGTAGACAATTCAAAAAACTTTTCTAAAAGGTGCAACTTACAACAAACGTAATATAAGTGAATAGGTAATGCATAGGTAACGAATAGGTAACAGGGTATGGACCGAGCGCTTAAACGGGTTCATGCGCTCTTATAGGGTCATTTAATCTCTAAGAACACAGTGTTACCACCAGAGACATGGGCACAATTGAAAATCCTTTTTTAAAAGGTGCAACGTACAACAATCGTATTAAAAGCGAATAAGTAACGAATAGGTAACAGGGTATTAACCGAGCGCGTGAACGGGTACATGCGCGCTAATAGGGTCATGTCATCTCTAAGAACACATTGTTACCACCAGAGACACGAACACAATTGAAAATCCTTTTCTAAAAGGTGCAACGTACAACAAACGTATTATAAGTGAATAGGTAACGAATAGGTAACGAATAGGTAACAGGGTATTAACCGAGCGCTGGAACGGGTTCATGCGCTCTTATAGGGTCATTTCATCTCTAAGAACACATTGTAACTATTAGAGACATGAACACAATTATAAAAAGATGTATTTGAAGGTGCACCAAATACCCCGCGCAGCAAAAGCGAATAGGTAACGAATAGGTAACAGGTTATTTACCAAGCGCTGGAACGGGTACATGCGCTCTAATAGGGTCATTGCATCTCTAAGAACACATTGTTACTATTAGAGACATGAACACAATTATAAAAAGATGTATTTGAAGGTGCACCGAATGCCCCGTGCAGCAAATGCGAATAGGTAACGAATAGGTAACAGGTTATTTACCGAGCGCTTGAACGGGTTCATGCGCTCTTATAGGGTCATTTCATCTCTAAGAACACAGTGTTACCACCAGAGACATGGGAACAATTGAAAATCCTTTTTTAAAAGGTGCAACGTACAACAAATGTATTAAAAGCGAATAAGTAACGAATAGGTAACGAACAGGTAACAGGGTATTTACTGAGCGCTGGGACGGGTACATGCGCGCTAATAGGGTAATTTCATCTTAAAGAACACATTGTTACCACAAGAGACATGTAGACAATTAAAAATCCTTTTCTAAAAGGTGCAACTTACAACAAACGTAATATAAGTGAATAGGTAATGCATAGGTAACGAATAGGTAACAGGGTATGGACCGAGCGCTTGAACGGGTTCATGCGCTCTTATAGGGTCATTTCATCTCTAAGAACACATTGTTACCAACCGGAGACATGGGCACAATTGAAAATCCTTTTTTAAAGCGAATAAGTAACGAATAGGTAACGAATAGGTAACAGGGTATTAACCGAGCGCTGGAACGGGTTCATGCGCTGTTATAGGGTCATTTCATCTCTAAGAACACATTGTTACTATTAGAGACATGAACACAATTATAAAAAAGATGTATTTGAAGGTGCACCGTATACCCCGCGCATCAAAAGCGAATAAATCCCAAGGGTGACTGGGGTATAGAAATATGGTCACTTGGTCTTCTCCCGACCGGCAGTAAAACGCTTGCCGAAGTGGTGCGTCCGTTTGGCTGTGCGGGATGTATCAAGTTCGCAGTCACGTCCGGTCAGAAGGGGGACGTTAAATACGATGCCTCGTGTAAAGAGAGTGCCACGCTCTTTGCACGTTAAGAACCCTTGCAACATCTCTTTGAGGGGTCCATAGGTGGCCTGTTGCAAGGCTAAATTTCTGTCCCTATCCAATATACCTTTATTTTCCAGTGGTAGTCCAATTTTTTCCCACCAGCATCCCAGATGGCCTCTATTGTATCAACCTACCTATTGTATTTATTGTGAACTTGTTCTCGTCCTGAATATGCATGAAATATTTGCCACTGGACGTTAAGCAACCAACAATCAATCAATCCATCAATCAGAAGCGAAGAGGTAACGAATAGGTAACAGGCTATTTACCAAGCGCTGGAACGGGTACATGCGCTCTAATAGGGTCATTTCATCTCTAAGAACACATTGTTACCACCAGAGACATGGGTACAATTGAAAATCCTTTTTTAAAAGGTGCAACGTACAACAAACGTATTAAAAGCGAATAAGTAACGAATAGGTAACGAATAGGTAACAGGGTATTCACTGAGCGCTGGAACGGGTACATGCGCGCTTATAGGGTAATTTCATCTCTAAGAACACATTGTTACCACAAGAGACATGTAGACCATCAAAAATCCTTTTCTAAAAGGTGCAACGTACAACAAACGTATTATAAGTGAATAGGTAACGAATAGGTAACAGGGTATTAACCGAGCGCTGGAACGGGTTCATGCGCTGTTATAGGGTCATTTCATCTCTAAGAACACATTGTTTCTATTAGAGACATGAACACAATTATAAAAAGATGTATTTGAAGGTGCACCGTATACCCCGCGCAGCAAAAGCGAATAGGTAACAGGTTATTTACCAAGCGCTGGAACGGGTACATGCGCTCTAATAGGGTAATTTCATCTCTAAGGAACACATTGTTACCACCAGAGACATGAACACAATTATAAAAAGATGTATTTGAAGGTGCACCGTATACCCCGCGCAGCAAAAGCGAATAGGTAACGAATAGGTAACAGGTTATTTACCAAGCGCTGGAACGGGTACATGCGCTCTAATAGGGTAATTTCATCTCTAAGGAACACATTGTTACCACCAGAGACATGGGCACAATTGAAAATCCTTTTTTATAAGGTGCAACGTACAACAAACATATTATAAGTGAATAGGTAACGAATAGGTAACAGGGTATTTACTGAGCGCTGGAACGGGTACATGGGCGCTAATAGGGGTATTTCATCTCTAAGAACACATTATTACCACAAGAGACATGGAGACAATTAAAAATCTTTTTCCTAAAGGTGCAACGTACAACAAACGTATTGTAAATGAATAGGTAACGAATAGGTAACGAATAGGTAACGAATAGGTAACGAATATTAACCGAGCGCTGGAACGGGTTCATGCGCTCTAATAGGGTCATCTCATCTCTAAGAACACATTGTTACCACCAGAGACATGAACACAATTAAAAAACGATTTATTTCAAGGTGCAACGTATACCTCGTGCATTTAAAGCAAATAAGGAACGAATAAGTAACAGGGTAGTATTCGAGCGCTAGAACGAGTACATATGTGCTAATAGGGGTATTTCATCTATAAGAACACATTATTACCACCAGAGATATGAACTTAATTGAAAATTCTTTTCTAAAAAGTGCAACGTACAACAAACTTTTTAAAAGCGAATAAGTAACGAATAGGTAACAGGGTATTTTCCGAGCGCTGGAACGGATACAAATGCACTAATAGAGTTATATCACCTCTAAGAGCCCAAATCTTCCACCAGTGACAACAAAACAATTGAAAATGATGTTTTAAAAGGTGCAACGTAAGATACTCGTATTATAAGCGAATTATAAATTAGTGATCGAACGAATTAAACAAGGTAATAGCATTCTCCGAAACGATGTACACCCTGCTTACATGTTTAACTCCACCACATTATGTTAGTATGTGCCTCTCCCTAGAAAAGAGCCTGAAATTAAGTAGTTATTGTTTGTTTTTGTGTTACATATTTCCGTTTATTTTTTTTGTATATGAAATACGGCGGTCAATTTTGTTGTTTGAATTGTATGAGGTTGTCATGCCTGGGCTTTTTATAGGTGACTACACGGTTTGGGCTATGCTCTTTGTTGAAGGTCGTACAGTAAACTATAGTTGATAATTTCTGTGTCATTTTTTCTAATGTGGAGTGTTGTCTCATTGGCAATCATACCACATCTTCTTTTTTATGCAAGTGCTAACACGGTGATTTCATCCCGTCGAACCAAGATCCATCTTCAAACATACGGACATAAAGCAGTTAAAAGGTAGAACGTATAAAAAACCCAAGTAAGGAACAAATGCGTATCGAACATGAAGTAAAAGGACCGGTTGAGCACAAACACATATAAATAGGTCATAAAAAGATCATTTTACCTCAACAAATTTAGAACTATTACCATATGTAAGAGTATTAACAACTAGATTTGTAATTGCTAGCAATAACGGATTGCAATCTTCCCCCTATTACCAGGTGAGCGGCAGCCATTTTGACAATTCCAAAGTCAAAAAGAGCATCTACAGATGTCTAGTAACATTTTTGCAAAGTTTCATTAAGTTTGAACATTTTGAAATGTTTGATATTTTTGCTGTTTCCATGGTTACGACTGCTATTTTGAAAATTCTAACTTCAAAATCGGACTCTGACTATGCCAGTTACCATCCTGTAAAGTTTCATCCAGTTTACTCAAAATTCTTATTTTTTAAATTTTTGACATTTTTGCATTGTTTCCATGGTAACAAGACCTATTTTGGAAATTCCAACTCCAAATGCCACATCTACCATTGTTGCTCATCATTACTATGAAGTTTCATGAAGTTTTGAGCATTTTGAGAATTTAGAAAATTTTGGTGTAGTTTCCATGGCAACAAGTAGTTCCAATGATCGCCAAAGTCATCCAACACCTGTATATAGTGGGCACCTTCATTGTTTTAAAATATGATGATTCTAAGTTGAAGCATATCCAAACAGTTTACCAAAAACCAAAAACTTATTTTTTTCACAATTGTGCCGTTTCCATGGCAGCCATATTAAACTTTTCCATGTCATAATTAAAAAGGGGGAAGGATATTAAAAATCAAATAAGTAACGAATAGGGAATAGGGAATAGGTAACGAATAGGCAACGAATAGGGAATAGGGAATAGGTAACGAATAGGCAACGAATAGGGAATAGGGAATAGGTAACGAATAGGCAACGAATAGGGAATAGGGAATAGGTAACGAATAGGCAACGAATAGGGAATAGGGAATAGGTAACGAATAGGCAACGAATAGGGAATAGGGAATAGGTAACGAATAGGCAACGAATAGGGAATAGGGAATAGGTAACGAATAGGTAACGAATAGGGAATAGGGAATAGGTAACGAATAGGGAATAGGGAATAGGTAACCAACTTGACGCCCATAGTCTAACAGGCAAACGTAAGATAAAGTTTGAAAGTATTTTTTGTTTAGCTTCTTTTTGCTGATGCAATTTCAGGGGAAATAAACCTAAATTTACAACCGTTCTTTGCAACAGTTACTTGCAACGGTTTGCTGAAAGCATAATCGAGTACACGCAATATTGTTTGATATGAATAGGTAACATATCTATATAAATGTTATACCAAGTTGTAGCTTAAAATCATCTAAATACGTTTAATAATGATTCATGAAACATACATCGACATAAAGGGCATACATGAATTAATTTCAAAGCTTCAATGATGGCTTCCAGTTCGTACTACGGTTGGTACCGTAGCAAATCGTGAAACCTCTATTATGACAATTCTAGAATTATTATGTAAGTCAATTAGAAAGATTTAATCATTCCAACGGTATGAACGATTGTTCCAGTGATTTCCCACCCAATCATGTAATCATATTATCAGGCCACACAGTCAAATAAAGCCAACTTTGAAGATGAATAATCATAATATTTATAAACTCATAATAATATCTATTTTAAACAGTAAACGAAGTCTAATACTCAAGGTGGAAATATTATACCATTATTCCAGACATCGACACACTTTTGAAAACAAAAATAACAACACCTAAAGTGGACAAGGATTTTACTTTTAAATATTTTTTTGTGACATTTTACCTCTATTCACATTTTATCGACGTCTTCTATGGTTGCTGAATATCACACAAAATACAATTAAAAAATTCAACGAACAAGATGCGAGTCAAAATCTGATATTGGTGTTTTCAATTCATAATCTGTTATCGGCATTGCATGTTATATGCAGCATATTAATCTATTGTAAAAAAACCCTCATTATATCTAAAAAAAAATTGTAGATTTAGCTAACGAAGTTCTTATATTTGTATAAAGTAACATTCGCTTATAGTTGAAAATTGTTATAATGTTAAATAAAAGAGGGACGAAAGATACCAAAGGGACAGTCAAACTCGTAAATCTAAAACAAACTGACAACGCCATGGCTAAAAATGAAAAAGACAAACAGAAAAACAATAGTACACATGACACAACATAGAAAACTAAAGAATAAACAACACGAACCCCACCAAAAACTAGGGGTGATCTCAGGTGCTCCGAAAGGGTAAGCAGATCCTGCTCCACATGCGGCACCCGTCGTGTTGCTTATGTGATTACAAATCCGGTAAATAGTCTAATTAGGTAGGTCAAATTCATGAAAGGGAAGGGGATTGTAGTTACGACGTAAGGAACATATCCGATATCATTTGTGAAACGGTTATTCCATAACGGTGAACCAACTCGTGATGGCGTCCGTAAAATTTACGAAGGGATGATTTCAACTTCACCATTTGGAACTCTTGGTTTAAAAGCTTCCTTGTGAGCAGTAACCCTATATCAAGAAAATCATGATAGAAAATGCAAGCACGGGAATATCGTATCAATTGGGAGATATATACCCCGTATGCAGGTGCTGCTGGAATGTTGCTACTTAGAAATGGAAAGTTCACAATTGGAAAGCTGAAATCATCTCTTTTGTCGTAAAGTTTTGTCTTCAACCGACCCTCATTGTCAATTTCTAGATGTAAGTCAAGATATGAAGCCGACTTAACTGTATCTGTAGTATCCTTTATTTCCAATTCGATGGGATAGATGCGATCCACATAGTCACCAGAATTTGAATTGTTTAGTGAAAGAACGTCATCTATATAGCGGAAAGTAGAGTTAAAGGATATTGCTAACTTCTTATCTTTCTTCCTAAGAAGTTCCTGCATGAAGTCAGCCATAATAATAAAGAAACAAGTCAGCAAGTAGAGGGGCACAGTTTGTTCCCATTGGGATGCCGACAGTCTGTTGAAAAACACGTCCTCCGAACGTAACAAATATGTTGTCAATCAAGAAATCAAGCATCTTGATAATATCGGTTTCAGAGAATTTTTTGTTTGAATCAGAATGATTCTTTACAAAGTAGGATTTATCCCTCCCTAAGACAAGATACTTGTATCTACGTTGGCCATTCTTTTTTATGAAGCAAAGTAATACCAACCCTTTTAATTTGTCTTTTAGTTTGGAATGTGGAATACTTGTGTAAAGAGTAGAAAAGTCAAATGTTTTAATACTGTTACAAGATGAAAGAGATTTAGATTGTATGTACTCTAAAAGATCTTTGGAATTTTTAAGTATCCACATCTGATTCACGCCACCTCTAGAATAGGCAGTTTCACAATAACTTTGAAGCCCGTCTTTGATTGCTGATAAAATGTATGTTAATAATTTAGAAAGGGGTTTCGTGGAGCACTTGGAAGACCCAGCAATATACCGTTGTTTGTAAGGACACTTATGTAGTTTAGGTATCCAATACAGTGATGGAAGATCCAGTTCTTCATCTTTGGTTGAAATACCAAAGGAACAAAGAACAGACCTATGATTATCCAGGATTTCCTCTTTGGTAAGTGTCGTGAGGGTATATGTTGGGTTTTCAAGTGAATTGTCTATACCTCATTCGTTTATCAAGCAATTAATGTAATGACTTTTACAGACAAAAACGATGTTATTTGGGGCTTTGTCTGCGGGGACAACAACATATTTATTATGGAGGTCAGATAGGTGTTTAGCAACATTTGGATCTTTGAAGATTGACGTAGCATGGGCATTGATGGACCCATTCAGTTTCTTAATTCTGATTTGTATTAACGACCTCACTGCCTTAATCCATTCGGATAGAGTGTCTACGTCTTCCTTCTCGCGCTTAGCCCATTGCTTGGCATAATCCTCGACTGAATCCATCAAAATTTTAAAATTGTATTTCCAATTGATGGATTTAGGCTCACGATATTTCGGACCTTTTGATAACACGTTTCGTAGAGAAGTGTTATTAACAATGTTAAGGTCACCGGTAATAACGTGGCCAGCAGGATTATATGTGAATTGGGAACTAGAACAAGTGCAATCAGGAGGTTTAGACTTGAAGTCGTCAATATCGAGATCCTGCAAAACACGTTAAATAAGCTTCAATTAAAAATTGCTTGCTAGTCCTTATCTGTGATTATTATTAGATAGCTCTGGTCTTTTTCCAAATCAATCTATCTTGAAGAGGAGATAAGTAATTCGATTTACATTTATAGTCTTCTTAAAAAATTATGAACGATTCTTTATATGGTATGTTATCATCTTTAACATTTCAAATTTATGAAAATATATTCGTACATATACACCAGTGTTTTTGATACACCAATAACATAAACTGAAATATATTGAATTGATACATTTTGTAATTATTCAGAAATATATTGAATTGATACATTTTGTAATTATTCAGAAATATATTTGAAACCTAAACTTAATTATAAAATAATGAATCTGTTAAAGGGAGACAATACTAGCATAACTTTTTCGAATCGGCACATACTACAAAGGAATGTCACTTTTGCATACAAATGGCACATCAATATAATTAATTTACTGTGCATTCGTGCTCCACCTTCAATGATGATTCTAAATTATAAATCTAAACAAAAGTTTTTAATCTATAGATTGTGAAAACTATTGAAAGCTAAACCACAGTTCAAAATATTTCTTTGCAATTTTTTTAAGGTTTTTGTACCCTTCTGTAGCCATTTTTGTACGAACTTTTTAAACTTCAATTGTATCAAAACTACAGATATAATGAATAATAGAGATAGGCCATTGTGTACATATTCCAAGGGGAAACTTGATGCAAAGCATTATTTTTTACTGTTCCATTGTATTTAATAGAAAAAGAGGACTTTGTGGCAAATAAATTATTATTTTAATAGAAAATACACAGCCTTTATCCTTGTACTCTCATATTTGGCAATTTGATGACTGATAGGTATAGGATTACTGCGTGCAGTGCTAGCATTGATTTCCTTAAAACAAGTTTATAAATGTAGTTATTGGTTAAAACATATATAAATATGGCCAAAATCAAGTACACCTTTTAGGGTGCGCTCGACTTTAGTGACTCAGCACGAGGTGTTTTGGAATTTACAGGTTGCTTAGAACTTTTTGTAAAAAATAAACATTAGCACATCATAGAAAATCAAGTGAGTAATTTATGTTTCAAATTTTATTACAAGAATCTCTGTATTAAAGGCTGTGGATTTTCTATAAAAATCTTGATTTATTTGCCACAAAGTCCTCTTTTTCTATCTAATGCAATGAAACAGTAAAAAATAATGCTTTGCATCAAGTTTCCCCTTGGAATATGTACTAAAAGGCCTATCTCTATTATTCATTATATCTGTAGTTTTGATACAATTGAGGTTTGAAAAATTCGTACAAAAATGGCTACAGAAGGGTACATAAACCTTAAATTACCTCAGAAAAATGCTCGAGCCACTTGACTTTCATAGCTCATAATTAACGTTTATACACAATATTTTAATAAAGAAGTTAAATATTATTCCCTTCTCAAATTATAAAACGCAATACAAATCGTATGCTTGCATCATCTTACCCAAATACAGATTTAATTTAGTCCTGAACATTTCTACATTTCTTCGTTTTTTTGTTTGTTTGTTTTTTTTTTTTTTTTTTTTTTAATCAAAACCGGTTTCAAACAAATCACAAGTACGTGTTAAGATCCGACTAAATACCTATATCCCGATATCGTCAGGTAAATTTGCTATTATAAGTACTTTTATCTGACTGTTTCAAACATTTGTTGGACTACATTGTCTTTTCTTTTTAGATCAAGGTCTGGACCCTTGTTCTAGTTTGTACACTACAAACACAAAAGTTTTTCTCTGGAACCCTGGATACCCATCATCCCCTCTAACAGGATCTTCTACCTGCACATGCTCAGTTGAAACTTCATGTGATTCTAGGATAATGTTAACAGCAATAGACCTGCGATTAGGTACCAGTACAACTTGTAAGCAACATATAACAATAACAGATGGCAGCACAGTAATCATTTTTGATTGTAACGACAATAATGATTACCTACCAACACCACTCTATGTCAGTACCTCTCATTTCATACAGATACAGATCGTTGATAACTTAGGCTTGGCAAATGGATACTACTTTCTCTTACTTCAAGGTAATTTGCTCATAGACTGAAGTCTGAATGCATTAGGATTTGATACCAAGATTTTTCACTTATTTCAAAAACATAAGATATTCATTTACAATCTGAACTGGAATACCAACATTTGTTCGTATTACATGCCAAATTCATACATTATTTACTGCTAATTAATTTACTTTTCTTGAGGTAAATTTGAAATCATTATTTTGTTCTCTTCAGGAACCTCGTCTGGGGCAGAATTAACATTGTCCTGTGGCAGTACAGCCCTGGCGTCACCTTCTATACCTTCTACTAGTTTGTCTGATTGTTCAAGAACCGATGTCACAACAAAAATGAAAACATTGCCAACTGTCACCTCTACAGACCCATACATTGGTTCGGAAGTTTCAAATCCACCTATGCTTAGTACAAAAAAAGAAACAATGACCATCATGACAACTCCAAAAGTTGTCACAACAGAAAGCACAACAACACAACCTTTCACTTCTACAAAATCTGACATTAGTTCAGAAGCTCCGATTCTGTCTATGCAAAGCACTAATGTAGAAACAATGATAATTCCAACTGATTTTGGAACATATAGTGTCATTAAAGATTCACATACGACTAGCGATATATCACATAATGTTGTTACCAGTAGAGACCTTCCAATTACTAGGGAAAATGAAGTAACATTAACAACAAGAAATGACGTAAACGCAACTGAAAAAACAATAACAGATTTATATTCAAAAACAAATAATGAAATCACAATACCAGGTGGCAAAACAACAAACAGGTCAACAGATGGGATTTCATATTCAACAGAAATAAACAATTCCCAAACAACTAAAGATGTTTTGAATTATACACCAACAGAATCAGTCTATGTTACTCTTGGGTGGACATCAACACTGCAAAACTTAACTGTAACAAGATCTTTTACTCCAATATCACCAGACAGCAATAATTCTCAAAAGACGCCTTTAACTGAAATTGAGCAAACAACATTCACAAATGCATCAGTTTCAGTTGACAGATCTTCACCAAATACAATCCGTCGTAAGTAATCATGTTGAACGTTAAAATTGATAGTGTTTTTTTTTTATATTTTTCTTTCAGTGTTATCTTTGAAAACAGTCTTTATATTCCGAATTCTTTTACTTGGAGATCGTTTTTAAGACATGATACTTGTGACAATTCTATGTTGTTTGACTAGTTGTTTATTTTAAAAAAAAGGTGGAGTGGTATGCTTGCAAATGAAAATAATTACCCACAAAAATCTTAATGGTGCGGATTTAAGGAACTATTGATCTTCAACAATGAGCGAAACACATATCACATAATTAGCATTGAAAAAAACCTTGCAAGACAAACGTGACCTTATTTATAATAAAATAATTTACTAAAATAATTTACGATAACAAATATGACCGACATCTGTCATCAACAACCAATAAAATTACAGGCTCTTGACTTGGGACATGATAAAGTGAGTTAGATGTAGACGAAACGTGCATTTGGCGTATTTAATTAAAATCCTGGTATCTTTGTTAACTATTTTACACCACTAGCATGACTGGGTCAATGCCACTGCTGGTGGACGTTTCGTCTTTGAGGGTATTACCAGCACAGTAGTCAGCTCTTCGATGTTGACATACATATCAATTATATGGTCATGATTATAAATTTCCTGTTTACAAAACTTTGAATTATTCGAAAAACTAAGGAGTTTCTTATCCCAGGAGTAAATTACATTAGCCGTATTTGGTACAACATTTTTGTAATTTCGGGTACTCAATGCTCTACAACTTTGTACTGTTTGGCTTTTTAACTGCTTTGATATGAGCGTCACTGATGAGTCTTATGTAGACGAAACGCGCGTCTGGTGTAATAAATTAAAATCCTGGAAACTTTTACAACTATTTTAAACATATTGTTCAACCCTCCTTAACCGTATACAACATTGGTGTAACATCACAACAGAAGAAAAAAATTAAAATTTGAAATGGTTTTACTCAATAACTTTTTACGGAGCACAGAACCAACAAGAAAAGGTACCGATCTGAGAGTACTTGCACTTCTGAAAGCAATGGCACCTGGTGGATAGTTATGTTCTCGAGACTATATCTATTTACAAACAAAATTTTCTAATAATAATATGCGATATCGTAAAATTTCTATTATCAAGAAACTTTGCAAACAAAGGTAAGCTTTACTTTTTTTATGACAGAAGAACTCGTATGGTCAAAATATTGTACTTGTGGTAGTTTTCAAGAAAGGTTTAATTTTATAATTTTTTTTTTGAACGCTTCTGTTTTTATTTTAGCTTTGATCATTGGATTATTCGTTGCAGTAATTGTAATATGTATCTTGGTTATGGTGTTTATGCTCTATAGATATAAAAGGAAAGGAATGTGTTGTAAGGTAGGTATGAAAACACCATGTGAAAGAAATAGAAGATAACAAGAGACTATAGAAAAATCATCAGAACAAAAAACACCAAAAACAATATATAACACCTTGGCAAAAAAGAAAATTCAAACCAGACGGTCATTTTGTTGTCTAGTCATGAAAACTCAACAATAAGAACATGATATAGGAAGATAAAGATACCAAACAATAACGAAACTATATTCGCGTACGTTCAAAATAATGCAACATTTAGTTAGCCTTGTTTGAAATAATTAATTCCATTCAAAACACTGTTTCTTTTTCATCACTCTTTATTCGAAACTCATTAATTTCAGTGACTAAGCTTGTATTAAATAAACTCATCATAGATACCAGGATTGAAATTTTGTATTTACATCAGACGTGCAATTCGTTTACAAGACTCAATGCGTCTTGCCAAAACAGGTGGGCTCTGAGTCAAAATTATGTGTCTAGTTATGGTAGTATGTTTCCCTGCCGACCTTAACCTTGTTTTCTAGCATGTTAAAAATCCTTCTCAGCATTTTGGTTTGGTAAACAAGAGGGTTCATACTTGTATAATATTAACATTTTTTTGGCCCGTTATGCGTGCGACATTTGCTACACGACACTTTAACACCAATTCATCACCATATAGAAAAAGTCTTACAATAATCTGAATATGACTTTTTCGGTTTTTGACGTAACGGTCACCTCTAAGTTACCAAATTACTCTTCGAATCAATAATTAGACATGTGAAGAAAAGATTAAACAAGTTATTTTCTATTGAATAATAATGAGTTAGACAATCGGCCGTCTTTTCATTTGAGTAGAATGTCATTTATATTAAGTTTTAATTATACTTTATTGTAAAATATTTAAATCATCTTGAAATATCCCTTATTACTCCTTTCTTATGCTGCCATAATTAAGATCGAATCAGAAAACTAACGTTTTATATTTTTCATTTTGTAGTTTTCTTCAAGAACCAATGATGACGATTGTACAATACACCAAATGACAACAATTTAGACATTAAAAATAGACGTAACCACTTCATATTCTGCCTTAAATGCATTGCTTATTAGACTCCAAAACAACTTTTATACATAGAGAACTATATAAAGAACATTGAAAATTCAGAGAGAGAGTCCTGATTAGATGATGCTGAAAAATTTCTAGCAACAACATCAATAAGCAAGTCGTTGATACAGATACAAACAATAAGAAGAAAAGGAAGCAATACAACAAATATTCAAGGACAATGAAGGGCAGTGAACTGGAGTGAAAAACAAAACCAAGCTTCTTTTTTTTAAACTAGTTCTGTTTCTTCTGACATTAACAACTAAGTTTATTAAGATAAAAAATTGTTTTAAAGATTTAAAAGATTTAATCAGTAATTCATTTTGAATCTTCAGACATTCGATATAATAACGTTTCTTGAAACGTACGATATATATAAATAAATTAAGATTGGTCAATTATTTTTTAATGAGATTTGCATTTTTATTTTTTTGTCTTTGATCATCACTGAAGAAACATTGACTGTCGAAATGCGCATTCGGAAAGTCGGGAAGAAATCTTATTGTTTATTTTTGGTTACGGTCAATCCTTAAAAATCAGGATGCCTAGAATTAAAGTTTTATCCAAATTCAAACTGGAAATTCAACATGGCCAATGTTAGATATATGAGCTTTGCAAAACATGGCGGAAGTGATGCATTGGTGATATCACGAAATGAGTTTATGCCATGGATGTCCAACTACAATATACAATTGCCATATTTAGAAACAAACGGGTTTTTACATTTAAATCAACATTGATATTCTGTCATCTTCAGAACCTCAATGGATATAGCATATTTAATAAAAGACGAATATTTTCAATTTTCAAAACATAATATGTCAGTCATTATTGGTTAAAGATAGATAGAACATGAAATATAAATATAATTGAGACAATGCTTTGCAAATAGTAAGACGAAACATTTTTTCTTGCTATTTTCAACGTTCATGTTTTGAAATAAGTATTTTAGAAATAGATAGCATCCGTGGTGAGTTATATCAATTATTGAACTTTTTAGTTATTTGCATCTTATATATTTTCAATTGTTTTCGTCAAAACACTATTTTAGAATAAGATTGTTATCTGGATTTCTATTGAATTCATGATAAAGACAGGGGATATTTACATATGTTGCTTTTAGAATACACATGAATAGTAGGATAACGTTTAAATTTTCAAACAAAAACAATTACATTTAAATTTCTGAAGTAGTTCAACGCATCAGATATACTGTTATTACTTATAAAATCTTTTCAAATCTTCATCTTCATTTGATAATTATCAAAATACAGATTTATGTTAATCATTTGTTTATGTTTGTGTATAATTTTTATCTATGCGTTGAAAGAAATGGATAGACTTTTTGTTGCAGTTTATGGATGTTATTTTCTCTTATTCAAAGGTATGTAAAGGAATCATTGAACACATGTGCAAAAAAAAAAAAAGATTAAAGTTTTCTCATTTCTTCATTTGCTGAATTTTAATGCAAAGTCCGAGTTAAACAAATAAAACAAATAAAAGAATCGTGACTTAATAAAAAAAAGAGAGAAAAAAAAATACCAAAGGAACAAGCAAAAAGTAAAAAAAAACCTAACAACTTCATGGCAAAAGACGAAAAAGAACAAAAGATAAACAACAGTATACAAAGCATAACATATAACACTAGAAACTGAGCAAAACGAACCCATGGATGACCTCATGTGCCCCGAAATTGGAAGCAGACTCTGCTCAAACTATTGCAACCGTGATGTTGCTTATATTAAAACCTGGCATTAGTCTTATTCAGTAGGTCACATTTGGATAAAAAAAAGACCGCATTGTGGATATAAAAATGGGAACATATCCGTCGACATCTGTAAACATAAATCTTTCATTAAGGTCTACGAAGTCGGGATGGGTTTGTAAAAAATTCGAGGGAATAATTTCAACTTCACCACTAAAAATCACGTTTCACATCTTCCTTGTGAGCAGCAATTTTCTTGGAAGTAAATCACGATAGATAAATAGCATATCCTGGTACCTTTGATAACTCTATAACAAAAAAAAATCGAGTTCGAGGGAAAATCCAAAAATTCCATAAAAACTGAAAAATAAAAGGTTTTCAATCAACAAAACACGAGAACCTCACGATTGTATGACTCTTGTTTATAGTTCTGTTTGCATTGACAATATTTGGTTAATTAACCAAATCGACATATTAGGTTAATGTGGCAATACTTTGGATTTGGAACTGTGTAAACACACATCACAGACAATTCCGTTACATTGACAAATTTTGGTGAGCATCCGAAATAGACTTTGAAAGGTTAATGTGACGTGAATCTGGATCCAGAAACTTAAATGGGCACTAGCTACGAAACATGTAAAACTCTTAAAGATGATATATTTTTATTTAAACATTTATAAAAGTGAAATAGAGAAATAATAATGCGCTGTCAGCAGCCTGTATGGATCAATTTTGTAAAAAAAAAAGCAAAGAAACATTGATACTGTATTATCCCCTTGCAAGTGAATAATTCGACTTCATTAAATCCGTATTCATGTGAACTGCAATTTAAACCGTTAGCTAGAGATGAGTAACACGTGAATTATGTGTGTAAAGTGATTTAAAGAAAAAAAGGGTCAGTAATGAACCTGAAACAAATGTAAATCATTTAATTGACTAATTCGATCCACAAAATAATCATTCTTATATAGGTAAAAACATATAAACATATATTTTTAATCTATAATATGAAATTAAACAGACCTAGTAAAATACAAAAGCACGAGTTCGCTTTATCTATCTATATCTTTATTTATGTTTATATTACTTATATGGTCATCGGAAGTATTCGGAGGCCAACTCGATAGTTAATTAGATAGTGTCTATACTAAATTGCACACGAAACGAAACTTCATATTCTCGACTCGATGCCCGGTTGATTGTTTATTTTAGACTTTTTATAAATTGGATCAATGTTTTACATTGCTATAAATCAAAATTTCAAATTTGAGTCCAATCGGTGAACATGAATTTGACAGCTAGTGCCCCTTTAAGATGATTCTTATACAAAACTTTTAAATCTAACACGCACACTCACCGTTAATGAAATTACATTTTGATAGTCAAATGGGATGAACAGATATGATACCATTTTTAAGGAATACAAAACTCAATACGAGTAAATTAGTCATGCTAGAAATTTCTACTTCTGAATTTAGAGAGTCTTATCAATGGAATTTATTCGCAACACTAATTTAATGTTTAAAAAATAAGCTAAAATACACAAACCATTCTAAAGCAAAGAGGATCTCAATCATTTTGGACTGTTACTGTTTCTTATTAACACATTGATTTGTGTCCTCAAATTATTGAAAACAATGGTAAACTACTTTATATAATTTGCCAAATTTAATATGTGTATTAACACAACTTCGATTTCTAGATGATAAAAAGTAAAATCACAAAAATACTGAACTCAGAGGAAAATCTAATCGGAAAGTCCGTATTCACATGGCAAAATCAAATGACAATACACATAAAAAACGAATGGACAAGAACTGTCATATTCCTGACTTGATACAGGCATTTTCAAATGTAGTAAACCCGAATCGAGCCGTTGATGATGGCGGGTTCTCAAAGTTAAAAATAGTTCATCATCACAATTGAAATTACTATAAAATTGATTGAAGTACAAATAAGTAGCTATATTGATGATGTAGGTGTTTTTTTTATTTAGAAATCATGACACTGCAACTTCAATCCTATACTGTTTGTTATGGCAGCATTGGACTGGACAATTTTCTTCAACCATCGTGTGCAACAGGAGAGAAAATGGCTGTTGTTGGTCTGCACGCATTGGCCAAAAAAATAAGTACATCATGTCCTTTTGAAATTACCATATCGAATGTTGAAGCAACAAAAGACACATGCTGTCATTTCGACCAAGTCGATTGTTCTATTCCCCTTGACAATTCCTTATATAGAAACTACTATCAACAGTGTAACGGAAAAGAAGAGTGTATACGGCAAGTGACATGGGTACCTACAACCTGTAATCAAACTGTGTATCTGGCGAGAACAAATTACATGAAGATGGATTACTATTGTATTTTCGGTGAGTGACTAAAAGTTGGATCTAAATGTCTTTTGATTTGATGCAAATGTGCAAATATGCTTATGTGAGAGCGCCAATTTTATTTATATTTATATAGTTCTTGACCCCCTCCCCCTTCCCATATGTATTGGGTTAATTCTGATTCAGCTTAAAGGAGATACACATACATCTTACAATTATCTTTATACCTATGATGGGCATTTGATCACTTATCTATGGTTCACAACAATAAGACAGAAACAAAACAACTCCACTAAATCAAATATGTAGAGGTCAACATGCAGTCTTGAAAAATAGACAGGTGTACCATACAAAAAATAAGTTTAAAAGAGACTTTAACGTATCCGGCATACTCAAATTATTTCCGTCATCGATTTTCTTTTTCACCTGACAATTTATAAATCATTATATCAAATTTCGTTTTGACCTTCAGATCAAGGTCAAGACCCTTGTTCAAATTTAAACACGAAAGACAGTAGAGTATTTCTCTGGAACAGCGGATACCCATCATCCTCTTTAACCGGATCTTCAACCTGCACATGCTCAGTTGAAGCTTCATGTGACTCTACTATAATGTTAACAGCAATAGACTTGCGATTAGGTACAAATACAACTTGTGACCAAGGTATAATTATAACAGATGGAAGTACAGTGATTTGGTTTGATTGTCGCGATAACAACGATTACTTACCTGAAACAATATATGTCAGTACCTCTCACTTCATACAGATTCAGATTGTGGATAACTTAGGATTTGCTGATGGATATTATTTCATCTTAATTGAAGGTAAACAAATAATTTCTGTTTAATTCTTTTGGTTATGAGAAGTTGAATTATAAAAGTAGAAATAAAATGAAGGCTGACTAAAAATGTAGGAAATAAAAAAACAAAATTCAATAATCATAATTTGAATAACAAGGATAATAAGAATAAATGCTACATAAAAATGGACTAACACTTAAAGAAAGTCAGGGGATGATCAATAGGCGACATGGAGGTAATCGGATATATATTCTCCAGCATATTTTGCCCGATTGATGCTATATATAAGTTTGACATACTAATTTAATAATGATAATAATAATTATGATTATAGTATTAATGTAAAAAAATCATCGTATTTTATTTTTCAGAATTGTGTAGCTCAATACTTAATATTCAGTTTGGTGTTTTTTCTCGTTTATTTTTATCTTTTCATTTTTACTTCTGGCCATGCAGTTAAATGTTCTTATTTCTTTACAATGAATAGTTTACCTGGTTTCCTTTAATTTATATGAAATAACAAGTTTTAAAATTAAACAACCTCGTTCAAGTTACTTACATTTGATAAGTTTTAACTCCATTATGTTACCACAGGAGTTTCAAATGGTGCAGAATTGACATTATCTTGTGGTAGAATTGCTCAAGTCACACCTTCTGTACCTTTCACTAGTTTACCAGTTTGTCCAAGTACCGATGTAGCATCAGATAGTACAATAATACCGCCTGTCACTATTACTGAGGTGTCCATTAGTTCAGATGTATCAATTTCAACTATCAAAAGTACCAACGATGAATCTATGACAAATTCTACTGCTGCTGATATGGACACTTCAACAACTGGCGTCAATACAGCTGCATCAAATACAGACGTGACGATATCAACAGACGTTTCTAATTCTCAGGCAACTGTTTCTAAACCAATGACAATGAATTCAACCAATCACGTACCTGTCTTCCCTTTTAGCTTGTCATCAACAGAAAAAGATATAATTGATAACGGAACCATTACAACGATATCCTCAGTCAGTGAGAGTTTTCAAAGGACGTCTTCTATTGTATCTGAGCAAACAGCACCGAGACATTTAACTTACGAAGAATCGTCGACAAGCAGGTGTAAGTGAAATGTTAAATGAACCAACTTAAAAAAACAAAACATATAAGACTAACAACAAAAGCTCATGACTTGGGACTGGCACACAAATGCGGGGGTTGGGGTACGGGTAGGGTGAATTATTAGATCTCAGTCCTCCTCCTAACCCTCTAGCCAATGTAGGATAACCATACACACAGTGTATCATTCAAATATCTAAAAGTGTTCCCAAAATTTTGTAATCATGCATCACCGGTCATGCAAATCCACATTAAGAGCCAATCCGCCAGAAAACCATGCAATATTCAGAAAATCGTCCAAATCGACAATCACAACTTGACAAATTTTTATACATCATCTTAATCCTTGACAAAAAATAAAAGAATTTGGCCACTTATTTTTTCCCAGAATCGTATCTATTTTTAGTAACAGCCTCATTTGCATAATTCTCTAAATTCAAAATGAAGCCAAGGAAATTTCCAACGTTTTTATGACTTTTAAGAATTACCCAGGAGCATATTAAATGGGGTAGTTGAGTTTTTAGAGTAATGTAAGCTGGAACCCATCCATTTTACTATGTTATGGTCAATACAAATGAAAATTTAAACAATTTGGCACATTGCCAGGAGCACGGACACAAAGGCGGGATTTTTCATACATTAATTTACATGGTTTTTATTTGCTTCTAACTTGCAAGATCCATTCCAGATATGTTTGCAACCTAAAACGGTTTTAATTTTAGGATATTTCTTATATTAAAACAAAATATTAAGCTTGGCAAATGACTATTACATGTTACTTCATGCCTTGGAAAAATGGTGATTTTAGTCCAGAATTGACACATTTTGATTTTGATTTTAATTAAATTCTAAACACAAGTAGTAATAAAATGGCTCATAAAATCATTTAAAAATGTAACATAAATTTGTATAAAAAATGAAATCAGACGTTTTTGTACTGCAAGAGCTACATCTTTTATTCTCTTCCATTAATTGACTTATCTCTCTTGGGCAACATGTCAGCTCCCAGTGATGGTTTGACAGACAAATGTTTGCAGTGAAGTTTGTGACTTGAATGATCTAGGAGGAGCATGTTGGCTATTCCATCATTATACAACTACATATAACAAAGTATTCAAGATATCTGAATGCACTAAAGACCAAATAGCATAACAACTGCCAAATGTTACCTTGTTAGCATACTAGGCTCAAAGGCTCATAAAAAAATTTCTATCTCTTAGTGTCTGTAGAAATCATCTCTATATTGTAACTGTTTACCATGGTTTAAAGTTTTCTCTTTTAAACCATTATTTTAATAACTTTAGAACAAGTGTCATACATATATATTATATATAAAATATCAACATGACAAGATCAAGTACCCAAATTTTTTTTTAATGATTAGACATAACATCTATGAGCTATTGTCCCTGAAATGTGTAAAGGAATAGGTCCAGTAAGACCCCTTTCTGGCCCCAAAATATAGCAGTTTTACAAAGTAAAATTTGAGTTATTTATTGGACAGTAGAATGCTTTTGCTACATAAATATGGGCTGTTTTTGACAATACAATACACATATATCGGGTACTAGCACCATTAAGTCATGCTAAATTACTGAAATCTTCACAATTCTAGCATTTTAGTTAAATTTTAGACGGTTTCCATGTAAAACGAAAGTGGCCGCATTCGTGTTCATCCTTAATATTGAAATGTAAGTTGTATTTGATGATAATACATAACATACATAGAAGTTGTGGATGAACACGGATGCAGCCACTTTCATTTTTGACAAAAAAACATCTGAAAAGTGACATTTTTCGGTATATTTGGTATATTTTTCATATTTGAGCTTAAATCGTATCGTTTTTAATGACTTAATCAGTTAAAATCTTTCACAGAAAGTAATTGATTCAAATGAAATAGACACTTAAGTGTTCAAAAAGTAGTCAAAATCTTTCGAAGGATGAACCTGAAATTTGAGGCCAAAATCGGTCCTTACCAGACCTACTCCTTTACAAATTTTCACATTTTTTTGCTATTACCCGACATCTACAATATATATATGATAAGAATAAATTGCAAAAATGGTCTGAAGAAATGTTAATTACAGTCTGAACTTTTTCTGAAGTGTTTAACTTCTTTTATTTTAATTTTTTGTTTTTTAAATATGTTTTTTTGTTTGTTGTTTTTAAGTGCACAATTTGTCAACATGGTCAATGCAAGCCATATCGGCTCCTTGGAGCCTATAGATTTATAATGAATAATTTGTATTTATGTATGATTATTTTCTTAATGTATTAAATGAAACATTAATTTTTTTTTTCATTTGTTGTTATACTTATTTGTAAGTCCAGATCCTATCATATGTCAGATGTTACAAATGAGACGGCAAAATTGACAAAATTTGAATATGCAGGCTACCCCATTTTGTTGTGGCATATACTAGACACCAACATTATTTGCTGAGCTCACTATTTTTTTTTGATAGGGTATATATGGTAATACTTTGCAAGTAGATATGCTATTTTACAATAATAATATGATCTTGGAGTATTTTGGCTCTGAAAGATGACCAAAATCAGCCATTTTGGACATGAGTCTAAATGAGACATATTTTAACGGGTAGATTATACATACACTTAATAGACAGCATTGTCATTTCTATGCATTCTTACACTTAATGTGATGTTTTTCTAGGAACAACTATCAAAAAATTATAAATGTTGCCATATTTTTTTATTTAAACCAGCGAAATATGTCAAAAAAAGGCTTATTTTTGTCGTTTTCGAGCAATTTCATCTGTTAAAAGATGGCGCCTAAAAAAAATACAGATCGGTTCAATATTTCCCCAAAAAATTTTGTGTGGTTATTCATATCAATAAGGTGCAACAATGTGCCAAATATGAACTCATTTGGCCAAAGTGGCATTCGGACGGTTTTGCATGGTTTACTGGCAGTTTGGCTCTTAAGTCAAATAAAAAGCATGGTACCTTTGATAACTAATTATTACGATAAATCCCCTCAGAAACACAAAGCACAATACTTAATATTCAGTATAATTTTGTTAAGAATTTGTGTTTTCAGTTGTTTGTATATTTCTATTTGTGTGCCTAATGCTGTACACATATAACTAAAGATAATTTGATCTGTTCACATAGTTCAATAGATTAATTTGAAAATAGTCTTCATGTTTACTATGCTTGACATTCCCATCGGCTTTTTCAAAAACTGCCTTATTTTTTTTATTATTTCGTCCCATTTTTCAATAAAACTTGAGCACATTTTATATGGTCAACTTGTTTATGAATACTATCAGATAACTATATTCTGTAAAACATATAAAACCAAATAATCATGTCTGAACAGCATATTGATATGTCACATATGCAAAAGCATTTTAACAAATCAATATTCTTTTATATGTTTTATTTAATTGTTTGGTTTTTTGGGGTAGAACATAAAAAAATATGAAGACGAGGGTACAGAAAAAAACATTTTGAAAATTGACGCTACTACACACTGATGTTAAAACTAGTAAATAGATTAAGAAATGATAAATCAAGCTATTAAACAAAGGCTAAGGAAATCTCAATAAGTAGTGAGACCCAGTGCCTCGACAAGTAAGCGTCTCCTACCACGAAAGCGGTAAAAGTACAGAGCAAGTCAAAAGGTCAAGGATCCTAAATACACGTAGCTAATGAGTTGAGACATGTACATCGTTTTGGATTATAGCTCTTCATCTTTTATATAAGCTTTGGATTTCAAATATTTTGGCCACGAGCATCACTGAAGAGACATGTATTGTCGAAATGCGCATCTGGTGCAAGAAAATTGGTTCCGTTAATTTTATTACTACCACTGGGTCGATGCTTCTGCTGGTTGACTATTAGTCCCCGAGGATATCACCTGCCCAGTAGCCAGTACTTCGGTACTGGCATGAAAATACGGATTTTTTGTTATTAAAATTTGCTGTTACAAAATGATAGAAATTATTATAAATGAAGGAATGTATCTCCCTCATGCAAAGCTCTGATTCCTTTCACGGATTTGGCTATAATTTTTGGACCTTTTGGATTATAGCTCTTCATCTTTTATATAAGCTTTGGATTTCAAATATTTTGGCCACGAGCATCACTGAAGAGACATGTATTGTCTAAATGCGCATCTGGTGCAAGAAAATTGGTACCGTTAATTTTATTTTTAGTACATCGTAAAGGTCAACCAATTTGTGAAGTACTAGTAAAACGTTTATGTAGTGTCATTTCAGTCGCTCTTTCTCATAACAAACGAGGAATATGTTTCGTGTATGGATGTAGAATGAAAGCAACGGTAGTATACCGCTGTTCAGTAGTAATTAATCGATTCAACTGAAAAAATAGGGTCACAAACCAAAACCCAAGGGAACTATAAGAGGAAAACACATAACGAAAGAAACACCGAACTGCTTCAAAGGCCAACATAAAAAAAAATTGATAAAAACTGCCATATTCAAGAGCGAGGCATGATCACAAAAATGGACGGACACGATATTACACAAAGCACAGCCTTCTCTTGAATGAATACACTCAAGAACTTTTATCAGTAAACTACTGTTATATTTATTTATACATAAATTGTAAAGTTATCAAATATAGACAAATAAAACTTATAAGACTACATATTGTATAACACTGCGCTGCCCAAAAAAAGGAAATGTTTTTTTTTTCGTTTTTCATATCTTTTCTTCTGGTTTCAGCTGTGACCATAGGAGCTTTCTTTGCAGCGCTTGTGACTCTTGTCATTTTTGTATTGTTGATACTCTACATATATAAAATAAAAGAAAGTTGTGGAAAAAAGGAGGTAGGTATTTACAACAATAAAGAAATAAAACACCATCAGAAACAGAAAACTGACAACGCCATGGCTGAAAAAGAAAAAGACAAACAGACAAATAATATACTAGTACATAAGTCACAACATAGGGAGCTTAAGACTAAGCAACACCAACCCCATCAAAAACTTAGGTGATATCAGTTACTCCGAAAGAGTAAGCATATCCTGTCCCATATGTGGTACCCGTCGTGTTGCTCTGTTAGTACAAATCTTGTAAACTGTCTAATTCGGTAAAATCATTAGTTACAATAATAAACAGAAAAAGTCAAAGTTCATATCAAATATTATGTACAATATCTGTGAAACACTATATTTAAAGATGACTATTTTTACAAATAGACCATTGATAAATCAGTCAAGTGTCGCGCTCATTCTTTAAAATATCTAAGTAGTGTTTAACGAACTTTATTGTTTTTTCGTTGTCTCTCCTTTTCACATGGTGTTATCAATCAGTTAAACCTGAACTTAACATTGTTGTATGTTCTCTAAGATAATTTACAATTTGAATAATTACTCTCCGATTTAGAACTTAAGGTGGTACCTAACACTACAGGGAGATAACTCTGTAAAATCAGCTAAACGTTTAATAACTGTGTAATGTTACAATATTTAGCTTCTCAATGATCAACATTAGTATTTGTGAAACTGCTATCTATCCAACCATTTTTTTCCCGAGAAAGTGATTGGTTCAAGATATCTGAATTTTTATATTTTTATCAAAGTGTCAAAGTTAATATTTTGTCAAAATTTTATGAAAATTAAATGAATCAAATTAATTTTAGTTAAGGTGTTGGGTACCACCTTAACAGAACATCATTAAAGTGATATAAATTGTTCAAAATCTGATGTATGAAAAATCCTTTTGATTATTTATTTTGTGCATCTTATGGAACCATAAACAGTTTTATGGAAGGACACTTTCTTGTTATCGAAGACCGTGAGTTGGCTCATTGTTTTTGGTTTCTACTATTTATACTGCATAGCATGTAAAAAAAATTAGTATGTGATACATCAATAATCTTTTGACTTATACTAGGTACTACCTATATTGTTATCGATATATAAATAATCTTTTGAATTATACTAGGTATTAAATACGGGTGCCACTTTTTTTTTTTGGTGGGGTTCGTGTTGTTTATTCTTTAATTTTCTATGTTGTGTTGTGTCTTGTGTACTATTGTTTGTCTGTTTGTCCTTTTCATTTTTAGCCATGGCGTTGTCAGTTTATTTTCGATTTATGAGTTTGACTGTCCCTCTGGTATCTTTAGTCCCTCTTAAATAATCTTCTGTATCTATCTTAATTGTCGTTTCTATCCATTTCTGTCTATTTTTTAATGACTGAACTAATCATTTGTTTCAGCTCAATAAATAGGACAAAGGGGATTTAGTAATCATTAAATGACCCATAAAGATGCATGAAAATAAAAGAGTCAGAGAGATTTAAATAATTTCCGAGCCATTAAACGAAGTTTGTGCTATTTGCATGTAAAATTTAACCTAACGATTTCCTTACCATAATGTCATCATCTTATTTATAAAGACTGTGATCAGACCAAGCCTTCGGTTTAAACATATTTTTTTTTGTAGACGTCTACAAGTAAAGACGTAGAAGACACTACATCATGCCATTCCATCTTTGACAATAATTTGAATTTCATAAACAGACCCCATGCTCGACAACTGCCAACTTTAAAGCACTGTCTTCATGAACCACCTAAACAACTAACGGAAGAAAATAAACCAATAGAAGAAATAATGAAAACGCAAAAGAGAAACCCTCGATTGGCAGACAAACATAAACAATCACATCGGGAGCAATACGAAGGAGCAGGAATAGTTAATGAAAACAATGTCAAACAACAGGAGCAATACGAAAGAGCAGGAATAGTTAATGAAAAAAATATCAAACAAAAGAAAAAGAGGAGGAAACATAAGAAATTCTATAATAAAATAAAGGACAGTAAACTTGTTGAGTATAAGCTAAAGCCAAGATCTTATTGAAAGAGTACATTTTCTCCTGACATCAAGAAATTTTTGGCGGATGTTTATTGTGAGTCAAAAATAAAGATATACATGAACATGCAACATAGGTATATATGATCCTCATTGTAACTATGAAAAAGCCGTAAGGATCAATATTGTAGATGATGGGACATCTGGTTATATCTTCAAACATCTGATGTGATGATTATTATGCAGTTCTAATTCACTCAATTTGTATTGATATAGATGTTTGATTAATGAATAATAAGCCCGAACGTTTTTCCCCTATCATTTTACACATTCATTATTTTGCTTGTATTTAATTGTTTCGAATTGTTTTAAGGATATTATATTTTTCTTTATATGCACATATGGGTTTAGACGCAGATGATACGAGTTATTTAATGTTTTCTCAGTGTTTACCTTCCGTTTAAATGTCGCAAAAATCATTGATTGAATAGCAAATATAAATGAATAACATTGGCGTTTTTAAAATTGTAAACGAGCACAGTTAAAAATTGGGATGTATTACCTGTTCGCTGCATTCCAAACAAAGAGTTTAAAGGTTGTACGTCCTTTACTATATACTATGCGATCTCCCATTGGAACTTCTTTTACGTCTTAAACTGTGCCACTTTTACTATCATGTGAAGTTTTGTGAAAAGTAACATCCTAGTAAAGATTGCCTTAGCCGTATTGCGCATACTTAATTCTAGAATTTTCGATTTTTAAAATCTCTACATCATTTAGAAACAACAAAAACTCATATAATGACTTATGAAAGAGGAAAAACATTTATGAGGAAACTCAAATACTTGTTCAGTTTGAAGCTCAATATAAGAATGTCGATTTACAATTGTCCAAAGTATGATTCATAAATCTGTTTCGGGTCCTTAATGCTCTCCAACTTTGTATTTGTTTGGCATTTTAACTGTATTGATCTGAGCGTCACTGATGAGTATTATGTAGACGAAACGCGCGTCTGGCGTATTAAATTATAATCCTGGTACCTTTGATAACTATTTACACCGCTAGGTCGATGCCACTGCTGGTGGACGTTTCGTCCCCAAGGGTATCACCAGCCCAGTAGTCAGCACTTCGGTGTTGACATGAATATCAATTATATGGTAATTTGTATAAATTTCCTGTTTACAAAACTTTGAATTTTTCGAAAAAACTAAGGATTGTCTAACTCCAGGAATAGATTACCTTAGCTGTATTTGGCATAACTTTTTGGAATTTTGGGTCCTCAATGCTCTTCAACTTTGTATTTGTTTGGCTTTTTAACTGTTTTGATCTGAGCGTCACTGATGAGTCTTATGTAGACGAAACGCGTATTAAATTATAATCCTGGTACCTTTGGTAACTATTTGTAATTATATCAATTTTCGGGGATTGAAAAATAAATGGATTTTGTAGATACATTATCCTGGTATCTATGTTGAGTTTTATCTATGTTGAGTTTATTTATATACAAACAGTGAGGATCAAGTGAGAAACTCAAAATTAATCAAATGGCGTATTGTTGAATCTTTGAAATTTCTTTTTTTAGAAAACGACCGAAATAAGAGCAGGTGAAAGAAATCACAATTTTCTCAAATCTACTGTGTAGGAGAATTAACAACTTTGTCTAATGAAATCACGCTACGATTAATTGGAAATTATGTTCTCGACTTAAAACCACAGCAATTCAAATATTCGTTTGTGTCGAACTTTTGAAATCTTGAAATATTTTTATATAGTTTCACTGACTTCGAGATAACGAGAATCGATGTATTTGATATCGTTGATTTGGTGAAGTATATATACATGTATATGGAAAATGTATATTTCATGGAACATTTAAATTCGTTGTTGGCCCCTACCATCAAAATCAACGAAAAACTGGAATGGTAACAAAGACAATATTATCTAATGACGTCATTGATAACAAGGACTCATATGAAAAGCAGTAAATTATAGAGAACCACTTTGATTATTATGCTTATTATTTTAAATTCGTTATACAAATATATCCAGCATCTAACGATTTTATAAAAGTTCTTGTTGAAGGTATTTAATGTGAAACAGAGGTTATTTCTATAAATAATGTCTTAACCAACAAAAAAGACTAAACTTTTCATTTGACTCAACAATAGAAAAATACAAACTTAATACCAATGATTTTATGTTTATGTTAATGTGGTCTTTATAGCAAATGTACCTAAGTTTTGTTTCAAAAATAGTTTTGTGTCATATTAACTATAACAAAATACATGACAACCTTTATTCATTGATGCATGTAAATGTGATTGTACATTAAAAAGAGTAATGATATACTATATATATTGTTTTTTCCAAATGCCATTTTGAGTAAAAGGATAGTGTGTCATAAGTATAAAAAAAATTAAAACAACGCATTTAATGATATTTGCGTCCGGAGCGCTTTTTGTCGAGCCTTCGACTTTAGTCGAAAAAGCGAGACTAAGCGATCCTACATTCCGTCGTCGTCGGCGTCGTCGTCGGCGTCGTCGTCGGCGGCGTCCACAAATATTCACTCTGTGGTTAAAGTTTTTGAAATTTTAATAACTTTCTTAAACTAAACTGGATTTCTACCAAACTTGGACAGAAGCTTGTTTATGATCATAAGATAGTATCCAGAAGTAAATTTTGTAAAAATAAAATTCCACTTTTTCCATATTTTACTTGTAAATGGACTTAGATTTTCTGCGGGGAAACATTACATTCACTCTGTGGTTAAAGTTTTTAAAATTTTAATAACTTTCTTAAACTATCCTGGGTTTGTACCAAAATTGGACAGAAGCTTATTTATGATCATAAGATAGTATCCAGAAGTAAATTTTGTAAAAAAATAAATCCATTTATCCCATATTTTACTTTTAAATGGACTTAGTTTTTCTGCGGGGAAACATTACATTCACTCTGTGGTTAAAGTTTTTAAAATTTTAATAACTTTCTTAAACTATCCTGGGTTTGTACCAAAATTGGACAGAAGCTTATTTATGATCATAAGATAGTATCCAGAAGTAAATTTTGTAAAAAAAAATCCACTTTCTCGGTATTTTACGCTTAAATGGACTTAGATTTTCTTCCAGTTAACATTACATACCTGTAAAGTCTGCAGTTAAAGTTTATAAAGCATTTATTAGAATAATAAACTATGCTGGATTTTACCAAAATTGGACAGAAGCTTCTTACAATCAAAAGATTGTATCAAAAGGAATATTTTTATTGATTTTTTTCCTCATTTTTGTTGAGCCTGCAATTTACAGCAAAAGTAGGCGAGACACTGGGTTCCGCGGAACCCTTACAAATTTTTTGGATTAATATTCATCAGGAACGCTCAAAGCCAAATATTTGAAATCCGAAGATGAATAAGT
The DNA here is from genome assembly GCF_036588685.1 of Mytilus trossulus. Taxonomy (NCBI): domain Eukaryota; kingdom Metazoa; phylum Mollusca; class Bivalvia; order Mytilida; family Mytilidae; genus Mytilus; species Mytilus trossulus. The sequence goes on along the minus strand of NC_086382.1, from coordinate 37,689,843 downwards.
ACCGAAAATAGTTGAAGAGCTATATGTCAAAAATACCTAAAATATTAGTCAAATTCATTTAAAGCCAACTTTGCCTGAGTAAGGGAGTTAAAACCTTAGTTTCATAATAATTTCAAAATCAATAAACGGACAATTTTAGTAAAGTTTGTTAAATCATGTCAGTACCGAAGCACTGACTACTGAGCTGATGGTACCCTCGGGAACTGATAGTCCACCAGCAGAGGTATCGACTAATTTCTTGCGTCCGAAGCACTTTTCTGGATTTACTTCATCATGAACGCTCAAAGCCAAATAATTCCGAAGATGAATAAATACCAAAAATCGTTGAGGAGCTATATGTCAAAAATACCTAAATAAATAGCCAAATTCATAGCCAAATTCATCTAAAGCCAACTTTGCCAAATTATGTTCAATTTTTACTTAAGGAGAAGTGTTAGCTATCTTCATCACTGCATCCGTTGTCTGTCAGCTTCAGCACATGCGAACTATTATATTCGTTTCTTGAATTAAATTAATATTACTGTTCATGATGCATCGAATATTGCCACTCTCGGTAGGTAATTAACCTCAATATTGTTTTTCACTTGTATGTTATTCAAGAGTAAGCTTTATTCATCACTGTGACCGTCAGTTTCAAATTGTGCAGAATTTGTCTATTCGTTATTTGGTTATCAATATTCTGTTTCCAATTTTGTTTTTAACATAGCCACGGTTATAATCTTAGATGTGCTTAACATAGGAAACTAATACTTTATTGGTCTCCTTAAAATGTAAAACAATGATTGATGACTCAAAGATTACTGTCAAAATAAAAAGAGACTCATTTTCCTTCTCAAAACAATGTCAATAAAAAACTATAACATTTTGTAACTGACAGTGACTACCAAAATTCTGATGCATATTGCATTTTTACCACCCAGACGTTTAAAACATTTCTAAAGACTAAAACTGACACAAAAAATACCAACAACTAATTAAAAATAGAAGATGAGATATTGTTATTGTTGTTTGAATATTGTCTGGTTTAGTAGCATTTTTTGTAAACATAATCTGTTACATACATTAAACTTATATATGTTAAAGTAAGAAGACATGATATGATTGCCAATGAAAAAAACTCGCAATTAGAGACCTAATGACATAGAAGTCGATAGCTATAGGTCACCGTTTAGTTATAATTATTCCATAATTTATTTCGTTAAAAATATTTTATTGAGTTAACATAATTACAACAAATATAACATGCAGAGAGAAACACAAATCAAAAGAATAGCTTTCGACATTCAGTTTTCATATGGTTAAGTAATGATAAGGCAGTCATATTTCTGGAAAATGGGTTTATTCGGAATAAGTATTGATATTTACCGGGTTTGTAATAACCGGAGCAACAAGACGAGTGTCACATATGGAACACGATCTGCTCACCCTTCTTGAGCACCTGGGATCACCCCCAGTTTTTGGTAGGGTTCATGCTGCTAAATCTTTAGTTTTCTATGTTCTGTCTTGTGTACTATTGTTTGTCGAATTCACTGCCAAAAAGAATGAGGTAGTTTACATCGACAGGATAAACATGTCCTGCTATGGATGCATTACCCCCCCTTTTGGCAGTTAGGATAATATTTTCTGGTCAGATAAATATTATTCTATAAAATAATTGAATATTGAGAAGTCATCACTTCAATGGTTTATTCACTTAATGTTAAAGGTTAAAAAATGTCCCAGCTGTGTTGTAACATTATTCAAATAGGTGTTTAAATTTCAATTGTATATTTTAAAAGGCAAACATCAGTTAAGCAATCAGTTGTTTTATGAGACAATTGGATGATATGATAAAATTTAAAACTTCAACCTAAGTTAGCTGTAACCGTTCATTCTTTGCTCGTTTAACGAATACCTTTGAAACGTTTTTTCAACCCTGTTTTTTTTGTGCATTTAAAAAATGCAAAATCATGTCTTTTTTTATTTATGTTTGTATACAGTTAAACTGTTGACAGAAATGGCTAAACCAAGCGTGGTAGTTCGTGGATGTTTTTTGCTTTTATTTCAAGGTATGTAAGAAAACAATTACAAACAATTCAATTATTTAAAGCAAAAAGATATTTACCATAATATTTTATTTCGTTGCTTAACGTAATTATGAATGCATATTTAAAAGTCCTAGTTAAATACATCAAAAATTGTTGTCAAAATAAATAATGAAAATGATTTGAAATATTTCAATCCTTTTAGAATTGAAAGATAGTTAACATAGTTTTAAAAACCCCGAAAGTAATCGTTTAAAGAAGTTTAATACATGTGTACATAATTATATTAACATGTATAAAGCAAAGTGAATAGTTACTTCTATGTAGGAAGATAGGCGTTGCCATCTGGGAAAATATTTCGAAGAGTGTCGTATCTGAGACATGGTAAACACACATGGTTTGGTAATTTTATTATATACTGAGGTCAATATTAGGAAAGTTGAAATAATAAAACATTAACAGATACATGGATATACTTTAAACATCTGTTCAAAATATCCGTCAAATTGTGTCTGAGACTTTCCCGGAAATATCTATTTGTTGACCAATTATTTTAGATTCGTGTATTTTTGTATTGGTATTTTATTAGCAACAAACAAAAAAACGAAAAGTAAAAAAGGAACACCTACCAATATACACAGAAAAATAAGAATAAAAACAACAAATCACACCAAAAAAACATACAGTGAACACATGTGCGTTCGAAGGATATGGATTTACTTTGTCAAGCAGTATTACTTACCGTGTTACTCATTGCGTGTGAAAATGATTTAATAATTGGTATGAAATTCTGTGATATACAATGTCAACTATTATTAATTAGACCCAGTACATGTATTGGTTAAAATTTTTCAAAAATAATGAAAGTAAACATAACGTGATATACCTTCAACAATCATTCGAATTATCCGTCAAATCTTTTAAGATGGGATTTCATACACAATGTATACATAATCTCCCAAAGGATTGCAAATGTAATTTCTTGTGCACGATGAAGACAATGTACAGCATCTTTATAATTCATAGATTGAATTTATATCTTTAAAGACATTATGATGGTCTCGTCTACACTAAGGAACAAAATTAAAAGGACACTAGCTGTGAAAATTATTTTTCTCCGATTTGACTCAAATTCTCACATTTAATTTTTAGCATACTTAAACATATATCGTGTTCATCTTAGTTTGGACGCCATCTTATTATCTTTAAACAAGTACATAATTCATTATCGATGTTTCTTTGGCTAAATTGAACCATACTGGCTGCTAAAAAGGAATTATTATTTCACAATTTCGATTTCAATGATGATTGAACAAAAAAAATAATATCATATTTTGATTTTTTGTATATATCTCGTTCCTAGTGCCCCTTTGAGTGTACTCATTACATTGATAAAGCAGTGGGGGAGTGAATTGATAGAATTTTAACTATCATTTTTTATTATTCCAATCATAACATGCATTTCTGTCAGTTTTTATGGACTTTGTGAATTTACTTAATTTTGTTATTTTTGTTATTTGTTAGTATGTTTTCATGCATGCAGATCATAGTTCCCGAATTCAGTCTTTTGTTTTCTTAACGTTAATTTTGCAACATGTGGATTATAGTTTTAGTGTATATTTAAATCTCTTTAACCGAATAACTGCAAACTAGTTCAAACTCCATACAAATACGAACAGTTTCAACAAGTTAAAAAAAAATAGTTTGAAATAGTCAAAGTTACTATTGAATTTTTATCATATGGGTTAAGTCATGAGTTATGCTTAAATTGGATATTGAATTGTTCTCTCTGCCAAAATAAAAAATATTTAAAAAAAAGGTGAGAGAATGACTTTTAAATGAATTTCAAATAAACATACACGAGTCTTGTTTTCATAAAAATAGTTTATATTTAGGTATTTTGACAATACAACTCAGATATTATACTGAATGTTATGGGAACACTGGGCTGCAAAATCTTCAACCTTCTTGTGCGATTAGAGAGAAAATAGCAGTCGTTGGTGTGTATGCCTTTGCGAAAAAATTGAGTACATCATGTCCAACAGAGGTCACCATATTAAATGCTGCAGGAACACCAGATTCCTGCTGTCAGTACGATTCAGACGATTGTTATATATTTTATGTTGGATCGACGTACAGAAGTTACTACCAGCTATGTAACGGAAACGCTTACTGTGACATACAAGTAGCGGCAGTTACTACAACATGTAATCAGTTTGTGTATTTAGCCAGCACTAATTATATGAGCATATATTACTACTGTATTTCTGGTGAGTAAAACCATGTAGAATATAAATTTCTTCAATAGATTTAGGTAGTTATACTTATTCAATTCCTAATATTGGTTAAGAAATCAATGTTAAGTGTCCTAACACATTGTTTCCTTGAATTTGTCAATGCAGAAGATAATCGTTACTACTCTTCCATTCTCGCTAGAAATGTAGCCGTTGTGAGAATAGCCGAGTGATAGTGCGGTCAAAAGTACTTGATTTGTATTTTTAACTGATAAATGTCAATTATTGGTTTCGGGAAAATTAGCAATCAAATTGAATATTGCTTGGTCACAGTTGACATTTTCATACCCTTTTTTCGATATCATATAATAAAATAAATGTACATGATTGTCATGGGTTCAAAGAGAATCCTATATCGTTGTTTTATCTTTTCGATATCAAATATTTTGAGGAGCTGATTAAATAAGTAAACACATATCTGACAAACAATTAAGCTTAATTTGTCAGCAGACAATTAAAAACCATTGATGTTTTCGATCTGACTTTATAATCCTTCTCCTCATTTCATTATTGGAATTATGGTTATTTTGCTGTTTGTTTTTCAGATCAAGGTTTAGATCCTTGCACGAATTTAAATACAAAAGACAGCGTAGTTTTCCTATGGAACTCTGCATACCCATTGCCTTTATCAGGTACTTCAACCTGCACATGCTCTGTTGAAGCATCATGTGCCTCTAGAATAAGATTAAAAGCTATAGATCTTAGACTTGGTACCACCACGAGTTGTGACCAAAGCATTACAATAACAGATGGAAGCACAGTAATGGTATTTGATTGTAGTGATAACAATGATTACCTACCTACCACATTGTATACCAGTACCTCTCATTTCATACAGATACAGGTTGTTGATAACTTATGGTGGTCGATTGATGGGTATTATTTTATCTTACTTGAAGGTAAATTGCTTATTAACTATCAATCATATGTTTTCACGATACGTTATTCATTTAAGTAGAATAATAAGGCTGACAGAATATTGGAGATGTAAGCAGTTGAAAAACATCATTAGTCATACGCGAGAAAACAACACTATGACTAAAGAAGATGGAAGAGAAATACACCAACAAGAAACCGAACGAAATCACTGTTACTTTCCTTTTATTTATTTTTTCTTGATTAAACGGTTATGTCGCCTTCTTCGATTTGTAACAAGATAATATTTGAATACTAGAAAATTGATAAGAAATGTAAGATGAAAACTAACTTAATTGAGGGGCGTCAGCTACGCATGCATGGCTAAGTTGGTTAGATAGTTTATGCTTGAAATATCAGTGCAGGTACAATTAAATTTAGCCATGCGCGTATGATTAGACCTATTTAGTTGGGTAAGTTTTGGATATTCATTTCTATTCAATTTTTTCCTAATTCGACATTATTCCCGATTCAAGCTATTCCTTGCTTTATGATATTTCTTAACTTTCGTTCTTGTTAATTTGTGTTTATGTGGTTTTGTATCATAAAAAGGAAGCTCTTTTGAAGTAATTTCAATGCGATATAAGTTTAAATCATTCTTCTTTTCAACACAGGAATTTCATCCGGCGCAGAACTAACATTATCTTGTGGAAGTACAGCCAGAAATACACCTACAGTACCTTTTACTAGTTTACCTGACTGTCATAGTACTGATGCCACAACAGTTAGCACAACGACGCCAATCGTCACAACAGTTAGTACAACGACATCAATCGTCACAACAGACAGTAAAACGACGATTATTGTCACAACAGACAGTACAACGACGCCAATCGTCACAAGAGTTAGTACAACGACGCCAATCGTCACAACAGACAGTCAAACGACGCCAATCGTCACCTCAGACAGTACAACGATGTCAATCGTCACAACAGACATCCAAACGAAGCCAATCGTCACAACAGACAGCACAACGACGTCAATCGTCACAACGGACAGTACAACTACGCCAATCGTCACTACTACCAAGCAAAACTTAGCCTCATCTGGATTTACCTCTGCAGAAAAAGACACGATTGTTAACGGAACTGTAACAACAATATCTTCAGTCAGTGAAAGTCTTATGGAGACTTCTTCTATTGTTTCTAGGCAAACGACAGAAACAAATATGAGAGTCAATGAAGAACAACCATTCTTATCCAGTAGCGTGTGTAAGTAATAGTAGGTAGCTGCAAAAGGAGTTTATATCTGGGGGATCAGAAGCGACATAGGTCATGCAAATATAAATACAAGTATTAACAGATTATTAGACATTTTTATATATTAGAACACAAATAAACAAAAATCAGGTATTTGGAGAATTTGTTTCTTTTTCAAGATTTAACGGTTTGCAATATATCTGTCGTTGAAATGGATTCAAATTATTATTTTATTGAGTTAACCTTTGTTTGCTTATTTTCTTAGTTTGAGTTGGATAATTTTATGATTTCTTAACAAACAGAATCAATTTATAAAACTATCTTTTAATTTTGATTAATTGATTACGCCTGTAACTATATAAAAAAACTACTTTCGTGTAGTGTGAATTGGTTCTTTTCCCTGATATTCAGTTTCTTTCATTATTTCGTTGAGTTTTATTTGCATTTTTTTAAATTTAATTCTTTGTGTTGTTGATGATATTTTTCATTGGTACCTCATGTTTCTCCATTTTCTATTTATCCTGGCCATTTTATGCATGACAAGGAAACTGTTAACGTCTTTATGATTATTTAGGATTATTTCATAAATGATATTTATAAACAAAAAATGTGTTCGAAGAAGCATTATTATATGAATTTTATATATTTTCAGATTGATATTCGTTCAATGAAAGTTTCATTATAGTTTACTGAAAAAGCGTGAGATTTTGTTTAAATATTTGTTTAAATCAACAATCTGTATTCTTCTTGTTGCTGGTTGATTCTTGTGCATCATCCAGGATAATAAAGTGATTATTTGAAATCACTGATAAAATACAATCATTGAAAAAAAATATTCCTTCAAATACAATTCAACAATAGTTTTGATTAAAAACATAAAATGGGTTCGAGAAATTGTATTTGATGTTGTTTTTTGTTTAAAACTATTTGTGAATTGTGTTGACAATCATCGATTTATTGAATAGCATTATTAACTTGATTCTTCATATCTTCTTTGTTTCCCGGCGCCGCTTTATTTTAATTCAGTTAATAGCAGTTAATTTCACGAGTCAAAATATCCATATGCTTTCTTCAACCCAATGTCTAATTGCATAACAATAATTAATTTAATTGTTTTGAGTATAATAAAAAAACATGAATATATTCATCATTAATGCTTAATATTTTTCACGCTAGACGCCCGTTTCGTCTAAGGAGTGACGCTTGAATAAGAATGTAAAAAGGGAAAATAAAAAAAGAAGCATATAAAAAGGTAGAAAAATCATATCGAATTTAACTTGTCAATCTATCACAAACTTTGCACCAAAATTATTCTGTGTGACCTTTTCTATTAATCAGCTACACAACGATTGAGTTGCTGGGTACTGATGATATATTAAAATAACGACGATTACAGTATTTGAAATTTATCTTTTATTTGTTTTGGTTTCAGTTTTGATCATTGGAGTTACCACTGCAACTATTTTAACGTGTGGATTGGTTATATCGCTAATGTTCTTCAGATATAAGACAAAAGGAAATTGTGGGAAAAAGAAGGTCAGTATAAAAAATATCGGAGGAAAATAAAAAAAACCCGTCATTTCAACAGGCAGTGGCAAGAACATCACTGTTATATTAGGTGGATTAAAAAAAAGGGAATTATTAAAAACATTTTTCTTGCTTTGGTAGTTGAAAAATTTAATCTTAGTTAAATGACGTATAGTCCAATATGTTAACATTAGTTAAAGAGAAATTATGCCATCGAATGAAATACATCTATTTGGAAGTCTGCATCGGTGGACATGAATTTGACAGCTGAAAATTTTTTAAATAGTTAAGCTGTCCATTTAATTTTCACTATAATATCAATGAACTTTGAATGCAGTCTAAAAAAATCCACAAAGAAAGTTAGAATATACTGTAAGTAAATTCATGGGTTATTTAAGGTTTCTGTACCCTTCTGTAGCCATTTTTGTACGAATTTTTCAAACCTCAATTGTATCTAAACTACAGATATATTGAATATTGATATATTAAATGCTGTGGATTTTCTATAAAAATCTTGATTTATTTCCCACAAAGTCCTCTTTTTCTATTAAATACAATGAAACAGTAAAAAAATAATGCTTTGCATCAGATTTCCCCTTCGAATATGTACAAAATTGCATATCTCTATTATTCATTATATCTGTAGTTTTGATAAAATTGAAGTTTGAAAAAATTCGTACAAAAATGACTACAGAAGGGTACATAAACCTTAAAAGAACTCAATATTAAAATTCCATATTTTTTCTGTATTTGAAAAGCAACTCTGAATCCATTCCGTGTTTCTAAACGTAGTTATCATCGACACCAACTAGCCGATGTTTGTAAAGTTTCATCACTTATATACATTTCTTTTTAGGTTTCTTCAATAATTGACGAGGGAGATATTGCAAACATACCTGATCAAATTCCGCCTATAAATCACTGTTTTACGGAAAGACACCAAAGAACTCTTGATAGAAATGATCATCAGCAAATATAACTTACAGAAAAAAGATTTAAAATTATAGTTAATAAACAAATTCAAAAAGAGCAGCATGAAATATCATGAGTTGTTGTTGAAAGAAAACATATCAATAAATATAAGAAGATGTGGTATGAGTGCAAATGAAACAACTCTCCATCCAAATCACAATTTCTAAAAGTTAACCATTATAGTTCAAAGAATGGTCTTCAACACAGAGCCTTGGATCACACCGAATTGCAAGCTTTAAAAGGTCCAACAAAATACTAGTGTAAAACCATTCATACGGGAAAACCAACGGTCTTATCTTTATAAAAAACGTAAAACCATAAATACTTATGAACTACATCAACATATGACAACTTTTGAACATAAGATTCATGACTTAGGACAGGTGCAAACAATTGCAGCAGGTTTAAACGTTTCAATTGTACAACACCTTCATCCTTATCTGAAACAATAGTGTAACAAAGATGAAAAACATCTGCATATTTTAATTACGTTCATTGTAAAAGAAAGATTAAACTACTCAATGATCAAAATTATTTGACAAACTGCTATGTTTTTTATGACATTTTATCAATAACGTGTGTGTGGTTCAAGTTTTTTTTTAAATTCTTATATTTTCATCAAAATGGTAAATATTTTGTAAAAATTTTATAAAAATTAAACGAGCATAATAAATTTCAGTCGAGGTGTTTGGTACCACCTTAACATGTGACAGTTATGAAACAGCATAATATAAGAATATATTGTTAAAACCAGGGTGCAATGGCCTACCTGTGCAGTTTGGCACAAAACCTTACTTACTGTTTTTGAATTTTCAGTTCTGAATTCTATGTAATTTTGCGATCATGCAAAGTTTACCACTGCAGATATAGATATTACATTTGTTCTTTCGACTTCGGTACTCTCTAAAAAGTTTCAGGAAACGTATTCCAGTAACATTTGCAGTGCGCCTGGTAACATATTATTAGTTCTAAGTATGGTCTTTTGTTTCGATGTTTAATAATGATGATAAGTTGACCTTTGACGAATTTAGATATTTCATTTGTTCTTTTGGTTCCAATACTGTCTAATGTGTTTTAGGAAACGTATTCTAGTAACATTTACAGTGGGCCGGGTAACATATCCTTCATTTTTATGTACGGTTTATTGATCCAAAGTTTGATAAGGACAATAAATACTAATACTTGAAAGCGTACAATTTGATTAAGACCAGTCTTTATATAGAGCAAACCCTTAGAAGTAATATTGAAATTGATTGAAGAAAAAATTCTTAAAATGGTAAATGCATACATTTATGAAACGCGCGTCTGGTGTACTAAATTATAATCCTGGTACCTTTGATAACTATTAGCTCTTTATAATTTTGTACCTTTTATAGTTTCACATTGTGAACCTTATTGATTCAAGCGTTACTGGAGTTACCTATCAAAGTACCTATGCTGAGTTTATAAAGAAGAAACTTGCATGATTGTAAATATAACGGAATTTGATGAGAGTGTCAACAAAGTGAAAGGTTTAGCGCTATAAGTTCACGCATCATTGTTAATATAACGGAATTTAATGAGACTGTCAACAAAGTGAAAGGTTTAACGCTGTAAGTTCACGCGTCATTGTAAATAGAACGGAATTTGATGAAACTGTCTACAAAGTGTGAGGTTTAGCGCTTTAAAACCAGGTTTAATCCACCCTTTTCTACATTTGAAAATGCCTGTTCCAAGTCAGGAATATGACAGTTCTTGTCCGTTCGTTATTGATGAATTGTGTCATTTGATTTTTACCATGTGAGTATGGACTTTCCGATTAGATTTTCCTCTGAGTTCAGTATTTTTGTTATTTTACTTTTTACACACCCTATACATGGTTAGTCTAAAACAATTTGACGTCTTGAAAAGCAATGATACTTTTTTCTTTGACGCCTTACATTTAACCGCAGTAAGGCGTCAAAGCAAAAGGTAGACGTCACAATTATTTGGACTAACCCTATGATATACTTAGGAGAAATATGATTTTGCTATTCCAAGTATGCTATTATCTTAAAATTGCATTTACGGAATATAACTCCTAATTTCGAATAATATACTATAGACAACTGACAAAGTATTATTACATTTAAATAATCTTGTAGTACAACAAAATGATATACATAAAGTTTTCATTCAGCCGGAAGTTTAAAAGATGGAAATCATAAAAGTAAAACATTTAGACCAAAAATCCATATATTTTGGACTTTTTGGACCAATTGTTTCGATTGAATATGAAAATGTCATTACAGTAAACGAAAAACAACAAATTCAATAACGACAGAAGATAAAATACAATATAGAAAATAAAAGACTGAACATTACCCTCATTACAAATCGACTGTGATCTTATGTGGTACGGAAGGGTATGCAGATCTTTCTGCATGTGGGACATCCGTTGTGATCCTCATGTAAGTTCAAACTCCATTATAAGTATAATTCGGTGATATGACATTAAAGGAAAAATAGAGAAAGGATTGTGGTGATGCCAATTGGAATGTATTTGTTATCTGTGATAAAGTTCAACGAATTCGTGACGTCTTCCGAAATCTTTTCGATATCTTACTTCAACTTCACCACTTGGAACACTTGTTGAATATCCTTCTTTAAAGATCGATCTTATATAAGAAAATAAATGATAGGAAATGAGAGCTCCGGGATATCGTATCAACAAAGAGATATATACTCAATATGCAAGCCTTTTTCACAATTGTGAAATCGCTTTTTTTACAGTTCACTTTTTGTTCTCAAATGATCCATATTGTCATTTTCTAGATGTAAATAAGATTGGAAGCAGACTTACCTGTGTTTTCCTCATCCTTTATTTCGACATAAATAATATACATGCGTTAACATAAGCAACACACATTGAATTATTTAGTCAGAGGACATAATTTATTTAGCGAAACGTAAAGTTAAAAAATAATGCTAGCTTCCTTTCATTTTTTCTAAGAACCTATTTATTAAAGCATGTTGTATATACAAAAAGGAACAAGTCAACATGAAGAGAAAAACAGTTTTAATTTGGATGCAAAGTCCTGGTTGAAAAAGCATTCTCTAAACTATACAAATATGGTGTAAATCAAGAAATAAATTATCTTGATAGTGTCATATTCATAATACCTTTGTAAATGATAAGCAATGCTCTTCAACTTTGTACTTGTTTGGCTTTTTAACTGTTTTGATCTGATCGTCACTGATGAGTCTAATGTAGACGAAACGCACGTCTGACGTATTAAATTATAATCCTGGTACTTTTGATAACTATTTACAACACTGGGTCGATGCCACTGCTGGTGAACGTTTCGTCTCCGAGGGTATCAACAGCCCAGTAGTCAGCATTTCGGTGTTGATATGAATATCGATTATATGGTCATTTTGTATTAATTTCCTGTTTACAAAACTTTGAAATGTTGAAAAAACTAAGTTTTTTCTTATCCCAGGAGTAGATCACCTTAGCCGTATTTGGCACAACTTTTTGGAATTTTTGGTCCTCAATGCTCTTCAACTTTGTACTTTTTTTAGCTTTTTAACTATTTTGAGCTGAGCGTCACTGATGAGTATTATGTAGATAAAACGCGCGTCTGGCGTATTAAAATATAATCCTGGTACCTTTGATAACTAATTATACTATCGCAAGAGGAAAGATACGTGTATGTAATAAATTAAATCGTTTGATCTTGTAAGTATCTACATATGCACCTGCCTATTGAGTATTTAAATGTAGAAGATACAAAACTGTGAAGCCCAGCTTTAGTTTCTGATATAATTGATGTTAATAGAAAGAACTAAGAATATAATGTTGTTTGTAGTAGTTGTTGTTATTTTGATATCAACTACAGTAAAGGCAGATCCAGGTCATCATGTTGGCTGAAATTCAAAAGTAACCTAAAAAAAAGACCAAAGATTTTCAAGATTTTTTATATGATTAGTGAACCACATCGGCAAACTCGTAGTATCGTAATCGTATCGAGTGCGGGAGGTAGTGGTTTAGGGAAAAACTCTCCTAGGGTCCGTAACCTTTTTAACAAGCACATTCAAAATTCGGCTCAGAATGTCAGTCTTGTACAAAGAAGTCGTAATACTCATATCGCATTAACATGTTTCCATCCTGATATGCAATTAATTTGAAACAATCGTTTGTAATTGAAAATTAATCTTTATATATAAAAAAAATTATATATATATATATATATATATATACGAGTCTAAATTGAAAACTACGTTCAAACCTATGACTGCGTTGGATAAAAACCGCAATTTTTATACGTATATATATATATATATATATATAAAAAAAAGAAACAAAAAGACAAAATAACAAAAATGCCGAACTCCATGAAAAATTGAAAAATTGAAGTCCCTTAACTAATTACAAAATCAAAAGCTGAAACGCATCAAAGGAATACCGGTATCATTTTTCTATTTTGTCATAAATTTAGTGCAGTTTATGCTATTTATTACTTTTAATTGAAACAAATCATAACTGTAATAACTGAAAACTTTGCACAGAAGACGGCGATACCGTGTAAAAATGTATCCTTTTTTTTTTATGATTTCCTTAAAATTCTTTAACACCAACATAAGAACCTTTGATTTTTGTGTTTATTTAGTTCAGACTTAATTATCTCTTTACATGCATGATTGATCTTTTTGGTCCTTAGTCCGATTTAAAGACAAACAATTGAAATAAAATTTCACGGTATTTGGGAAATGCGGAACAGCAAGTTTGGATCCAATTCGCATGTAAAATGTACTATCTTATTCTAGTGAACAGTAACATATTTTCATGTTATCATAATGATTTTAAAAGATTTATTATGTTATTTTTGAAAGTTCAAAAAACCGCTGAGGTATACTATAACATTATTCAAAATAGGTGTTTAAATTTTGATTGAAATAATGATAAAGGAAGGAGTCATTTAACTAATCTGTTGTTTAAGAATACACCCGATGATATTACGATTACATTTATATTTTAAATTGAAACAATTGTATCCAACCGTCATTTTTAGGTCGTCCGACCCTTCAGATAGGGCATTTTTCTATGTACAATCATTCAATAAATTCTGGTTCTTTGTTAAAATGCAGAGACATGTATATCCTGCTTGAATGTTTAGTATAATGGTTGACGGAAATGTCTAAACTCTGTGTGGTAGTTTGTGGATGTCTTTTTCTCTTGTTAAAAGGTATGTTAGGACTTTGAACAGATTGAAAGTTTATTGACTTTTGAACACCGGTATACTATTGTTGCGTTTATTGATATATAGTTAACGTCTCTAAAGATCCACATTATAGTTTTTAGTAGATGTTTGATGGAAAGTTACCTCTACAAAAGAAGACTAGTGATTCCATCTAGAATTATACAGACAAAAAGCAATTAAAAGAAATCTTACGACTTCCTCTTTATATATCTTTATATATTTCGGGAAATGACTGTTAAAACAGGTCTCCATCCTCTGTATAGATTTGAAAGTAGATTAAATCATTTGTAATTTTAAGTATTCACGGCGAAAGGTATAAAAATGTACTTCATTTCATTAACACTGAAATATATAAGAAACCTTATGGAATTTGAAAGTAAAGAAGTCCATATAATGTATCAAAATTATTTTTTACAGAATTTTGTAATTATTACAGTTGATTCCTTTCCTGGAAATATTCCAAAAATAGATTTAAATCTTTACCAACAATTATATAGAGAAATATTTGTTCACCTCTTGGTTTAAGTATATATGGTTGCCAGATATTTTTTTTCACATATTACAATTTTGAGTTCCAGGATAAAAATGTTATTCATCATTCGCCCTAACCACCGACTCATTTCGTTCGTTATCTATCTGAATTCTGAAATCACTGATTACTGAATTAAGATACCTTAAAAACTAGTCTTGATAAATATATGATGAATATAAGCATGAAAGAGTACGGCGTTCATTATCACTGAACTAGCATATATTTGTTTAGGGGCCAGCTGAAGGACGCCTCCCGGTGCGGGAATTTCTCGCTTCATTGAAGACCTGTTGGTGACCTTCTGTTGTTGTTTTTTTTCTATGGTCGGGTTGTTGTCTCTTTGACACATTCCCCATTTCCATTCTCAATTTTATGAAGGTAAGCATTAGGGTTCCAATTCCCTCAGACAAGTATTAATGCTACTTCATTTTTGTCGAGCCTTCGACTTTAGTCGAAAAAGCGAGACTAAGCGATCCAACATTCCGTCGTCGTCGGCGGCGTCCACAAATATTCACTCTGTGGTTAAAGTTTTTGAAATTTTAATAACTTACTTAAACTATACTGGATTTCTACCAAACTTGGACAGAAGCTTGTTTATGATCATTAGAAAGTATCAAGAAGTAACTTTGTGAGAAAAAAAAATCCATTTTTTCCGTGTTTGACTTATAAAGGTTCTGTGGAAAAACCTTACATTAACTCTATGGTTAAAGTTTTTAAAATTTTAATAACTTTCTTAAACTATCCTGGATTTCTACCAAACTTGGACAGAAGCTTGTTCATGATCATTAGATAATATCCAGAAGTAAATTTTGTAAAAATAAAATTACTTTTTGTCCATATTTTACTTATAAATGGACTTAGTTTTTCTGCAGGAAAACATTACATTCACCATGTTCACTCTGTGGTTAAAAGTTTTTAAAATTTTAATAACTTTCTTATACTATCCTTGGTTTGTACCAAACTTGGACAGAAGCTTGTTTATGATCATAAGATAGTATCCAGAAGTAAATTTTGTAAAATGATAAATTAATTTTTTCTGTATTCTACTTTAAATGGACTTAGATTTTCTGCTAGCAACACATTCACTCTGTGGTTTAATTTTAAAAAAATTTGATAACTTTCTTATACTATTTTTAATTTGTACCAAACTTGGACAGAGGCTTGTTTATGATCAAAAGCTAGTATTTAGAAGGAAATTTTGTTAATAATTTGTACCTGTGTATCAGTATTTTACTTATAAATGGACTTTTCTTCCAGTTAACATTACATCCAGTCTGCAGTTAAAGTTTTTAAACCATTTATTAGATTTATAAACTATCCTGGATTTTTACCAAACTTGGACAGAACCTTCTTACAATCAAAAGATAGTATCAAGAGGAATATTTTTATTGATTTTTCTCTCAATTTTGTTGAGCCTGCAATTGACAGCAAAAGTAGGCGAGACACTTGGTTCCGTGGAACCCTTACAAATTTTTATGATTATAGTTACTCATGACAGTTCTTGTCTATTCGTTTTTGATGCGTTTTGTTATTTGATTTTGCCATGTGATTATGGACTTTCCGTATTAATTTTCCTCTGAGTTCAGTATTTTTGTGATTTTACTTTTCACATGTTTGGGTAGTTACAATATTAGCGTTTCTGTTGAAGTAATGTTTTAAAAAAAATCGGATTCAACTGTTTTTTTAATTGTTATCTTTTTTTTTCCATTAAGACTTAAAGTTGTGTTTGCCGATATCTTATTTTTTGATATACTTAGGCATAACACAACCTTTACTTCCCGGTTACAAAGAGTATATAATAACATATTTTAAACAAAATAGTTCATACTCTTAACTGTAACGTTATCAATAATTAAAATGTTTGTGTAACTTGGTATCAAAGGAAAACCTAAGGACAACGGAATCACTGTAGAACTCCTCTTAATAGTTTCTTTTGTTTGTTAAAAAAATAGATAGGAGAGCATAGGTATTATGTTGCTTTGATCGGTACTTATCTATCTTCGGATTTCAACTGTTTGGCATTGAGCGTTCCTGATGAAGGTAAATCCAGAAAAGCTCTTCGGACGCAATAAATTATTAAACGTGTTGTTTTCCATTTTTTTAAAAATAGAAGCACCTGTGTTTTACTGCCCAAATTCCGATAAACAGTCTGCTCTAATATGCAATGCAAGGAATGTTGATTTTGAGCACAAATCTAACTGTTGAGGGTTGAAATGTATTGTTAGAGACGTGTAATAGTAGGGAATTTTGTTTCTCTGATGATTGTTTGCTTCCTTTTCAAAGATTTGCAGAACGCTGTGTTCATTATATTTGACGTCTTAACACATTGTCGCTTTTTTCCATGACGTCACAATAAGAAATCCAAGAAAACCAAGAAAACTTCACGTCTTTTAAAATTAAGATTCGACCAATCATTTGCCGAGAAAAATTATTTTACTAGTGAGGAGAATATTATCTTTTTCACAATCGGTTGAGAAATGTAAAAAAAAACCATCAAGAATGGACACATTCAAAGTTGTTTTCCTATAAATGAAGATTACATGTCTTGGAATCTGTTTTTATGTTTAGGAACTTCGACGTTGGAACTGAAATCCTACTCTGCATGTTACGGCATATTATTTGAAAACTTCCTCCAACCAACATGTTCGACAGGGGAGAAAATGGCCGTCGTTGGTCTCACTTCCTTGGCAAAAGAACTGAGTACATCATGTCCAATTCAGGTTACAACACCGAATACAGTTCCAGAAACATGCTGTCAATACAACCTAATTGACTGTTCTATACGTTACGTAGGGTCCACATACAGAACCTATTATCGACAGTGCAATGGCAACGTTGGGTGCACCATACAAGTATCATGGGTAAATGCAAATTGTAATCAGACTGTTTATCTGGCCAGAACCAATTACATGAAGATGGATTATTATTGTATTTCAAGTAAGTCACAAAAAGATTGATCTTTTTGATTTTCTTGTACGAATGTAACTGTGCCATATGCAAATAAACTCATCACAGATACCAGGACTAAATTTAGTGTATACACCAGACGCGCGTTTTTTCTACAAAAGACTCATCAGTGACACTCGAATCCCCAAAAAGTTAAAACAGCCAATTAAAGTACGAAGTTGAAGAGCATTGAGAACCGAAATTCCTAAAAGTTTTGCCATGCAAATACAGCTATGGTAATCAAAAAGAGGTGTAATCGTTAAATGGCATGAATAATGTTATATGAACATATTGACAAGTAAAATCAGATTGATTATGAGTATTGTTGTATTATTCAAGTATTCACCAATTACATGATTTTGATACAATATGGTACTTACTTAAGTTGACAATATAGAAGAACACAGCATTCCATTTTAAGAAAGAAACGTATATTCGAAAGTCAATTTTGGCTTCTTCATAACTTTTAGTCTTGTACTATCGACCACATTCAAACCAATGACAACCTTTATATATAAGATGAAAACTTTGATTGTTTTTAAAGAGACGCTTTTTAAATATCTGACACTGTTCTTTCAAATACTCATTTATTATAATCATTATATACTTTTAAAGACGATTTGGGTATGCAAGCTACTTCAATACACGAGTGTGTATATTCTATATATTAAGTTTTTAATCGCCTAGAATATGTAACAGAAATACATAAAATAAAAAATACTTTAAGAGATCAGCCATAGATATAGGAAGAAGTGGTGTGAGTGCCCATGAGACAACTTTCCATCCAAATAACAATTGCACTATTTATTTACCTAAATTAATATGTGTATTGTTGTTTTGAAAGGAACGCACAAACAAACAGAAGCCTGCAAAGATCTTTCTTTCTAAAAACATATGTGTCTGTCATCTCACCAGTTAAAACATGTTTGTGATAACTTGGATTTCTTTTCAGATCAAGGTCTAGACCCTTGTTCAAGTTTAAACACAAAAGACAGCCGAGTTTTTCTATGGAACCCTGGATATCCCTCATCCCCTCTTACAGGATCTACTTCCTGTACATGCTCAATTGAGGCTTCGTGTGATTCTACTGTAAGATTAACAGCACTAGACCTTAGACTTGGTTCCAGTACAGCTTGTAACCAAAGTATAACAATAACTGATGGAGCTACAGTCCTGGCATTTGACTGTAATGATAACAATGATTACCTACCTACCACGCTTTATGTTAGTACCTCTCACTTCATACAGATACAGATCAATAGTTACTTAGAAACACTAGATGGATATTATTTTATATTACTTGAAGGTATTTTACATATTTACTGTTAATCTTCTTTTTTTGTCGAGTGATATATGTTCACGACTTTTGCATTTAATATAACGTGACTGATTATATATCATCGTGCATCTTTCAGCTTTGATTTATTTTCACAAATGACTACATAAAAGAATTGGATGTTACAAACGAAATCCAACTCGAAGTTGAATAGAAAGGGTTTAAAGCTTTTATGTTTGAAAATATCTAAGAAAAAATAGCTGGGATACTGTACTAATTCTATAGCACATCAAAACTTATATTTTGATGTTTCCTCTGTTACTTTAAAAAAGATAAAACACTAGCAACTCAAACACATCCTGATTCCAACCAAAACAAGCATGTTTGTGTTTTTCTTCATGTAGATTTTTCATATCTAATTGGTTCCTTCATTTAAGCATTGTTTTATTTGTAAATGATTTTTATGTCAAAACATACACAATGTTCAACCATTCTCTTGTATAATGATTGCTTTGTTGAACAACAGTACTCAGTACTGAAGTCATAGGAAATATGTATTTTATGTTTATTCGTAGAGATGTCATATTCTTTCCTTTCATACAATTAGATTATTACATACTTTCATAGTTTTAAATATTGGACGTGTTCTTCATATAATAATTATCCTGATTTAATAATTAAAAGTTTATAAAAATTGTTTTAAATTAATGCGCTTTTAGGTTTTAACAATTAGCTGTATATAGTGATTTGTGGAAAATCGTACATTTCTTTTTCTTTTTTTCTTGTTTAGGCATAGTTTTGTTGGTAGATTCTTTACACATTTATAGGTCGCGTTTTTTTTTTAATCTTTTATAAGTCCTTTCATACATTTTACATATTATTTGTAGTAGTGGCATGATATTTATAAGTAGTTTAGGAAACTGTTTGACATAATCTACGTGTTAATTTGAATTTTTCTCAACAGGAACATCTCCAGGTGCAGAATTAACATTATCTTGTGCAAGTACAGCGCAATCTACACCTGTTGTACCTCCCACTAGTTTACCTGTATGTCCAAGTACTGATTTGACTACTGAGAGTTTAACAACGCCAGAAACTACAACAGAGGATAACATTAGTTCAGCAACTCCGACTTCATCAGTTAAAAGTACCACTGTCGAGTCGGACACTACTACAACTACTTCTGTTATCCGCACAGACTCATCAACAACTGATGTCATCACCGTTGTGTCCACTACTGGCGGCAAAACAATAACAGTTGGTACAGGCACGGAAATCTCATCTTCTAGGGCAAGTGAAAACCCCATGACAACTATCAGTGGGACAAAAGGGACTGCCGAAACAGTTACAAAATTGAATACAGGAACAACTAATGAAATCACAAGACAAAGTGGCATGTCAACAAAGGGGACTATTTCAATGATATCGAATTTAACCGACGATACTAATTCACAGCCTACCACCACAAAAACAACCACTAATATTTCAATAACGGAACCAATCTTTGTTTCTCTTGGTTGGACATCGACAGAAAAAGACATCAGTGCTAATGTAACTTTCACGACATTATCTTCAGTCAGTGAAAGTTTACAAACGACATCTGCTGTTGTACATGAGCAGACGACACAGACAAATGTAACAGATACTGATAAGGAGGAAGCGTCACCAACTAGTAGCAAGTGTAAGTAATCAGGGTAAAAGTAGTAAGTGTAAGTAATCATGGTAAAAGTAGCAAGTGTAAGTAATCATGGTAAAAGAAGCAAGCGTAAGCAATCAGGGTAAAAGTAGCAAGTGTAAGTAATCATGTTAAAAGTGGCAAGTGTAAGTAATCATGGTAAAAGTAGCAAGTGTAAGTAATCATGGTAAAAGAAGCAAGCGTAAGTAATCATCGTAAAAGTAGCAAGTGTAAGTAATCATGGTAAAAGTAGTAAGTGTAAGTAATCATGTTAAAAGTGGCAAGTGTAAGTAATCAGGGTAAAAGTAGCAAGTGTAAGTAATCAGGGTAAAAGTAGCAAGTGTAAGTAATCATGGTAAAAGAAGCAAGCGTAAGTAATCATGGTAAATGTAGCAAGTGTAAGTAATCATGGTAAAAGTAGTAAGTGTAAGTAATCATGTTAAAAGTAGCAAGTGTAAGTAATCATGGTCAAAGAAACAAGTGTAAGTAATCATGGTCAAAGAAACACGTGTAAGTAATCATGGTCAAAGTATAAAGTGTAAGTAATCATGGTCAAAGTAGCAAGTGTAAGTAATCATGGTCAAAGTAGCAAGTGTAAGTAATCATGGTTAAAAGGCAAGTGTAAGTAATCATAGTAAAAAGTACTAGTAGCAAGTGTAATTAATCATTAGAAATGATAGAGAATTAAAACAATAAATAAATAAATCAATTAATAATTATAGTTTATATATCAATCTAGTACAGCCTGCTAATATTTTTTTATTTTATTCTTCATCTGAACTGTTAATGTCCGTTTTTTTTCCGATTTTGACAAACGTTATCTTTATACCAAAGGGCTCTGTAGGTGTAGTTCAACTTTTGTATCACTACATGTCAACACTACGTTTGTGAGTTTGAACCCAGCACGTGGTATGCTATTTCGACTACAATCGATCATATTTGACAAACGATTGCCACTTCCCTCCGAAGGTTTATGGTTATATGCCGTCGTGCAGGCTTCTTTCAACAACAAAAAAATAAATAGCTAAACACAAAAAAAAATCAGTCAATCAATCAATCAAACCAACGTTACTGTTGTAAAAATTAGATATTCGTTATTTTTCAGAATACAGTTGAAGTAAAAAAGAATACTAACAAAAGAGACATATAGTAATTTGATCCCCGCTAAAAAAAAAAGGAAGTTTACTTATAAAGGAGTATGTTCGATAAGGTCCTAAAATGGCCCCCTTTTTTGGCGCAAATTTCGAATTCGGATTTATTTACCAAAGTCACGATAAATTATGGCTAATACCTTGACTAGATATGATATAAGCCATTTTGTTGAAAAGTTTACGTTTCTGGGTTTCATTATGACGTCAGAAGTTGTACTGAAATTGATTTTTCACGAAAAAGTCAATGAAAATGGGTAAATTTCCATACATTATTGGACAGGAAACATAGAGCGCATACGTCGACAACAAAGATCTTTTAAAATAATGTTTGTGAAGACATTTCACATGTCTTATTTGAATATTTAGCTTGTCGACGCCTGCGCTCTATGTTTCCTAGTCTTTTATTTGGTTGAAATCTTGCTGATTTTGTCAAATTTCACCAAAATCTCTTATCTTAACCTTCTTGGGGTGAAAAAACCAACGTGTTAGAATTAAAATTTGACCAAAAAAAAATCTGTTCAACTTTCTCTCATGTCTTTAAAGCAACATAAAACATTTATTGTCTTGAAACTATCAACTTTATAATTGGGGCCAAATATGGCCCTTACCGAACATACTCCTTTCACATTGTACTCGTCAACCTATCAAATGAAGGATTGTTAAGTGACATTTACGACTATACCAATTTTTAATGTATTTATCTTATCTCTTTTAGCTACAATCATTGGAGTTTCAATTGTATTAATAGTGATATGTGCCTTGGTAATGGTGTTCTTTCTGCATAGAGATAAAATTAAAGAAAAGTGTTGTAAAAAGAAGGTAAGTGAATACGATGTTTTAGTAGGGAAAACAAGGAAACATTACGCAATATATTAAGAAAAAAGACAGTTTTGAGACAAAACACGAATAAAAAATTTTCAAATAGATGTGTCTCAGTTATTCAATTGTTTTACTGACATTCATCATTCAATCAGAGTTTACGACTGTTTATTTCTGAATAAAAAATCCCGCATGTGCTCTACATTATAAGTTTTACAATGCGTAGGAATATGCATAACCGAACACTCACAAAAGCTTGATTTTAAACATTTCTCAAAAATTCTCATATTTTTGTATCGCTTTGGTCTGTCTTTTTCAATCATATTTGTAATAGTTTTCTGTTCTATCTAAATGAGATGTAGTACGAGCAAACTTCAAATGTTCTCGATAAAGAAGTCAACAGAATTTATTAGAATGTAGTAAGTAATTTAAGAATTCAAGAAAGATTATATCATTTTATTGTCAGAGCCATTGCATGACTCCCATTTCAGATGAATGTACCTGTGTTTTTCATTTTTTAGCCATGGCGTTGTCAGTTTATCTTCGATTAATGAGTTTGAATTTCCTCTGGTATCTTTCGCCCCTCTTTTAAACCGGAAATACTAAAGCATAACTTCATTTAAACATTCATGACTCATCCTAGTCGTCGGTTTAAAATTCATTCAACAAATTATTATTTTGTAGATTTCAGTAGAAACCAATGAAGATGTCAACCCATTATACCATACAATATTTGACGAGAATTTTAACATTGGAAACAGAGCTAAACCATTACAGCTTCCTCCATTAATGCACCGATTAAGGGAAGGAAGCCAACAAACCTTCAACGAAAAGGAGAAAAAGAAAAGTAAAAAGACAAAATCTGAATTGGCTAATACACAAATTCCGAAAGAACAATACGAAGGGTCAGGAATTGTTGCTGACAAGTCTAACAGACCAAAGAAAAAGAAAAAGAAAAAGAAATTATCACATATTTTGAAAGACAGTGAACCCGAGTATACTCCGAAGCCAAGATCTTACGGAAAGAGTACTTTTTCGCGTGACATCGGCAATTTTTTGGCGGATGTTGATGTGAATCAAAGGTTTAGACGTACCTCCATTATAGATATAACTGATCCTCAAGGTCATTTAGAGAAATCTGTAGAGATCAATACTATAGTCGATGTTAAACCGCTAGATGTATCGTCAAATGTATGAAATACTTACTATAGCATTCTTCCGCACACAACGTTTTTGGAATATCTAGGTATCTATAGGTCCGTCCGTCCGCCTGTTCGTCCATATGTCTGTATGTTTTTGTCCGTGTGGTACATGTATGTGAGCGCCAATCCTCGTGAAGTGAATGTCTAGATTGGTATAAAAGAAATTGCATACAGTTAAAATACTTCCTGAGGATGTGCACTAAGAAATATAATTCCGACCAAAGAAGAGAAGATATTCGCATTTACTTTACGATAAACTAATAGTATTGCGGGGCGGGTTTGTAATTTGTAAGTTTCACTCACAGTTCTAGTTATTATTGTATATTTATCTATCCGATTTGTATTTATTTAATCTGTTTCATTAAACTAATAAAAAACTTAAATATTTCTTGTAAATCTCTGAGCAGACCTTTTCACAATACAGGATACAGACATGCATGTGATGAAATATGACATTATTATATTTTAAATATTGAGCCCATGACGGGTATATTAAAGTTACTAGTAACTAAAAATAATGAATCGATTCCCTCATGATTTTATTCGTTACAGCCGATTCCAATGGGTGTAATGGGAAAGATAATATCTTTGATTAGCATGCTTGCTAGCTGAACTGTGAAGTCAATATAAGGTACTAAACTTTAAGGTAAACCACCCTCCTAGTCTGACATATAACCAATCTATCTGTCTGTAGGACAAGACTACTTCGAAAGGGGCACAGGGCGTTTTCGCTGTTTTACTTGTAAATTGATAGGACTTTTGCGCTTCAAATAGTATGGATATTTGCGCTTTAAATTTTTATTCATCTTTATAAAATTGACCGGACATTTGAGCTTTTCGTCTTCCTGTAATTTTAATCATTACGTAAATACATTCAACTTATATTTGTCATTAGTAAGTTGACATTAACACAGTCTGAGACATTGGAGTTAAAAGTTATAGAGACTAGTTACGCAAGTGAAAGCAAATGCATATATGGCATGATTGATTTTTATATCGTTTTGATAAAACCCTCAAAAGCTGGGACTATATATAGTCAAAAGAGAAGATCTTTCGTGGAGATGTACCTTGAAAAATTGCAATGCTAGAATTTAACGGGTTAATGGGACTACTAATAGTTTGAGTCAGAAAAATGAACATATTAAAAAAAAATCGTAATGGATTGAAATATGTAAGAAAGATGTTGGTGAAGATTCTTTGCATCCTAAGGATGTACATTCTGTATCAAAGGTTAGGTACAGAGTAAGAATAAAATCTCAACCGAATTTTTCTAAGTCAAGAGAAGATGTTTACACTCTCTTTGAAGGTTATCTCTTACAGACCTCAAACTCCTTAACATTTCTCTGACGGGACAAACCTGTTGGTCTCAAACCTGGAAAAAACAGGAGGGAAGTCTTAAACACCAAATATTGCAAAAGCGCAAATGTCCTTTGTAATAAGCTTAAATTTCCTTTTTTTAAAAAGCGCAAATATCCTATGGTTAGAGGCGTTAGTGTCCAAAATAAAAGCGCAAATGTCCTATGAAAAAGCGCAAACGTCCCGCGCCGTTCGAAAGAAGGGTTGTTTACCTTACCTAATAATGACTTCACGGTTCAGGAAGCAAGCAAGCTAACCAAAGATACCTACACACTAGTTGAAATAGGCTGTAAATGAACGCTAAAAAAAGTTTTGAATTTATAGTGTACGACAATACAATAACCAAAGTCAAAATTAATGCACATAGCGATGAAAATATAAATTGAAGCATATGACTATTAATTGATTATTGTGCTATTTAGTGGTGGTCAGTTTGTTATGGAGGAGGATCCCTGAGTGCTGGAAAAGAATCACTTATCTTTAGTAGAAAACTGACTTTACAATTTTTTTTAGACTGAAGTCGAGCACACCTGCCACGTGTGGGATTTAAACTCACAATCTCAATGTTGACAGGTTGTGAAATAATTGTTCGTCTACCTAGACCACTCGGTAACAGAGGCTTATATTCTCAATGAAGTACAATGATGATGCGGTAATATAAATAGTTTATTTATGGATTTAAACCTATCATTCCTAATATGAGCTTTTGTATTATCTCCAGGCTACGATTTCCGCCGAAGGTTTCAGCCTCTGTCTATTTCTTGGCAACTTTTCTGTATAAATATATATCTGTAAAAAACGGAAATTCTATGATGTCTTTCCCTTTAATTTCCGGATGTGTTGTTAAAATTTTACGGATTTCATCTAATTCCGTTTCTTTATCCTTTTCCTCAAGTTTTTGTAATCCGCTATGCGTTGAACAGTGTCGAAGCATAAACTCCACATCGCCCTAAATTGACAAATACAAAAAGTAAATGGATGCAAAAAACACAAAGTGCGTAACAAATGGTTAGTCAGCTTTATTACTGATTTTTTTTAATCTGATTATATGTGTAAATCAGTATTGACTCGAAATTTAATTTCCAGTCGCAAATAGTGCAAGTTCATCAACACGATATAATCATGGACCATTATTTGTTCTAGATCGATATGCTGGGTGGATTTGTTCCCTCATCAATTTATTGAATGATTTATAGGGTTTTAACGCCACTTTCAGCACTGTTGACTTTTTCGTTTGGGTTAATTTTTTATTGGTTGACCAAACCAAGGTGCTCGGAGAGATTAACCGACCTTCGGCAGAAAAAAATACAATTTAAGACCCGTTTACACTGACAAATAAGATAGATCTTTGGTCCAGTGTAAACGGGTAAGATCGATCTTCAATCGGACTTAAAAAGTCTACCTCTAGAGGTGTTTTTAAAAAGATCAATCTTATTTGAATCGATCCTATATTAGTGTAAACGCTAAGATCGACCGCGATCGATCTTTTTTTTTTTTGGTGTAAACGCTTAGATCGACCGCGATCGATCTTTTTTCAGGTGTTTTTTTTATATTTAGATAGGAAAATAAAGGTCAGATCGGTTCTTTTTATGTTGTAGTGTAAACGCACTGGATTAAATTCGATCGATCGATCGATCGATCTTGCTTGTGCAATGTAAACGCGAACTGGTCTTTTTAAGATCGATTCAAATAAAGATCGATTCAAATTCGTTGCCAGTGTAAACGGGGTCTTAGTCAGATTAATTTGCAGTCGGGTGTACCTGCCAAGTGCAGGATTCGAACTTGGAACCTTAATGTTGAGCTGATATCGTTACAGTAGTAAGACCACCGAGGCCTCTCCACTCATCAAACAGACACATTATTCGGACTCAAAGCAAACCGACTTTTACTCCAACTCCAAAAAATATACCATACTAAGGGTGATACCTGTATGGAACTTGTGAGTTGTCAGACGCCACATTTGGGGTCGGAAGCAATTTTTTTTTCAATTTAGGCAACAATAAATGTCGAAACTGATTAAAATTTGTACTAGCTTCCATTCATCTTTCAATAAATGATTAACACTTTAATGGACCGTTCATACTTTTCTTAATTGAACAGACTGAGCTTAAATTCAAAACATTTACCTGTTGTTATTTTGCATACGATAATCCACAATACTGTAACAACTGCAACAACAACTTGTGTACGGTGAACTATATTTGCTTAAATCTACATCATTTACACCCATGATGTGTTGTCTCATTGACAATTAGACCCCATACCAGTATCTTATATACAAAGGAATCATGTTTACAAGGTTGATCTATCATATATGGACACTTAGTCAGAGAAACCCCCAAGAAAACTGCGTTCGAAGAGTAAACAAAATGAGTTCTTCAAATTTGATTTGTTCACTTCTTACAGGGTCTTTTCTCAAAATAAACCAACGAGTGTGTCATATCAAACAAGATTTTTTTTACTTTTCAAATACGCATTATTTTTTTTAACTTTTTGGTTTTCAATAGCCTTTAGTCTATACTTATTTTTGCTGATTTTGCATCCAGCTTAATCGTATATAGAAAGCGTATACTTTTAGTATATTTTGCCTTTACAAGTTCTATATCAAGTCTTTATATTAATGTTGAAATGATATTTGTGTTACCTTGAAAACCTGTCCTTGTGTTATTTTCTGTTCTACAAACATGAACCCTGGATGAACATCAATAGCTGTTTTCCATTCCTTCCCATGGTACCGACATGGATCAGTTCTATTTTTGTCAATCCTTTTGAGAAGTTGATTGATCCAATCCACATTTCGGTCATTGAAATTCCACAGTAAAACTGAAATTGGTTTATAATCAGTGATTAAAATTTTGAAATGCAACATTTGCATGTAAATTGATATATGAAGATAGGGTACGATTGCCAATGAAATAACTCTCCAATCAACTTGTTTTACCAGACAAGGGGTATTTTTTTTTAAAATTTGGTCTGCATTATAATTAATTGAACGTAAATAGTTTGTACTTGAAGTTAAACAGTTGAAAATTCAAATGTGAAGGGTTTGGTTGCCAATGAGAAACTATCCCCCTGAATACATACACTCAAAACATTCCAAACAGAATAAATTGAAGATAAGGACATACAATTTTGATGCATTTAAAGAGTTGTTTTTTTAAATCATCATCGGTTATGTTTATAGCTAATAAATTCCATAGGCGCTTGGTTATATGATACAGATTTTTCAGTTTTATTTTTTTTTTATTAATTAAAATATTCAATTTTCTATATTTATAATATAACGTATCTATCAATTCCAAATACTTTTCTCTAAGTCGTTTAAATCATTCGAAACTAGGTGAGACATGCACAGAAGTGAAAGATACGTATTATAGATATAGCAAATTGAATATTTTAATCAACAAAAAACAAAAAATATTAAAAAAATCTGTATCATAGACCAAAGCGCCTGTGATATATTCCAAGAGTCACAATTTCAAAGTCATTAAAAAGCAAACAAAGACATTCTCTACAATGAATATGTGAAAAGAACAGACGAACCATATGTAGGTTGTCTTAAACATTAAACAGGAATCACGAAACCTTCTGGAAAGTCCACATCAAAAACAAGATGCAACTCCTCCGAAAATAGCTAATAATCAAAAGACTACACTTAACTGTAACAACATCGAGAAATACATTACACGGATGGCACGGCGTGGAATAGGTGACTGGTTGGAAACTATCGATCAAAGGAACAAATACATCAGAAAACAACACTCATTACAGGTACCTTTTATGAAGCATCATCTTTTATTAAAATATTTCATTGACATGATTTCTCATTTGCCAGTCATTTTTCAAATCGTCTGCCCATTATTTTTTTTAATTGAATTGTGGAGTGTATCACGCCTGTAAACATGACTGTTGAGAAGTTTGAGAAATTGAACTCGAAGTCAGTACAAATATATCAATCTAATACGAGATTTAAAAAAAATACAGGTAAAGTGTCGATAACGACCGACCGTAACATTTTTTGAAATTTCTTTAAAAGTCCAGACCCTCATACGGATTATACCTACCAACATTTCCATGTTCAGTAAGGACACGATGCATTTCATCCAATGATGTCTTTGTCGAAAACCAATGAAAAGACTGTGCAGCAACAATACTCTAAAAAAAAAAAACAATTATATAAAAGCATTCAATTCTATTCAAAATCTTTTATTTGATTCAGTATAAGCTGTGAGCAAAATATTTCGCATATGCCACATAGGCTGTGAGCAAAATATTTCGAAAAAGCCACATGCGGAACAGGATCTGTTTATCCTTTTATGACATCTTAAGTAGATCACCATTGCATTTTGGTAGTGTTTTAGTTGCTCAGCCTTAATTTTTCTATGGTTTGTTTTGTGTATTTCTTTTAATAGGATTCGGATAAAAACATTTTTTTGAATTATTGAAATTTGATATTTTACGAGCTTCCTACTTTGATTTCGTGATCTTCGTTTATATGACGTAATTAATACTACTTTCATTCCACTAGAAACTTTTTGTGGAGGTTTTATGTTTTAATATTTCCTCCAGATTCAAAATATGCAAATCATATGTTGTTTTATTTCGAAAATCAGTAAATATAAGAATTGCATGCTGTGTTTTGAGAAATTTATACGAAATGAAATATGTACAATATATGCACATTGTAGGAAATTATCAAATGTATTTGTCGAGCTTTAAATTTTAAAAACATGACGAAAAGCGAGGATCGCAGAGTATAAATCAATTTCTGTAAAAAAAATCATATATCCGACCATGAGCATTAATAATTTTTATACTGAAATTTACACCCAGCACTTAAAGCTTTTAATTTGGTTGGGTAAATCTGAATAGTTGTTTCTTTTTTTTTTTACAAGGAAATCGAATTGTTTAAATGCAGAACGCGAAGAGGACCCCACAATACTGTAACACTGACAGAAATATCCACTTTTATCGCTTGCTCAACGTGGAAGCGGGGTAACAAGAGACTGTAGTTGTACATTATAGTAGACAGTTTGCAGGATAAAGCAAATAGCCATTTCTACACTTTATGCAAAATGTGATGGTCACTTTTTTTATTCGTATAAATTGCTTGAAGATCTCACAGAGTCAGTATCTTATTTTCATAGAAATGTCTATATGTTTATTAAGATAACATCGAAACAATGTTTATAACCTATTATTTTTTAAAATTATATCAAATGCCAAAAGTAGAGAAAATATTTTCATATTAGAGGAGACAACAAAACTAGAATGAATAAAAACACCAAAAATACTACCACAGTTTTAAAGACTACGAAATAGGATTTCACATGTAAAGAGCGTTAACTATGTATTCCGTTCATTGTTCAAGAATTTCATGCCTCTTTTTCAAATTTACTTGGAGGTAAAAGCGTTGACCGAAGCACGTTTTATATGAATCGCTTCATATTTAGCACTGAAAGCGCTACGCCTTTAAAATAAGCGCACGATCAACGGTTTCATAAGAAGACCATACATCGACCATTATCATTAAAATCTTTGTCATTTGGTCTATATGCCTAGTTGTCTCATTGGCATACCAAACCACCTAATTCTATTTACCACCGAGACTGTACCAAGGCTTCTGTCGTCACGAGTGAAGAATATATATTTTCGTATGATACCTGTATTGACCCATCGTCTATAGGTAGTTTCTCTGTTGCACACTGCTTTGTCTCAACTTCAGGGCAGTTCTTTTTCAAAATTTTGAGAAAATCTGACATTGGCTCTGTGGCAATGTAAGTAACTGTCTAAAAAAATTCATATTTTTATCAGTAATTCAGAATCTTCATGATTTATCCATATTGTAAAAAAGAATTGCGGCTAATCCATATATTTCTTTCCATAATATTAGTATATATAAAGGACATTGGAAAGTCTTATAAAATCCTTTTTATTTTTCATACTATTGAAAGGAAAAAAAGCTGCTAATGTAAAATGCATGACAAATCTACAGAAAACCTTTCCCGCAAATATTAACATCTGTTGAGACCGCATTGTCAAAAAAAGATTCGAATAAAAAAAGTGTTGACAGATACATGTACGTTGATAGAAATATTATCGTGCATGACTTTGAATAAGGATGAGATGAATATTTGATCGTGTAATCGTCGATATAAAGAGACAAAAATCTGAAAGCAAAAAATTATTAGACCATTTTATACTACCACTTATATATTTTTTTAAAGCTGAGATGAGACCTTTCATGAACGTGAACAGACTAAAACAAATATTTACTTCAATCAATTATTAAGTCATTATATACTTACTACATATTATTTTATATGCAATATATTTTATTTCATCATGTGCATGTAAAAATTTGTACAGGGCGCAATATATACATGGAAAGTGATAATTCCCACTAAAATAGGTCTACATACATGTATCCAACATTTGCATTTTTTATCCCTATATCCCACCTAACACACGTTTAATCCCTTATATCCTACATCCCTTTCATCTTTAAGGATTACATTGATCTTACATCGCTTAACTTTGAAATTATTTTCTGTGTAAATTTTCCAGTTCCAGCACCAAGCTCTAGGACTGTCATGTCTGAATCTGTAAAATATATATAGGTACATCTGTTCTTGGTTACAGACAGCAAAAATATTTATATTTATAGCCGATTCCATTGAGTGTGTAGGCAAATGTAATAGCCTCGGTTTTCTTGCTTGCTAGCTGAACCGTGAAGTCATTATTAGGTAAGATATACTGCCTCTTTTCGAAGTAGTCTAGTGACTAGTCCTATATACAGATATATTGTTTATCTTTCGGACTAGTCTACTCTTAAAAAAGGGTAGTTTACTTAACCTTATAATAACTTCATGGTTCAGCTAGCAAGCAAGCAAACCGAAGAGATTACCTTTGCCTTCACACTCAATGAAATCGGCTGTAATATCAATACAGTTTTAACATAAGACTGTGGCATGTTTTTTTTAATTGCCGAAGGTCGTACGGTGCTTGTAGTTGTTTACTTTTACATTAGTTTCTCTGTGGTGGAGAATTGTCTCATTGACAATCATACCACGTCTTCTGATATTTTTTTTTTATATTTAAGAAGTTTTAGATAAGAAAACACCAGCTTATAAACCCCTGGGAACATTCAAAACAGAATGCTTAAAATCAAATGGCAAAATCAAAAGCTCTAACACATTAAATTAAAGGCAACATATACAAAACAAAGAAATACCAAATATTCGACTGTCTTTTAACTTAACTACAGCAGTGCCAAACACATACAGTGATGGTTGGGACAGAAGTCAAATCAGAAGGTACAAAACATAACACAAAACATGACCTATAGAAATATTTAGCGGTTTTACGCGTTGGTTATAGCCTTGACGGTAACACGTCCATTGAGAAGGAAAAAACAGGGTTTTGGTGCATACCACATGATTTGATCATTAACAGTTATGTATTTAATTCAGCTTTCAACCAGCAAATATTAATAAGA
The DNA here is from genome assembly GCF_036588685.1 of Mytilus trossulus. Lineage (NCBI taxonomy): Eukaryota > Metazoa > Mollusca > Bivalvia > Mytilida > Mytilidae > Mytilus > Mytilus trossulus. The sequence goes on along the minus strand of NC_086382.1, from coordinate 37,657,238 downwards.
CCATGAAGTAAAGAATGAAGATAATGATGCTAGATTTATTTATTAAGAGTTGCGCACCTGATCATGAAAATTAAAAAGAATAATCTAGTGCTGTGTTTTTAAGGTCCGTCAGTGTATTTAGTCATTTAACAAACAAAATAGCATACCATATTGAGTATCTCTATACAACATCCGTTTTACTTCATTCGCTGCTTCGTCTGTATAGTTTGGTCTGTTAGAATCGTAATTCGAACCCTGGATTTTGACAAGAATACTTAGAGAAAGACAAATTGAAATATTGATATATATTTTGCCTGTCCCAATTCCACAGTGTAGATACTATTCTGTACGCTATCCGGAAGTCGCGATTTTCGAAGCGATGACTACCAACTGGCTAACAGGACGGTTATGCCTACGGTGACTTTTCTCATCATTTGTTTACACCTATATCTATAAAGTGCTTTGAACATCTTCAAGGTATGTAAAGCATCATAAATATGTGTAACTTTAACAAAAACATGCAGTAGAATATAAAATATACGTGTGCATCATACCAACTTCATAGAAAAAAAGTGAAATCGATGGACAATTTTGCTCTCGTAGTACAAAACAAATAACCTTTTATTGCAAATATTTGCATCAGTTTAAAGTTCAATATATACTGTTTCAATATTCGTTTCGTTTTTAAGTAGAACATTCGTATTTCCCATAAAAAATACGTTTTCCTTGAGGATCCCAAAATAAATTACTGTACGATCAGTCCATAACTGACTGTATTCTAGTAGCGATTTCAATTTTTTTACTGTATGACCAGTCGTGATTTTGAAGAAAAAAAAAGGCAATTTGAAGGTATCTACGTATTTATATGATATTATGAACTGTCTGGAGGGAACTTTAAAGTGTAATATCGTTCATCAGACAATATAAATATAGATATGATGATTTTTGTAGACTACAAAATAATTGTATTTTTGTTCCGTCAGTCTTGTTTAAAATCAAACGCCTAAAAAGCAATACTTGATTTGCTTGTGGACTTTGTAATAGTGTAAAGTTGCAGTTATCTTTTTAGTTATAACATTTTAAAAGACTATTTACACCGTCCGCCGAAACATTCAGGTTAAAAGTTAATATTAGTCGACCCTGAGAAAAACTTTGGGATGGGGTGAAAAGGAGGCACATTGTTAATATCTACTGACTTTGTTATTTGAAAATTATTAATGAAATGAACATGTTAAATTCAAATCAATATAGAATCATATTCAAAACTGTGTGGTCCTGGCCATTGATTGACGACCTAAATTATCCCATTGACTGGGACAGATCAAGTGAACGTTTGTCGGTAACGACCATTGCTCACTTCTTACTTATTATAGAATTTAAACTGTGGGGTCACCATAGGTTCTTAACGCCTTTAATAATAAAATAATTCGAAAAATTATTCAGGAATAACCTTTATGTTTTGATTTATATTATTGATATAAATCAACACATCGTATTATTCCGGATTAGTTTTTCGAATTACTTTATTTAGGTGTTGAGAACCTTATGTGACCCCACAGATTCAGTGTCTTTAACAAGTACATAGTGAGCAGTGTTTGTTACCGACACACGTTCACCTAATCTGTCCCAGTCAATGGGATAATTTAGGTCGTCAATCAATGGTTGTCAAAAAAAAGGCAGGATGAGTAACATGGCAAAAAAAAGGCAGGATGAGTAACTTGGCAAAAAAAAGGCAGGATGACATTTGTTGTAAAAAAGTCAGGATAAGCTAAGAAAAAAAGGCAGGACCGAATAGACTGAAAAAAAAAAAGGCAGGATAGAGATTACAAATAAAAAAAAAGCAGGAAACAATTTTTCATCCTAGCCCCCCCCCCCTCATAAAAATCAAATGGTAGCTTCCTAAGTTATATCACTGCTTCACTGCGTTGTCGTTTTGAATATTTGTGATTTTGTCCTCATTTTTGTTCGATGTTGTTTGCTTTAAGTTTGGCATTTTATCGGTCTGGCGAGTACAGCTTATTTAAAAGGGATTTAAACGTTTGTTTTTTTTCATATTTCAATTGTGCAGGGTTAAAAGGGTTGTTGGTGTGTATCGGTGTTTGTGTTGGTGTGTGTGTGTGTGTGGGGGGGGGGGGTTAGATTTAACAAATACGTATTACCTCGCTGTATATAATTTATGGTCGTTGGTTTGTCTCATGTGAATTATTTTATTCAGGGAACATTTGAGACGCGGAGGGAAAGTTGTATAATTAAATTGGCAATCAATTGGCAATCATATTTCATCTTCTTTTTGAGGTAATATATGTAAATTTAAGTATTTACAACTCAATACAACATGCAGTGATTTGTTTAAAAACTTGAGGTATTGAGAAAAGAATTACCGAAAGTATTCTCCCGCCGCTTCTGAAGTCCATGTTTTGGAAAAAAATACATCCCCCTAAAAAAAACAACAACCTGAAAACTAAAATATAGGTGCAAAGTGGCATCATTTGATAAAGAATCTGAGAAAGTTTTATTAATATACGGTAAGTTTAGGAAAGTTGCGTACAGTGAATGGGTACCACCCAATAAGGTAGTGGAAAAGCCCTTATCACGGAAGTAGAAAACAGTGAGTTTTCTAAAAAATGAAAATAAGAGGTGCACAATTGAATTAAATGATAAAGAATCTAAAAAAGATTCATAAAGTTAAGTGTCTGAAGGAATTTGTGGATATAAAATAGATACACCCAATATAAAGCTATGGCAAAGTCCGTATTTGAGATATAAAAACATGAAAAATATTTTCACCAAAAAATAGAAATAGAAGGTGCATATTTGCATTGATTGATTAAAAATGGAACAATTTCAGAACTTTAATAATTGGTTTAGGAGGTGGTTTTGGAAAAACCTGATAGGTGCCCCATATAATGCATAGTCCGTATCTTATACAAAGAACCCCCATAACAGATGTTTACTTTAATTCGAAATAGACGGTGCACAATACAGGCATTATAATTTATGATAAGGAATCCGGGAAAGATTAATTAAGTCATATCAGTGACGGATAAAAAAAAAGGCGATCCGGCGGATTGAAACCCTTTTTAACTATCAATGCATTTGTATGGGAACATATATTTGGAATCCCCTTTTCTCCTGGATTGGACCCTCTCTCCATTTAAAAATGGCTGGAAACCCCATTGTATATTAAGTGGTAAATGAGGAGATGCACTTACAAAACCGGCCAAACATAGTATAACTGTCCAACGAACGAACGGAAAGACGGACTTCATTATCATTATAAACCCCCGCAGTGTTGTACAATTGGGTGTCACAGAAATAGCTCTACTCCCAAAACAAAGTGAAGTAACTGTGATCAATTATAGGCTACAGTACGGCCTCGAATGTGTGTAAATACATGCATTTTTGTATTACAATTAAATCTGTGCGTTTGTACAATTTTAATTGTATTTGTTTGGCTTTTTAAGAGCCAATCTGCCAGAAAACCATGCAAAACCGTCCGAATGCCAATTTTGACAAATGAGTTCATACTTGGCACATTGGTGCACCTTATTGATGTTATTAACCACACAAATTTTTTTTTGGAAATTTTGAACCGATCTTGATTTTTTTAAGGCGCCATCTTTAAACAGCTGAAATTGCTCGAAAACGTCAAAAATAAGCCTTTTTTGGCATGTTTTGATGGTTTAAATAAAAAAACATGGCAATATTTATAAATTTTTGATAGTTGTTCCTAGTAATACATCACTTTAGGTGTAAGAATGCATAGAAATAACAATGCTGTCTATAAAGTGTATGTATAATCTAACCGTTTCAATATGTCCTATTTAGCTTCAAGTCCAAAATGGCTGATTTTGGTCATCTTTAAGAGCCAAAATACTCCAAGACCCGTTTATTATTGTAAAACAACATATCTACTTGCAAAGTATAACTATATATACTCAATCAAAAAAAATATTAAGCTCGGCAAATAATGTTGATGTCTAGTATATGCCACAACAAAATGGGGTAGCCTGCATATTCAAATTTTCTCAATTTTGCCGTCTAATTTTTAAAATCTGACATATTATAAGATCTGGATTTATAAATAAGTATAACTGTGGTAGAGACGATTTTCATTGATTTTATTATTTTAATCACTTCTCTGTATAGTTAATCATTATTACTTATTGATCAGTTTATCTATGTATTATTTAATCATTAGAGTATTGAGTATTAATCAGCTATGCTTGACCGCACAGTGGTAACTGTTTCTACCTATACAATTTATATATCATTAGTTAGAAAGCTCAGGTGAATTTCTCTGTGGTCAGAATTATCTGTGTTCTCATTGGTTAATTGGGACATACCCCCAGATTTGAAATGGGTATTGTTTGAGTAAAATGGAGAATTTATATTTACTTTAGTTTGTGCCATTTCTATATTGTTTGGAATGGAATGATATTTCATTGATAGTCATTTGCAGTATTTTGGACATATGGAATTTAGTATATTCACTTTATAAGGTAAGAATGCACTTTATTTACTTTGAGTAGAATGAGAGATGAATGAATTGTATGGAACGCTTTAAGCCCTATTTGGTAGGTATAACCCTATATCCCTATATTATGTAAATGTGTGTAAAAGAGATGATTCCGAGTATGAGTTATATGAAAGCGTAGTTTGCAAGTAGGGAGATAGATTTTTGAATGATTCTGAGAATGACCTTTGACCCTTATGTCATGAGTCTTATACGTCACATTGCTTTATACTGATACTACGTCATAGCCTGTAATTTTAATATATGATAATCAAGTTTATATTACTATTGTGATTGATTATTAAAAACATTGTAATGCTTTGATTATATGGAACTGAAATGTGTATTTGAATACTTATTGTGTTGTACATTGCTTGTAGGACCCATTGATCATACAGACATATATTTGATGTTAGAAGTAGAGCATTGGTTATAATGCTAATGTAGTGCTGTTGATGTTATAGCCTGATTCCATAAATCGGTAAGGCTTATCTTGATCTCTATTGATATACGTATTATTGATATACTATGGTACCTTGATATATGTTAATAGAATGTTTGATAGTTATATTCAAATATAGATCATATACTTATTATTACGTTTACGTTCGTTATGGCTATGATATTTTAACTTTGTATTTATTAAATGACGTCAGCCTTTATAAATGCAATATGTGATTACTTCATATGTAACTGTGATAGTTAATAACTTTATTATATATTTGTTATTATTATTTCAGGGCTGTATTTATTATATTTCTTGAATATTAATAAAGTATGAAGAACCCTAAACAGAGTGTTGTTATACGAGCATTAAAACCACCCTGTAATATTGGCGCCCAACGTGTGTTTCTGGTGGATTAAAGAAACAGAATTTGATGACATTTTCCGAAGCTGAAGCTGTTTTACTACACATTACGATATACAGGAAATTACTGGTGTAAATAGAGTTCACCTACAGTTATGTTGTACATGATTGAATTTAAACACATGTATATAAATAAACTGATTTATAAATAGATTCATTATATATATAGAATGGTGATTCACAGTTAGATGATTTCTAAATATACTGATTTGTATTAAACATTGTACAATATATAATATACTACGGAGACATTGAAATAGTATTGTGTAAAGAAGAACAACCATTCATTTTACACTCAAGGTATTGATTGGTGTAATAACTGACATTTGAGATATATTTTTTTGTTTCTACTAAAAAAAAAAAATTGAGTGATTAATTTGAGTTAAATAATTTATCTGAAGTATAATGAGGTGTATTTTTTATCTGTAGCTGTATATAAATGTATTGATAGTGTTTAATTGCTGTATTGCGAATTTTTGGTGTAATTTTTTTTGTATTTTGTATAAAAGAAAATATAGATTCATGACATAGCCCAGCCCTTAGCAAGTTCACATAAACTCGTAAAGTTACACATAACTTTGCTGCTGCGGATTACACAATAAAAAAAATTACCAGAACGGTAAGTTTTCATTAGTTCAGAATAGAAGCAGTGCAAATCATTCACGGAGATATTTTTTTTTCCGTGAGGAGTTATCTACTCATAGTTATTAGTAAGTATATAGAGTGCAATAAGTGCCAGGTTGGAATACGAAGGTAAATAGTTCCGAATTGATTCTTTGGGTGTGCAGTGGTTTTGAATTGCAGAGATTTTCATATTGCTGACATTGAATTGTGTTGGTAGAACTGTTATTTTTGTGTTTCAGGTATTAGCATTTTGATTAATTTAAGTGATATTGTATTACATATTTACTGCTGATTGTTTATATAATTTGTTAATTAAGTTAGTACTCAGAAAGGTATAACATTACGCACAATTGGTGAGTATTTGAGTGTGTGTAATTTGCAGAGGTACAGCAGTAGTTGAACATTTAAGTAGTAAGTTTCTTTATCTTATATTAATTTCATTTTGTTCGGTGAGGTTAATTTATTCATTATACTTGTTGAACATTTTAATTTTCAGTCAAGTAGTTACTACTTTATTTTTTTGTCATTCCGATACTTGCGTTACATTTTGTAAGGATCAGACACGTAGTTACTATATACATAAGAAGCCGCACTATAAATTACACCGTTAAGAACATTCAACATGTCAGATTACTTGACGGAAGAAGAGATTGCTAATATGGTAAAAGCATTCAACGATATGGAAATACGACCATCTGCTAGCTCACCAGAAGAATTTAAGACTTGGTTAGAAGAATACAAGGACGATGATGATGCATTGGATGCTTATATACCTAGGATATCGACATTTACTGGTGATGATACCAACTCAGCTAGATATGATATATGGAGGTATGAAGTCTTATGCTTAGTCAAGAACCGTTTTACTCATGAAACTATCAAAATGGCAATTAGAAAGTCACTAAAGGGAAATGCTGCAGTAATACCAATGAGATTAGGAGTAGATGCGACAATAGATGATATTATCGACAGAATGGATAGTATCTTTGGTTCCGTCTTCCCAGTAGAAGCATTACTTGGACAGTTTTATACTGCTAGACAACATGAAGATGAAGATGTCGCATCATGGGGATGTCGCTTAGAAGATATTTTACGAAAAGCAACAGACAGAGGGAAAGTAAAACAAGAAGATACGAACAGTATGCTTACATCTAAATTCTTTGAAGGACTTAGACCTGACATCAAGAACATTGGAAGATACAAAATGGATTCTGTCAAAGAGTTTGACTTACTGTTAAAAACATTTCGAATTATAGAGAAGGAACACAATCTAGGACCAAAGAAAGAAACCACACCAGAAAAGAAGACACACACAAAACCGAAACAGCAGACAACCATAGAGAATAAACAGATACAACAGCTTACTGCAAGAATTAATCAACTAACAACTGAGATTCAAGCTATGAGACAAACAAGTGACGAAAGCAATAAAGAACAGATTAAATGGAGACGTAGAGATACTTACCAACAACCAGATGAAACAATTTTACATCGACCATTATACCACAATAAGAGAAAAACTCCCAGATCAGAAACTATTTGCTGGAGATGCAAACAACCAGGACACTATGCAATTGAATGCACCGTTCGACTAGATCATTCTCGGAAAACTGTAAGAGCACTTAACTTACAACAGACTTTTGTTATGGAACATACTACTAACTCAGATTATGATACAAAGCTAGATCCAAGACTGATCGGATCAGCAAATGAAGTTACAGTTATTCTGAATGGACTTACCACTAAGGCATTATTAGACACTGGGTCAACTGTGTCCACCATAAGTCAGGAATTCTACGAAAGAAATTTACAGGATACGACATTGAAACCTATCAACCATTTTCTCAACATAGAATGCGCAGATGGACAACCGTTACCATACATGGGTTATGTTGAAGCAGATTTACAACTCACTGGATCATCTAGATTTAAAAGTTATACAGGATTATTTCTGGTAGTACCAAACAGTCCGTATCACAAAACTGTTCCGTTACTTATTGGAACCAACATTTTATCAACAGTGATGGAAGACATTAAAACTGCACATGGAGAACGTTTTCTTCAAGACGCAAATTTGCATACGCCGTATTATCTAGCTTTTAGATCAATATCACTAAGAGAGAAAGAACTAGAACGTCACCAAAACAGATTAGCAGTAATCAGATCCGCAGAATATAAGCCTATCACTATACAAGCTAACAGTGAAGTAATTGTTAAAGGATATATGGACAGAATGATTGCTTATCCATCTACCGTATGTATGCAACATGCCACACACAACTCTATCGTACCAGATGATTTAGATATTGTACCAAGCCTAGTAACTTATGACAACAACAACAAGCAAGATGTTATACCTGTACATATCTCCAACATCACAACTAGAACCGTTACCATTGCACCAAGATCATTACTTTGTGAACTTCAACCCGTAGTAGTTCAAGAAAACAGTAGTTCATCTACATCAGATATTGAGGATATCATGGATCAGATTAATTTACCGAAAGACACATTAGCGTTTGATGATTTAGAAAAAGGAAAATCACTGATACAGAGTTTTAACGATATCTTTTCTAAAAGTGACACTGATATAGGATACACATCAATGGTTAAACATAGGATTGAACTTACAGAAGATACACCATTTAAGCAAAGACATAGACGAGTTCCGCCATGTATGCTTGAAGAAGTAAGAAATCATCTTCAACAACTACTTTCGGCAGGAATTATAAGACGCTCTCACTCTCCGTGGTCGTCTAATGTTGTACTAGTTAGGAAAAAGGATGGAAAACTACGAATGTGCGTAGACTATCGTCAGTTGAATGACAGGACAATAAAGGATTCATACGCTCTTCCGCGCATTGAAGAAATACTGGATTCACTAGGAGGGAATACTTACTTTACCGTTTTAGATATGAAAAGTGGATACCACCAGGTAGACATCGCCGAAGAACACAAACAACGTACTGCGTTCACTGTTGGACCGTTGGGATTCTTTGAATTCAACAGGCTACCATTTGGACTTGCCAACTCACCTGCTACCTATCAACGTTTGATGGAGGAATGCCTTGGCGATTTACATACAAGAATATGTTTTATCTACTTAGATGATTTGATAATTTTCTCTCGTACATTCGAAGAACATCTGGATAGATTAGAAAGAGTATTACAACGTCTCCGAGAAGTAGGATTAAAACTTTCTCCAAAGAAGTGCAATTTCTTTCAACGCAAAGTGAAATATATTGGACACATTGTATCATCAGATGGAGTAGAACCGGATCCAGAAAAGATAGAAAAAGTAGTAAATTGGCCAAAACCAACAACAGCAGAAGAAGTCCGCCAATTTCTTGGATTCGTGGGTTATTACAGGAAATTTATACGAGATTTCTCAAAGATTGCACGTCCACTCACTGATCTTATGCCATCAACAGGAAGAAAAGTACGAGGAAAGAAAGATCAGAAACAACAACGTAAACCTTGGATGTGGAATAAAGAACAAGAAACAGCATTCCATCAACTAAAACAGCATTTATCATCACCACCAATACTTACCTTTCCAGACTTCAACAAACCGTTTGAATTACATACCGATGCCTGTCAAAATGGACTAGGAGCAGTTTTGTACCAAGAACATCATGGACTTAAGAAAGTAATAGCATATGCAAGCAGAGGTCTTACAAGAGCTGAAAAGAATTACCCCGTACATAAACAGGAGTTTTTAGCGTTGAAGTGGGCCGTAACAGAGAAGTTCAAGGACTATTTACTTCAACAAAGATTTACAGTATTGACGGATAATAACCCGCTCACATATGTACTATCAACAGCAAAACTCGACGCTACAGGTCATCGATGGTTAGCTGCACTATCTTCGTTCAACTTCGACATCATATACCGTCCTGGTAAGAATAATGCAGACGCTGATGGAATGTCTAGATTGCCTGGTATAACTAACCAACAAGAAACTATCACGTCAGATTCAGTAAAAGCCGTATGTAAGTCAACACTTCAATGCAACTATGTGGAGTCTTTAACACATTCATCAGAAGTATTGGATGATATACCGGAAGTTTTACATGGACAACAAATTGATATAAGAGAAGCTCAAAAGGAAGACCCGATTATCCGATATTGGTTGACACAGGTCAGTAAAGGTATCAAGCCACAGAAACATGATATAGAATCATCACCATACAACAACTTATTATATACCAACTTTGAAAAGCTCAGAATAAAGAAAGGACTACTGTACAGAAGGATCATGATTGAAAATGAAGAAAAAGATCAGCTAGTATTACCAACTTCACAAATACAACCCGTACTGAAGACATTACATAACAACATGGGTCATCAGGGACGAGACAGAACTACATCACTTATAAAAGAAAGATTCTTTTGGTATGGCATGACGAAAGACATAGAACAATGGATACAAAAATGCCCAAGATGCATATGGAGAAAGACACAAACAAATGAAAGAGCACCACTTAAAAGCATAACAACTAGTCAGCCTATGGAAATTGTGTGCATGGATTTCTTGAAATTAGAGATTTCAAAAGGAGGATATCAATATGTTCTTGTGATAACAGATCATTTCACAAGATACGCACAGGCGATCCCCACTAAGAATACAACTGCAAGAACCACCGCAGATGCATTTTTTCGAAACTTTGTTGTACACTACGGTTTGCCTCATCGAATACATTCCGACCAAGGTGCTAATTTTGAAAGCCGTCTGATTAAGGAGCTCTGTGAAATCACTGGGATTAGAAAATCAAGGACAACACCGTACCACCCACAAGGCAATGGCCAGTGTGAAAGATTTAACAGAACGCTTATTAACATGCTAGGAACACTCCAGAAAGATCAAAAGAGAGATTGGAAATCATACTTAGCTCCGATAACACATGCATACAACTGCACAAAACACGACAGCACAGGCTATCCACCGTTTGAATTGATGTTTGGACGAAAACCAAAATTGCCAGTAGATCTTATGTTTGGACTTACAGATGATAAAGAAGTGAAAAGTGCAACAAAGTATATACATGATTTAAAAGAAAAGTTGAAGAAGTCATACCAACTAGCATCAACATCTGCTGAAAAATCACACATGAGACAGAAGAAAGGATATGACGAGAGAGTGAAAGGTGCTATACTCCATAAAGGTGATAGAGTATTAGTCAAGATACTAGCATTCGAAGGAACCCATAAACTTGAAGATAAATGGGAGGAGGATCCTTATATAGTTATAGAACAACCGAACATTGAAATACCAGTTTTTGTAGTCAGGAAGGAAAATGGAAGCGGTAGGAAAAGAACACTTCATAGAAATAACTTGTTACCTATTGGAAGCATAGATGTTTTGGAAGAGGAGGTTAGGCCAGTACCAGAACCAAGAAAACCTGTTCCAAAGCCCAGACTCAGACGTAATCAACCACAAAATTTTCTCAATTTTGCCGTCTAATTTTTAAAATCTGACATATTATAAGATCTGGATTTATAAATAAGTATAACTGTGGTAGAGACGATTTTCATTGATTTTATTATTTTAATCACTTCTCTGTATAGTTAATCATTATTACTTATTGATCAGTTTATCTATGTATTATTTAATCATTAGAGTATTGAGTATTAATCAGCTATGCTTGACCGCACAGTGGTAACTGTTTCTACCTATACAATTTATATATCATTAGTTAGAAAGCTCAGGTGAATTTCTCTGTGGTCAGAATTATCTGTGTTCTCATTGGTTAATTGGGACATACCCCCAGATTTGAAATGGGTATTGTTTGAGTAAAATGGAGAATTTATATTTACTTTAGTTTGTGCCATTTCTATATTGTTTGGAATGGAATGATATTTCATTGATAGTCATTTGCAGTATTTTGGACATATGGAATTTAGTATATTCACTTTATAAGGTAAGAATGCACTTTATTTACTTTGAGTAGAATGAGAGATGAATGAATTGTATGGAACGCTTTAAGCCCTATTTGGTAGGTATAACCCTATATCCCTATATTATGTAAATGTGTGTAAAAGAGATGATTCCGAGTATGAGTTATATGAAAGCGTAGTTTGCAAGTAGGGAGATAGATTTTTGAATGATTCTGAGAATGACCTTTGACCCTTATGTCATGAGTCTTATACGTCACATTGCTTTATACTGATACTACGTCATAGCCTGTAATTTTAATATATGATAATCAAGTTTATATTACTATTGTGATTGATTATTAAAAACATTGTAATGCTTTGATTATATGGAACTGAAATGTGTATTTGAATACTTATTGTGTTGTACATTGCTTGTAGGACCCATTGATCATACAGACATATATTTGATGTTAGAAGTAGAGCATTGGTTATAATGCTAATGTAGTGCTGTTGATGTTATAGCCTGATTCCATAAATCGGTAAGGCTTATCTTGATCTCTATTGATATACGTATTATTGATATACTATGGTACCTTGATATATGTTAATAGAATGTTTGATAGTTATATTCAAATATAGATCATATACTTATTATTACGTTTACGTTCGTTATGGCTATGATATTTTAACTTTGTATTTATTAAATGACGTCAGCCTTTATAAATGCAATATGTGATTACTTCATATGTAACTGTGATAGTTAATAACTTTATTATATATTTGTTATTATTATTTCAGGGCTGTATTTATTATATTTCTTGAATATTAATAAAGTATGAAGAACCCTAAACAGAGTGTTGTTATACGAGCATTAAAACCACCCTGTAATATAACAACAAAAGGAAAAGAATAATTAATGTTTCATTTAATACATTAAGAAAAAAATCATATACAAATACAAATTATTCATTACAAATCTAGAGGCTCCCAGGAGCCAAAATAGCTTGAATTGACAAATTGTGCACCTCAAAACTATAAAAAACACATAATTCAAAAGCAATAAATTTAAAATAATTTAGAATAAGTTCAGGCTGTAAAAATAAGTTTTTCTGACCACTTTTGCAATATTTTCTTATATCATATTGATATAGCTGTCAGATATTAGCAGAAAACTCTGAAAATTTGTAAATTTTCACACTTCAGGGACAATAGCTCATAGATGTTACGTCCAAATTTTTCAGAAAAATTTTGGGTAGTAAAAGATCTTGACATTTTGATAGTTTTTACAATATATATATATATATATACATATATGTATGATACTTCTTCTAAAGTTTTTAAAATAATGGTTTAAAATAGAAAAATGTAAACAGTTGCAATATAGAGATGATTTTAACAGACACTAAGAGATGGACTTTTTTATGGCCCTTTGAGCCTAGTATGCTAACAAGGTAATATTTGCCAGATTCTTATATATCTATGTTGCTGCACTGTGGTCAATAAAAACATGAAAATCATAAATGCATCTACTGTAATGTAGTCAATACAAAAATGATAATCATAAATGTATCTTAAACTAGATGTGTCAAAGCAACACGAAAGGCTAAGTCTCAAAAATTTGAAAATCTGCAATTTCAATAACACATGTGGATACAAACATGATGGTTGTCTCACATATAAAAAGTCAGCTCTAAATCTGGAGGCATATAGAAAAATGTCCATATAAATGTGATTTTTGAACAATTTTCAAAGTTTAAAACCCTTAATTCTGGAAAAAATTACACAGCGGAACGAAAATTAAACTTGATATGTAACTCATCATGGTTAGCTCACATACCAAAAATCAGCCCAATATCTGAAAGCATTTTAATAGAGGAAATGTCCCTATATTTTGATTTTCCAAAATTTTTCAAAGTCCAAAGCCCGAAATTATAGCAAATATTAGGGTAGCATGACGAAACTTAAACTTGATCTGTAACTCACATACCAAAAATTAGCCCAATATCTGAAAGCGTTTAGGAAAAAAGTGCATATAACTGTGATTTTCAACAATTTATCAAAGTCCATAGCGGGTAATTTCAACAGAAATTAGGGGAGTGGAACAAAACTTATACTTGATCTGTAACTCATCATAGTCAACTTACATACCAAAAATCAGGCCAATATCTATGACGTTTAGAAAAAAACACTGTATAATGGTTTGTTTCGGAATGACTGAATTATGGAATTACGGAAAATCTGAATTTTAGTACAAGGGTAAAACTTAAGGCACCAACTACTTTGTAACTGGCCATAAAAATCCCATAACTAAACGAAAAACAAATTACTTCAGTTTATATTTACTAGTGCCAAATTTTCAAAGAATTTTGAATGAAATTGAATAGCTGTTTAGATTACTGTCATAACTGTACCTCTACAGGACATCCTGAGAAATAACAAAATTAAAGCAAGTCATATGAATCTTCAAATTTCAATAAAGTTAAATGTTTTTTTGATACTTGAACAGCAAGGTTTTACTATAAAAACAAGTGTACATTAACTTTCTTGTAAAAGAAAATCCATAACATAAAAATCTTCATTTAAATGATGAACTGTTATTTTTTGGAACATCATCCCATGGAAGATGTAAGTAGTGGTTTAAAGATCATGAAGATGCAAAGTTTCTGTTACTTGTTTGGTTGGTTGAAATTGTTTCTGTCAGAGGCATTACCAGTCTTCCAATCTGATGTTGACTGCTGTAAAAGTTCAGTTAGCTGTGAGTCTAGATCTGAAAATCACAAAACATACATGTACATATATAGATCAGGCTGTTAGCTTTCATATTTTTTCATTTTTCTAATTTTTTGGCCTTCTATGGCTAAATAGATATGCAGTATTGGTCTTGTGCATTGTTGAAGGCCATATGGCATATGAAGACCTATAGCTTACATATAAGTTGTATGTCATTTATTCTAATTGGCAATCATACCACTTTTTTTCATATTTTTCATTTACATGTTTACCACTGACAGGAAATAAAGATGACAACTTTTTTTTTTGCCATCCTTGGTGGCCATCTTGAAAATGTAATAGTTGTTGAATGCAAAACATAGGAGCCGCCCTACATACGTACAAATGTACTACATGTATTCCTACTACACATTGAATTAGTATAAAAGTGATTTTTCAATGGGAAAACCAAGATAACAAAGACATGTTCAATAAAACTGATGTATAATTATTATAAAGGTGATGACGTATATACTTTGTATGTCATGATAACCATATTTTCCAAACAGTTAAATTAATATATAAGTTAATAATTACATTAGATGTAAGTTTCATTATAATACGTTATTCTGATTGGCTAACATGTTATTCCGTAAACAATTGCATCAGACAATAACATTCATCATGCATGGTGACACGAGGTCCCACAAAAAAGTGCACAGGTGAATTAAATAAAACTGGATAAAAATCGTGTTTTCATGATTTTAGCTAAAAAAATGTAATTATAAGTATTGAACACTTCTTTTTGAAACTTTATAGGGTTGTAAAAGCTTTGACCGTGCATACATTTTTAGAATGAAGCGCTTCCGCGCTTCATACAAAATGTACTTCGGTCAACGCTTTTACCACCCAATAAATTTACAAAAAGAAGCATTCAATTCTTAAATAATATCTTACCAGTATCTTGTTCTTTACATGTATTTAGTTTGACCTGGCTATTTATTGTCACATTCACAAAAATCATCAGCATTGCCTGCATCTATTATCATGACAATAGTCCTACAAATGAAAAGTGTTAAACTATAAAATAATTCTTCAATTTTGTATCACAGGAATTGTAGGGTAGTGTAGCATCACTGTGCATGTTTTTTTTGTTTCTTTTAAAAAGGGCTCTATAGTTTACTTTTTAAATTGTTATTTGGATGGAGAGTTGTCTCATTGGCACTCACACCACATCTTCCTATATCTATCTATAAATATAATTCATACATTTATACATACATGTACATCAATGTACATGAAAGGTCCCAAAATTGAACTTTATAAAAGTTTGCAATGCCTTTTGATTTTTTAGTCGCCATGGCCTACATTCATTGACATTGTATAATAGATCATTAAACAAGATTATTCTTTAGATAAAGTTACCTAGTGTTTCATGTACAGTATGTTGTATGTAAAACATGTTTTGGAATGAGGCTTTACCACCAGGTAGAAGCTTTTTTAATAAACAGAGACCTGAACATGTACAACTTCCATTAAAAACTTAAAATTAAACTAAGGGTAAGAGAATAAAAACATATTGTCCTGCTTAATGTTGAACATGTTGAAATAAATTTTGATTACTATCATGCTTATGGTCTATAAATTGTTTTTTAAGCAAAAAATAAATATACATGTACATGATGTATATTGTACCCTGGTTAATAACTTAACAATTTAAATTCTGTCCTTAGCTGACAAGGATATTTTGACCATTCTAATCCCCCTTTCTTTTTTGGTAATTTAATGGTCCCAAGACTCATGCCATATACATTTAATATATAACTGTTGCATGGGTTTATTAATGCGGTTTTATAATTCAAGACTGAAATGTGATTTAAATTTTGCGATATTCAGAAATATCCTGTTTGATTCATATAAAAAATACTCAAAATGTGAGTTTTAATTAAATTGCAATTACAAAAAAAAAATGTTTTACATGATTACCCTTTCACATTCTAGCAATAATAAAAACATTACAATAATTTCTCAATTTACAGTATATTATTTGTTTGCACTTGGTTATAGGAAATAGATAAGATGTCCTAGAAACAGGTCAGGTGTAAAAGAATATTCACATGCCCTTTCAACTTCAACTCCCTCTGTTCTTTTTTTCATCTGGCTATTGTATCAAATGTTGGTCCCCTAATTTCAGATTGACTATATAGTGGGTCTTATTAGGGTCTAAGCGTGATGTGGGATTGCCAATTTTTCGTAAGCGTGACAGGGGAAAGTCAAATTATTGTGCCGTGAAAACAGGAATTAAGGTCTAGCCGGACAAGGGAAATTATAAACTAGAGGCTCTAAAGAGCCTGTGTCGCTCACCTTGGTCTATGTGCATATTAAAGGACACAAATGGATTCATGACAAAATTGTATTTTGGTGATGGTGATGTGTTGGAAGTTCTTACTTTTCTGAACGTTCTTGCTTCTTACAATTATATCTATAATGAACCTTGCCCATTAGTAACAGAGAAAAATATTTGGTAAAAATTAACATAAATTTACCGAATTAATGAAAATTATTAAAAATTGACTATAAAGGTCAATAACTCCTTAAGGGGTCAATTGACCATTTAGGTCATGTTGACTTATTTGTAGATCTTACTTTGCTGAACATTATTGCTGTTTACAGTTTATCTCTATCTATAATAGTATTCAAGATAATAACCAAAAACGGCAAAATTTCTTTAAAAATTACCAATTGGAGGGCAGCAAGCCAACAACCGATTGTCCAATTCATCTGAAAATTTCAGGGCAGATAGATATTGACCTGATAAACATTTTTATCCCATGTCAAATTTCCTCAAAATGCTTTGGTTTTTGAGTTATAAGCCAAAAACTGCATTTTACCCCTATGTTCTATTTTTAGCCATGGCAGCCATCTTGGTTGGTTGACTGGGTCACACCACACAATTTTTAAACTAGATACCCCAAAGATGATTGTGGCCAAGTTTGGATTAATTTGGCTCAGTAGTTTCAGAGGAGAAGATTTTTGTAAAAGATTATTTAGATTTATGAAAAATGGTTAAAAATTGACTATATAGGGCAATAACTCCTAAAGGGGTCAACTGACCATTTCGGTCATGTTGACTTATTTGTAAATCTAACTTTGCTGAACATTATTACTGTTTACAGTTTATCTCTATCTATAATAATATTCAAGATAATAACCAAAAACAGCAAAATTTCCTCAAAATTACCAATTCAGGGGCAGCAACCCAACAACAGGTTAACCGATTCATCTGAAAATTTCAGGGCAGATAGATCTTGACCTGATAAACATTTTTACCCCATGTCAGATTTCCTCTAAATGCTTTGGTTTTTGAGTTATAAGCCAAAAACTGCATTTTACCCCTATGTTCTATTTTTAGCCGTGGCGGCCATCTTGGTTGGATGACCGGGTCACGCCACACATTTTTTAAACTAGATACCCCAATGATGATTGTGGCCAAGTTTGGTTTGATTTAGCCCAGTAGTTTCAGAGGAGAAGATTTTTGTAAAAGTTAACGACGACGGACGACGGACGCAAAGTGATGGGAAAAGCTCACTTGGCCCTTCGGGCCAGGTGAGCTAAAAATGAGAATTGGTTAGGTGCATAGTATAGCTGGGATACTGGAATCTAACAAAACAATAAGCGGTGTTCCGCCAAATCCGGGATCAGAACCCCCCCCCCCCAATGAAACCCCCTTAAACGGCCTTTATACATGTATAAGGAACTAATGAAAATTGATTGTTAAGAGTTGTACTTATGAAAATTGATTGTTAAGAGTTGTAAAATGTACCTGATCCTAGTGGAATGACTCATCCTGTATACACCCTGTCACGAAATGATGAAGATCCTTGGTCAGCTTTCAAATTGGCTTTGCTGGAAGACGTTGGACGGGATGTTGACATCTTGCTTGACTATGATGTCAATGAATTCCATGAAAGTCCCTGTACTTCAAGCATATTCTAACATGTCTAAGACGAGATGATATAACAACCATAGGAAAATAAACCACTCCTCGTCTTATATAAAACAAGGACTCCTGTTGGAAATTCTACACCATAGTTTTCATCATGTTTATTCACTAAGTTATGATTATTGTCTGGTAATTTATTGTCATGATTGGCAGATTCTTGCATTGGCAGTAACTATTCTTTTGGGAAATGCTAATTTGGTCTTTAGTGCATTCAGATATCTTAAATAGTTTGTAATATGAAGATGCATAATGCTGGGATAGCCCAAAATACTCCTCCTAGATTATTAAAGTTGCAAACTTCGCTGTAAACTTTGTCTGCCAAGTCCATCACTGGGAGCTGACATGTTGTCCAAGGGAGATAAGTCAATGGAAGAGCATAAAAGATGTACTCCCTGGTTTCAGCCAATATTTATTGATTTTTGCACTTGCAGTACAAAAACGTCTTATTTAAATTTTTAGACATATCTATTTTACTTTTTTAAATGATTTTATTAGCTATTTTATTACAATTGTATTTCGAATTAAATTAAAATCAAAATCAAAATGTGCCAATTCGGGACTAAAATCACCATTCTTCCAAGGCAAAAATTAACATGTATTAGTCATTTGCCAAGCTTAATATTTTAATCTATTATAAAAAATATACCATAATTAAAACTAATATAAGTTGTAAACATATACGGAATGGGTCTTGCAAGTTAGAAGCAAGTAAAAGTCATGTAAATTCATGTATGGAAAATCCAGCCTTTGCGTCCGTGCTCCTGGCAATGTGCCAAATAGTTTAAATGTTCATTTGTATTGACCAGAACATGGTAAAATGAATGGGTTCCAACTGACATTACTCTAAAAACTCAACTCCCCTATTTAATATGCTTCTGGGTAGTTCTTAAAAGGCATTAAATGTTGGATTTTTCCTTGGTTTTCTAATGAATTTACATAATTATGCAAATGAGGCTGTTACTAAAAATAGATACAATTCTGGCGAAAATTAAGTAGCCAATTTTTTTTATTTTATGTCAAGGATTGAGATGATATATAAAAATTTGTCATGTTGTGATTGTCGATTTGGACGATTTTCTGAATATTGCATGGTTTTCTGGCGGATTGGCTCTTAACTATTTTGATCTGAGCGTCACTGATGAGTCTTATGTAGACGAAACGCGCGTCTGGCGTATAAAATTATAATCCTGGTACTTTTGATAACTATTAAGTATAACGGAGGACAATTCTGAAACTTATACATATAACAAACCTTCCTCTTGTTTTAACAACATTTAAACATCCTTATACTGAATGTAGTAAGTCGAGTACACCCTATTAAGCTAAACATGTTTCCTATAAGTTTTTTTCAGGATGTTAATTTATTGAAATATATTTGAGTTATTTCGAAAAATGACACCTTCTAAATGTATCGTAAATAACTTTGAAATCACTACTAGAATATAGTGAAATAAAGATTTTAACAACATTTAACATCCTTATACTGAATGTAGTAAGTCGAGTACACCCTATTAAGCTAAACATGTTTCATAAAAGTTTTCAGGATGTGAATTTATTGAAATATATTTGTGTTATTTAGAAAAATGACACCTTCTAAATGTATCGTAAATAACTTTGAAATCACTACTAGAATACAGTGAAATAACGACTGATCATACAGTTTCAAAATATACAAGCGAGACTGATCGTACAGTGAGAAATTCAAACAAGTGTTATTTTCTTATTTCTGGCTTCAAAGATCTGGTTGAAACTTTTACCACCACTTGAAATATATTTCATTTAGTTAATTAAGTCTGGTATTTACGTTAATTTGTACACTAAGAGGGTAAAAAGATTGTTTTTAGGTTCACAGACTGATTGTCCTTAGTGATGCACTTGAAAATCTATTGATTAAGACAGAGATACGAATAATGAATGTGCTAAATTTAATTCTAAACCATTTGAGAATATCGATGTCAGCTGAATTAATCATTCAGCAATGTACAAATGATCCAATTACCGTTTAATTCAGTATATCAATCAAATTTCACATACTATTCAAAGAGTTCTCGCTTCGAAAATCGCGACTTCCGGATAGCGTACAGAATAGTATCTACACTGTGAATTCAGGAGCCTGCAATTAAGTGGTTGTCGTTGTATATGTGTTACATATTATTTTTTCGTTCATTTTTTGTACATAAAATTAGGCCATTAATTTTCTCGTTTGAGTTGTTTTACATTTGTAATTTCGGAGCCTTTTATAGCTGACTATGCGGTATGAGCTTTGCTCATTGTTGAAGATCTTGCGGTTACCCATAGTTGTTAATTTCTGTGGCATTTGGTCTCTTGTGGAGAGTTGTACCATTGACAATCATTCCACCTCTGCTTTTTTATATGCTGTTAGTGTTGTCGGGAATGGGTCACCGTACCTCATTTATTTTTAACTAATGTTTATAAAAAAAAAAAATGAAGATGATCTTAATAATTAATTGTGATATACTCACGTCAGTAAAACCTTTTTTGACGCTGTTAGCCAAAGAACCGGCAAATCTTTTCGGTGAAGTAGACATTATGATCTTGACGGCACCAAACCACAAGCTAGTTTTATACATGTATACTCCTTGCTAACATACAGCTGAAGTGTTTTACATAAATATCTGTGTATGATACACACATCATAGATAACAAGTAAATTTATTCTGAAGATTAACGTTCCGGTTTACCTGTATATTTGTACCTGGCAATAAAAAATACCAGTATATGTAACATAAAAAAACATTCCATTTCTTTATAATTGAGTACCAGCGTTGGCGAGTACTTATCGGTGAAATAAGAACTCCTTTCATTGTCCGTGTTATATTTATAAAACTACATAACACAAGATCTAGAGAGCTTTTAATCGAATACAAAAACATATGCATCATAAAAAAATGAAAAAAAAAAAAAAATTAAAATTTGGAATTAACATTCAGAAAATTTAAAATTAAGAAAAAAAGCGTTATAACATTTGATATTATCTTTATATGAAGATCTGAGGGATAATTCTAAATAAACAAATATAAAGCATGGCATTAAATGTAAGCAAACTTAAGCATCTGCAGCAAGCAAAGCATAATATATAGTACACGCAGTCAGACTAAAATTTGAGTTCTTTGAACAAAAAGTTAATCTGAATATAGAGCCAAGCGGGGTTTCGTGTGACGATCACCCATTGAAGCCTTCCCTTAAATAGATATTCACAAAAACAGAATTATCAGTGTGATCATATCCTTGACAGCGTATCAATACCATGAACAGCAAACATTAGTAGAATTGTATGGAGGCTGCCTAGCGACAGCTTTAACCATTCTCGGACGGAGGCAAACCTTTAAAATGTTAAACACTATTTTTAGTCCTGAAATGGTATTAGGCAAGCTAATCCAGAGTGAAACGGCTGCATATTAGAATTAAGAATACCAAAAAATGGGAAGAAATTACATTTTAAATGCAGGCCGTAAGACTTTTAAGATCAGATAAAATAATTTGTGGGTAATCAATTGCTCCTTTTTGGTGTACTTTTAAAATTTCGGTAAATCGTTTTCTTCCTGTATGTTAATTTCGATCACGAAAATCTGAAAAAATGGAATGAAATGTGTATCAATTTATGAAATAGAAATATCGCAATCACTCATATAAAAAAATCCGAATCTTTGTATTACAGCTTCTTGGTATTACCAACAAATTAAACATCATATATGTAAAAAAATCTAAACAAAATAGTACGAAAATTACCCGGTATTTTCTAACTGAAAGCGAGAAAATGAGATATTTTGACATATTGATTCAACGTTACTAATTTTTCAAATATCCATTACTTAGTTGCTAATGTCATAAAACATATGTTATTTGAAACAGAGAACGCTGATATTCAAACAAAACATTATCCTTTAATTCTTTTTGAAATATTAGATTATTTTACTGTTTCATTAATATTTCTATATATTTGCTATTTTTCTGCCATTTTTTATTCCATGGTCTATTGCACTGGAAGTTATCGTTCTATTGCACCTGTGTGCAGTCTAATGCACGGACCTGTGCCGCTTCTAATATCGTAGCTGCCACGTAGTGCTACGTATATTTTGACTATTGAATGTGTATCTATAGACTAACTTCTACATAGATGTGTATTGATAGCAGCTACGTAGCCGCTTCGTTGCTGCTATCGTATTGAACTCAACCCTGTTATAACCTCTTATTCTGAAATCTGATTAGTTGAAAGGTATTCATGTTGTCCAATCAAATTGAGTCTTTTTAACGTTCTTGGTAGAGCCATTAAATTTTGAAGAATTTTTAATATGTTGACTTTGATGATTTGATTTCATGTCCGTTTTATTGAAAAGTATTGGTTGTACATGTATTCTCCTACACATTATAATTAATACAGTTGTTACTTTCAGGTGTTTTATCTCTAAGAATTTGTTAGAACTGACTCAGTATGTAATAGGTAATAAAACAGTTATTGAATGTGTAGCAGTGCAATAGATCAAAATATATTTCCCTCGGTATGAACATCAGCTCATTGTTCTATTGCCCTCAGCCGTTGGCTTCGGGCAATATAATTCATACCCCGGGAAATATATTTTGATCTATTGCATAGTTACATATCAAATAACTGCAGCCATCTGGAAATATTTCATATTTGTGTTTGTTTGGGGAGAATTATAATATTAAGTTTTTATAACCTGCTTCCAATTCTATTGTTTATTTAGACAACAAAACATGTTTAAAAGAAACTTTTTTCAAAAATAAAATTGACTTCATGATGCCTAAGAAAGAGTCAATATTATTTTTAAAAATTGTAGCATCGAGTCAATATTAATATTTTTCAAATTGTTTCTCATTGTTGAAGGCCATATGGTGACCTATATTTGTTAATTCCGGTGTCATTTGGTCTCTTGTGGAGAGTTGTCTCATCGGCAATCATTCCATGTCTTCTTTTTTAAAATTTATACTATTTACCTGTGTAATATATAAAGTGAGGACTTTTACCTTGTCACTACGAAATATATAAACCTGTTAGATTATATTGAATCTCGAACTTCGTCCTTGGACGGTCAATATAATCTTAACATGTCCATATATACATTTGTATTCAACGTATTCATGGAGTCATCATAAGTTGTAATGTTGTACAGATTATTTGTACAAGTTACATGTATAAGTGTTTTATGAACCATTTAACACAAATGGAAGATGAAAGCACACAGACTTCCCTCCCCCTCCCCCGCATATTTTTGTCACATGATACAGTCTAACACTGATCATTGATACAAAAAACATTATGAAAACACAAAAAGACATTGTATGGATATGATTTTGGTATAGAGAGAAAAATAAGATTAGAATTTAAACCATTCAGGTATCCTCATTTCCTGTTATTAATTCGTATATTTTAACAAATTTGATTCGTTTTGGGATAGTCACATGTTAAATGAATTTCAGGATTTCGTTAAACGTTTTGAAATCTTTGATCGATTATTTGACGAAAAAAATCTTTAAATACATAAGATGTCAAACAAACAAAAAAATAAAAATAATTAACTAATATATGTTGTTCTTGTCAAGGAGACAATATGATATCTTTCAAACAAAATCAAATTTCGATTTTGATTCAAATATGCATTTTGATAATGATCGAAATTAATAATATAACAAATATAGTCTTTGTATGAGGTCAATACAGGATATTGTGACCCAAAGAAGTATATCGACCTCGGACTTCGTCCTCAGTCAATATACTTCTTTCAGGTCAATATATCCTTGTATCGACCTCATACAAAGGCTGTATTTGTATATTAATAACGCTATTTTGTGCATTTTCCTTTGATTGTTTAGCTTGATATGGAAAAATTATCGCTAGAAACTAAGGAGGCCACGTGGCGTTGCTAACGAAATTGACATTGAAATTGACAACGTCGTCATAGGTAAAATAGCGATAAACAGATTATCATTGGTCATCTCAACTCGATTGCTTTTCTCACTTTTGCTGTACCAGCTCAAGCGAGAAAATCAATCTCGTTGAGATAATCAACAATAATCTATAATTATCATAACAAGGCATTTTTATAGCGCATTACATAAAACTACAATTACTCTAAGCGCTTTACATGTTAAAAAACAAAAGTACACAAGTTCGTACATACACGAAATTACAAAGTTAAAAAATAGACCAAAATATGTTTAAAAGCATACAACATCAAATCAACTATACAAATTTTAGACTCCAGAAACTTTAAAAAAATGTATTAAAAGAATTATTAATGAATTTGTAAAGATTTGAAAACTTGTAATCTTAACTAAATATTTTTAAAATTGCTGAATTTTGATATTAAAAAATAAGTTACTAAAATACTCCAGTTTGTAAAAAATAAAAATAAAAATGTTATTTAAGAATATCATTTCTTTTAACCCTTTTCGGCGCCAAAACGACATTTTTGTCGTTTACCGCTAGCACGCCAAAACGACATTTTAGTCGTTTTTCAGTAGAACATACAAAGCATTAAAAACGTATATAAAAAACTTCATTTGACTGCCGAAAACATACTAAGTTAAAAGAAAACTAATTGACTTTGTTCTGTTATTCAAGAATAAATATAAAAGTCTCAAATTATATATTGAATTTTGGGGTTGAAAACTATTTTTTTCTGAGATAATGTTTAATTTTTACACAATCTATACTCCAATTATAAACTTTGTAGCCTTTATTTATTAAATTAACTGAATGAAATTAGCTGCTCACATGGTTGACTGTGAAAAAGAAAAGTTGTTATTTTATTTTTAAATTGTAACGTTTATCTGAATGACGTCATCAAAACTGATGCTGTGCGTGACGTTTATGCGTATATAAGTGGCAGGTTCTTGATATTACTGGAAACGTTTTGCAGTAAAACCATTGAGTTTTACCGATTTTTACAATGTGAAGTGTTACAGATCGAAAATCATTCAACAATTTGTTTAATAGTTTGTTGTTTGTTAATTTATTCAATAAAACTGTTAGTTCAAATTTAGAAGGTTAGCTCTGCAAATATAGTCGGTAGAATTCGGGAATATCTCTTTTTAAATGCACTATTTTACCCATCAAATTTACCCATTTTGGGTTGGCTCAAACGTGGTTTGACTTCACTAGTTTTAAAAACAACAAATATTAAAGTTATAACTTATAATGAATAATTTTGACAATGCCGGTCTTCTCATTGTAAAATAATTTTCTGCTAAAACCAAATAAACTGGACCCAGATTTTTTTTTTATCATTCTAATACTTAATTATGGCATGCAATCTGCATATTCCGCCTTATGTGTCCATGTGTCTCTCTTTGCTGTCAATGTCAATTCAATATTAGAATACATATTCAACTTTGAGTTAAGATCGTGATTTGATTTACCCATCACTTACTGAGTATTTTTGGATTTATTTTTGTCCTTGTTTGTTACTGTGTTATTTTTGTGCTTGGTCCAATTTTGACAAGCAAAGCTCTTTTTAAAATTTTTTTTTTCTCTATCTGTCCTAATATTAAACTGGTACCCGACAGTTCTAGATTAGAGGAGGGAATTAATGCCTACAAAAAATGCTGAGTTGTTCCAAAGCCAAAAAGAAGCCTTTGACAAAGTGGCTGTCGTATCACATACCTTTTGTTTTCGTGTTCTTTTTCGATCCTGCAATGCTTAAAGCTTAAACATGTCATGTTCATCTCATTTGAAATGTATCACATTGAATTATATAGCGACCAATCGTGCATACAAAAAGAGTGGGAAAATACTAAAGAGATAGTCAAACTCACAAGTCAATGCAATGGCAAAAAAATAATACTGACCACAAGACAAGTTAAATTTACACAGACAGAAAAGAATACTAAAGACTGAGCAACATCAACCTAACCAAAAACTGGTAGAGATCATATGTACATAACTATTGTATAAGGCAGTACAACGACCCGTAGTCTTGTCCCGATGACTTTGGTGGCTATGAGTGACTCATTTGTAACCATACGTACAGCTGTCATGCATGACTTATTATAACGAACTCTTTCCAAAATAAAACTGGTGCCAAAAGAAAATTCTGAATTGGTTATTTTAACAACCATTAGTGTTAAAAAAACACCAGCTAAAGAATAAAACAATATATAAACACGGTTGGCAGTGCATGATTCTATATATATAAATTACATACAAGCTAATACTAGTACTGGCAATTCAAACCCAACTCACGCAATTGATATACGAACTTAATTTGTTTATATACAGAAGTTAGCATGAAGATCAGTCCATCTGATCCATTAAAATTATTACACTATTGTCGTCATTTTGAATCGGTTTTTATCGTTACTAAGAAAGACTAAACAAGACTGCAATTTAGCTACTTCGTATGACTAAATATGAAAAGGATTAAGAAATAATCGAATAGAGCTATGGAAAAGAGATAAAAATATAAAAACATATAATGAGGCATCTCTTGTAATTCCAGTGTTTTCAAATGTTTCCGTTTGGTTTAAAAATCAAATTTTCAACTTGAAAATAAAGGGTCGTCTAAATTTTCATATTATTCACACAAGTGCAATCTTCAATCTTACTATGGATGGGATATGAATGACTACATTTTAACCCGGGACCATTTATCTGTGTCAGTCAACAGCGTTGTTTTCCACTCATGTCTGATAGTTGTTTTATTGTCCCAGTCCAGTCGTTGTTTTCGATAGTATTTGAATGTTTTTTTTTTACTGACTAACAGTTGTGTTCGTTAATATCAGACTGCTAAATTTTAATTTAGGAAGTGAATGGTATAACAAATATGTGTAGCCTCCAATAATATATTCGCAGCTAATTTATACTTTTGCTTTTAGTGTTTGAAATATCATATAATGCATATGTTCTACTATCTTCTTCTCAAACTGTAAGTTGACCTCTATATATCTTTGTAAGTTTGTTTGTGTACTGGAGTTAAAGTTTCATTTTCACTGAGTCTGGCATGCATAGATCTCTTTTTAAAATTGAGAGAAGGACTTTTAGTGTAAGTCGACCAGTTTGTGATTATATTTGTGCTTTTATTAAAATCAAATTCATTACTTGAAGAATTAATCACAGTAAAAAGGAAAGTACGTCGTCCGTAATTATGATTGGAGTAAACTATTGGTATCAACATTTACCTCTTTTATTTCATTAAACTTCAAACTAACTGTGTACATGCATGTACTAGTAATTAGACACTATACATCATAATGTAGGAATCAATGAAGGATAATAGTTCAAGTATTTAGGGCTATATCTATTTTAACGAAATCCCTAGCTATAAGAATCTTCATTTATTTCCATATTATCGGGTGTTTTAAATAGTATTCTAGAAAAGAATAAATATTAGAAAAAAAGAAACTTCGAATTCTAGCCTGAAAATTAAACAAAAATCACTGGAAATACGCATTCGCTACGTGAACTCAAGTTTATAATGCAAAGGTGGCCGGAGATATGGGACATTTATCCGAA
This sequence comes from Mytilus trossulus, assembly GCF_036588685.1. Classification (NCBI taxonomy): domain Eukaryota; kingdom Metazoa; phylum Mollusca; class Bivalvia; order Mytilida; family Mytilidae; genus Mytilus; species Mytilus trossulus. The sequence continues at coordinate 37,629,169 of NC_086382.1, read as the reverse complement.
TATATGAGATGTCCAATAAATCGATTAAGGAGGATAGCGTGCATGTGCTTGTAGGTAATGTGTTGACGTTACGTTACGTATCATTTTAGTAACGTCATTGAAATATGTATGGCAACGTAACCATGTGAAAAAACAACGTCTCGGCGATAAAAGGGTTAATTTAATTCTAAATTCCATTTTAAACCGTAGAAAACCATAAAAAAACGTTGATGACGTCACGTCACATGACTAAATTATGTCCATGGGCTCATAACAAAATAACGTCAGCCAATCAGAAGACACATTACATCCAAAATTAAATTATATCAATATCTTAGGTCCGAGAACACAATTAATTCGTAGTGCATTTCTTTTAGAACATAAATGAAAATAAAAAAAATCCCACCTGCGCTTTCTCAAAGAAACTTTTACAGTGTGTTGTACTACTTTTGGGACAAATTATATCAAATTTATAGAAAACTTCATCGTCTCTAACTCAAAATATGGACAATTTTATGTTTAGGGCGTCTTGAAATCTTTTGACAGCTTCCGAAGTGCTCATTTTCAACCTTTTTCAGCTGGACCAAATCACTACTTTCCTTTAAAATTCTGGACCCAAATTTTTTTACAGTGTAATTTCATCCCCCTTCTTGCAATTTGAGGCAGTGAACATGGAGAAATAAATTTGGAAGGGGTATAAAAATTAATGGCAAGTAACCCACTGTCAACACTAGGGACTATATTTACACCTTTATTTATTAAATTAACTGAATGAAATTAGCTGCTCACATGGTTGACTGTGAAAAAGAAAAGTTGTTATTTTATTTTTAAATTGTAACGTTTATCTGAATGACGTCATCAAAACTGATGCTGTGCGTGACGTTTATGCGTATATAAGTGGCAGGTTCTTGATATTACTGGAAACGTTTTGCAGTAAAACCATTGAGTTTTACCGATTTTTACAATGTGAAGTGTTACAGATCGAAAATCATTCAACAATTTGTTTAATAGTTTGTTGTTTGTAAATTTATTCAATAAAACTGTTAGTTCAAATTTAGAAGGTTAGCTCTGCAAATATAGTCGGTAGAATTCGGGAATATCTCTTTTTAAATGCACTATTTTACCCATCAAATTTACCCATTTTGGGTTGGCTCAAACGTGGTTTGACTTCACTAGTTTTAAAAACAACAAATATTAAAGATATAACTTATAATGAATAATTTTGACAATGCCGGTCTTCTCATTGTAAAATAATTTTCTGCTAAAACCAAATAAACTGGACCCAGATTTTTTTTTTATCATTCTAATACTTAATTATGGCATGCAATCTGCATATTCCGCCTTATGTGTCCATGTGTCTCTCTTTGCTGTCAATGTCAATTCAATATTAGAATACATATTCAACTTTGAGTTAAGATCGTGATTTGATTTACCCATCACTTACTGAGTATTTTTGGATTTATTTTTGTCCTTGTTTGTTACTGTGTTTTTTTTTGTGCTTGGTCCAATTTTGACAAGCAAAGCTCTTTTTAAAAATTTTTTTTTCTCTATCTGTCCTAATATTAAACTGGTACCCGACAGTTCTAGATTAGAGGAGGGAATTAATGCCTACAAAAAATGCTGAGTTGTTCCAAAGCCAAAAAGAAGCCTTTGACAAAGTGGCTGTCGTATCACATACCTTTTGTTTTCGTGTTCTTTTTCGATCCTGCAATGCTTAAAGCTTAAACATGTCATGTTCATCTCATTTGAAATGTATCACATTGAATTATATAGTGACCAATCGTGCATACAAAAAGAGGGGGAAAATACTAAAGAGATAGTCAAACTCACAAGTCAATGCAATGGCAAAAAAATAATACTGACCACAAGACAAGTTAAATTTACACAGACAGAAAAGAATACTAAAGACTGAGCAACATCAACCTAACCAAAAACTGGGAGAGATCATATGTACATAACTATTGTATAAGGCAGTACAACGACCCGTAGTCTTGTCCCCATGACTTTGGTGGCTATGAGTGACTCATTTGTAACCATACGTACAGCTGTCATGCATGACTTATTATAACGAACTCTTTCCAAAATAAAACTGGTGCCAAAAGAAAATTCTGAATTGGTTATTTTAACAACCATTAGTGTTAAAAAAACACCAGCTAAAGAATAAAACAATATATAAACACGGTTGGCAGTGCATGATTCTATATATATAAATTACATACAAGCTAATACTAGTACTGGCAATTCAAACCCAACTCACGCAATTGATATACGAACTTAATTTGTTTATATACAGAAGTTAGCATGAAGATCAGTCCATCTGATCCATTAAAATTATTACACTATTGTCGTCATTTTGAATCGGTTTTTATCGTTACTAAGAAAGACTAAACAAGACTGCAATTTAGCTACTTCGTATGACTAAATATGAAAAGGATTAAGAAATAATCGAATAGAGCTATGGAAAAGAGATAAAAATATAAAAACATATAATGAGGCATCTCTTGTAATTCCAGTGTTTTCAAATGTTTCCGTTTGGTTTAAAAATCAAATTTTCAACTTGAAAATAAAGGGTCGTCTAAATTTTCATATTATTCACACAAGTGCAATCTTCAATCTTACTATGGATGGGATATGAATGACTACATTTTAACCCGGGACCATTTATCTGTGTCAGTCAACAGCGTTGTTTTCCACTCATGTCTGATAGTTGTTTTATTGTCCCACTCCAGTCGTTGTTTTCGATAGTATTTGAATGGTTTTTTTTACTGACTAACAGTTGTGTTCGTTAATATCAGACTGCTTAATTTTAATTTAGGAAGTGAATGGTATAACAAATATGTGTAGCCTCCAATAATATATTCGCAGCTAATTTATACTTTTGCTTTTAGTGTTTGAAATATCATATAATGCATATGTTCTACTATCTTCTTCTCAAACTGTAAGTTGACCTCTATATATCTTTGTAAGTTTGTTTGTGTACTGGAGTTAAAGTTTCATTTTCACTGAGTCTGGCATGCATAGATCTCTTTTTAAAATTGAGAGAAGGGCTTTTAGTGTAAGTCGACCAGTTTGTGATTATATTTGTGCTTTTATTAAAATCAAATTCATTACTTGAAGAATTAATCACAGTAAAAAGGAAAGTACGTCGTCCGTAATTATGATTGGAGTAAACTATTGGTATCAACATTTACCTCTTTTATTTCATTAAACTTCAAACTAACTGTGTACATGCATGTACTAGTAATTAGACACTATACATCATAATGTAGGAATCAATGAAGGATAATAGTTCAAGTATTTAGGGCTATATCTATTTTAACGAAATCCCTAGCTATAAGAATCTTCATTTATTTCCATACTATCGGGTGTTTTAAATAGTATTCTAGAAAAGAATAAATATTAGAAAAAAAGAAACTTCGAATTCTAGCCTGAAAATTAAACAAAAATCACTGGAAATACGCATTCGCTACGTGAACTCAAGTTTATAATGCAAAGGTGGCCGGAGATATGGGACATTTCTCCGAATATATGAGATGTCCAATAAATCGATTAAGGAGGATAGCGTGCATGTGCTTGTAGGTAATGTGTTGACGTTACGTTACGTATCATTTTAGTAACGTCATTGAAATATGTATGGCAACGTAACCATGTGAAAAACCAACGTCTCGGCGATAAAAGGGTTAATTTAATTCTAAATTCCATTTTAAACCGTAGAAAACCATAAAAAAACGTTGATGACGTCACGTCACATGACTAAATTATGTCCATGGGCTCATAACAAAATAACGTCAGCCAATCAGAAGACACATTACATCCAAAATTAAATTATATCAATATCTTAGGTCCGAGAACACAATTAATTCGTAGTGCATTTCTTTTAGAACATAAATGAAAATAAAAAAAATCCCACCTGCGCTTTCTCAAAGAAACTTTTACAGTGTGTTGTACTACTTTTGGGACAAATTATATCAAATTTATAGAAAACTTCATCGTCTCTAACTCAAAATATGGACAATTTTATGTTTAGGGCGTCTTGAAATCTTTTGACAGCTTCCGAAGTGCTCATTTTCAACCTTTTTCAGCTGGACCAAATCACTACTTTCCTTTAAAATTCTGGACCCAAATTTTTTTACAGTGTAATTTCATCCCCCTTCTTGCAATTTGAGGCAGTGAACATGGAGAAATAAATTTGGAAGGGGTATAAAAATTAATGGCAAGTAACCCACTGTCAACACTAGGGACTATATTTACACCTTTATTTATTAAATTAACTGAATGAAATTAGCTGCTCACATGGTTGACTGTGAAAAAGAAAAGTTGTTATTTTATTTTTAAATTGTAACGTTTATCTGAATGACGTCATCAAAACTGATGCTGTGCGTGACGTTTATGCGTATATAAGTGGCAGGTTCTTGATATTACTGGAAACGTTTTGCAGTAAAACCATTGAGTTTTACCGATTTTTACAATGTGAAGTGTTACAGATCGAAAATCATTCAACAATTTGTTTAATAGTTTGTTGTTTGTAAATTTATTCAATAAAACTGTTAGTTCAAATTTAGAAGGTTAGCTCTGCAAATATAGTCGGTAGAATTCGGGAATATCTCTTTTTAAATGCACTATTTTACCCATCAAATTTACCCATTTTGGGTTGGCTCAAACGTGGTTTGACTTCACTAGTTTTAAAAACAACAAATATTAAAGTTATAACTTATAATGAATAATTTTGACAATGCCGGTCTTCTCATTGTAAAATAATTTTCTGCTAAAACCAAATAAACTGGACCCAGATTTTTTTTTTATCATTCTAATACTTAATTATGGCATGCAATCTGCATATTCCGCCTTATGTGTCCATGTGTCTCTCTTTGCTGTCAATGTCAATTCAATATTAGAATACATATTCAACTTTAAGTTAAGATCGTGATTTGATTTACCCATCACTTACTGAGTATTTTTGGATTTATTTTTGTCCTTGTTTGTTACTGTGTTTTTTTTTGTGCTTGGTCCAATTTTGACAAGCAAAGCTCTTTTTAAAATTTTTTTTTTCTCTATCTGTCCTAATATTAAACTGGTACCCGACAGTTCTAGATTAGAGGAGGGAATTAATGCCTACAAAAAATGCTGAGTTGTTCCAAAGCCAAATAGAAGCCTTTGACAAAGTGGCTGTCGTATCACATACCTTTTGTTTTCGTGTTCTTTTTCGATCCTGCAATGCTTAAAGCTTAAACATGTCATGTTCATCTCATTTGAAATGTATCACATTGAATTATATAGTGACCAATCGTGCATACAAAAAGAGGGGGAAAATACTAAAGAGATAGTCAAACTCACAAGTCAATGCAATGGCAAAAAAATAATACTGACCACAAGACAAGTTAAATTTACACAGACAGAAAAGAATACTAAAGACTGAGCAACATCAACCTAACCAAAAACTGGGAGAGATCATATGTACATAACTATTGTATAAGGCAGTACAACGACCCGTAGTCTTGTCCCGATGACTTTGGTGGCTATGAGTGACTCATTTGTAACCATACGTACAGCTGTCATGCATGACTTATTATAACGAACTCTTTCCAAAATAAAACTGGTGCCAAAAGAAAATTCTGAATTGGTTATTTTAACAACCATTAGTGTTAAAAAAACACCAGCTAAAGAATAAAACAATATATAAACACGGTTGGCAGTGCATGATTCTATATATATAAATTACATACAAGCTAATACTAGTACTGGCAATTCAAACCCAACTCACGCAATTGATATACGAACTTAATTTGTTTATATACAGAAGTTAGCATGAAGATCAGTCCATCTGATCCATTAAAATTATTACACTATTGTCGTCATTTTGAATCGGTTTTTATCGTTACTAAGAAAGACTAAACAAGACTGCAATTTAGCTACTTCGTATGACTAAATATGAAAAGGATTAAGAAATAATCGAATAGAGCTATGGAAAAGAGATAAAAATATAAAAACATATAATGAGGCATCTCTTGTAATTCCAGTGTTTTCAAATGTTTCCGTTTGGTTTAAAAATCAAATTTTCAACTTGAAAATAAAGGGTCGTCTAAATTTTCATATTATTCACACAAGTGCAATCTTCAATCTTACTATGGATGGGATATGAATGACTACATTTTAACCCGGGACCATTTATCTGTGTCAGTCAACATCGTTGTTTTCCACTCATGTCTGATAGTTGTTTTATTGTCCCAGTCCAGTCGTTGTTTTCGATAGTATTTGAATGGTTTTTTTTTACTGACTAACAGTTGTGTTCGTTAATATCAGACTGCTAAATTTTAATTTAGGAAGTGAATGGTATAACAAATATGTGTAGCCTCCAATAATATATTCGCAGCTAATTTATACTTTTGCTTTTAGTGTTTGAAATATCATATAATGCATATGTTCTACTATCTTCTTCTCAAACTGTAAGTTGACCTCTATATATCTTTGTAAGTTTGTTTGTGTACTGGAGTTAAAGTTTCATTTTCACTGAGTCTGGCATGCATAGATCTCTTTTTAAAATTGAGAGAAGGGCTTTTAGTGTAAGTCGACCAGTTTGTGATTATATTTGTGCTTTTATTAAAATCAAATTCATTACTTGAAGAATTAATCACAGTAAAAAGGAAAGTACGTCGTCCGTAATTATGATTGGAGTAAACTATTGGTATCAACATTTACCTCTTTTATTTCATTAAACTTCAAACTAACTGTGTACATGCATGTACTAGTAATTAGACACTACATGTATACATCATAATGTAGGAATCAATGAAGGATAATAGTTCAAGTATTTAGGGCTATATCTATTTTAACGAAATCCCTAGCTATAAGAATCTTCATTTATTTCCATATTATCGGGTGTTTTAAATAGTATTCTAGAAAAGAATAAATATTAGAAAAAAAGAAACTTCGAATTCTAGCCTGAAAATTAAACAAAAATCACTGGAAATACGCATTCGCTACGTGAACTCAAGTTTATAATGCAAAGGTGGCCGGAGATATGGGACATTTCTCCGAATATATGAGATGTCCAATAAATCGATTAAGGAGGATAGCGTGCATGTGCTTGTAGGTAATGTGTTGACGTTACGTTACGTATCATTTTAGTAACGTCATTGAAATATGTATGGCAACGTAACCATGTGAAAAAACAACGTCTCGGCGATAAAAGGGTTAATATAATTCTAAATTCCATTTTAAACCGTAGAAAACCATAAAAAAACGTTGATGACGTCACGTCACATGACTAAATTATGTCCATGGGCTCATAACAAAATAACGTCAGCCAATCAGAAGACACATTACATCCAAAATTAAATTATATCAATATCTTAGGTCCGAGAACACAATTAATTCGTAGTGCATTTCTTTTAGAACATAAATGAAAATAAAAAAAATCCCACCTGCGCTTTCTCAAAGAAACTTTTACAGTGTGTTGTACTACTTTTGGGACAAATTATATCAAATTTATAGAAAACTTCATCGTCTCTAACTCAAAATATGGACAATTTTATGTTTAGGGCGTCTTGAAATCTTTTGACAGCTTCCGAAGTGCTCATTTTCAACCTTTTTCAGCTGGACCAAATCACTACTTTCCTTTAAAATTCTGGACCCAAATTTTTTTACAGTGTAATTTCATCCCCCTTCTTGCAATTTGAGGCAGTGAACATGGAGAAATAAATTTGGAAGGGGTATAAAAATTAATGGCAAGTAACCCACTGTCAACACTAGGGACTATATTTACACCTTTATTTATTAAATTAACTGAATGAAATTAGCTGCTCACATGGTTGACTGTGAAAAAGAAAAGTTGTTATTTTATTTTTAAATTGTAACGTTTATCTGAATGACGTCATCAAAACTGATGCTGTGCGTGACGTTTATGCGTATATAAGTGGCAGGTTCTTGATATTACTGGAAACGTTTTGCAGTAAAACCATTGAGTTTTACCGATTTTTACAATGTGAAGTGTTACAGATCGAAAATCATTCAACAATTTGTTTAATAGTTTGTTGTTTGTAAATTTATTCAATAAAACTGTTAGTTCAAATTTAGAAGGTTAGCTCTGCAAATATAGTCGGTAGAATTCGGGAATATCTCTTTTTAAATGCACTATTTTACCCATCAAATTTACCCATTTTGGGTTGGCTCAAACGTGGTTTGACTTCACTAGTTTTAAAAACAACAAATATTAAAGTTATAACTTATAATGAGTAATTTTGACAATGCCGGTCTTCTCATTGTAAAATAATTTTCTGCTAAAACCAAATAAACTGGACCCAGATTTTTTTTTTATCATTCTAATACTTAATTATGGCATGCAATCTGCATATTCCGCCTTATGTGTCCATGTGTCTCTCTTTGCTGTCAATGTCAATTCAATATTAGAATTTATATACCTATATGGAGCTATTTTCTTTCAGAACGTCAGGTCATTCTTTTTCAGAATCAACCCGGACGATACCATGTTTCAATGGTATATGCTCCAAGGCATAAAATAATGACCTGTGTAAGGTCATTATTTTCCTTGATTAACATGCAATCTATGATTTACTTCAAAATTTTATTCGTCTAATAGTTTTTTGTTGCCGATTAGGAAATTTATTTTCTAAAGTTCAACTGATGATAGATGTAAAAAAAACGTCATTGTAGACCCGAAATTTAATTTTAGAAACAAATAACGTGAAATTTTGTTGATTTATCGCTACAATAAAGAAACATTATCATATAGGTCAGATGAATTTTAATGTAGACTTTCATAAAATAAATCCAGATTTAACATATTCGTGTGTAAGATTTTGAAAATCTTATTGAGTCGAACTGAATAGGTTGATTGATTTTTGGTTGCTTGCTTAACGTCCAGTGGCAACTATTCCATGCATGTTCAGAACGATACACACTGAATAGGACCTACATGTATTTATATTCGTCTTCGTGTCAGTGCTTAACTTTTTTAAATTTATGTATACCTTTTACTCTATCAAATGATCAACTAATAAAATAATCTGATATTCTATTGAATAACATTAACGTTACTCACGAAAGGGTCGGGTGCGGAGGGTATATAATTTTATCCTGATTATCTTTTAATAAAATATATTGCTATTCAAAAGACAATCTTTCTGAATTCATTCGATTCAAGTAAATGGTTAAATAAATAACAACTTTTCCGCGATAGAAATAACATAACAAATAGGAAAAAAACATACCCCCTCCCCCTTTTCCATAAGCTAACTGGTATAATAAATAACTTACAATGTGTCTTGTATTTATCATACATTGTTATCGGATGGTAACAATACGTGTGTCTTACTTCATGCAGTTACAGTAATATTTTTATTGTGTATGGATAACAATTTTTAAAAGTTTTATATCTAAATTATTTAGTGAGTTTTATTTCACATTTTAAATGAGCCGCAGGGTGTATTAAAACCTGAACGCATAAAGAAAGGAATATCTCACTTTAGTGTTGTCGGTAAAAAAGGATACTAAATTTACAAATCTTTATAAAATTAATATTTTTTGACGGTATATAAGTCAGATAATGCATATTTTAAGGTTTCTCTTGTCGTAGAACACACCTCGGGGTGTCAGGATTATTCAAAGAAAGACCTCCCTCCGGTCGGTCTTTCATTTGATCAATCCTGACACCCCTCGGTGTGTTCTACGACAAGAAAAACCTTAAAATATGCATTATCTATAACACATATTCAACTTTGAGTTAAGATCGTGATTTGATTTACCCATCACTTACTGAGTATTTTTGGATTTATTTTTGTCCTTGTTTGTTACTGTGTTTTTTTTTGTGCTTGGTCCAATTTTGACAAGCAAAGCTCTTTTAAAAAATTTTTTTTTCTCTATCTGTCCTAATATTAAACTGGTACCCGACAGTTCTAGATTAGAGGAGGGAATTAATGCCTACAAAAAATGCTGAGTTGTTCCAAAGCCAAAAAGAAGCCTTTGACAAAGTGGCTGTCGTATCACATACCTTTTGTTTTCGTGTTCTTTTTCGATCCTGCAATGCTTAAAGCTTAAACATGTCATGTTCATCTCATTTGAAATGTTTCACATTGAATTATATAGTGACCAATCGTGCATACAAAAAGAGGGGGAAAATACTAAAGAGATAGTCAAACTCACAAGTCAATGCAATGGCAAAAAAAAATAGAGCTATGGAAAAGAGATAAAAATATAAAAACATATAATGAGGCATCTCTTGTAATTCCAGTGTTTTCAAATGTTTCCGTTTGGTTTAAAAATCAAATTTTCAACTTGAAAATAAAGGGTCGTCTAAATTTTCATATTATTCACACAAGTGCAATCTTCAATCTTACTATGGATGGGATATGAATGACTACATTTTAACCCGGGACCATTTATCTGTGTCAGTCAACAGCGTTGTTTTCCACTCATGTCTGATAGTTGTTTTATTGTCCCAGTCCAGTCGTTGTTTTCGATAGTATTTGAATGGTTTTTTTTTACTGACTAACAGTTGTGTTCGTTAATATCCGACTGCTAAATTTTAATTTAGGAAGTGAATGGTATAACAAATATGTGTAGCCTCCAATAATATATTCGCAGCTAATTTATACTTTTGCTTTTAGTGTTTGAAATATCATATAATGCATATGTTCTACTATCTTCTTCTCAAACTGTAAGTTGACCTCTATATATCTTTGTAAGTTTGTTTGTGTACTGGAGTTAAAGTTTCATTTTCACTGAGTCTGGCATGCATAGATCTCTTTTTAAAATTGAGAGAAGGGCTTTTAGTGTAAGTCGACCAGTTTGTGATTATATTTGTGCTTTTATTAAAATCAAATTCATTACTTGAAGAATTAATCACAGTAAAAAGGAAAGTACGTCGTCCGTAATTATGATTGGAGTAAACTATTGGTATCAACATTTACCTCTTTTATTTCATTAAACTTCAAACTAACTGTGTACATGCATGTACTAGTAATTAGACACTATACATCATAATGTAGGAATCAATGAAGGATAATAGTTCAAGTATTTAGGGCTATATCTATTTTAACGAAATCCCTAGCTATAAGAATCTTCATTTATTTCCATATTATCGGGTGTTTTAAATAGTATTCTAGAAAAGAATAAATATTAGAAAAAAAGAAACTTCGAATTCTAGCCTGAAAATTAAACAAAAATCACTGGAAATACGCATTCGCTACGTGAACTCAAGTTTATAATGCAAAGGTGCAAAGGTGGCCGGAGATATGGGACATTTCTCCGAATATATGAGATGTCCAATAAATCGATTAAGGAGGATAGCGTGCATGTGCTTGTAGGTAATGTGTTGACGTTACGTTACGTATCATTTTAGTAACGTCATTGAAATATGTATGGCAACGTAACCATGTGAAAAAACAACGTCTCGGCGATAAAAGGGTTAATTTAATTCTAAATTCCATTTTAAACCGTAGAAAACCATAAAAAAACGTTGATGACGTCACGTCACATGACTAAATTATGTCCATGGGCTCATAACAAAATAACGTCAGCCAATCAGAAGACACATTACATCCAAAATTAAATTATATCAATATCTTAGGTCCGAGAACACAATTAATTCGTAGTGCATTTCTTTTAGAACATAAATGAAAATAAAAAAAATCCCACCTGCGCTTTCTCAAAGAAACTTTTACAGTGTGTTGTACTACTTTTGGGACAAATTATATCAAATTTATAGAAAACTTCATCGTCTCTAACTCAAAATATGGACAATTTTATGTTTAGGGCGTCTTGAAATCTTTTGACAGCTTCCGAAGTGCTCATTTTCAACCTTTTTCAGCTGGACCAAATCACTACTTTCCTTTAAAATTCTGGACCCAAATTTTTTTACAGTGTAATTTCATCCCCCTTCTTGCAATTTGAGGCAGTGAACATGGAGAAATAAATTTGGAAGGGGTATAAAAATTAATGGCAAGTAACCCACTGTCAACACTAGGGACTATATTTACACCTTTATTTATTAAATTAACTGAATGAAATTAGCTGCTCACATGGTTGACTGTGAAAAAGAAAAGTTGTTATTTTATTTTTAAATTGTAACGTTTATCTGAATGACGTCATCAAAACTGATGCTGTGCGTGACGTTTATGCGTATATAAGTGGCAGGTTCTTGATATTACTGGAAACGTTTTGCAGTAAAACCATTGAGTTTTACCGATTTTTACAATGTGAAGTGTTACAGATCGAAAATCATTCAACAATTTGTTTAATAGTTTGTTGTTTGTAAATTTATTCAATAAAACTGTTAGTTCAAATTTAGAAGGTTAGCTCTGCAAATATAGTCGGTAGAATTCGGGAATATCTCTTTTTAAATGCACTATTTTACCCATCAAATTTACCCATTTTGGGTTGGCTCAAACGTGGTTTGACTTCACTAGTTTTAAAAACAACAAATATTAAAGTTATAACTTATAATGAATAATTTTGACAATGCCGGTCTTCTCATTGTAAAATAATTTTCTGCTAAAACCAAATAAACTGGACCCAGATTTTTTTTTTATCATTCTAATACTTAATTATGGCATGCAATCTGCATATTCCGCCTTATGTGTCCATGTGTCTCTCTTTGCTGTCAATGTCAATTCAATATTAGAATACATATTCAACTTTGAGTTAAGATCGTGATTTGATTTACCCATCACTTACTGAGTATTTTTGGATTTTTTTTTGTCCTTGTTTGTTACTGTGTTTTTTTTTGTGCTTGGTCCAATTTTGACAAGCAAAGCTCTTTTTAAAATTTTTTTTTTCTCTATCTGTCCTAATATTAAACTGGTACCCGACAGTTCTAGATTAGAGGAGGGAATTAATGCCTACAAAAAATGCTGAGTTGTTCCAAAGCCAAAAAGAAGCCTTTGACAAAGTGGCTGTCGTATCACATACCTTTTGTTTTCGTGTTCTTTTTCGATCCTGCAATGCTTAAAGCTTAAACATGTCATGTTCATCTCATTTGAAATGTATCACATTGAATTATATAGTGACCAATCGTGCATACAAAAAGAGGGGGAAAATACTAAAGAGATAGTCAAACTCACAAGTCAATGCAATGGCAAAAAAATAATACTGACCACAAGACAAGTTAAATTTACACAGACAGAAAAGAATACTAAAGACTGAGCAACATCAACCTAACCAAAAACTGGGAGAGATCATATGTACATAACTATTGTATAAGGCAGTACAACGACCCGTAGTCTTGTCCCGATGACTTTGGTGGCTATGAGTGACTCATTTGTAACCATACGTACAGCTGTCATGCATGACTTATTATAACGAACTCTTTCCAAAATAAAACTGGTGCCAAAAGAAAATTCTGAATTGGTTATTTTAACAACCATTAGTGTTAAAAAAACACCAGCTAAAGAATAAAACAATATATAAACACGGTTGGCAGTGCATGATTCTATATATATAAATTACATACAAGCTAATACTAGTACTGGCAATTCAAACCCAACTCACGCAATTGATATACGAACTTAATTTGTTTATATACAGAAGTTAGCATGAAGATCAGTCCATCTGATCCATTAAAATTATTACACTATTGTCGTCATTTTGAATCGGTTTTTATCGTTACTAAGAAAGACTAAACAAGACTGCAATTTAGCTACTTCGTATGACTAAATATGAAAAGGATTAAGAAATAATCGAATAGAGCTATGGAAAAGAGATAAAAATATAAAAACATATAATGAGGCATCTCTTGTAATTCCAGTGTTTTCAAATGTTTCCGTTTGGTTTAAAAATCAAATTTTCAACTTGAAAATAAAGGGTCGTCTAAATTTTCATATTATTCACACAAGTGCAATCTTCAATCTTACTATGGATGGGATATGAATGACTACATTTTAACCCGGGACCATTTATCTGTGTCAGTCAACAGCGTTGTTTTCCACTCATGTCTGATAGTTGTTTTATTGTCCCAGTCCAGTCGTTGTTTTCGATAGTATTTGAATGGGTTTTTTTTACTGACTAACAGTTGTGTTCGTTAATATCAGACTGCTAAATTTTAATTTAGGAAGTGAATGGTATAACAAATATGTGTAGCCTCCAATAATATATTCGCAGCTAATTTATACTTTTGCTTTTAGTGTTTGAAATATCATATAATGCATATGTTCTACTATCTTCTTCTCAAACTGTAAGTTGACCTCTATATATCTTTGTAAGTTTGTTTGTGTACTGGAGTTAAAGTTTCATTTTCACTGAGTCTGGCATGCATAGATCTCTTTTTAAAATTGAGAGAAGGGCTTTTAGTGTAAGTCGACCAGTTTGTGATTATATTTGTGCTTTTATTAAAATCAAATTCATTACTTGAAGAATTAATCACAGTAAAAAGGAAAGTACGTCGTCCGTAATTATGATTGGAGTAAACTATTGGTATCAACATTTACCTCTTTTATTTCATTAAACTTCAAACTAACTGTGTACATGCATGTACTAGTAATTAGACACTATACATCATAATGTAGGAATCAATGAAGGATAATAGTTCAAGTATTTAGGGCTATATCTATTTTAACGAAATCCCTAGCTATAAGAATCTTCATTTATTTCCATATTATCGGGTGTTTTAAATAGTATTCTAGAAAAGAATAAATATTAGAAAAAAAGAAACTTCGAATTCTAGCCTGAAAATTAAACAAAAATCACTGGAAATACGCATTCGCTACGTGAACTCAAGTTTATAATGCAAAGGTGGCCGGAGATATGGGACATTTCTCCGAATATATGAGATGTCCAATAAATCGATTAAGGAGGATAGCGTGCATGTGCTTGTAGGTAATGTGTTGACGTTACGTTACGTATCATTTTAGTAACGTCATTGAAATATGTATGGCAACGTAACCATGTGAAAAAACAACGTCTCGGCGATAAAAGGGTTAATTTAATTCTAAATTCCATTTTAAACCGTAGAAAACCATAAAAAAACGTTGATGACGTCACGTCACATGACTAAATTATGTCCATGGGCTCATAACAAAATAACGTCAGCCAATCAGAAGACACATTACATCCAAAATTAAATTATATCAATATCTTAGGTCCGAGAACACAATTAATTCGTAGTGCATTTCTTTTAGAACATAAATGAAAATAAAAAAAATCCCACCTGCGCTTTCTCAAAGAAACTTTTACAGTGTGTTGTACTACTTTTGGGACAAATTATATCAAATTTATAGAAAACTTCATCGTCTCTAACTCAAAATATGGACAATTTTATGTTTAGGGCGTCTTGAAATCTTTTGACAGCTTCCGAAGTGCTCATTTTCAACCTTTTTCAGCTGGACCAAATCACTACTTTCCTTTAAAATTCTGGACCCAAATTTTTTTACAGTGTAATTTCATCCCCCTTCTTGCAATTTGAGGCAGTGAACATGGAGAAATAAATTTGGAAGGGGTATAAAAATTAATGGCAAGTAACCCACTGTCAACACTAGGGACTATATTTACACCTTTATTTATTAAATTAACTGAATGAAATTAGCTGCTCACATGGTTGACTGTGAAAAAGAAAAGTTGTTATTTTATTTTTAAATTGTAACGTTTATCTGAATGACGTCATCAAAACTGATGCTGTGCGTGACGTTTATGCGTATATAAGTGGCAGGTTCTTGATATTACTGGAAACGTTTTGCAGTAAAACCATTGAGTTTTACCGATTTTTACAATGTGAAGTGTTACAGATCGAAAATCATTCAACAATTTGTTTAATAGTTTGTTGTTTGTAAATTTATTCAATAAAACTGTTAGTTCAAATTTAGAAGGTTAGCTCTGCAAATATAGTCGGTAGAATTCGGGAATATCTCTTTTTAAATGCACTATTTTACCCATCAAATTTACCCATTTTGGGTTGGCTCAAACGTGGTTTGACTTCACTAGTTTTAAAAACAACAAATATTAAAGTTATAACTTATAATGAATAATTTTGACAATGCCGGTCTTCTCATTGTAAAATAATTTTCTGCTAAAACCAAATAAACTGGACCCAGATTTTTTTTTTATCATTCTAATACTTAATTATGGCATGCAATCTGCATATTCCGCCTTATGTGTCCATGTGTCTCTCTTTGCTGTCAATGTCAATTCAATATTAGAATACATATTCAACTTTGAGTTAAGATCGTGATTTGATTTACCCATCACTTACTGAGTATTTTTGGATTTATTTTTGTCCTTGTTTGTTACTGTGTTTTTTTTTGTGCTTGGTCCAATTTTGACAAGCAAAGCTCTTTTTAAAATTTTTTTTTCTCTATCTGTCCTAATATTAAACTGGTACCCGACAGTTCTAGATTAGAGGAGGGAATTAATGCCTACAAAAAATGCTGAGTTGTTCCAAAGCCAAAAAGAAGCCTTTGACAAAGTGGCTGTCGTATCACATACCTTTTGTTTTCGTGTTCTTTTTCGATCCTGCAATGCTTAAAGCTTAAACATGTCATGTTCATCTCATTTGAAATGTATCACATTGAATTATATAGTGACCAATCGTGCATACAAAAAGAGGGGGAAAATACTAAAGAGATAGTCAAACTCACAAGTCAATGCAATGGCAAAAAAATAATACTGACCACAAGACAAGTTAAATTTACAAAGACAGAAAAGAATACTAAAGACTGAGCAACATCAACCTAACCAAAAACTGGGAGAGATCATATGTACATAACTATTGTATAAGGCAGTACAACGACCCGTAGTCTTGTCCCGATGACTTTGGTGGCTATGAGTGACTCATTTGTAACCATACGTACAGCTGTCATGCATGACTTATTATAACGAACTCTTTCCAAAATAAAACTGGTGCCAAAAGAAAATTCTGAATTGGTTATTTTAACAACCATTAGTGTTAAAAAAACACCAGATAAAGAATAAAACAATATATAAACACGGTTGGCAGTGCATGATTCTATATATATAAATTACATACAAGCTAATACTAGTACTGGCAATTCAAACCCAACTCACGCAATTGATATACGAACTTAATTTGTTTATATACAGAAGTTAGCATGAAGATCAGTCCATCTGATCCATTAAAATTATTACACTATTGTCGTCATTTTGAATCGGTTTTTATCGTTACTAAGAAAGACTAAACAAGACTGCAATTTAGCTACTTCGTATGACTAAATATGAAAAGGATTAAGAAATAATCGAATAGAGCTATGGAAAAGAGATAAAAATATAAAAACATATAATGAGGCATCTCTTGTAATTCCAGTGTTTTCAAATGTTTCCGTTTGGTTTAAAAATCAAATTTTCAACTTGAAAATAAAGGGTCGTCTAAATTTTCATATTATTCACACAAGTGCAATCTTCAATCTTACTATGGATGGGATATGAATGACTACATTTTAACCCGGGACCATTTATCTGTGTCAGTCAACAGCGTTGTTTTCCACTCATGTCTGATAGTTGTTTTATTGTCCCAGTCCAGTCGTTGTTTTCGATAGTATTTGAATGGTTTTTTTTTACTGACTAACAGTTGTGTTCGTTAATATCAGACTGCTAAATTTTAATTTAGGAAGTGAATGGTATAACAAATATGTGTAGCCTCCAATAATATATTCGCAGCTAATTTATACTTTTGCTTTTAGTGTTTGAAATATCATATAATGCATATGTTCTACTATCTTCTTCTCAAACTGTAAGTTGACCTCTATATATCTTTGTAAGTTTGTTTGTGTACTGGAGTTAAAGTTTCATTTTCACTGAGTCTGGCATGCATAGATCTCTTTTTAAAATTGAGAGAAGGGCTTTTAGTGTAAGTCGACCAGTTTGTGATTATATTTGTGCTTTTATTAAAATCAAATTCATTACTTGAAGAATTAATCACAGTAAAAAGGAAAGTACGTCGTCCGTAATTATGATTGGAGTAAACTATTGGTATCAACATTTACCTCTTTTATTTCATTAAACTTCAAACTAACTGTGTACATGCATGTACTAGTAATTAGACACTATACATCATAATGTAGGAATCAATGAAGGATAATAGTTCAAGTATTTAGGGCTATATCTATTTTAACGAAATCCCTAGCTATAAGAATCTTCATTTATTTCCATATTATCGGGTGTTTTAAATAGTATTCTAGAAAAGAATAAATATTAGAAAAAAGAAACTTCGAATTCTAGCCTGAAAATTAAACAAAAATCACTGGAAATACGCATTCGCTACGTGAACTCAAGTTTATAATGCAAAGGTGGCCGGAGATATGGGACATTTCTCCGAATATATGAGATGTCCAATAAATCGATTAAGGAGGATAGCGTGCATGTGCTTGTAGGTAATGTGTTGACGTTACGTTACGTATCATTTTAGTAACGTCATTGAAATATGTATGGCAACGTAACCATGTGAAAAAACAACGTCTCGGCGATAAAAGGGTTAATTTAATTCTAAATTCCATTTTAAACCGTAGAAAACCATAAAAAAACGTTGATGACGTCACGTCACATGACTAAATTATGTCCATGGGCTCATAACAAAATAACGTCAGCCAATCAGAAGACACATTACATCCAAAATTAAATTATATCAATATCTTAGGTCCGAGAACACAATTAATTCGTAGTGCATTTCTTTTAGAACATAAATGAAAATAAAAAAAATCCCACCTGCGCTTTCTCAAAGAAACTTTTACAGTGTGTTGTACTACTTTTGGGACAAATTATATCAAATTTATAGAAAACTTCATCGTCTCTAACTCAAAATATGGACAATTTTATGTTTAGGGCGTCTTGAAATCTTTTGACAGCTTCCGAAGTGCTCATTTTCAACCTTTTTCAGCTGGACCAAATCACTACTTTCCTTTAAAATTCTGGACCCAAATTTTTTTACAGTGTAATTTCATCCCCCTTCTTGCAATTTGAGGCAGTGAACATGGAGAAATAAATTTGGAAGGGGTATAAAAATTAATGGCAAGTAACCCACTGTCAACACTAGGGACTATATTTACACCTTTATTTATTAAATTAACTGAATGAAATTAGCTGCTCACATGGTTGACTGTGAAAAAGAAAAGTTGTTATTTTATTTTTAAATTGTAACGTTTATCTGAATGACGTCATCAAAACTGATGCTGTGCGTGACGTTTATGCGTATATAAGTGGCAGGTTCTTGATATTACTGGAAACGTTTTGCAGTAAAACCATTGAGTTTTACCGATTTTTACAATGTGAAGTGTTACAGATCGAAAATCATTCAACAATTTGTTTAATAGTTTGTTGTTTGTAAATTTATTCAATAAAACTGTTAGTTCAAATTTAGAAGGTTAGCTCTGCAAATATAGTCGGTAGAATTCGGGAATATCTCTTTTTAAATGCACTATTTTACCCATCAAATTTACCCATTTTGGGTTGGCTCAAACGTGGTTTGACTTCACTAGTTTTAAAAACAACAAATATTAAAGTTATAACTTATAATGAGTAATTTTGACAATGCCGGTCTTCTCATTGTAAAATAATTTTCTGCTAAAACCAAATAAACTGGACCCAGATTTTTTTTTTATCATTCTAATACTTAATTATGGCATGCAATCTGCATATTCCGCCTTATGTGTCCATGTGTCTCTCTTTGCTGTCAATGTCAATTCAATATTAGAATACATATTCAACTTTGAGTTAAGATCGTGATTTGATTTACCCATCACTTACTGAGTATTTTTGGATTTATTTTTGTCCTTGTTTGTTACTGTGTTTTTTTTTGTGCTTGGTCCAATTTTGACAAGCAAAGCTCTTTTTAAAATTTTTTTTTTCTCTATCTGTCCTAATATTAAACTGGTACCCGACAGTTCTAGATTAGAGGAGGGAATTAATGCCTACAAAAAATGCTGAGTTGTTCCAAAGCCAAAAAGAAGCCTTTGACAAAGTGGCTGTCGTATCACATACCTTTTGTTTTCGTGTTCTTTTTCGATCCTGCAATGCTTAAAGCTTAAACATGTCATGTTCATCTCATTTAAAATGTATCACATTGAATTATATAGTGACCAATCGTGCATACAAAAAGAGGGGGAAAATACTAAAGAGATAGTCAAACTCACAAGTCAATGCAATGGCAAAAAAATAATACTGACCACAAGACAAGTTAAATTTACACAGACAGAAAAGAATACTAAAGACTGAGCAACATCAACCTAACCAAAAACTGGGAGAGATCATATGTACATAACTATTGTATAAGGCAGTACAACGACCCGTAGTCTTGTCCCGATGACTTTGGTGGCTATGAGTGACTCATTTGTAACCATACGTACAGCTGTCATGCATGACTTATTATAACGAACTCTTTCCAAAATAAAACTGGTGCCAAAAGAAAATTCTGAATTGGTTATTTTAACAACCATTAGTGTTAAAAAAACACCAGCTAAAGAATAAAACAATATATAAACACGGTTGGCAGTGCATGATTCTATATATATAAATTACATACAAGCTAATACTAGTACTGGCAATTCAAACCCAACTCACGCAATTGATATACGAACTTAATTTGTTTATATACAGAAGTTAGCATGAAGATCAGTCCATCTGATCCATTAAAATTATTACACTATTGTCGTCATTTTGAATCGGTTTTTATCGTTACTAAGAAAGACTAAACAAGACTGCAATTTAGCTACTTCGTATGACTAAATATGAAAAGGATTAAGAAATAATCGAATAGAGCTATGGAAAAGAGATAAAAATATAAAAACATATAATGAGGCATCTCTTGTAATTCCAGTGTTTTCAAATGTTTCCGTTTGGTTTAAAAATCAAATTTTCAACTTGAAAATAAAGGGTCGTCTAAATTTTCATATTATTCACACAAGTGCAATCTTCAATCTTACTATGGATGGGATATGAATGACTACATTTTAACCCGGGACCATTTATCTGTGTCAGTCAACAGCGTTGTTTTCCACTCATGTCTGATAGTTGTTTTATTGTCCCAGTCCAGTCGTTGTTTTCGATAGTATTTGAATGGGTTTTTTTTACTGACTAACAGTTGTGTTCGTTAATATCAGACTGCTAAATTTTAATTTAGGAAGTGAATGGTATAACAAATATGTGTAGCCTCCAATAATATATTCGCAGCTAATTTATACTTTTGCTTTTAGTGTTTGAAATATCATATAATGCATATGTTCTACTATCTTCTTCTCAAACTGTAAGTTGACCTCTATATATCTTTGTAAGTTTGTTTGTGTACTGGAGTTAAAGTTTCATTTTCACTGAGTCTGGCATGCATAGATCTCTTTTTAAAATTGAGAGAAGGGCTTTTAGTGTAAGTCGACCAGTTTGTGATTATATTTGTGCTTTTATTAAAATCAAATTCATTACTTGAAGAATTAATCACAGTAAAAAGGAAAGTACGTCGTCCGTAATTATGATTGGAGTAAACTATTGGTATCAACATTTACCTCTTTTATTTCATTAAACTTCAAACTAACTGTGTACATGCATGTACTAGTAATTAGACACTATACATCATAATGTAGGAATCAATGAAGGATAATAGTTCAAGTATTTAGGGCTATATCTATTTTAACGAAATCCCTAGCTATAAGAATCTTCATTTATTTCCATATTATCGGGTGTTTTAAATAGTATTCTAGAAAAGAATAAATATTAGAAAAAAAGAAACTTCGAATTCTAGCCTGAAAATTAAACAAAAATCACTGGAAATACGCATTCGCTACGTGAACTCAAGTTTATAATGCAAAGGTGGCCGGAGATATGGGACATTTCTCCGAATATATGAGATGTCCAATAAATCGATTAAGGAGGATAGCGTGCATGTGCTTGTAGGTAATGTGTTGACGTTACGTTACGTATCATTTTAGTAACGTCATTGAAATATGTATGGCAACGTAACCATGTGAAAAAACAACGTCTCGGCGATAAAAGGGTTAATTTAATTCTAAATTCCATTTTAAACCGTAGAAAACCATAAAAAAACGTTGATGACGTCACGTCACATGACTAAATTATGTCCATGGGCTCATAACAAAATAACGTCAGCCAATCAGAAGACACATTACATCCAAAATTAAATTATATCAATATCAGTATGCAATATCTTAGGTCCGAGAACACAATTAATTCGTAGTGCATTTCTTTTAGAACATAAATGAAAATAAAAAAAATCCCACCTGCGCTTTCTCAAAGAAACTTTTACAGTGTGTTGTACTACTTTTGGGACAAATTATATCAAATTTATAGAAAACTTCATCGTCTTTAACTCAAAATATGGACAATTTTATGTTTAGGGCGTCTTGAAATCTTTTGACAGCTTCCGAAGTGCTCATTTTCAACCTTTTTCAGCTGGACCAAATCACTACTTTCCTTTAAAATTCTGGACCCAAATTTTTTTACAGTGTAATTTCATCCCCCTTCTTGCAATTTGAGGCAGTGAACATGGAGAAATAAATTTGGAAGGGGTATAAAAATTAATGGCAAGTAACCCACTGTCAACACTAGGGACTATATTTACACCTTTATTTATTAAATTAACTGAATGAAATTAGCTGCTCACATGGTTGACTGTGAAAAAGAAAAGTTGTTATTTTATTTTTAAATTGTAACGTTTATCTGAATGACGTCATCAAAACTGATGCTGTGCGTGACGTTTATGCGTATATAAGTGGCAGGTTCTTGATATTACTGGAAACGTTTTGCAGTAAAACCATTGAGTTTTACCGATTTTTACAATGTGAAGTGTTACAGATCGAAAATCATTCAACAATTTGTTTAATAGTTTGTTGTTTGTAAATTTATTCAATAAAACTGTTAGTTCAAATTTAGAAGGTTAGCTCTGCAAATATAGTCGGTAGAATTCGGGAATATCTCTTTTTAAATGCACTATTTTACCCATCAAATTTACCCATTTTGGGTTGGCTCAAACGTGGTTTGACTTCACTAGTTTTAAAAACAACAAATATTAAAGTTATAACTTATAATGAATAATTTTGACAATGCCGGTCTTCTCATTGTAAAATAATTTTCTGCTAAAACCAAATAAACTGGACCCAGATTTTTTTTTTATCATTCTAATACTTAATTATGGCATGCAATCTGCATATTCCGCCTTATGTGTCCATGTGTCTCTCTTTGCTGTCAATGTCAATTCAATATTAGAATACATATTCAACTTTGAGTTAAGATCGTGATTTGATTTACCCATCACTTACTGAGTATTTTTGGATTTATTTTTGTCCTTGTTTGTTTTTTTTTTTTTGTGCTTGGTCCAATTTTGACAAGCAAAGCTCTTTTTAAAATTTTTTTTTTCTCTATCTGTCCTAATATTAAACTGGTACCCGACAGTTCTAGATTAGAGGAGGGAATTAATGCCTACAAAAAATGCTGAGTTGTTCCAAAGCCAAAAAGAAGCCTTTGACAAAGTGGCTGTCGTATCACATACCTTTTGTTTTCGTGTTCTTTTTCGATCCTGCAATGCTTAAAGCTTAAACATGTCATGTTCATCTCATTTGAAATGTATCACATTGAATTATATAGTGACCAATCGTGCATACAAAAAGAGGGGGAAAATACTAAAGAGATAGTCAAACTCACAAGTCAATGCAATGGCAAAAAAATAATACTGACCACAAGACAAGTTAAATTTACACAGACAGAAAAGAATACTAAAGACTGAGCAACATCAACCTAACCAAAAACTGGGAGAGATCATATGTACATAACTATTGTATAAGGCAGTACAACGACCCGTAGTCTTGTCCCGATGACTTTGGTGGCTATGAGTGACTCATTTGTAACCATACGTACAGCTGTCATGCATGACTTATTATAACGAACTCTTTCCAAAATAAAACTGGTGCCAAAAGAAAATTCTGAATTGGTTATTTTAACAACCATTAGTGTTAAAAAAACACCAGCTAAAGAATAAAACAATATATAAACACGGTTGGCAGTGCATGATTCTATATATATAAATTACATACAAGCTAATACTAGTACTGGCAATTCAAACCCAACTCACGCAATTGATATACGAACTTAATTTGTTTATATACAGAAGTTAGCATGAAGATCAGTCCATCTGATCCATTAAAATTATTACACTATTGTCGTCATTTTGAATCGGTTTTTATCGTTACTAAGAAAGACTAAACAAGACTGCAATTTAGCTACTTCGTATGACTAAATATGAAAAGGATTAAGAAATAATCGAATAGAGCTATGGAAAAGAGATAAAAATATAAAAACATATAATGAGGCATCTCTTGTAATTCCAGTGTTTTCAAATGTTTCCGTTTGGTTTAAAAATCAAATTTTCAACTTGAAAATAAAGGGTCGTCTAAATTTTCATATTATTCACACAAGTGCAATCTTCAATCTTACTATGGATGGGATATGAATGACTACATTTTAACCCGGGACCATTTATCTGTGTCAGTCAACAGCGTTGTTTTCCACTCATGTCTGATAGTTGTTTTATTGTCCCAGTCCAGTCGTTGTTTTCGATAGTATTTGAATGGTTTTTTTTTACTGACTAACAGTTGTGTTCGTTAATATCAGACTGCTAAATTTTAATTTAGGAAGTGAATGGTATAACAAATATGTGTAGCCTCCAATAATATATTCGCAGCTAATTTATACTTTTGCTTTTAGTGTTTGAAATATCATATAATGCATATGTTCTACTATCTTCTTCTCAAACTGTAAGTTGACCTCTATATATCTTTGTAAGTTTGTTTGTGTACTGGAGTTAAAGTTTCATTTTCACTGAGTCTGGCATGCATAGATCTCTTTTTAAAATTGAGAGAAGGGCTTTTAGTGTAAGTCGACCAGTTTGTGATTATATTTGTGCTTTTATTAAAATCAAATTCATTACTTGAAGAATTAATCACAGTAAAAAGGAAAGTACGTCGTCCGTAATTATGATTGGAGTAAACTATTGGTATCAACATTTACCTCTTTTATTTCATTAAACTTCAAACTAACTGTGTACATGCATGTACTAGTAATTAGACACTATACATCATAATGTAGGAATCAATGAAGGATAATAGTTCAAGTATTTAGGGCTATATCTATTTTAACGAAATCCCTAGCTATAAGAATCTTCATTTATTTCCATATTATCGGGTGTTTTAAATAGTATTCTAGAAAAGAATAAATATTAGAAAAAAAGAAACTTCGAATTCTAGCCTGAAAATTAAACAAAAATCACTGGAAATACGCATTCGCTACGTGAACTCAAGTTTATAATGCAAAGGTGGCCGGAGATATGGGACATTTCTCCGAATATATGAGATGTCCAATAAATCGATTAAGGAGGATAGCGTGCATGTGCTTGTAGGTAATGTGTTGACGTTACGTTACGTATCATTTTAGTAACGTCATTGAAATATGTATGGCAACGTAACCATGTGAAAAAACAACGTCTCGGCGATAAAAGGGTTAATTTAATTCTAAATTCCATTTTAAACCGTAGAAAACCATAAAAAAACGTTGATGACGTCACGTCACATGACTAAATTATGTCCATGGGCTCATAACAAAATAACGTCAGCCAATCAGAAGACACATTACATCCAAAATTAAATTATATCAATATCTTAGGTCCGAGAACACAATTAATTCGTAGTGCATTTCTTTTAGAACATAAATGAAAATAAAAAAAATCCCACCTGCGCTTTCTCAAAGAAACTTTTACAGTGTGTTGTACTACTTTTGGGACAAATTATATCAAATTTATAGAAAACTTCATCGTCTCTTACTCAAAATATGGACAATTTTATGTTTAGGGCGTCTTGAAATCTTTTGACAGCTTCCGAAGTGCTCATTTTCAACCTTTTTCAGCTGGACCAAATCACTACTTTCCTTTAAAATTCTGGACCCAAATTTTTTTACAGTGTAATTTCATCCCCCTTCTTGCAATTTGAGGCAGTGAACATGGAGAAATAAATTTGGAAGGGGTTTAAAAATTAATGGCAAGTAACCCACTGTCAACACTAGGGACTATATTTACACCTTTATTTATTAAATTAACTGAATGAAATTAGCTGCTCACATGGTTGACTGTGAAAAAGAAAAGTTGTTATTTTATTTTTAAATTGTAACGTTTATCTGAATGACGTCATCAAAACTGATGCTGTGCGTGACGTTTATGCGTATATAAGTGGCAGGTTCTTGATATTACTGGAAACGTTTTGCAGTAAAACCATTGAGTTTTACCGATTTTTACAATGTGAAGTGTTACAGATCGAAAATCATTCAACAATTTGTTTAATAGTTTGTTGTTTGTAAATTTATTCAATAAAACTGTTAGTTCAAATTTAGAAGGTTAGCTCTGCAAATATAGTCGGTAGAATTCGGGAATATCTCTTTTTAAATGCACTATTTTACCCATCAAATTTACCCATTTTGGGTTGGCTCAAACGTGGTTTGACTTCACTAGTTTTAAAAACAACAAATATTAAAGTTATAACTTATAATGAATAATTTTGACAATGCCGGTCTTCTCATTGTAAAATAATTTTCTGCTAAAACCAAATAAACTGGACCCAGATTTTTTTTTTTTCATTCTAATACTTAATTATGGCATGCAATCTGCATATTCCGCCTTATGTGTCCATGTGTCTCTCTTTGCTGTCAATGTCAATTCAATATTAGAATACATATTCAACTTTGAGTTAAGATCGTGATTTGATTTACCCATCACTTACTGAGTATTTTTGGATTTATTTTTGTCCTTGTTTGTTACTGTGTTTTTTTTTGTGCTTGGTCCAATTTTGACAAGCAAAGCTCTTTTTAAAATTTTTTTTTTCTCTATCTGTCCTAATATTAAACTGGTACCCGACAGTTCTAGATTAGAGGAGGGAATTAATGCCTACAAAAAATGCTGAGTTGTTCCAAAGCCAAAAAGAAGCCTTTGACAAAGTGGCTGTCGTATCACATACCTTTTGTTTTCGTGTTCTTTTTCGATCCTGCAATGCTTAAAGCTTAAACATGTCATGTTCATCTCATTTGAAATGTATCACATTGAATTATATAGTGACCAATCGTGCATACAAAAAGAGGGGGAAAATACTAAAGAGATAGTCAAACTCACAAGTCAATGCAATGGCAAAAAAATAATACTGACCACAAGACAAGTTAAATTTACACAGACAGAAAAGAATACTAAAGACTGAGCAACATCAACCTAACCAAAAACTGGGAGAGATCATATGTACATAACTATTGTATAAGGCAGTACAACGACCCGTAGTCTTGTCCCGATGACTTTGGTGGCTATGAGTGACTCATTTGTAACCATACGTACAGCTGTCATGCATGACTTATTATAACGAACTCTTTCCAAAATAAAACTGGTGCCAAAAGAAAATTCTGAATTGGTTATTTTAACAACCATTAGTGTTAAAAAAACACCAGCTAAAGAATAAAACAATATATAAACACGGTTGGCAGTGCATGATTCTATATATATAAATTACATACAAGCTAATACTAGTACTGGCAATTCAAACCCAACTCACGCAATTGATATACGAACTTAATTTGTTTATATACAGAAGTTAGCATGAAGATCAGTCCATCTGATCCATTAAAATTATTACACTATTGTCGTCATTTTGAATCGGTTTTTATCGTTACTAAGAAAGACTAAACAAGACTGCAATTTAGCTACTTCGTATGACTAAATATGAAAAGGATTAAGAAATAATCGAATAGAGCTATGGAAAAGAGATAAAAATATAAAAACATATAATGAGGCATCTCTTGTAATTCCAGTGTTTTCAAATGTTTCCGTTTGGTTTAAAAATCAAATTTTCAACTTGAAAATAAAGGGTCGTCTAAATTTTCATATTATTCACACAAGTGCAATCTTCAATCTTACTATGGATGGGATATGAATGACTACATTTTAACCCGGGACCATTTATCTGTGTCAGTCAACAGCGTTGTTTTCCACTCATGTCTGATAGTTGTTTTATTGTCCCAGTCCAGTCGTTGTTTTCGATAGTATTTGAATGGGTTTTTTTTACTGACTAACAGTTGTGTTCGTTAATATCAGACTGCTAAATTTTAATTTAGGAAGTGAATGGTATAACAAATATGTGTAGCCTCCAATAATATATTCGCAGCTAATTTATACTTTTGCTTTTAGTGTTTGAAATATCATATAATGCATATGTTCTACTATCTTCTTCTCAAACTGTAAGTTGACCTCTATATATCTTTGTAAGTTTGTTTGTGTACTGGAGTTAAAGTTTCATTTTCACTGAGTCTGGCATGCATAGATCTCTTTTTAAAATTGAGAGAAGGGCTTTTAGTGTAAGTCGACCAGTTTGTGATTATATTTGTGCTTTTATTAAAATCAAATTCATTACTTGAAGAATTAATCACAGTAAAAAGGAAAGTACGTCGTCCGTAATTATGATTGGAGTAAACTATTGGTATCAACATTTACCTCTTTTATTTCATTAAACTTCAAACTAACTGTGTACATGCATGTACTAGTAATTAGACACTATACATCATAATGTAGGAATCAATGAAGGATAATAGTTCAAGTATTTAGGGCTATATCTATTTTAACGAAATCCCTAGCTATAAGAATCTTCATTTATTTCCATATTATCGGGTGTTTTAAATAGTATTCTAGAAAAGAATAAATATTAGAAAAAAAGAAACTTCGAATTCTAGCCTGAAAATTAAACAAAAATCACTGGAAATACGCATTCGCTACGTGAACTCAAGTTTATAATGCAAAGGTGGCCGGAGATATGGGACATTTCTCCGAATATATGAGATGTCCAATAAATCGATTAAGGAGGATAGCGTGCATGTGCTTGTAGGTAATGTGTTGACGTTACGTTACGTATCATTTTAGTAACGTCATTGAAATATGTATGGCAACGTAACCATGTGAAAAAACAACGTCTCGGCGATAAAAGGGTTAATTTAATTCTAAATTCCATTTTAAACCGTAGGAAACCATAAAAAAACGTTGATGACGTCACGTCACATGACTAAATTATGTCCATGGGCTCATAACAAAATAACGTCAGCCAATCAGAAGACACATTACATCCAAAATTAAATTATATCAATATCTTAGGTCCGAGAACACAATTAATTCGTAGTGCATTTCTTTTAGAACATAAATGAAAATAAAAAAAATCCCACCTGTGCTTTCTCAAAGAAACTTTTACAGTGTGTTGTACTACTTTTGGGACAAATTATATCAAATTTATAGAAAACTTCATCGTCTCTAACTCAAAATATGGACAATTTTATGTTTAGGGCGTCTTGAAATCTTTTGACAGCTTCCGAAGTGCTCATTTTCAACCTTTTTCAGCTGGACCAAATCACTACTTTCCTTTAAAATTCTGGACCCAAATTTTTTTACAGTGTAATTTCATCCCCCTTCTTGCAATTTGAGGCAGTGAACATGGAGAAATAAATTTGGAAGGGGTATAAAAATTAATGGCAAGTAACCCACTGTCAACACTAGGGACTATATTTACACCTTTATTTATTAAATTAACTGAATGAAATTAGCTGCTCACATGGTTGACTGTGAAAAAGAAAAGTTGTTATTTTATTTTTAAATTGTAACGTTTATCTGAATGACGTCATCAAAACTGATGCTGTGCGTGACGTTTATGCGTATATAAGTGGCAGGTTCTTGATATTACTGGAAACGTTTTGCAGTAAAACCATTGAGTTTTACCGATTTTTACAATGTGAAGTGTTACAGATCGAAAATCATTCAACAATTTGTTTAATAGTTTGTTGTTTGTAAATTTATTCAATAAAACTGTTAGTTCAAATTTAGAAGGTTAGCTCTGCAAATATAGTCGGTAGAATTCGGGAATATCTCTTTTTAAATGCACTATTTTACCCATCAAATTTACCCATTTTGGGTTGGCTCAAACGTGGTTTGACTTCACTAGTTTTAAAAACAACAAATATTAAAGTTATAACTTATAATGAATAATTTTGACAATGCCGGTCTTCTCATTGTAAAATAATTTTCTGCTAAAACCAAATAAACTGGACCCAGATTTTTTTTTTATCATTCTAATACTTAATTATGGCATGCAATCTGCATATTCCGCCTTATGTGTCCATGTGTCTCTCTTTGCTGTCAATGTCAATTCAATATTAGAATACATATTCAACTTTGAGTTAAGATCGTGATTTGATTTACCCATCACTTACTGAGTATTTTTGGATTTATTTTTGTCCTTGTTTGTTACTGTGTTTTTTTTTGTGCTTGGTCCAATTTTGACAAGCAAAGCTCTTTTTAAAATTTTTTTTTTCTCTATCTGTCCTAATATTAAACTGGTACCCGACAGTTCTAGATTAGAGGAGGGAATTAATGCCTACAAAAAATGCTGAGTTGTTCCAAAGCCAAAAAGAAGCCTTTGACAAAGTGGCTGTCGTATCACATACCTTTTGTTTTCGTGTTCTTTTTCGATCCTGCAATGCTTAAAGCTTAAACATGTCATGTTCATCTCATTTGAAATGTATCACATTGAATTATATAGTGACCAATCGTGCATACAAAAAGAGGGGGAAAATACTAAAGAGATAGTCAAACTCACAAGTCAATGCAATGGCAAAAAAATAATACTGACCACAAGACAAGTTAAATTTACACAGACAGAAAAGAATACTGAAGACTGAGCAACATCAACCTAACCAAAAACTGGGAGAGATCATATGTACATAACTATTGTATAAGGCAGTACAACGACCCGTAGTCTTGTCCCGATGACTTTGGTGGCTATGAGTGACTCATTTGTAACCATACGTACAGCTGTCATGCATGACTTATTATAACGAACTCTTTCCAAAATAAAACTGGTGCCAAAAGAAAATTCTGAATTGGTTATTTTAACAACCATTAGTGTTAAAAAAACACCAGCTAAAGAATAAAACAATATATAAACACGGTTGGCAGTGCATGATTCTATATATATAAATTACATACAAGCTAATACTAGTACTGGCAATTCAAACCCAACTCACGCAATTGATATACGAACTTAATTTGTTTATATACAGAAGTTAGCATGAAGATCAGTCCATCTGATCCATTAAAATTATTACACTATTGTCGTCATTTTGAATCGGTTTTTATCGTTACTAAGAAAGACTAAACAAGACTGCAATTTAGCTACTTCGTATGACTAAATATGAAAAAGGATTAAGAAATAATCGAATAGAGCTATGGAAAAGAGATAAAAATATAAAAACATATAATGAGGCATCTCTTGTAATTCCAGTGTTTTCAAATGTTTCCGTTTGGTTTAAAAATCAAATTTTCAACTAAAAAATAAAGGGTCGTCTAAATTTTCATATTATTCACACAAGTGCAATCTTCAATCTTACTATGGATGGGATATGAATGACTACATTTTAACCCGGGACCATTTATCTGTGTCAGTCAACAGCGTTGTTTTCCACTCATGTCTGATAGTTGTTTTATTGTCCCAGTCCAGTCGTTGTTTTCGATAGTATTTGAATGGTTTTTTTTTACTGACTAACAGTTGTGTTCGTTAATATCAGACTGCTAAATTTTAATTTAGGAAGTGAATGGTATAACAAATATGTGTAGCCTCCAATAATATATTCGCAGCTAATTTATACTTTTGCTTTTAGTGTTTGAAATATCATATAATGCATATGTTCTACTATCTTCTTCTCAAACTGTAAGTTGACCTCTATATATCTTTGTAAGTTTGTTTGTGTACTGGAGTTAAAGTTTCATTTTCACTGAGTCTGGCATGCATAGATCTCTTTTTAAAATTGAGAGAAGGGCTTTTAGTGTAAGTCGACCAGTTTGTGATTATATTTGTGCTTTTATTAAAATCAAATTCATTACTTGAAGAATTAATCACAGTAAAAAGGAAAGTACGTCGTCCGTAATTATGATTGGAGTAAACTATTGGTATCAACATTTACCTCTTTTATTTCATTAAACTTCAAACTAACTGTGTACATGCATGTACTAGTAATTAGACACTATACATCATAATGTAGGAATCAATGAAGGATAATAGTTCAAGTATTTAGGGCTATATCTATTTTAACGAAATCCCTAGCTATAAGAATCTTCATTTATTTCCATATTATCGGGTGTTTTAAATAGTATTCTAGAAAAGAATAAATATTAGAAAAAAAAAAACTTCGAATTCTAGCCTGAAAATTAAACAAAAATCACTGGAAATACGCATTCGCTACGTGAACTCAAGTTTATAATGCAAAGGTGGCCGGAGATATGGGACATTTCTCCGAATATATGAGATGTCCAATAAATCGATTAAGGAGGATAGCGTGCATGTGCTTGTAGGTAATGTGTTGACGTTACGTTACGTATCATTTTAGTAACGTCATTGAAATATGTATGGCAACGTAACCATGTGAAAAAACAACGTCTCGGCGATAAAAGGGTTAATTTAATTCTAAATTCCATTTTAAACCGTAGAAAACCATAAAAAAACGTTGATGACGTCACGTCACATGACTAAATTATGTCCATGGGCTCATAACAAAATAACGTCAGCCAATCAGAAGACACATTACATCCAAAATTAAATTATATCAATATCTTAGGTCCGAGAACACAATTAATTCGTAGTGCATTTCTTTTAGAACATAAATGAAAATAAAAAAAATCCCACCTGCGCTTTCTCAAAGAAACTTTTACAGTGTGTTGTACTACTTTTGGGACAAATTATATCAAATTTATAGAAAACTTCATCGTCTCTAACTCAAAATATGGACAATTTTATGTTTAGGGCGTCTTGAAATCTTTTGACAGCTTCCGAAGTGCTCATTTTCAACCTTTTTCAGCTGGACCAAATCACTACTTTCCTTTAAAATTCTGGACCCAAATTTTTTTACAGTGTAATTTCATCCCCCTTCTTGCAATTTGAGGCAGTGAACATGGAGAAATAAATTTGGAAGGGGTATAAAAATTAATGGCAAGTAACCCACTGTCAACACTAGGGACTATATTTACACCTTTATTTATTAAATTAACTGAATGAAATTAGCTGCTCACATGGTTGACTGTGAAAAAGAAAAGTTGTTATTTTATTTTTAAATTGTAACGTTTATCTGAATGACGTCATCAAAACTGATGCTGTGCGTGACGTTTATGCGTATATAAGTGGCAGGTTCTTGATATTACTGGAAACGTTTTGCAGTAAAACCATTGAGTTTTACCGATTTTTACAATGTGAAGTGTTACTGATCGAAAATCATTCAACAATTTGTTTAATAGTTTGTTGTTTGTAAATTTATTCAATAAAACTGTTAGTTCAAATTTAGAAGGTTAGCTCTGCAAATATAGTCGGTAGAATTCGGGAATATCTCTTTTTAAATGCACTATTTTACCCATCAAATTTACCCATTTTGGGTTGGCTCAAACGTGGTTTGACTTCACTAGTTTTAAAAACAACAAATATTAAAGTTATAACTTATAATGAATAATTTTGACAATGCCGGTCTTCTCATTGTAAAATAATTTTCTGCTAAAACCAAATAAACTGGACCCAGATTTTTTTTTTATCATTCTAATACTTAATTATGGCATGCAATCTGCATATTCCGCCTTATGTGTCCATGTGTCTCTCTTTGCTGTCAATGTCAATTCAATATTAGAATACATATTCAACTTTGAGTTAAGATCGTGATTTGATTTACCCATCACTTACTGAGTATTTTTGGATTTATTTTTGTCCTTGTTTGTTACTGTGTTTTTTTTTGTGCTTGGTCCAATTTTGACAAGCAAAGCTCTTTTTAAAATTTTTTTTTCTCTATCTGTACTAATATTAAACTGGTACCCGACAGTTCTAGATTAGAGGAGGGAATTAATGCCTACAAAAAATGCTGAGTTGTTCCAAAGCCAAAAAGAAGCCTTTGACAAAGTGGCTGTCGTATCACATACCTTTTGTTTTCGTGTTCTTTTTCGATCCTGCAATGCTTAAAGCTTAAACATGTCATGTTCATCTCATTTGAAATGTATCACATTGAATTATATAGTGACCAATCGTGCATACAAAAAGAGGGGGAAAATACTAAAGAGATAGTCAAACTCACAAGTCAATGCAATGGCAAAAAAATAATACTGACCACAAGACAAGTTAAATTTACACAGACAGAAAAGAATACTAAAGACTGAGCAACATCAACCTAACCAAAAACTGGGAGAGATCATATGTACATAACTATTGTATAAGGCAGTACAACGACCCGTAGTCTTGTCCCCATGACTTTGGTGGCTATGAGTGACTCATTTGTAACCATACGTACAGCTGTCATGCATGACTTATTATAACGAACTCTTTCCAAAATAAAACTGGTGCCAAAAGAAAATTCTGAATTGGTTATTTTAACAACCATTAGTGTTAAAAAAACACCAGCTAAAGAATAAAACAATATATAAACACGGTTGGCAGTGCATGATTCTATATATATAAATTACATACAAGCTAATACTAGTACTGGCAATTCAAACTCAACTCACGCAATTGATATACGAACTTAATTTGTTTATATACAGAAGTTAGCATGAAGATCAGTCCATCTGATCCATTAAAATTATTACACTATTGTCGTCATTTTGAATCGGTTTTTATCGTTACTAAGAAAGACTAAACAAGACTGCAATTTAGCTACTTCGTATGACTAAATATGAAAAGGATTAAGAAATAATCGAATAGAGCTATGGAAAAGAGATAAAAATATAAAAACATATAATGAGGCATCTCTTGTAATTCCAGTGTTTTCAAATGTTTCCGTTTGGTTTAAAAATCAAATTTTCAACTTGAAAATAAAGGGTCGTCTAAATTTTCATATTATTCACACAAGTGCAATCTTCAATCTTACTATGGATGGGATATGAATGACTACATTTTAACCAGGGACCATTTATCTGTGTCAGTCAACAGCGTTGTTTTCCACTCATGTCTGATAGTTGTTTTATTGTCCCAGTCCAGTCGTTGTTTTCGATAGTATTTGAATGGTTTTTTTTTACTGACTAACAGTTGTGTTCGTTAATATCAGACTGCTAAATTTTAATTTAGGAAGTGAATGGTATAACAAATATGTGTAGCCTCCAATAATATATTCGCAGCTAATTTATACTTTTGCTTTTAGTGTTTGAAATATCATATAATGCATATGTTCTACTATCTTCTTCTCAAACTGTAAGTTGACCTCTATATATCTTTGTAAGTTTGTTTGTGTACTGGAGTTAAAGTTTCATTTTCACTGAGTCTGGCATGCATAGATCTCTTTTTAAAATTGAGAGAAGGGCTTTTAGTGTAAGTCGACCAGTTTGTGATTATATTTGTGCTTTTATTAAAATCAAATTCATTACTTGAAGAATTAATCACAGTAAAAAGGAAAGTACGTCGTCCGTAATTATGATTGGAGTAAACTATTGGTATCAACATTTACCTCTTTTATTTCATTAAACTTCAAACTAACTGTGTACATGCATGTACTAGTAATTAGACACTATACATCATAATGTAGGAATCAATGAAGGATAATAGTTCAAGTATTTAGGGCTATATCTATTTTAACGAAATCCCTAGCTATAAGAATCTTCATTTATTTCCATATTATCGGGTGTTTTAAATAGTATTCTAGAAAAGAATAAATATTAGAAAAAAAGAAACTTCGAATTCTAGCCTGAAAATTAAACAAAAATCACTGGAAATACGCATTCGCTACGTGAACTCAAGTTTATAATGCAAAGGTGGCCGGAGATATGGGACATTTCTCCGAATATATGAGATGTCCAATAAATCGATTAAGGAGGATAGCGTGCATGTGCTTGTAGGTAATGTGTTGACGTTACGTTACGTATCATTTTAGTAACGTCATTGAAATATGTATGGCAACGTAACCATGTGAAAAAACAACGTCTCGGCGATAAAAGGGTTAATTTAATTCTAAATTCCATTTTAAACCGTAGAAAACCATAAAAAAACGTTGATGACGTCACGTCACATGACTAAATTATGTCCATGGGCTCATAACAAAATAACGTCAGCCAATCAGAAGACACATTACATCCAAAATTAAATTATATCAATATCTTAGGTCCGAGAACACAATTAATTCGTAGTGCATTTCTTTTAGAACATAAATGAAAATAAAAAAAATCCCACCTGCGCTTTCTCAAAGAAACTTTTACAGTGTGTTGTACTACTTTTGGGACAAATTATATCAAATTTATAGAAAACTTCATCGTCTCTAACTCAAAATATGGACAATTTTATGTTTAGGGCGTCTTGAAATCTTTTGACAGCTTCCGAAGTGCTCATTTTCAACCTTTTTCAGCTGGACCAAATCACTACTTTCCTTTAAAATTCTGGACCCAAATTTTTTTACAGTGTAATTTCATCCCCCTTCTTGCAATTTGAGGCAGTGAACATGGAGAAATAAATTTGGAAGGGGTATAAAAATTAATGGCAAGTAACCCACTGTCAACACTAGGGACTATATTTACACCTTTATTTATTAAATTAACTGAATGAAATTAGCTGCTCACATGGTTGACTGTGAAAAAGAAAAGTTGTTATTTTATTTTTAAATTGTAACGTTTATCTGAATGACGTCATCAAAACTGATGCTGTGCGTGACGTTTATGCGTACATAAGTGGCAGGTTCTTGATATTACTGGAAACGTTTTGCAGTAAAACCATTGAGTTTTACCGATTTTTACAATGTGAAGTGTTACAGATCGAAAATCATTCAACAATTTGTTTAATAGTTTGTTGTTTGTAAATTTATTCAATAAAACTGTTAGTTCAAATTTAGAAGGTTAGCTCTGCAAATATAGTCGGTAGAATTCGGGAATATCTCTTTTTAAATGCACTATTTTACCCATCAAATTTACCCATTTTGGGTTGGCTCAAACGTGGTTTGACTTCACTAGTTTTAAAAACAACAAATATTAAAGTTATAACTTATAATGAATAATTTTGACAATGCCGGTCTTCTCATTGTAAAATAATTTTCTGCTAAAACCAAATAAACTGGACCCAGATTTTTTTTTTATCATTCTAATACTTAATTATGGCATGCAATCTGCATATTCCGCCTTATGTGTCCATGTGTCTCTCTTTGCTGTCAATGTCAATTCAATATTAGAATACATATTCAACTTTGAGTTAAGATCGTGATTTGATTTACCCATCACTTACTGAGTATTTTTGGATTTATTTTTGTCCTTGTTTGTTACTGTGTTTTTTTTTGTGCTTGGTCCAATTTTGACAAGCAAAGCTCTTTTTAAAATTTTTTTTTTCTCTATCTGTCCTAATATTAAACTGGTACCCGACAGTTCTAGATTAGAGGAGGGAATTAATGCCTACAAAAAATGCTGAGTTGTTCCAAAGCCAAAAAGAAGCCTTTGACAAAGTGGCTGTCGTATCACATACCTTTTGTTTTCGTGTTCTTTTTCGATCCTGCAATGCTTAAAGCTTAAACATGTCATGTTCATCTCATTTGAAATGTATCACATTGAATTATATAGTGACCAATCGTGCATACAAAAAGAGGGGGAAAATACTAAAGAGATAGTCAAACTCACAAGTCAATGCAATGGCAAAAAAATAATACTGACCACAAGACAAGTTAAATTTACACAGACAGAAAAGAATACTAAAGACTGAGCAACATCAACCTAACCAAAAACTGGGAGAGATCATATGTACATAACTATTGTATAAGGCAGTACAACGACCCGTAGTCTTGTCCCCATGACTTTGGTGGCTATGAGTGACTCATTTGTAACCATACGTACAGCTGTCATGCATGACTTATTATAACGAACTCTTTCCAAAATAAAACTGGTGCCAAAAGAAAATTCTGAATTGGTTATTTTAACAACCATTAGTGTTAAAAAAACACCAGCTAAAGAATAAAACAATATATAAACACGGTTGGCAGTGCATGATTCTATATATATAAATTACATACAAGCTAATACTAGTACTGGCAATTCAAACTCAACTCACGCAATTGATATACGAACTTAATTTGTTTATATACAGAAGTTAGCATGAAGATCAGTCCATCTGATCCATTAAAATTATTACACTATTGTCGTCATTTTGAATCGGTTTTTATCGTTACTAAGAAAGACTAAACAAGACTGCAATTTAGCTACTTCGTATGACTAAATATGAAAAGGATTAAGAAATAATCGAATAGAGCTATGGAAAAGAGATAAAAATATAAAAACATATATTGAGGCATCTCTTGTAATTCCAGTGTTTTCAAATGTTTCCGTTTGGTTTAAAAATCAAATTTTCAACTTGAAAATAAAGGGTCGTCTAAATTTTCATATTATTCACACAAGTGCAATCTTCAATCTTACTATGGATGGGATATGAATGACTACATTTTAACCAGGGACCATTTATCTGTGTCAGTCAACAGCGTTGTTTTCCACTCATGTCTGATAGTTGTTTTATTGTCCCAGTCCAGTCGTTGTTTTCGATAGTATTTGAATGGTTTTTTTTTACTGACTAACAGTTGTGTTCGTTAATATCAGACTGCTAAATTTTAATTTAGGAAGTGAATGGTATAACAAATATGTGTAGCCTCCAATAATATATTCGCAGCTAATTTATACTTTTGCTTTTAGTGTTTGAAATATCATATAATGCATATGTTCTACTATCTTCTTCTCAAACTGTAAGTTGACCTCTATATATCTTTGTAAGTTTGTTTGTGTACTGGAGTTAAAGTTTCATTTTCACTGAGTCTGGCATGCATAGATCTCTTTCTAAAATTGAGAGAAGGGCTTTTAGTGTAAGTCGACCAGTTTGTGATTATATTTGTGCTTTTATTAAAATCAAATTCATTACTTGAAGAATTAATCACAGTAAAAAGGAAAGTACGTCGTCCGTAATTATGATTGGAGTAAACTATTGGTATCAACATTTACCTCTTTTATTTCATTAAACTTCAAACTAACTGTGTACATGCATGTACTAGTAATTAGACACTATACATCATAATGTAGGAATCAATGAAGGATAATAGTTCAAGTATTTAGGGCTATATCTATTTTAACGAAATCCCTAGCTATAAGAATCTTCATTTATTTCCATATTATCGGGTGTTTTAAATAGTATTCTAGAAAAGAATAAATATTAGAAAAAAAGAAACTTCGAATTCTAGCCTGAAAATTAAACAAAAATCACTGGAAATACGCATTCGCTACGTGAACTCAAGTTTATAATGCAAAGGTGGCCGGAGATATGGGACATTTCTCCGAATATATGAGATGTCCAATAAATCGATTAAGGAGGATAGCGTGCATGTGCTTGTAGGTAATGTGTTGACGTTACGTTACGTATCATTTTAGTAACGTCATTGAAATATGTATGGCAACGTAACCATGTGAAAAAACAACGTCTCGGCGATAAAAGGGTTAATTTAATTCTAAATTCCATTTTAAACCGTAGAAAACCATAAAAAAACGTTGATGACGTCACGTCACATGACTAAATTATGTCCATGGGCTCATAACAAAATAACGTCAGCCAATCAGAAGACACATTACATCCAAAATTAAATTATATCAATATCTTAGGTCCGAGAACACAATTAATTCGTAGTGCATTTCTTTTAGAACATAAATGAAAATAAAAAAAATCCCACCTGCGCTTTCTCAAAGAAACTTTTACAGTGTGTTGTACTACTTTTGGGACAAATTATATCAAATTTATAGAAAACTTCATCATCTCTAACTCAAAATATGGACAATTTTATGTTTAGGGCGTCTTGAAATCTTTTGACAGCTTCCGAAGTGCTCATTTTCAACCTTTTTCAGCTGGACCAAATCACTACTTTCCTTTAAAATTCTGGACCCAAATTTTTTTACAGTGTAATTTCATCCCCCTTCTTGCAATTTGAGGCAGTGAACATGGAGAAATAAATTTGGAAGGGGTATAAAAATTAATGGCAAGTAACCCACTGTCAACACTAGGGACTATATTTACACCTTTATTTATTAAATTAACTGAATGAAATTAGCTGCTCACATGGTTGACTGTGAAAAAGAAAAGTTGTTATTTTATTTTTAAATTGTAACGTTTATCTGAATGACGTCATCAAAACTGATGCTGTGCGTGACGTTTATGCGTACATAAGTGGCAGGTTCTTGATATTACTGGAAACGTTTTGCAGTAAAACCATTGAGTTTTACCGATTTTTACAATGTGAAGTGTTACAGATCGAAAATCATTCAACAATTTGTTTAATAGTTTGTTGTTTGTAAATTTATTCAATAAAACTGTTAGTTCAAATTTAGAAGGTTAGCTCTGCAAATATAGTCGGTAGAATTCGGGAATATCTCTTTTTAAATGCACTATTTTACCCATCAAATTTACCCATTTTGGTTGGCTCAAACGTGGTTTGACTTCACTAGTTTTAAAAACAACAAATATTAAAGTTATAACTTATAATGAATAATTTTGACAATGCCGGTCTTCTCATTGTAAAATAATTTTCTGCTAAAACCAAATAAACTGGACCCAGATTTTTTTTTTATCATTCTAATACTTAATTATGGCATGCAATCTGCATATTCCGCCTTATGTGTCCATGTGTCTCTCTTTGCTGTCAATGTCAATTCAATATTAGAATACATATTCAACTTTGAGTTAAGATCGTGATTTGATTTACCCATCACTTACTGAGTATTTTTGGATTTATTTTTGTCCTTGTTTGTTACTGTGTTTTTTTTTGTGCTTGGTCCAATTTTGACAAGCAAAGCTCTTTTTAAAATTTTTTTTTTCTCTATCTGTCCTAATATTAAACTGGTACCCGACAGTTCTAGATTAGAGGAGGGAATTAATGCCTACAAAAAATGCTGAGTTGTTCCAAAGCCAAAAAGAAGCCTTTGACAAAGTGGCTGTCGTATCACATACCTTTTGTTTTCGTGTTCTTTTTCGATCCTGCAATGCTTAAAGCTTAAACATGTCATGTTCATCTCATTTGAAATGTATCACATTGAATTATATAGTGACCAATCGTGCATACAAAAAGAGGGGGAAAATACTAAAGAGATAGTCAAACTCACAAGTCAATGCAATGGCAAAAAAATAATACTGACCACAAGACAAGTTAAATTTACACAGACAGAAAAGAATACTAAAGACTGAGCAACATCAACCTAACCAAAAACTGGGAGAGATCATATGTACATAACTATTGTATAAGGCAGTACAACGACCCGTAGTCTTGTCCCCATGACTTTGGTGGCTATGAGTGACTCATTTGTAACCATACGTACAGCTGTCATGCATGACTTATTATAACGAACTCTTTCCAAAATAAAACTGGTGCCAAAAGAAAATTCTGAATTGGTTATTTTAACAACCATTAGTGTTAAAAAAACACCAGCTAAAGAATAAAACAATATATAAACACGGTTGGCAGTGCATGATTCTATATATATAAATTACATACAAGCTAATACTAGTACTGGCAATTCAAACTCAACTCACGCAATTGATATACGAACTTAATTTGTTTATATACAGAAGTTAGCATGAAGATCAGTCCATCTGATCCATTAAAATTATTACACTATTGTCGTCATTTTGAATCGGTTTTTATCGTTACTAAGAAAGACTAAACAAGACTGCAATTTAGCTACTTCGTATGACTAAATATGAAAAGGATTAAGAAATAATCGAATAGAGCTATGGAAAAGAGATAAAAATATAAAAACATATATTGAGGCATCTCTTGTAATTCCAGTGTTTTCAAATGTTTCCGTTTGGTTTAAAAATCAAATTTTCAACTTGAAAATAAAGGGTCGTCTAAATTTTCATATTATTCACACAAGTGCAATCTTCAATCTTACTATGGATGGGATATGAATGACTACATTTTAACCAGGGACCATTTATCTGTGTCAGTCAACAGCGTTGTTTTCCACTCATGTCTGATAGTTGTTTTATTGTCCCAGTCCAGTCGTTGTTTTCGATAGTATTTGAATGGTTTTTTTTTACTGACTAACAGTTGTGTTCGTTAATATCAGACTGCTAAATTTTAATTTAGGAAGTGAATGGTATAACAAATATGTGTAGCCTCCAATAATATATTCGCAGCTAATTTATACTTTTGCTTTTAGTGTTTGAAATATCATATAATGCATATGTTCTACTATCTTCTTCTCAAACTGTAAGTTGACCTCTATATATCTTTGTAAGTTTGTTTGTGTACTGGAGTTAAAGTTTCATTTTCACTGAGTCTGGCATGCATAGATCTCTTTCTAAAATTGAGAGAAGGGCTTTTAGTGTAAGTCGACCAGTTTGTGATTATATTTGTGCTTTTATTAAAATCAAATTCATTACTTGAAGAATTAATCACAGTAAAAAGGAAAGTACGTCGTCCGTAATTATGATTGGAGTAAACTATTGGTATCAACATTTACCTCTTTTATTTCATTAAACTTCAAACTAACTGTGTACATGCATGTACTAGTAATTAGACACTATACATCATAATGTAGGAATCAATGAAGGATAATAGTTCAAGTATTTAGGGCTATATCTATTTTAACGAAATCCCTAGCTATAAGAATCTTCATTTATTTCCATATTATCGGGTGTTTTAAATAGTATTCTAGAAAAGAATAAATATTAGAAAAAAAGAAACTTCGAATTCTAGCCTGAAAATTAAACAAAAATCACTGGAAATACGCATTCGCTACGTGAACTCAAGTTTATAATGCAAAGGTGGCCGGAGATATGGGACATTTCTCCGAATATATGAGATGTCCAATAAATCGATTAAGGAGGATAGCGTGCATGTGCTTGTAGGTAATGTGTTGACGTTACGTTACGTATCATTTTAGTAACGTCATTGAAATATGTATGGCAACGTAACCATGTGAAAAAACAACGTCTCGGCGATAAAAGGGTTAATTTAATTCTAAATTCCATTTTAAACCGTAGAAAACCATAAAAAAACGTTGATGACGTCACGTCACATGACTAAATTATGTCCATGGGCTCATAACAAAATAACGTCAGCCAATCAGAAGACACATTACATCCAAAATTAAATTATATCAATATCTTAGGTCCGAGAACACAATTAATTCGTAGTGCATTT
Organism: Mytilus trossulus; assembly: GCF_036588685.1. NCBI lineage: Eukaryota > Metazoa > Mollusca > Bivalvia > Mytilida > Mytilidae > Mytilus > Mytilus trossulus. The sequence continues at coordinate 37,586,023 of NC_086382.1, read as the reverse complement.
CTTTTAGAACATAAATGAAAATAAAAAAAATCCCACCTGCGCTTTCTCAAAGAAACTTTTACAGTGTGTTGTACTACTTTTGGGACAAATTATATCAAATTTATAGAAAACTTCATCGTCTCTAACTCAAAATATGGACAATTTTATGTTTAGGGCGTCTTGAAATCTTTTGACAGCTTCCGAAGTGCTCATTTTCAACCTTTTTCAGCTGGACCAAATCACTACTTTCCTTTAAAATTCTGGACCCAAATTTTTTTACAGTGTAATTTCATCCTCCTTCTTGCAATTTGAGGCAGTGAACATGGAGAAATAAATTTGGAAGGGGTATAAAAATTAATGGCAAGTAACCCACTGTCAACACTAGGGACTATATTTACACCTTTATTTATTAAATTAACTGAATGAAATTAGCTGCTCACATGGTTGACTGTGAAAAAGAAAAGTTGTTATTTTATTTTTAAATTGTAACGTTTATCTGAATGACGTCATCAAAACTGATGCTGTGCGTGACGTTTATGCGTACATAAGTGGCAGGTTCTTGATATTACTGGAAACGTTTTGCAGTAAAACCATTGAGTTTTACCGATTTTTACAATGTGAAGTGTTACAGATCGAAAATCATTCAACAATTTGTTTAATAGTTTGTTGTTTGTAAATTTATTCAATAAAACTGTTAGTTCAAATTTAGAAGGTTAACTCTGCAAATATAGTCGGTAGAATTCGGGAATATCTCTTTTTAAATGCACTATTTTACCCATCAAATTTACCCATTTTGGGTTGGCTCAAACGTGGTTTGACTTCACTAGTTTTAAAAACAACAAATATTAAAGTTATAACTTATAATGAATAATTTTGACAATGCCGGTCTTCTCATTGTAAAATAATTTTCTGCTAAAACCAAATAAACTGGACCCAGATTTTTTTTTTATCATTCTAATACTTAATTATGGCATGCAATCTGCATATTCCGCCTTATGTGTCCATGTGTCTCTCTTTGCTGTCAATGTCAATTCAATATTAGAATACATATTCAACTTTGAGTTAAGATCGTGATTTGATTTACCCATCACTTACTGAGTATTTTTGGATTTATTTTTGTCCTTGTTTGTTACTGTGTTTTTTTTTGTGCTTGGTCCAATTTTGACAAGCAAAGCTCTTTTTAAAATTTTTTTTTTCTCTATCTGTCCTAATATTAAACTGGTACCCGACAGTTCTAGATTAGAGGAGGGAATTAATGCCTACAAAAAATGCTGAGTTGTTCCAAAGCCAAAAAGAAGCCTTTGACAAAGTGGCTGTCGTATCACATACCTTTTGTTTTCGTGTTCTTTTTCGATCCTGCAATGCTTAAAGCTTAAACATGTCATGTTCATCTCATTTGAAATGTATCACATTGAATTATATAGTGACCAATCGTGCATACAAAAAGAGGGGGAAAATACTAAAGAGATAGTCAAACTCACAAGTCAATGCAATGGCAAAAAAATAATACTGACCACAAGACAAGTTAAATTTACACAGACAGAAAAGAATACTAAAGACTGAGCAACATCAACCTAACCAAAAACTGGGAGAGATCATATGTACATAACTATTGTATAAGGCAGTACAACGACCCGTAGTCTTGTCCCCATGACTTTGGTGGCTATGAGTGACTCATTTGTAACCATACGTACAGCTGTCATGCATGACTTATTATAACGAACTCTTTCCAAAATAAAACTGGTGCCAAAAGAAAATTCTGAATTGGTTATTTTAACAACCATTAGTGTTAAAAAAACACCAGCTAAAGAATAAAACAATATATAAACACGGTTGGCAGTGCATGATTCTATATATATAAATTACATACAAGCTAATACTAGTACTGGCAATTCAAACTCAACTCACGCAATTGATATACGAACTTAATTTGTTTATATACAGAAGTTAGCATGAAGATCAGTCCATCTGATCCATTAAAATTATTACACTATTGTCGTCATTTTGAATCGGTTTTTATCGTTACTAAGAAAGACTAAACAAGACTGCAATTTAGCTACTTCGTATGACTAAATATGAAAAGGATTAAGAAATAATCGAATAGAGCTATGGAAAAGAGATAAAAATATAAAAACATATATTGAGGCATCTCTTGTAATTCCAGTGTTTTCAAATGTTTCCGTTTGGTTTAAAAATCAAATTTTCAACTTGAAAATAAAGGGTCGTCTAAATTTTCATATTATTCACACAAGTGCAATCTTCAATCTTACTATGGATGGGATATGAATGACTACATTTTAACCAGGGACCATTTATCTGTGTCAGTCAACAGCGTTGTTTTCCACTCATGTCTGATAGTTGTTTTATTGTCCCAGTCCAGTCGTTGTTTTCGATAGTATTTGAATGGTTTTTTTTTACTGACTAACAGTTGTGTTCGTTAATATCAGACTGCTAAATTTTAATTTAGGAAGTGAATGGTATAACAAATATGTGTAGCCTCCAATAATATATTCGCAGCTAATTTATACTTTTGCTTTTAGTGTTTGAAATATCATATAATGCATATGTTCTACTATCTTCTTCTCAAACTGTAAGTTGACCTCTATATATCTTTGTAAGTTTGTTTGTGTACTGGAGTTAAAGTTTCATTTTCACTGAGTCTGGCATGCATAGATCTCTTTCTAAAATTGAGAGAAGGGCTTTTAGTGTAAGTCGACCAGTTTGTGATTATATTTGTGCTTTTATTAAAATCAAATTCATTACTTGAAGAATTAATCACAGTAAAAAGGAAAGTACGTCGTCCGTAATTATGATTGGAGTAAACTATTGGTATCAACATTTACCTCTTTTATTTCATTAAACTTCAAACTAACTGTGTACATGCATGTACTAGTAATTAGACACTATACATCATAATGTAGGAATCAATGAAGGATAATAGTTCAAGTATTTAGGGCTATATCTATTTTAACGAAATCCCTAGCTATAAGAATCTTCTTTTATTTCCATATTATCGGGTGTTTTAAATAGTATTCTAGAAAAGAATAAATATTAGAAAAAAAGAAACTTCGAATTCTAGCCTGAAAATTAAACAAAAATCACTGGAAATACGCATTCGCTACGTGAACTCAAGTTTATAATGCAAAGGTGGCCGGAGATATGGGACATTTCTCCGAATATATGAGATGTCCAATAAATCGATTAAGGAGGATAGCGTGCATGTGCTTGTAGGTAATGTGTTGACGTTACGTTACGTATCATTTTAGTAACGTCATTGAAATATGTATGGCAACGTAACCATGTGAAAAAACAACGTCTCGGCGATAAAAGGGTTAATTTAATTCTAAATTCCATTTTAAACCGTAGAAAACCATAAAAAAACGTTGATGACGTCACGTCACATGACTAAATTATGTCCATGGGCTCATAACAAAATAACGTCAGCCAATCAGAAGACACATTACATCCAAAATTAAATTATATCAATATCTTAGGTCCGAGAACACAATTAATTCGTAGTGCATTTCTTTTAGAACATAAATGAAAATAAAAAAAATCCCACCTGCGCTTTCTCAAAGAAACTTTTACAGTGTGTTGTACTACTTTTGGGACAAATTATATCAAATTTATAGAAAACTTCATCGTCTCTAACTCAAAATATGGACAATTTTATGTTTAGGGCGTCTTGAAATCTTTTGACAGCTTCCGAAGTGCTCATTTTCAACCTTTTTCAGCTGGACCAAATCACTACTTTCCTTTAAAATTCTGGACCCAAATTTTTTTACAGTGTAATTTCATCCCCCTTCTTGCAATTTGAGGCAGTGAACATGGAGAAATAAATTTGGAAGGGGTATAAAAATTAATGGCAAGTAACCCACTGTCAACACTAGGGACTATATTTACACCTTTATTTATTAAATTAACTGAATGAAATTAGCTGCTCACATGGTTGACTGTGAAAAAGAAAAGTTGTTATTTTATTTTTAAATTGTAACGTTTATCTGAATGACGTCATCAAAACTGATGCTGTGCGTGACGTTTATGCGTACATAAGTGGCAGGTTCTTGATATTACTGGAAACGTTTTGCAGTAAAACCATTGAGTTTTACCGATTTTTACAATGTGAAGTGTTACAGATCGAAAATCATTCAACAATTTGTTTAATAGTTTGTTGTTTGTAAATTTATTCAATAAAACTGTTAGTTCAAATTTAGAAGGTTAGCTCTGCAAATATAGTCGGTAGAATTCGGGAATATCTCTTTTTAAATGCACTATTTTACCCATCAAATTTACCCATTTTGGGTTGGCTCAAACGTGGTTTGACTTCACTAGTTTTAAAAACAACAAATATTAAAGTTATAACTTATAATGAATAATTTTGACAATGCCGGTCTTCTCATTGTAAAATAATTTTCTGCTAAAACCAAATAAACTGGACCCAGATTTTTTTTTTATCATTCTAATACTTAATTATGGCATGCAATCTGCATATTCCGCCTTATGTGTCCATGTGTCTCTCTTTGCTGTCAATTCAATATTAGAATACATATTCAACTTTGAGTTAAGATCGTGATTTGATTTACCCATCACTTACTGAGTATTTTTGGATTTATTTTTGTCCTTGTTTGTTACTGTGTTTTTTTTTGTGCTTGGTCCAATTTTGACAAGCAAAGCTCTTTTTAAAAATTTTTTTTTCTCTATCTGTCCTAATATTAAACTGGTACCCGACAGTTCTAGATTAGAGGAGGGAATTAATGCCTACAAAAAATGCTGAGTTGTTCCAAAGCCAAAAAGAAGCCTTTGACAAAGTGGCTGTCGTATCACATACCTTTTGTTTTCGTGTTCTTTTTCGATCCTGCAATGCTTAAAGCTTAAACATGTCATGTTCATCTCATTTGAAATGTATCACATTGAATTATATAGTGACCAATCGTGCATACAAAAAGAGGGGGAAAATACTAAAGAGATAGTCAAACTCACAAGTCAATGCAATGGCAAAAAAATAATACTGACCACAAGACAAGTTAAATTTACACAGACAGAAAAGAATACTAAAGACTGAGCAACATCAACCTAACCAAAAACTGGGAGAGATCATATGTACATAACTATTGTATAAGGCAGTACAACGACCCGTAGTCTTGTCCCCATGACTTTGGTGGCTATGAGTGACTCATTTGTAACCATACGTACAGCTGTCATGCATGACTTATTATAACGAACTCTTTCCAAAATAAAACTGGTGCCAAGAGAAAATTCTGAATTGGTTATTTTAACAACCATTAGTGTTAAAAAAACACCAGCTAAAGAATAAAACAATATATAAACACGGTTGGCAGTGCATGATTCTATATATATAAATTACATACAAGCTAATACTAGTACTGGCAATTCAAACTCAACTCACGCAATTGATATACGAACTTAATTTGTTTATATACAGAAGTTAGCATGAAGATCAGTCCATCTGATCCATTAAAATTATTACACTATTGTCGTCATTTTGAATCGGTTTTTATCGTTACTAAGAAAGACTAAACAAGACTGCAATTTAGCTACTTCGTATGACTAAATATGAAAAGGATTAAGAAATAATCGAATAGAGCTATGGAAAAGAGATAAAAATATAAAAACATATATTGAGGCATCTCTTGTAATTCCAGTGTTTTCAAATGTTTCCGTTTGGTTTAAAAATCAAATTTTCAACTTGAAAATAAAGGGTCGTCTAAATTTTCATATTATTCACACAAGTGCAATCTTCAATCTTACTATGGATGGGATATGAATGACTACATTTTAACCAGGGACCATTTATCTGTGTCAGTCAACAGCGTTGTTTTCCACTCATGTCTGATAGTTGTTTTATTGTCCCAGTCCAGTCGTTGTTTTCGATAGTATTTGAATGGGTTTTTTTTACTGACTAACAGTTGTGTTCGTTAATATCAGACTGCTAAATTTTAATTTAGGAAGTGAATGGTATAACAAATATGTGTAGCCTCCAATAATATATTCGCAGCTAATTTATACTTTTGCTTTTAGTGTTTGAAATATCATATAATGCATATGTTCTACTATCTTCTTCTCAAACTGTAAGTTGACCTCTATATATCTTTGTAAGTTTGTTTGTGTACTGGAGTTAAAGTTTCATTTTCACTGAGTCTGGCATGCATAGATCTCTTTCTAAAATTGAGAGAAGGGCTTTTAGTGTAAGTCGACCAGTTTGTGATTATATTTGTGCTTTTATTAAAATCAAATTCATTACTTGAAGAATTAATCACAGTAAAAAGGAAAGTACGTCGTCCGTAATTATGATTGGAGTAAACTATTGGTATCAACATTTACCTCTTTTATTTCATTAAACTTCAAACTAACTGTGTACATGCATGTACTAGTAATTAGACACTATACATCATAATGTAGGAATCAATGAAGGATAATAGTTCAAGTATTTAGGGCTATATCTATTTTAACGAAATCCCTAGCTATAAGAATCTTCATTTATTTCCATATTATCGGGTGTTTTAAATAGTATTCTAGAAAAGAATAAATATTAGAAAAAAAGAAACTTCGAATTCTAGCCTGAAAATTAAACAAAAATCACTGGAAATACGCGAACTCAAGTTTATAATGCAAAGGTGGCCGGAGATATGGGACATTTCTCCGAATATATGAGATGTCCAATAAATCGATTAAGGAGGATAGCGTGCATGTGCTTGTAGGTAATGTGTTGACGTTACGTTACGTATCATTTTAGTAACGTCATTGAAATATGTATGGCAACGTAACCATGTGAAAAAACAACGTCTCGGCGATAAAAGGGTTAATTTAATTCTAAATTCCATTTTAAACCGTAGAAAACCATAAAAAAACGTTGATGACGTCACGTCACATGACTAAATTATGTCCATGGGCTCATAACAAAATAACGTCAGCCAATCAGAAGACACATTACATCCAAAATTAAATTATATCAATATCTTAGGTCCGAGAACACAATTAATTCGTAGTGCATTTCTTTTAGAACATAAATGAAAATAAAAAAAATCCCACCTGCGCTTTCTCAAAGAAACTTTTACAGTGTGTTGTACTACTTTTGGGACAAATTATATCAAATTTATAGAAAACTTCATCGTCTCTAACTCAAAATATGGACAATTTTATGTTTAGGGCGTCTTGAAATCTTTTGACAGCTTCCGAAGTGCTCATTTTCAACCTTTTTCAGCTGGACCAAATCACTACTTTCCTTTAAAATTCTGGACCCAAATTTTTTTACAGTGTAATTTCATCCCCCTTCTTGCAATTTGAGGCAGTGAACATGGAGAAATAAATTTGGAAGGGGTATAAAAATTAATGGCAAGTAACCCACTGTCAACACTAGGGACTATATTTGTGAACAACGAAAATCAATCAAGGGACGACAATGGTGGTCTCGGACCAATACAGAAACACATAAAAATAGACTAAAATGTACAAAATATTAAAAATAATTTTAAAAGGGCATACGATACAGTTACAGGGGAGGTAATGACGTTGCTAACGTAAAATGTTATTTTCGTGACCTCAAACTGTGACATATCGGGAAATGATGCCTTTTCGACTGATTTTTATCATTCAAACTGATTTAATTTGAAAACGAGTGCATGGACCCCTTTTTTTTAAAACGATATTTTGTTTCGTTTTCCAGGGAGATTATGTGGACCAAATTTTATAAAACTGTAAATAATGCATTTTTTCTTAATTTTGATAAATATTTCGCAAAAAATGACGGTTTTTTTCTCAATTTATGACCATTTGATAAATATGAGTTATTTCTGAATATAAAAAGCAAACAATTTTAGAATACTTATACAATACAGAAATTAAAAATTATTTAACAAAAAAATAAATTGTGTTTATCTTTTAAAACAAAAAAGTTATGTCTATCTTCCGAAAGGACAAATACGGCCACAAATCCGAATTTTGAGCAAATATACAAAATTTCGACATCATTTAACTCCAAAAGTAGCACATGGAGGTTTATAATACATTTTTGATTTAATCAGGAAAAAAAAATTAGCCTATATGGAAATTTTCATCAAACTGTCAATGCAGGATCAAACTGTATCATATGCCCTTAATACATATATGCCATTTTTTTTAATATGACATTCTACATGATTGGTTTATAAATCAATGTATTCCTACTTTACCTTAAACTTGTTTGAATAAAAAAAAATGTGTTGTCCTTTATAAAATGAGAACAAAATCATGGGGACCACAATTTACAAAATAAGTGTAGAAAACATTGTATTTTGCAAAATTATCTACACCGATCTGTGTCCACAATTGTTGGTTTACAAATCAATATATTTTAACTAAACACATGTTAAACAAAAAAAGTTTTTATCATTTGAAAAAATAGAAGGCAATCCTAATAAATTTTTAATTATAACATAATGATAACTGAAGCATCACCTGTAACATATGTGCATTATGTTAGGCGTATGCTGAAAGGATTGAAATCATAACTTATGATTTATTTCTATTATCAACAACTGTTTTCTGTGGGTTTCGTGGCTCTTATAACTTGTACCAGTTTCGTTTTCCGAGTATTGAGTAGAGCAGACAAATAAATATTCATTTACTTGATATGTTCAACATAAGTAAAAATGCTTTCAATGCAAAAAATTGTACTGGAGTTACTGTAGTATATGTGTTTATTACGATAATTTATTTCAACAAATTCATATTGAATTCCGTGTCGAAAAGGAGCACTGATGTACAACTTAGGGATACCAGTGTTTATAATGGGACGGACGCAGAGTTGGTAAGAATCTACCATAGTAAACATCAATTATATAAGAAAAATCTGATACCCGATCACATGGAACAACCAATATTGGTGACCAATGAGAGTCCAAATGACGGAGACGTGGTTCTTGCATCTTTCTTTGTGTCTCAGAAGGACCCACAAAGGAATGTTTTCATTCGTCCAAACTTTCATTACATGAAAAACTTTTATACAACTGTTTTCTATCATAAGCTGAAAACTGTTATCATGTATGATGCATTACCAGAAAGCTTTATCCGAAAGTATGAAACACCTTTGATTAGATTTATGAAAACTGATGTCCCTGTTGACTATACAGTAACCGATTTTAGATTTATCCACTATCGTAAATTTTTGCAGTCAAAAAGATACAAACATGTTTTTTAGCCGACATTTCCGATGTTTATTTTTGGAGAAATCCATTTGAATATATGCGTAATAATAGTAAATCAAGTAAATTGTTTTTATCGAACGATGAGGGAACTTTCGGATCAAATGGATGGATGGTAAATAAAATGATGCAATGTTACAAAGAAGATGTTACACAACAGAATACATCACTCCGAAACGATGGTGCTTGGGGAGGAGAAACAAAAGCCGTTATATGTCTTCTTGGTTGCATTAGCCGACAGTTAAATAGCACTTTGAAGCAAAAAGGAAATTGTAACATGGCTGCATTTAACTGGTGTGTCAACCGTGGTTCGTGTTTGATCAACAATCAAATATACACAGGGGAAACGTTATTTAACCCTTTTCGTCATAATTGCGATTCAGCAAAATATGCCATCATACATGATAAGTGCAAGAACTCTCGTAACAAATGTATGGTTATCGAACATGATAAGTTATTCCGTAGAAGCTGTAATTGATATTTATGATAATAACAAATGAAAAATTGGACTATTCAATAGAAGCTGGTCAACTTTGTCGCATATAAAGTGATTGCCAATATTCGAAATTTGATGATTTCACCCACATTTCTGTATGTGAATTTGAAAATAAACTTAATCAACATTTCAATTCTGTTTTCGAAGAAAAGCCTCTATTTGCGAATGCGAAAGCGCATGATGCTTACATACTTTCTTTTTAATATATGACAGTTGTTTCACCTTCGTTTGTTGTGTTTGAGCTATTAATTTTACCATTTGATAAGGGATTTTTTGGTTTCTTCGATATATTTTTGTCAGATTTTGATTCAAGAAATACTTGTTTTGAATAAAATTTGTAAGGGTTCCGCGGAACCCAGTGTCTCGCCTACTTTTGCTGTAAATTGCAGGCTCAACCAAAATGAGGTAAAAAATCAATAAAAATATTCCTCTTGATACTATCTTATGATTGTAAGAAGCTTCTGTCCAAGTTTGGTAAAAATTAAAAATAGTTGATGAATCTAATAAATGTTTTGAAAACTTTAACTGCAGACTGTATGTAATGTTAACTGGAAGAAAATCTAAGTCCATTTAAAAGTAAAATACGGAAAAAATGGATTTATTATTTTACAAAATTTACTTCTGGATACTATCTTATGATCATAAATAAGCTTCTGTCCAAGTTTGGTGCTAACCCAGGATAGTTTAAGAAAGTTATTAAAATTTAAAAAACTTTAACCACAGAGTGAATGTAATGTTTCCCCACAGAAAAACTAAGTCCATTTAAAAGTAAAATACGGAAAAAATGGATTTATTTTTTTTACAAAATTTACTTCTGGATACTATCTTATGATCATAAATAAGCTTCTGTCCAAGTTTGGTACAGACCCAGGATAGTTTAAGAAAGTTATTAAAATTTTAAAAACTTTAACCACAGAGTGAATGTAATGTTTCCCCACAGAAAAACTAAGTCCATTTATAAGTAAAATACAGAAAAAATGGAATTTTAATTTTACAAAGTTTACTTCTTGATACTATCTTCTGATCATAAACAAGCTTCTGTCCAAGTTTGGTAGAAATCCAGAATAGTTTAAGAAAGTTATTAAAATTTCAAAAACTTTAACCACAGAGTGAATATTTGTGGACGCCGCCGCCGACGACGACGACGGAATGTAGGATCACTTAGTCTCGCTTTTTCGACTAAAGTCGAAGGCTCGACAAAAAAGCGAATTTAGCACATACTTTCCTCTGTATGTATACTAAAAGATATTCAAATCCCGTTGGAGCTTAAAATATAATACATTTATCTCATTAATAGTTTTCCAAGGTTTGTTTGACATTTCGACATCGTTATTTTTCGAAGTTATGCCTTTACATAAACACGTAGTACATTCAAAAATATATGTTGAATAGAAAAACATGTCAGGAAAATCAAATCAAACGTTAATAGGACTTAAAACATAGGTTGACTGTATTACATTTAAAAAAAAACCTGCCCATAACCAAATTAACTTAGCAACACAGCATATAGATTGTATGAAAAACAGTTATGTTATAACCGATAGAAAATGCCTGAAAATTGACCTAATATATCATCAGATATAAGAACATTTTTCACTTTATGATAAAGAACAATCGGGGACACAGTCAAACTCAGATAATGTTTGATATCAATATTGAATAGAATGTTAGCAAGTTCGTGTAAATAAACTCCTCATAGATCATTGTAGATATCAAGATTAAACTTTGTATATTATAATACGCCAGACTCAACTTATTATTTTTACAACCGCATACCTTTATTGTACCACGAATATGCGTGGGTCATGTTTCGGCTTTTTTGTCAGATGTTCGAACTCTTTGTCCCCCCCCCCCCCCCACACACGATACAGGGTTAAATATGATTCTCAGTAACAACCTTTTTTCTTTCCATATAAAACTACAATAGTTCATAAAAGGTCATTTAACAAAATTGAAGCCGATTTTAGATTTCTTTTCTTTCAATTTAGACCAAAATAATACCGATACAAATATAAAGTTAAAGTCCGAGTCAGCATTTACTATCAAATTGTTAAGATTATCTCGAAAAGAAGTTTAATAACCAATCAATAATTTTAGCTTATTTTTTTCCTTAAATAATAGGACATAATACCCTTTTGACCTACTAGTATCGTATCCATTTTAAATTCTTTTTTTTTAGTGTCGTGCCGAAGAAAGTGTCAAAATTTGACGTTTTTTTTATATATACATTATTGACGTTCTATGCAATGATTTTAATTAAATATTTATTCAAATACAGCTAAAGCCTAAAATTTCACTTTTTGTAAAAGGTGACACAAAATATGAAATGAAAATGGCGAAACAATTCACAATGGTGTACATTGTGCATGTATCTGTGTCACTTTTCACAGTTGGTCCGAGATAACATAAAATGAAAATAAAAAATATCTCACCTGCGCTTTCTCAAAGAAACTTTTACAATGTGTTGTACTAATTTTGGGACAAATTATATCAAAATTATAGAAAACTTCATCAGCTCTAACTCAAAATATGGACAATTTTATGTTTTAAATTAGATCGTCTTGAAATCATTTGACTGCTTCCGAAGTGCTTATTTCAAACCTTTTTCATCTGGACCAAATCACTACTTTCCCTTAAAATTTTTGACGTAATTTTTTTTACAGTATAATTTCACCCCCTACTTGCAATTTGAGGCATTAAACATGGAGAAATAAATTTAGAAGGGGTATTAAAATGAATGGCAAGTAACCCACTGTCAACAATAAGGACTATATTTGTGAACAACAACGAAAATCAAGGGACGACAAATGTGGTCTCGGACCAGTTATAGTAAACATTTACATGACCTTTGAATATTTTTCAGTATACATGCAATAGAAATTATGTTCTAAATCTGCTTTTGATACAAGATAAGTATTCCTTAAATCAAATAAGAGAAAACTAGCTTCAAAAGTAACTATTTGGTAAGAGCATTGTTTTAGAATAATTCAAATTGTAAAGAATTGAAAGTGCACTAAAAACAACACAGGATGATCAACATTTATCATAAGTTTATTCAGTTTCTCACAGTCCGATGACCAATAACCAGATATGCAAACACTAACCAGAATAACAGCCAAGTACCACCAATTTGTGGCCAACACCTAAATTATGCCTGTAATTGCATAGGTAGATATGCATATCGTCGGTACTAAATCACAATTCCTTACAGGAGAGGTAATGACGTTGCTTACGTCAAATGGTATTTCCGCGACTTCACACTGTTACATATCGGGAAAAGATGTATTTTTGACTGATTTTTATCATTCAAACTGATTAAATTTGAAAACGAGTGCATGAACCCGTATTTTTTAAAACGACATTTTGTTTCATTTTCCAGGGATATTATGCGGACCAATTTTTATAAAACTGTAAATTGTGCCTTTTTTTTTTAAATTTTGATAGATATACAGCAAAAAATGACTTTTTTTTCAATTCATGACCATTTGATAAATATGAGTTATTTAGGAATAAAAAATGCATAATTTTTTAAGATACTTATGAAATACAGAAAATACAAATAATTTGACAAAAAACCAATTTGTGTTTATCTTTTAAAACCAAAAAAAATTATGCCTTTCTTTCGAAAGGCAAAATACAGCCAGTGATAAGAGTGTTCAAATTAATTATAGTTTATAGCCTTCAGTTCATTGCTCTCCGACTATTGCAATTAAAAGTATTACCATTTTTTTTTATCTACAGCCACTGGGTCGGTGCAACTGCTGGTGGAGTTTTAACTCACCAACGGTATCACCAGCGTAGAAGTCAGCAATTCTGTGCTGACATGAATTATCATTGATATAGTCATATTTATAAATTAACTGTTTACAAAGTTTTTGAAATACTAAGGCTTTTCTACCTCAGTTTTTTGTAGACGAAATACACGTCTGCAGTTAGTACAACATTTATTTCTGGTTTCTACGATAAGTTTATTTAAGCCTTCACCAGTAATTCGTTTTCAACAGGGGCAGTAAAAAAATCATGGTCTATTAGTCTATTTCTATAAAAAAAGATAAATTTCTGATACCCTGATACAAGTATTATCTTTTTTTTTTTATATATCTAACAATTTCATTGTTTAAAAAAAATAAATGTAACATATAAACACTTTTTTTCTTTATAATGATTCAGTTGTGAACTAGTTTACTTAAGTTCAAACCCAGTTGAAGAAAAAATAGTTTATTGATATTGAAAACATGTCACAGTATTAAATGTTTGTTAGCTTGTATAAGTGAAAGCAAATACATCAAATTGAGAAAGGAAATGGGGAATGTGTCAAAGCGACAACAACCCGACCATAGAGCAGACAGGCCATAAATGGGTCTTCATTATAGCGAGAAACTTCCGCACCCGTCAGCGTCCTTCAGCTGACGCCTTAAAAATATGTATACCAGTACAGTGATAATGCACGTCATACTAAACTCCGAATTATACACAAGAAACTAAAATTAAAAATCATTCAAGACTAACAAAGGCCAGAGGCTCCTGACTTCGGACAGGCGAAAAATTGCGGCGGGGTTAAACATGTTTGTGAGATTGCAACCACCCTATACCTCTAGTCAATGTAGTAAACGTATAACAATGTGTACATTTAAATTCAGTTGAAGAGAAGCCATAGTCCGATGTCAGAAGATGTAACAAAAGAAAATAAACAATATGACAATAACACATCAATAACAGCAGACTTTTAACAGTTAGCTGACATGCCAGCTCCAAACCTCAATTAAACTGATTGAAAGATTATGTCTTCATCATATGAATATCAGGCAAAATCCCTCCCGTTAGGGGTTTGGTATCATACTATCATAAAATATATGAGAAGAACGTAACCTGTGTTATGCCAACAACTGTTTTCAAATAAATGTGTTTAGTTCCGATGCAAAGACCCTATAAAAGAGATACCAAAGATACCAAAGGGACAGTCAAACTCATAAATCGAAAGTAAACTGACAACGCCATGGCTAAAAATGAAAAAAAACAAAAACAGACAAACAATAGTTCACATGACACAACATAGAAAACTAAAGAATAAGCAACACGAACCCCACCAAAAACTAGGGGTGATCTCAGGTGCTCTGGAAGGGTAAGTAGATCCTGCTCCACATGTTGCACCCGTCTTGTTGCTTATATGATAACAAATCTGGTAAATAGTCTAATACGGCAGGTCACATTCATGAAAGGGAAGGGGATTGTAGTTACGACATAAGGAACATATCCGATATCATTTTCGAAACGGTTATTCCTGCGCGTCTGGCGTATAAAATTATAATCCTGGTACTTTTGATAACTACCATAACGGTCTACCAACTCGTGATGGCGTCCGTAAAAGTTACAAAGGGATGATTTCAACTTCACCATTTGGATCATGGTTTAATAGCAGCAACCCTCTATCAAGAAAATCATGATAGGAAATGCAAGCACGGGAATATGGTATCAATTGGGAGATATATACCCCGTATGCAGATGCTACTGGAATGTTGCTACTTAGAATTAGAAAGTTCACAATTCCAAAGCTGAAATCAGCTGTTTTGTCGTAAAGTTTAGTTTTCAACCGACCGTCATTGTCAATTTCTAGATGTAAGTCAAGATATGAGGCTGACTTAAATGTATTTGTAGTATCCTTTATCTGTATTTCGAGGGGGCACAATTTGTTCCCATTGGAATGCCGACAGTCTGATGAAAAACACGTCATCCGAACGTAACAAATATGTTGTCAATCAAGAAATCAAGCATCTTGATATTGTCAGTTTCAGATAATTTTTTTTAATCAGAGTGATCCTTTTCTAAGTAAGATTCAACCCTCCCCAAGACAAGATACTTGTATCTACGTTGGCCATTCTTTTTTATGAAGCAAAGCAGTACCAACTCTTTCAATTTATCTTTTAGTTTTGAATGTGAAATACTTGCTTAAAGAGAAGAAAAGTTAAATGTTTTAATACTACATTGTATAACAAGATGAAAGAGAGTTAGATTGTATGTACTCTGGAATTTTTAAGTATCCACATTTGATTCATCCCACATCTACATGCTCTAGAATAGGCAGTTTCACAATAACTTTGAAGCCCGTCTTTGATTGCTGATAAAATAGATGTTAATAATTTAGAAAGAAGTTTCGTGGAGCATGTGGAAGACCCATCAATATACCGTTAATTGTATGGACACTTTTGTAGTTTAGGTATCTAATACATTGATGGAAGATCCAGCTTTTCATCTTTGGTTGAAATTCCAAAGAAACAGACCTATGATTATCCAGGATTTCCTCTTTGGTAAATGTCGTTAGGGTATATGTTGAGTTTCCAAGTGAATTTTCAATACCTAATTCTTTTATCAAGCAGTTAATGGAATGAGTTTTATACAATGTACATAAAAACGATGTTGTTTGGGCTTTATCTGCGGGGACAACATATTTGTACTGGGTGTAGTATAAGTGAATCAATATTAAAAGTCAACATATGCAATCTTTAATTACCTGACAACAGTATCGTATCTTTATCCCTTCTTAATAAGTCTGTTTAATGGTTTTGTAAGCTTTTGAGATAAATGCTGATATTTTTGTGCTTTGTAAAGAATATTACCATAAAAGATTGGATGTGAAATACCTGAACGTATAAGATATCTGCATGTTGAGTTATATTTACGAATTATTTCCTTATACCGATGATAAAATTTAGTAAATGTTTTGACTAATTGTGATATCGAAAACCCTGGTGTAATAATTTGTCAGTAAAACATAAATTTCTCTAGCTAAAATCTAATACGTTGTTACACGACAAGGGAACGTCACCATCTAAAAATGAAAAATTAACGATAGGAAATGAAAAATCACCTCTTTTATCATAAGTTTTTGTATTAAGCTTCCCGTTAATAATATAGATGTCAAGATCGAGGAAAGAGCAGTGGTCATTGTTAGTATTAGCTTTATTCAAAGTAATTTCGTTAGTATACATACTGAAGTCGTCATCACTGATAGCTTATTTTTAAACCAAATATCTAAAAGTATTGGTAATTTTTTGTGTGAAATGTTGTTTCGGTGGGTCTTTGCTAATTTTCGTCATAAATTGTAACTTATAACAATACAAAAACAGGTCCGCAATAAGAAGTGCACAGTTAGTCCCCATTGGAATTCCAAAAACTTGACGATATACGGAATCTCCAAAGCGAACAAACATGTAATCAAGTAAAATTTCAAGCGCATATATAGTATCAAAGCATGTCCAATTGACATAGTTCTTTTGTTTATTGCTACAAAAAAATGACCTAAAAGATTTTGAACATATGTACTCGCATTCTGACTTTAAATGCCCAGTTAAATAGGGATGTTGTCTGTTTTCCTAGTAAGAATATGAGGCAAAGTGGTATATAGGGTAGAAAAATCAAAACTTTGAACAGACTCAAAGTCACCAATATATGCATGCAATTTATCAAGTACTTCCAACGAGTTTGTGACACTCCAAAAGTAATTAACTCCACTATTTTCAAAGACCTTATTTGAACAATTTATTATCAGTTTTTTTATTGTACTAGTATATTACCAATGTAATTTCAACTGATCGGGCGGAGGTTAAGTTTTAATTTGCATAAGGACAGTCTATTTAAAGATGTGTGTGATAAGGATGATTTCCGTTATAATTGGTATTGATTTCTAATCACCTATCAGTGTCACCTCACGAATTTACTAAAGGATGAGTGCATGATATGGGAGGTGTAGAACAATTTTGAAATAAAAAATATTAATATGTGCTATAGCTTAGTATTTGAAAGTACCAGCTCTGGTATTATTCTATTCAAATATTTCTTATTATGAGATTAATATTATAAAAAAAATATATATTAAAGATAAGATATTTACACCCCATTTTTCCTTCCTAAAATATAATCATAATACAAGCTTTAAAAAAAGAAATTCTCGGTTTACGCGTGAATATTTTGCCGCTTTTTAGATTTACTATTTAAGCACATCTTTTAATCCTGTTAAATCATTCTGTATTACGAAACATGGCCGAGCGTAAGCGAATACTTTCCTCTCATTCAAAAGAAATAGTCTACAACGTGTCAAAGTTTGTTGAGTCGCAGATTCAGCAACCGACATTCACGCCAGTAAAAGCACACACAGAAAGAGCAGCAGAAGCTACCCTGGTTAGCGAGGCTACTATACGGAGAATTCGACGAGAGAAAAATGAAAAAGGGACACTTTTTTCACCAGAAAGACAGAAAGTAAGAGGTCCATATAAGCCTGTTGATGACTTCGATAAATGTGCAATAAGACAGAAGATTCAGGAATTTTACACAGTTCGCCGTCAGTTACCAACCATTGATAGACTTTATGAATCGCTAAAGTGTGACATTAATTTTCCCGGGAGTAAATCACTACTTATGAAAATTGTGAAGGAACTTGGCTTCAAGTGGAAGCGCTCTCAAACAAAGAAAGGTTCTGATCGAGAAGGATGCCATCGTTGAAAAGCGAATTCAGTATTTGAACAGAATAAAAGATTACCGGAAGAAAGGTATGAACTTGGTGTACATAGATGAGACGTGGATTGACACTGCATACACTGCAAAGAAATGTTGGCAACATGAAGATGAATGCGGGGTTTTAGAACCAGTAAGCCGTGGACAACGTCTTATTATCGTTCACGGGGTGGAATGTTTGAATTTGTACCAAATGCATTACTGATTTACAAGGCTAAATCGTGTACTGGTGACTACCATCACGAGATGAATGGTGAGAACTTTAAAAAGTGGTTTACAGAAAAACTCTTGAGCAACCTACCCGAAAAGAGCGTTATAATAATGGACAATGCATCAAACCATTCTGTACAGTTTGACAAATGACCCACAACTAATACCAAAAAAGCAGATATTCAGGCTTATCTTCGATTACAAGAAATACAGTTTGACAATAAACTTCTCCGTCCGCAGCTTCTTGCTTTAGCAAAAGCCAACAACCAAACGCCAAAATATGTTATAGACAATATCACCAGAGAGAGAGAGAGAGGACATAAAATTTTACGCTCTCCCTCCTTATCATCCAGATCTAAGTCCTATAGAACTGATATGGAAGCAAGTAAAACAAAGTGTCGCCTCAAGAAACGTTACCCACAGGATTGACGATGTTTTAAAACTTGCACATGAAGCAGTGGCAGATATCACAGTTTCTGATTGGGAGAAAACTTGCCGTCATGTTGCAATTATCAAAGAAGAATACAGAAATAGAGACATTGTAATCGACGAACAAATGGAGAGATTGAAAATTGATCTGGCAGACAGCAGTGACAGTGATAGTGACATTAATGACAATGTTTAACTTACTTTCAATTGTATAATTTCAAACGTCTGTGATACATTACCACTTTTGTGATGAAAATATTAGTTTCAGTTTATATATGCTTTACATGTAAATCGAAGTTGAAAACAAATTAAAAGTATTGAACAAAATCAAAAAAAGAGAGAGACAGTGTAACCATCCCACTTGTCACGCATACTAAAAAAAGTACAGAGTGTGAAAACGCTGCACGTTCGACAATAAATAAATACATGGTTCCGAACGAAAGATATTCTGATAATTCTTGTGGTGACTTATTTGAATTTAAAGTTGTTTCTTTTGTTCCATTTTTTGGTTCTCTTATTTGTTAGCTATGGCGTTGTTAGTTTATTTTTTTATCTATGAGTTTAACCGTCCATCTGGTATCTTTCGTCCCACTTATTCAAGTTATCCAACTGCCCCACCTCCCATCCCAATAACAAAATCATTCGGAATAAAGCTGGGACTATCATATAGTATAGTATAGCATATAATAGTTAAAAGGAAGAAAATGTATATTTAAATGTTATAGAATTACGAAATATGAATATTTTGCAACTGCAGTCGTCATAGTTCAACTTTTATATCCTCAATTTACTGAATGTAACACTTATAACAAGTTTTACAATTAAAAGAACAGCTGTGTCTCCATATTTACCTTGCGAATACACATATATGGTGTTTACATTTTTTAACCGGATCAATGACCATAACTTGACACTTCATTGATGAGCTAATATCCTTAAACACCTATATATAGATGGACTGGTCTATGATGAGCGAACCGATTAAACTCTGCCCAGTCAAGTGAAATAAATCAAGTAATAGAATTGACAAATTAGAAGTGGAACAATGGCCTGAAGATGAAATAAATCTTGATTTGTAAGGTTTTTTTGTACATTTATGTGCTATGTATAACATAATAATACGTATCTCAATTGAAATAATGTTTACTGTAATTAGCGTAGTATATTTGTTTATTGCAACTACTTCTTTGTACAAATTCAGATTAAATACTGAGCCGAAAAGGGTCAATAATGTATATATTACGGACAGTAGAAAACTCAGAGTCTATAAGAATCTACCATAGTTTATATACTGTATATAAGAGACATTTGAGACAGGTACCTGATCACATGAAACAAACAAGATTGATGAACAATGAAAGTGCAAAAACCGGACAAGTAATTCTTTCAAATGTTAGGCTTTATCTGTATCTGAATAAAAATTCAGAAATATCATTGCATAGACGTCAATAATGTATCTGAATACAAACAGTCAAATTTTGACACTGTCGTCGGCACCAAATTAAAAAAAATCTTGATTTCAAAATTGATACTATAAGTCGAAAGGGCATTATTCAAAGAACAAAATAAGCAAAACATATTAATAGGTTAAGGAAATCCTTTTCGAGATAATCTTTACAAATTGACGATAAAATATAAAAAAGAAGATGTTGTATGATTGCCAATGAGAAAACTATCCACAAAAGACCAAAATGACACAGACATTAACAACTATAGGTCACAGTACGGCCTTCAACAATGAGCAAAGCCTATACCGCGTAGTCAGCTATAAAAGGCCCCGATAAGACACGAAAAGACCAAAATGACACAGACATTAACAACTATAGGCCACAGTACGGCCTTGAACAATGAGCAAAGCCCATACCGCGTAGTCAGCTATAAAAGGCCCCAATAAGACAATGTAAAACAATCTTTTCATTTAATAGAAACATATTTTCCTCCTCACAAATTATCATGAAAACACTGAGATATAGTTTATAATTCAGTTGAATCAAAAATTAGCCAAATACAGGTTTACCTATTGGTCTTTGTTTTTAAAAGCAACCTGTTTTTTTTTATATATCTAACAATGTCATTGATTTAAAAAAAAAATGTAACATCTAAACATCTGTATAATAATTAATTTATGAACTGGTAATCTAAGTTCAAACCCATTCCAAGAAAAAATAGTTTATTGACATTTAAAACATGTCAGAGTATTAAATGTTTAATAAATAAAATAATTGCTAAAATAAATAAATAGGTCATTGCTAGTATTAGTGAAAGCAATACATGTACATTTATGTGCTATTTTTTACATAATAATACGCATTTTAACTACACTAATGTTTACTGGAGTCTATTTGTGTATTGCAACCACTTCTTTGGACACATTCAGATTAAATACCGAGTCGAAAAGGGGCTATAATGTACATCTTACGTAAAGTTCATTATTCAAAGAACAAAATAAGCAAAACATATTAATAGGTTATGGAAATCCTTTTCGAGATAATCTTTACAAATTGACGATAAAATATAAAAAAGAAGATGTTGTATGATTTCCAATGAGAAAACTATCCACAAAAGACCAAAATGACACAGAAATTAACAACTATAGGTCACAGTACGGCCTTCAACAATGAGCAAAGCCTATACCGCGTAGTCAGCTATAAAAGGCCCCGATAAGACAAGAAAAGACCAAAATGACACAGACATTAACAACTATAGGCCACAGTACGGCCTTGAACAATGAGCAAAGCCCATACCGCGTAGTCAGCTATAAAAGGCCCCGATAAGACAATGTAAAACAATTCAAACGAGAAAACCAACGAGCTGACTCGTACTTTAACTATATATTTGTTTTGGTACTATATATTTTGGTCTAAATCGAGAAAAAAAAGAAATCTAGAATCGGCTTTAATTCTGGTAAATGACCGTTTATGGGCTATTAAAGTTTTATATGGATGAATAATGTGTGTTATTAGGAATCAATTGTTATCCTGTATTGTAAGGGAAAACAAAGAGTCCGAACATGTGACCAAAGAAGATAAATTTCTGATACCAAGAAATTAAACTTTTTTTGCGTTAACCTTTGAGGTTCAGGCATATAAATTTGTTAGAAATGTAGTATATGGGAGAATATTCGGTAGCCAAATTATTATTCATTCGGAACACTTATATATCTTATCTGTATTAAATTCCTGCAATTAAGGTCAATTCCATCTATGATATTGAATACATGGCAATCAATGTATTCCTACTTAAAACTTGTATACCTCAAGAAAAAACGTGTTGTCCTTTTATAAGATTAGAACCAAAATTCACAAAAAACAGAATACTCGGCGCAAAACTGGAGAAGGGCTCGGTAGAACTCGCCCTTCCCCAGTATCTCAGCCTCATACAAAAAAGTTGATATTTTTCTGACATTTACCTAATACTGTATATTTATTTATGAAATGTAAAAAAATATGCCACTTCAATAATGCGAAAATGCAATTTTCGAATGAGTTATTTTAATTGATGGTTGGTCGGTTGCGAACATTAATATGTTCTACTAGATGCCCAAGTTCCAATAATTTGTAATGCCTCATTACTTATTTCTAGATTCATTTTATGAATATTTTGAAAAAGCTACAGGTGTCCATGTTTTGAATCATTATTACTCTTTTAGAAATTGTACGTATCAGGAAATAATTTTTTTTCTCTACACTTCATGTTCAACACCCTCTCCACATCCCAAAATGGTCAATCTTTTCATTTAATAGAAACATATTTTCCTCCTCACAAATTATCATGAAAACACTGAGATATAGTTTATAATTCAGTTGAATCAAAAATTAGCCAAATACAGGTTTACCTATTGGTCTTTTTTTTAAAAGCAACCTGTTTTTTTTTTATATCTAACAATGTCATTGATTTCAAAAAAACTGTAACATATAAACATCTGTATAATAATTAATTTGTGAACTGGTAATCTAAGTTCAAACCCATTCCAAGAAAAAAATAGTTTATTGACATTTAAAACATGTCAGAGTATTAAATGTTTAATAAATAAAATAATTGCTAAAATAAATAAATAGGTCATTGCTAGTATTAGTGAAAGCAATACATGTACATTTATGTGCTATTTTTAACATAATAATACGCATTTTAACTGCACTAATGTTTACTGGAGTCTATTTGTGTATTGCAACCACTTCTTTGGACACATTCAGATTAAATACCGAGTCGAAAAGGGCCAATAATGTACATCTTACGTAAAGTGGACAAACTGAGAGTTGGTATGAATCTACCATAGTTTACATAATGTATATAAGAGTGTGAAGTTAGCAGCCGGTTCGTTATTCAATATTCGATATTCAATATCCAACCGGCTGCTAGCAGTCGGTTGGATATTCAAAATTAAGTTGAAAATAAAAAAAGAATAATACTTAGTGACATTAAAAGCATGATTTTTATAGTTAAAAGAACTGATAAGATACGTAGGAAATAGTTTCATGACCTCTTCAAGCTGTGTCAAATTTTCGTTGTTCTCGAATATAAACCCTTTTCTAATTTGCATATCTGTCTAAATGTAATATAAATTGTTGTCAATAAAACAAAATCAAAGAGGTACAGTACTTTTATACAGGATTTTTCTTAAAAACAAAAACAAAAACCGACAACTCTAGAAAACAATTAGGATTATAAATAGAAATATTTATGGAAGGCACATAAAAGAAATATATAGTGAAAAGCTACTTGAGACCACTTAAATGAGGGTGAGACCCCCCCTGGTCTTTCAATGTCCACAAAATTAAGTAAATCATAGACTTTGTATATATAAAGGTTGTATCAGAAGGATTGCCCAGAATAATTTCATATTCGATATCTATGGAGGGCTTGTATTGTCACTTTTCAGCTAAAAATTATCAAAATTTTAGGACAAAGGGCACAGGGTAATGATGAGAGCCCCTTAATTGCTCAATCTTTCTAATATTATGCAGACATTTAGTCAATAGGTATATACACACGTATCAAAAAGGAAATTTGGGTAGAATTCCTGTCTTTTATTTTTACGGAGCGCCCAAAGTGCCAGTTGGATATTCAAAATATTTAGTGAAAAGCTACCCGAGACCGCTAAAATGAGGGCGAGACACCCCTGGTTTTTCAATGTCCACAAAATTTAAGTAAATCATAGACTCTGTATATATAAAGGTTGTATCAGAAGGATTGCCAAGAATAATGTCATATTCGATATCTATGGAGGGCTTGTATTGTCACTTTTCAGCTAAAAATTATCAAAATTTTAGGACAAAGGGCACAGGGCAATGGTGAGAGCCCCCTTATTGCTCAATCTTTCTAATATTATGCAGACATTTAGTCAATAGGTAGATACACACGTGACTTAAAGGAATTTGGATAGACTTCCTGATTTTTATGACCATCACCCTGTGCCCTTTGTCCTAAAATTTGGACATTTTTTGACTGAAAAGTGACAATCTTAGCCCTCCGTAGATATTGAAGATGACGTTTTTTCTGGAAAATCCATCTAATACAATCTTTATATATACAGAGTCAATGATTTGGTTGAATTGTATGGACATTGAAAGACCAGGGGGGTCTCAACCTCATTTAAGCGATCTCGGGTAGGTTTTTGATATATATTTTGAATATCCAACTGGCACTTTGGGCGCTCCGTAAACATAGAAGACAGGAAGTGTACCCAAAGTCCTTCTAGTCACGTTTGTATCTACCTATTGACTAAATGTCTATTAAATATTAGAAAGATTGAGAGATCAGGGGCTCTCACCATCACCCTGTGCCCTTTGTCCTAAAATTTGGACATTTTTTGACTGAAAAGTGACAATCTTAGCCCTCCGTAGATATTGAAGATGACGTTTTTTCTGGAAAATCCATCTAATACAATCTTTATATATACAGAGTCAATGATTTTGTTGAATTGTATGGACATTGAAAGACCAGGGGGGTCTCAACCTCATTTAAGCGATCTCGGGTAGGTTTTCGATATATATTTTGAATATCCAACTGGCACTTTGGGCGCTCCGTAAACATAGAAGACAGGAAGTGTACCCAAAGTCCTTTAAGTCACGTTTATATCTACCTATTGACTAAATGTCTATTAAATATTAGAAAGATTGAGAGATCAGGGGGCTCTCACCATCACCCTGTGCCCTTTGTCCTAAAATTTGGACATTTTTTGACTGAAAAGTGACAATCATAGCCCTCCGTAGATATTGAAGATGACGTTTTTTCTGGAAAATCCATCTAATACAATCTTTATATATACAGAGTCAATGATTTGGTTGAATTGTATGGACATTGAAAGACCAGGGGGGTCTCAACCTCATTTAAGCGATCTCGGGTAGGTTTTCGATATATATTTTGAATATCCAACTGGCACTTTGGGCGCTCCGTAAACATAGAAGACAGGAAGTGCACCCAAAGTCATTTTAGTCACGTTTGTTTCTACCTATTGACTAAATGTCTATTAAATATTAGAAAGATTGAGAGATCAGGGGCTCTCACCATCACCCTGTGCCCTTTGTCCTAAAATTTGGACATTTTTTGACTGAAAAGTGACAATCTTAGCCCTCCGTAGATATTGAAGATGACGTTTTTTCTGGAAAATCCATCTAATACAATCTTTATATATACAGAGTCAATGATTTGGTTGAATTGTATGGACATTGAAAGACCAGGGGGGTCTCAACCTCATTTAAGCGATCTCGGGTAGGTTTTCGATATATATTTTGAATATCCAACTGGCACTTTGGGCGCTCCGTAAACATAGAAGACAGGAAGTGTACCCAAAGTCCTTTAAGTCACGTTTATATCTACCTATTGACTAAATGTCTATTAAATATTAGAAAGATTGAGAGATCAGGGGGCTCTCACCATCACCCTGTGCCCTTTGTCCTAAAATTTGGACATTTTTTGACTGAAAAGTGACAATCATAGCCCTCCGTAGATATTGAAGATGACGTTTTTTCTGGAAAATCCATCTAATACAATCTTTATATATACAGAGTCAATGATTTGGTTGAATTGTATGGACATTGAAAGACCAGGGGGGTCTCAACCTCATTTAAGCGATCTCGGGTAGGTTTTCGATATATATTTTGAATATCCAACTGGCACTTTGGGCGCTCCGTAAACATAGAAGACAGGAAGTGTACCCAAAGTCCTTCTAGTCACGTTTGTATCTACCTATTGACTAAATGTCTATTAAATATTAGAAAGATTGAGAGATCAGGGGCTCTCACCATCACCCTGTGCCCTTTGTCCTAAAATTTGGACATTTTTTGACTGAAAAGTGACAATCTTAGCCCTCTGTCGTGAATATAGGCCAAGAGACTTCAGATCATTTTCTTATGTAATTGTTTCCCGTACTTTCGCGCACACTATTGTTAATGTAACGTAACGTTATTGTTACGTATATCTCTTATCTTACGATCATAAAGCATCTAAACTAGCAAGACGTTATTATTCCTCCACAACAAAAGAGAATAACCCTCAAGATATTGGTGCCGTGACGAAAACCACTAGAGATGAATTCGAAACTCAAAACAGTAAGAGCCGCACATCGACGAGCAGTAATAAAGCTACTGAAAAAAGCAGACCCGACAGAAGAACCGCAACAAGATGTTATCAACCTCAGATCCATGATGGAGCTCATCAAAACCAAGAAGAAGACATTGTCTGACCTCAATGAGAAGATTCTAGAATCTATTGAAGAAGAAGAAGACCTCGACGAAGAAATTGAAGAAGTTGACAGATACGAGTTGGATATTCAAGTTGGAATAACGAAATAGAAAAAATTCATAAAAGAAGTAAGTCATTCTAAAAATCAATCAGCTCTTAACCCTAATGCATCAGATTTTATATGCAATAACCCAAGCGTGCAAGAACATTCTAACCAGATAATTTTCAACTCAGAGCAAACAAGCCTAAGCCAGTCAAGCATGCCCACCTCCACAGTGTCAAGTCATTATAACAAATTGCCTAAACTCAACTTGCCAACTTTCGGCGGAAATCTACTGGAATGGTCAGCCTTTTGGGATTCCTATAATAATTCTGTACATGAAAATCCTTCATTGAGTAACGTGCAACGATTTAATTATTTAAAATCGCAACTTTATGGAGAAGCTAGCCAGTCTATTTCGGGAATGCAAATGACTAATACAAACTATAATCAAGCAATACAAATTCTACACGAGAGATTTGGGCAACAACACAAAATAGTAAACGTATACATGCAAAATTTGCTAAATTTGCCTGCACCAACGCCCGGAATAAGGGGACTGAAATCGTTCAGTGACACAATAGAAAGTAATATACGTGAACTAGAAGGAATGGGTCGATATCAGGAATCGTACGGAAGCCTTTTAATACCATTAATACTCAACAAACTTCCATGTTTTGTCAGACAAAATATTACTCGAGACCACGGTAATGATGATTGGGATATTTCAAGTTTACGCAAAGCTATAAAGAAAGAAATTTGTATCCAAGAAGCCGCTAACGCCAATCCGATTGAAATCGATATTATCCCCAGCGCATCGTTCGTGACAGCAACTACAAATAAAAGATGGTCAGCAGGGTCTAAAGATTGTTACAACAATAGTTCCGTTAAGACTAAAAGGCCATGTTTGTTTTGTCATAACCCGCATCATCCAAATGAATGTACAAAGATCACCGATATAAACGCCCGCACCCAAATCGTAAAGGAAAAACGAGTTTGCTTTAACTGTTTCGGTAATCACAAGGTTTCGGAATGCAGGTCAAAATACAGTTGCCGAAATTGCAGTAAGAAACATCACAGTAGCATCTGCCGTAATAATTTACTGAATGAAAA
The DNA here is from genome assembly GCF_036588685.1 of Mytilus trossulus. NCBI lineage: Eukaryota > Metazoa > Mollusca > Bivalvia > Mytilida > Mytilidae > Mytilus > Mytilus trossulus. Next base: position 37,558,365 of record NC_086382.1, on the reverse strand, counting down.
CTCCACTTCAAGTGAAATTAAAGCCGTAACAAAACCTGTCAACGAAGAGCTACAAAGTACCACAGAAACAAAGAGCGCCGCTATGCATTCTGCCGTTACAGCACATACCGAAATTCTTTTGAAAACCGCCGTTGCGCCCGTATGGTACCATGATGAAAGTGTTATGACTAACATTCTATTCGATGAAGGCGCCCAGAATTCATTTATTTCTCAGGAACTAGTAGAAAAACTCAATATCAAACCAACTGGTGTAGTAAGCATGCAAATTTCTGCATTTGGCGGGAAAGAAGGTGAGGTACGCAACCTGGAGAAAGCGACATTATCGATTGAGACCGAAAGAAAAGAAAGAATTCAAATGGAAGTAATTATTGTTCCAAAAATTGCCGCACCGATACATATGAAGAAACGAGTAAACATTAACAGCTTGCCCTATTTACGAGGATTACAACTTGCCCACCCAGTCACGCAGGATGAAAAGTTTTCGATTTCACTTCTCGTTGGAGCAGACTACTACTGGTCTTTAGTACAAGATGAAGTTATTCGAGGTGACGGACCAACAGCTGTTAAATCAAAAATCGGTTATTTGCTATCAGGACCACTGAACACAGATATCAACACTCAAGAATGGAACTCTACGATGATGAATGTCTTAGTGACGCACAAACCCGATGAGTGCGATTTACAAAAAAATCGGGAAATTGAGTCGAGCGGATTAGAGACGGATTCTGATGAAATCATACAAAATGTACAAAACCTAATGCTTGAGGATCAAAACTCTAGCATAACTTTTAAGGAAAATAAATATGTCTCAAAACTACCGTGGGAACCACCACCACTACCAAAGGATCGAGTTAAAGACACCATACCATTTTGCACATCTGGCATAGATATTACCGGACCTCTACACATCAAGGATACATCTCATCTTTTATACGGAAGGATTATTACGACCACAGAGATGCACAACGACAAACACAACGCGAATATTCAACAACTTGATACGATCACGGCAAACACACTATTTGAGCAGCAAAAGTACGGACTTCTAGAGGACTAGTTACCACACGACCAATTGTGAAGTTATATCCATTAGAACTATAGTAACTGTTAAAGGATTTTTGTGAAGGACAGTTAACGTAAAGTGAAATTACGTAAAACTTTCAATGTGATTCATTTATAGAACTTCAAAGTTTTGATTATTTATCATTTCAAATAATTGTAATTATTATGCATTTTGAGGCCCCCAGAATGTCGTGAATATAGGCCAAGAGACTTCAGATCATTTTCTTATGTAATTGTTTCCCGTACTTTCGCGCACACTATTGTTAATGTAACGTAACGTTATTGTTACGTATATCTCTTATCTTACGATCATAAAGCATCTAAACTAGCAAGACGTTATTATTCCTCCACAACAAAAGAGAATAACCCTCAAGATACCCTCCGTAGATATTGAAGATGACGTTTTTTCTGGAAAATCCATCTAATACAATCTTTATATATACAGAGTCAATGATTTGGTTGAATTGTATGGACATTGAAAGACCAGGGGGGTCTCAACCTCATTTAAGCGATCTCGGGTAGGTTTTCGATATATATTTTGAATATCCAACTGGCACTTTGGGCGCTCCGTAAACATAGAAGACAGGAAGTGCACCCAAAGTCATTTTAGTCACGTTTGTTTCTACCTATTGACTAAATGTCTATTAAATATTAGAAAGATTGAGAGATCAGGGGGCTCTCACCATCACCCTGTGCCCTTTGTCCTAAATTTGGACATTTTTTGACTGAAATTTTGTTTTCGGCTTTCCATATATATTTCTATTTATAGTTAAAAATATTGCTAGAGTTTTTGGTTTTTCTTTTTGTCGTAAGAAACATTATACACAAAAGTACATCTTTAAAGTCGTTTTTATGACAAAACTCTATATTGCATACAGACAAATAAGTCGCACGGAAAAGGGTTATATTCGAGGACAACGAGAAATTGCGACAGCTTGAAAAGGTCATTTAATGATTCCTACGTATCTTAACAGTCCTTTTGACTATGAAAATCGTGCTTCTTATGATTTCCAGTATTTAATTTTCTTATGATTTTTCACTAAATTTTGAATTTGAATATCAAACTGGCTGCTAGCAGCCGGTTGGATATTGAATATCGAATAACGAATAACGAACCGGCTGCTAACTTCACATACATCATTTGAGACAGGTACCTGATCACATGACACAACCAAGATTGGTGAACAATGTAAGTGCAAATAACGGAAATGTAATTCTTTCAACTTTCTTTGTGTCTCATTCGTCCAAATTTCAATTATACAGAAAAAAATTATTTAACTGTTTTTGATCATAAACTGAATACTGTTATCATGCAAGATGCATTACCAGAAAGATTCATCCGAAAGTATGAAAAAGATATGTGTTTTAGCAGACATTTCCGATGTATATCTTTTTAAATCCATTTGTTGACTTTGATGTTTTCGTACTTAATCTTTTAAGTTTATGAGAAGAAATTGAAACATTTAGAAAAAATAAGTTCTTTCTAACGTATTCAATGTATTTCAAAACCATGTAGGTTGGTCTTTTTACAAGGCTATTTTTCATTAACATAATAATATTTTTTTTAAATTTTCTATGTAAATTTCCGACCATTTTTGTAACACAGAACAAAAAGTACATGTGCAGAACTAACTAACGTCAATCACTCAATCGACCTTTGATTGTATTTTTTTTTATGTAAAATTATATCATAATATGCCAATGAACAAATTCTGCTAATTCATACATTTTGTATTTAATATGTAAGCAACCTTTCTTTCATACTCAAAACTATATGACATAGTACAGTCCTTGGATGGTGTTAACTTCCCACTAACACCATACACCATTACACCATACAGCATTAACCATACACCTTGTACAATTACACCATATACGTTACACCTTTGCACCATACACCTTACACATTACACCATGCACCATTCCTCATTCTACACACGATCCGAAATAACACATAATGCAAATAAATTTTAACTTTTAAGATTATTATTATTGTTTATGTTTACGATTCGAAAAAATAAATTAAAAAGAACTTTGTTTTCAACCAATGAAATGTCGTACACCATCATTCACACCATTCCCGATCGCACGTTACACAATCACACCATTCCTCAAACATCATTACACCATTCCCCTTACACCATACACCATAGCACCATAAACCTTACACCATTACACCATATGCCATACACCATTACACCATACACGTTTTTTGGGGGGAAGTTTACACCATCCAAGGGCTATAATACTACTATTGTACCTAAATTTAATTTAAGTTATTTGTGCTAGTTTAGATAGTTTTTTGGTTTTAATATGTTTGTATTTCCAAGTTAAAAACAACAATAAGCATTGTGTCATGAATACACTATATATGATATAAGCTAAGTGTGATTCGGGGTTAACATCAATGAGACTTCAATCCAAAGACAAAAAATAAATAAAGACATCTAAGGGTAGCATAAAGTCTACAACAAATTCTATCACACAAAGTTGTTTTGGCAAACTGAATTTGTTTAACTATTGAAACTAGACCAATACCCGGTCTAGATTTAAGTCGCTGTATGCATTTGACTGGGATTGCATGTGTTCTCATATATAACCGACGAAGATGGTTGTTAACCAAAATGCTACAATTCAACATGATCAAGCTCCGGAAGAAATACAAAGGATCGTGCAATTTAAAACTATCAACAATTTGGAAGTAGCTGCACCGCAGATCTAAACTTTGCCTACATACTACAACTCAACTTTATCAAGCTGCAGACCAAATATAAAAACATGATATTTTACAAAAGCATGAAAAACTCTTATTGAAGTTTTTTACCCAAGGTATTTTAGTCGGACGGATTGATGAGTTGTGCGCTTTCTTTACTTTCTTTTACCTTGAAGGACGCAGTAAAATACGTATTATTTAAACCGAAGGACTATAAGTCAAGTAAGATAAACTTTGTCGTTCCAATTTCACGAGAACAAACATTTGTTGTGTCTATTTCTATAGTAGTCATGCTGTCGACCAAGTGATTTGACTGCATATTTTAGATAATGAGATTTGAACTCCGTTATAGTAACCTTTATATGTACAAGTCCTGACCAAACTTATCAGAAGCATCATAAGTTGTTTAAAAGGTAAGACCTTAACTAATGCACATAATAATTATTCATCGTTTTGTAAGATAACTACTAAATCATATATCAAAATAGTAGATTGAGTTCGGATTTTTTTTCCATTCAGAATTGGATTGAGTTTATTGTAAACCTACTTACTTTTGCGGATACTTTATTTCGCGTTTTATACTTTCTGATCCACATCGCGCCAATTCAATTTCGCGATTTTGTGATTACTTTGATGAAGTTTATTAATGAAAAATCCAAGCTTTTCTTATTCATATTTATATTCTACTGAAAGTCAAGAAAAATAAATCGCTCGCCGAAATAAGTTGGTTTACAATAGTCACACTGGCACTATTCATTTTATACAGAAAACAGGAGTTTATTGTAATATCTTCTATTGTAGTATAAATTGTGTGTAGGACATTTATTTTTCATCTGCAGTAAAACTGATTTTGGATAAAAAAAAAATAGTGAAGCTAAAGGAATGATAATACATTGGGGCGGACAATTTTATTTTGTTTAAAATATTCCCTTACAGCACATTTCAGTCAGTATGTAGCTAATGGTAATATCTGTGGTTAGCTTGCTTGTTAGCTGAACCGGGAAGTCATTGTTAGGTAAGGTAAACTTCCCTCCTTTAATAGTAGCTTAGTCCTACAGAGAGATAGATTTTTTATCTGTTGGGCTAGTCTACTATTAAAGGAGGGAAGTTTACCTTACCTAACAATGACTTCACGGTTCAGCTTACAATCAAGCTAACCAAACATATTACAATCAGCTACATACTGACTGAAATGTGCTGTAATTATATTAGTTATTCTGGGTTCTTGATATTCATTTGCAGCATATGGAAGAAGCGTATCGATAAACACTTTTCTAATATCAATGAGCGATATTGTTTAATATCAATTGTAAATATGCAGACATTCCATGCGGAAAATGTTGTTTTCGGCAACGAAAAATTAAGGAAATGCTAAATTTAAAACTTATTGTTTAAATATAAACAACAATTGAGTCTAAATATACATTCAGAAGTTTGTTAGAAGCTAAAAGTTATGTCCGTGTAAAATTTGAAGTGCTGTGTTTTTCTAATATACATAAATAAACAATGCGATGCTTTTAAAATATCAATGCGATACTTTTTAAATATCATAGCGGTGTTTTTGTAATATCGATATTAGTAATTATTAGTATTAATATTTGACTGTTCTATCCATATTTTGACAATTTTACCTATTATGTCTGTTTTGTTCATGCATCGTTGAAAATATGACAGAATTTGATGATACTGTCATACACGTGATAGGTTTAGAGCAATATAACCAGGTTCAATCCACCATTTTCAAAATTTGAAAATGCCAGTACCGATGGGGTTTAATAAACAATGTCGTAATCAAATAGCTAAGTATCAAAATCATTGTTCACATATATATAACATTTAGCAAATTTATAATGAACGCACCAAAATAATATATATCAGATATGCTCGCAACGCATGCATGGAAGACTTTCTTTATTGAAAACAATGAAACTAATTTTTGACAAAGATGAATCATACTGTCCTCGTTCAGATTCGACAAAACTTGGCCTGTGCATTTTTGAATCTCCTTTTTTTTAATACAAATTAGATTGTTGGTTTTCCTATTTGAGTGGTTTAACACTAGTAATTGTTTGGTTCCTGTATAGCGTGGTGTTCGCTGAGAGTTAAGGCTCCGTGTTTAAGGCCCTACTCTGGTCTATAATGGTTTACTTAAAACAAACTATTACTTTGATGGAAAGTTCTCTCGTTCGAACTAATGCACCATCTTCTTAATATATCTATAAATCTTATATCAGATAAACCCCTTATAAATAACTGCTTTCCTGTACTTTCAAAACGTCATTTGGGTGCTGAATCTTTTGTTAAGTGCAATATGAACAAACACACTTCTAAAGCTTTAAAGGTAACGACAGTTATGATGGTACAGGAACGATTACGTCAATAAAAATACCAAATAAACAGCACTGAACGATCTAAATGTATAGATATAGAAAAAAACATTCGTCTGAGATTTCCCACAATGCAACTGTTGATATAAGACAATATCGCTCATTGGTATAAGAAAAGTTTTATCGTATCGCACCTTCCATAGACTGAGTATAGTTTCATTACCACTGATGTCCCAATTAAAAAATAATAATCAAACTCGTCGATTTCAATATCGATGTAACACAACCGATGCAAACGGCTAAGCGCGCACATGTTTTGACCATTTGTTTCTAACATACGTTTGCAAAGTTTACATAAACGTTGACAAACTATGCACTCGCTACAAATACATCTACAGATTGTCGTTCATCGTTTGTTAGAACAAACGCTGCATTTGTTTCTAACTTCACTGTGATTAACGATGTATTTGTTTTTACGTTTGTAAAAAGTCTTTTTACCAACAACATGGCATGCATTATTGAAAGTTCAAACAGGTTCAGTAATCACCGAGTAAACGATGTATTTGTTTCTCCTTTTGTAGCGTTTAGAAAACAATAATAATAAACGCCACACAACGGCTACAAAATTTTATCAAGAGAATAAGAAGTGTTTTTTATTTGTAATTATTTTTTGTTACGAATTATGCTTTAGTGTTTGAAACTAATTTTACAACATTCTCTGTCGAAATGACAACTTTTGCATTTTATTTAAGAATTTATTATACAATATGCACGCTCTTGATCAGAATATGTGTATTGCCTGCAGCATTATAATCAAGCATACATGAAAAACTGTTATTTCGGACTCGGATCATTTGCTCTGAATTTGTTATCATACGTTTATAGGGAAAACGGTACTATTTATTCTGCCGTAGGCGACATTACTAACATTCTCTAAATTTACCACTTTTAATAATTAAAATCTGGATAAAACAGTTATGTGTGGTGTAAGTACTTTATAATTCTGCTTTAAAAATTTCATACGGAGCTTGTTTATGTTATCCATGCCCACCGTCATTTTACATCAAATTTATGAGATTGTAGGAGCCTTTTCGAATAATTTTATAGAAAATATTTCAATATGTTTCAAAATGAATATTGTAAATATAAATACTGCAGTTATTAAGAGATAGATAAAAAAAAATATATTGGACCCTTACATCCAATCACAGCGCTCCTAAGTTGACTACCTTCACCTGCTTTGGGTACACAAAAGGCCAACCTAATGCTGGGAAAATGTAATGTGTACCGTTTTCCCTACAGTCTCCAAAAGTATCATTCAACTACTAAAAACATTAAATGTATACGTAGTTAGTTTTCGTTTCAGAATTCAAACCAAGCATTAAAGGGGCACTAGCTGTCAAATTCATGTTCGCCGATTCTAATCAAATTATCATATTTGATTTATAACAATGTACAACATTTATCCAAACTTTAAAAGTCTGAATAAAACAATAAACAAGACACAGGCATGAATATACGTAGCTTTGTTTCGTGTGTATTGAGTTTAGACGCCATCAAATTATTTATCGAGTTGACCCCTATAGCCATCCGATGACCATATGAGTGATGTAAACATAAATATAGATATAAATAGATTATGCAAACATGTGCAGTTGAATGATTCTAGGTCTTTTTTTTTTATTTCATATAACAATAAAAAAAATGTTTATCATCGTTTTTACCTGTATTAGGATGTTTATTTGTAGATCGAATTAGCAAATCAAATGATTTACCTATGTTTCACTTTCAATGTTGAAACTCTGTTCCTTTGAATAACTTTACACATATAATTCACGTGTTATTCATCTCAAGCTATGGGGTTAAAGTTTTACATGAATACGGATTTAATGAGGTCGAATTATTCACTTGCAAGTGAAAGATTCATAATCAATGTTTTTTTGCTTATTATGACAAAATTGAACCTTTTTGGCTACTAAAAAGTAATTATTATTTCACTATTTGTATTTCATTACTGATTGAGCCAAACAAAATAATATATCAGGTTTTTCATATATCTCGTAGCTAGTGCCCCTTTAATTTCATGGCGAAGGATAGATGCCCATTATTATCCTATTTCGTGGTCTTTTTATATCATGCTGTCATTTCAAAACTTGTAATTATCAGTTTCGATATGATGTTCTGTTTTTTTTTCAAAGAAATTACTTGAAGATGATGGTTTTTTTTTCAAATGTAAGTCTTAGTCAAATATATTTCCATCTGTCTACACAGAAAACAAATAACAACCTTTAAGCTTTAAATTTGTTTTATGAACTTATTTTAATCGTTCATTACACGTATCAATTTCTTCGTCTGTTGAATCCTTTCAGATTTCTTTTTTTTTTGTTTTGAAAGGGAAGTAACGCCGTTATGCCAACAATAACAACTTCTTGGCATGAATTAGGTAATTAATTTATGTTTTGACGAAAACATTGTTTTAAAACTTATGTTTTACTAAGATGCTCCATGATAGGTATACATTTCTAAATAAATCTTCCGGGGAAAAATCGTCAAAAGCTTTTTTCATTCTGAAACTTGAATATGAAGACTCAAAATCTGCAACACGTATAGCTAGGGAAAGGTGTACAAAATCAGATCACTAAAACTGTCTGCTTCAGTTTGCTGGAAATACATTAAGGTTCGGTTCCTTCCGTGTGATACCTTATTTGGTACTAACAATTCTCAAAAAGAAATGTTGATAATTGAACTTACCTTGATCGTTTTTCTCAGATTCAAAACCTCGTTACACACATAACCGCAATAGATATAGGAAGATATGGCATGAGTGCCTATGGGACAATTTTCCATCCAAATAATAACACATAAAAGTAAACCATTATAGGTCAAGGTACGGCCTTTAAAACCCCACATGTTATGTTCTTCACGGTGGTCATTATAGATATAGATTAAGCAATCTTTGATATAAAAATAAATGTGGATTTGTTACATGTATAATACATCCCAAAAACCATTCGAAAAGATAAAAAAACTAATTTGATTTTTGCTTTAATGTGTTGATGACAAAATCGATGTTGGTGCCAATGTAAACAAAATTCAAATATATAATTTACAACGTTAAAAAAATATAACCTTTTACTAAAAATTTTGTGTAAAGCTTCCATGAAATCACACGGATCGCATAAGGATATCTGAGCTTTGATTACAATATTACCATACATTAAAGAATGGAAAATACAGTTTTTGATAATTATTTAAGCCAAATTAACTAATCAGATCTGAATATCTATAAATGGATTTAGTTAATGTATAAATAAATGCTAAAAGAAAATCGTCGTCTTAAAATTAGAAAATTAACAATAGGGATTCAAAAATCGTCTCTTTTAACGTAAATTATTTGTAGGGAGCGTACCCTATAGATATTAAATAAAGGATATTTACTGCGGTTTATGTAAGATTAATTTGATTTAAAGTGGGTTGCTTTTGGTAAATTTTGGTAGTATATTTGGGAGAATTCTGATTATTAAACGAACAAATATCATCAAAACGACGGTAGGTATTGTGGAATGTGTCAACTAAATGTAAAAATGACGTGTCTTTATTAAATTCGTCTATACAAAGTGATTAAAAGCAATAAAGGAAACATTTGCTTTCAAAGCGGCGCATATAGTGCCCATAAGAATACCCACAACCTGTCTATACACTTTATAAATGATTTTTCAGGATAAAACTTTAAGCCTCATTAATGTCTTCACATTTATAGGCAGTGTATCTAGCATTCTTTCATTTTTCGTTATAGAAAAAGCTTTAAACGAGGTACAGTAGATAAATTTGAAATGAGATTTTTCAAAAGACCATTTTATAAAAAAAGATTAAGACAAGTTTTGATATGATTGTGTTAAAGTGTAGTGTAGACAGTAAAAACAAAGCTGACTGCATTCATAATTAAAAAGACTATCAAAATCACGTATTCAATTTAAAATCTATAAAAAAAATCAAATCCTCTAAAAATAATTAGTACTAAAATTTTCATAAAATTTATTATAAAAGTAAATAACATGTTCTTTGATATTTGAAAGAAGCACTGACCAATTTATAGTAGAATACAAACCAGATGCCGAGATGAAACGAAGTTAAATGGTTGTTTGTATAATTTAGCTAACCAGTACATAGTTGTGACTTTAAGCTTGGTAGTTGCATAGATATTCTTGATTACAATTTGTCTCTCTTTGGAGAGGACAAACCTGACTGAAGAGTTTTTCATTTCGTTTATGGATGATTTTATGTAGAACATGCGTTGAACAAACACTACATTATTCGCTGCCACTTCTGCCGGTGTGAACAGAAACTATTTTGTATTTAAATTTAACTTTTTATACAAAAAATGGTATAATCAATTACAGATTTGTGTAAAAAATGAAATATACGAATATCAACAGTATTTATTCATAATCCAAATGACTGTCAAAATGTTTTTAATTAGATTTTTCACGTTTTCACCAATATGAATGTAATATTATACAAAATGCATACATATATATATATATATGTATAAACATGTCTGATAAAAGCATGTCTAGTAAGAAATTTAAATCACATGTGTATAATAAAATTAGATTGCTTTTTTTCTTCAAGGAGGATAATGGGTCTCAGATTGTGGCTCCCTTTTCTGCTGTTGGCTTTATTTACACTAGATTTCACAGACACTACAAATGATGACCAGTTGAATCAGATGAAAGAAGGCGTCCAATTTGCTGATCACCTAACGTCTGCAATGAAGTCATTTGAGTTTATGAGATTTTTGGAAACTGCTGCCCCTAACGCATTATCATTTATTTCAGCAACGATAAAGTTTGTTAGCCTTATATTTTCTTTTCCTGGTAATAAAGAGTCGCAAGAGATTTTAGCTATTAAACAACTGTATAATGAAATGAATAGGCGATTTGATGTAATTGATAACAAGTTGCAAAAACTTGAGAGGCAACTAAATTGGACCCGGGTTTCTAATCAGTTTAGCCAGACCGAAAGAGATATAAATGCGGTATCTAGACTTTTAAAGAATATTTGCGAAAGTCCGCTGTCCATAAAGGATAGTCAAAAGAGGTATTTCAAACTAGCTTATGAAAGTACCTGTACAAACTGTGCACTAAATCTCTATGATGGCATCATGGGAATCAACAAAGGTTTAGGTGATGACATTTTACAAACTGCAATGACATCATTGCAATATGATAGACCTAGAATGCAAACTTTTATGCTTGGATTATTGAAACTACTTGTTTTGTCACTAAATAACGAACTTGCGTACAGGAAATTTAATTATACCGATTCAAATTACTTGTATACAAAGTATCAATGGGAAAGCCGTCTTTATAATGTCACCAGGAAAATGAGAACCATCAATGAACTAATACCTACTAAGTATCATACTCAAGCTGAGAAAGATGTCGTTTCTTTTTCGATCGAACATCCATCAAGTAGTCTCAGCAATCAAAATTTCTCCAAAAAGCTTTACGATTTTTTATTTCAAAAATATGACTTGCGAGATTGGTTGGTTATAGTTTACAAACCAATATGGGGAGTAGAGAATCATATCAATCATGTTTGTGAAGGATATCGTAGATATGGAATGTATGGTAGAGATATATTAATCGCTAGTGTTAATCAATCGCGACAATCAATAAATACAACAGTTGCAAGATTGATTATAAATGGAGTTCACACAATATATACAGAAACGTATCAAGAATGCTCACCTGGACATTTGTATGCCCCTCCCGATTGTACCACTTATCACAGGCAAGTCAAAAGAAATGCACAAGATGTATATTTATCAATTCCAGGAGAAACAAGAGATTGTAGTTTATATTCTTCGGTAGGCGTGATTGATTCTTGGGTTGATTTATGGTATCATGGAAAACCCGAGAGGCTAGTTTACAAGCGTACACCTGGAGTTAATTCGTATTCGATTCATTTGTTCGGTTAGCACTAAAAATTACGGAAACACAAAGATAATGAATAAAAGAAATGATATTTGAGAAGATAAAATAATAAATCTAAAATAAAACACTATATTAGTTTATATGTTTTTAACAATGCTTGTATTTTCATTTTAATGTTGCTAAGATAGTTATAACAAGTACAACTTTAAAATTATAATGTGTTGAATCCATTTAATATCTGGTGAATATTGCTGCATTTTTTATCTTTTCTATGACAAAAAAAGGTTTCAAAATCTTTTGTTTGTTTTGCATCTATTCTCAATATCGACCATGAAGTTATTGGTTATTCTTTTTTTAAGTCATTTTAGTGGTTGTTTAACCGTCACATGATTATAAGTTTTGGTTTTTCTCACGATCTTTTCTTAAATACGTGTTGACAACCCAATAATATAAACAAAGAGATGTTGAGTATACCAAGTGTACAATATTCAAACTAACAAATAAAAGACAATCTGACAACGTCATGGCAAGAAGCGAAAAACGAAAATTCTCACCAGCATACGACATAACACAATATAGAAATAATAGAATAAGCAACATGAAACCCGTATAAAAAATCGGGAATGATCTCGACAACTCCGGAAGGGTCTGTATATCATGTTTACATATGGTACCTGTCGTGTCGGTAATTAATGTACTATTCGATTATTAGTCTAGTTTATTAATGTCACATTTTGGAAAAACGATGAACCATCTCAGTACCGAAGTTGTATCAGTAGAACATATATATTTAATAATGGATGTATATTTAAAAATGGATGTTAAAGTACAACATACCATTGGCGAAAACAAGCTCAAAATGCGCTGAAAGAGACAAGTTAACTCAAGTTTCGAATATTTTTTTAACACTGAGAATCCAAGAGATATTTTTTACGGTACACAAAACGTATTGAAACATTTCTGCTGCAATACCATTCGGTTTTGGTTTGTTACCCCGATTTTGTTTTTTGTCCATGGATTTATGAGTTTTGAACAGCGGTATACTACTGTTGCCTTTATTTAGACATTTCACAGAACCGAATTGAACAGAAGAACTGAAAACATACAATCCTATTACTATTAGGAATAAACAAACACAGTCTTAAAATTCAGGTAGAACGATCTGTTTTCCTTAATTGGTTTATACATGTTTTTAAATTTCATATATAAAAAAAATTATTCGTTATACCACAAAATCATAGTACGTCTCATCCGGTTGCATACGAAAAAAAGTTTGACAGTTGTAGGAACTTAATCCTACATTTAATTGCATTAAAAGAAATACGGGTCTTTAAAATGTATCTTCGGTGTTTGAATGCACCATTATTTTTCGATTTCGGGTTTCTAAGAAATATTTTTTTTAAGGTTACATGAATTGTTTCTAAAGCTTGTACACATATAGAAAAGAGGAGAATTTTTTTTTTATTTTCACTGCTTTAATTAAAACTGATAAAACATATGTTAACAACCAAGCATTGGGACAAAGTAAAACTACAAAAATACTGAACTCCGAGAAAAATTCAAGAGGAAAGTCCCAACTAAATGACAAAATCAAAAGGTCAAACACATCAAACTAATAGACAACAACTTTTATATTCCTGACTTTGTACATGCATTTTCTTATGTAGAAAGAGGAAATTGAAAACAATTACTTTGAACCAAATTTTAATACGTACGTGTAGGAAAACCATATGATACACGAAATGTTCACATGGATTACCAAACACCACAAAGACTAAAATCTTAATACACATGCTTTGAAAACAGTTATATCTTTTCGCACATAAATGAAAATTGAAAGACAAAATCCGGAATAAAGCCTACATTTTGATAAAAAAAAAAAGATCCAAATACAATTTCATAGCAACTGTAGATTTTAATTCTAATTCCCTTTTTCTTGGCAGTATATATCAACCAGAACACATGCACTAATGAAAACGGCTTAATGACATAACGAGTTGTATTACTAAGACTAGAATCAGCAAGGCAAGTATAACAATCAGACGACCAGCTAACGTAATGTAGAGTGATTATCAAGTCTGATATCTTGTGAAAAAAAGTCTTATTGCTTGTGCAGTTGTCACTGCTCCAACACTGAATAAATAGTCATTATCATTTTTTGCTGAATACACAAAAGTCCAAATAAATTTTCACACGTCTAATGAAAACGTTTTGGCTTACTTCACAACTAGCATCTGATACGAACAGACCCTCAGATGAAATAGAAAATGTATTTTGCAATACTGATATTCAGCTCTTTAAAGCAATGACAAAGCAAACATTTGAAAAGTTTAAGTGTAAGTGTGCAGAAACAGTTTGAAATGATCTTTAAATATTTGTGTTAATTTTCAAGTCGCAAAATATATTAGTAAAATGTTAATCAAACGTTTGAAGCACCGTGAAGGAGTAGGGGCATTAAGGCCCAGTTTTGCCCCAAGAAAATCAATTGTTTGACAACTATTTCAAATTGCTACATTATATTTGTAAATGCATTGGGTAAAGAATTACAAATGAAAAACATCATCAATCTTATCTGATGACGTCATAATTACGTCATGGTATGTACCGTTTTCTCTAAAACGATGAAAAATAGGGAAATTCTGCAGTTAATTGAAAAAACAAGCATTTTTTTTCCGGCAAACATCATAACAGTAAATGATTTCTTAATGACATTACAATGACAAAATGATAAGTTACGTTTGAGTTTCCCTTTTAATCCTTCAAATTTGAAATCACAAAGTAGGCTTTCAAAAAATTACCAAGCAATTATTTCCTGCATTTTCAAGTACAATTTCCGATAAAAGAAAGTGTTGAGAATACTATAATTATACATTATTCTCAAAACACAACAAAACTTCAAATGCTTTTTTACATTCTTTTTTTTTCTTTTTGCTATTGTTACCTTTATCTTCTTGCTAAATTGTCCTGAGTTTATTGAGTTTGACCATTTTGATATACCATTTCATACGTTAATAGCGGTTCGTATTTTAAAATCCAGTTTGTGTTTATGATATCATACCTGTTTGTGTTATATCAATCAGTTTTCACTTTTATTATTTATGTATTAATTTACTATTGTTGGTGTATTTTATAGAAAAGGATGCTTTGTAAAATAAAACCCTCTATTATTCTGGATATTATAAAACCGTCTATAACGTTAAGGTAGGCTTGAAGTTGTGCATGACATTCACATTTCATCTTACAGATACGACGTCTGCAAACAAGGTATAATACCTTATTGATCTTAATTATAAATCTTGGTTAAATTTTTACTTTTTGAAAATTTGTCCAGAACTTATCTTTGTACTAATAAAGAAATCCTTGGCATGAGTGATTTATTCAATTCATAATTTGGCTTTTCGTCTTTTGAGTGCGAAAGGACCTCTGAACACTTATTTCTTTAATATCATAGCTTTTTAATTCATACCTCGAAAGCATAAATTACTTTTTCATATTTTTTTTTTTACCACAAGTCAAATAGATTACAAATATAGACGAGTAATACACAATGAAAAAAAAAAAGATTATCAAAATAAAAATAATATATAAGAGAATGAATAATAACAAGGAAATGACCTTGTACATCTTTACAGAACCACTAACAAGATTAAAACTAATACCATTTAAATAGAATCCAAGTTTTTTTTTCAGATATTTTTCATGTCAAACAACATAGTGACTTTTTCATAATCTTGAGGATTATACTGATACAATTTTCTCCGTTATGTTACTGTTTCACATGGTTATATTATTGTATTAAAGGTTATTCAAATGGCGTACGTGCTCTTTCATCTACATACCAACAAGTTTCAAAGGGAATAGACTATCGTAAATTTTGCAATATAATATATTAATACTATCTCATTTTATATCATTTTTTATTCTTGAATTTAATTGATAAGATGAGACACCATTAATGTAGTAGATAATCGTACCACTTTTAAAATAGAATACATTAATACTATGGCCTTTTAGTCTAATTTCCTGTATTGAATGAATCAAATGCGACATCATTAAATTTAGATTTGGCACAGTATGAACCCAAACATATTCATAATATGCAGAAAACAATGTGGTAACATATGTCAATGGGAAAGATACACAATGATACTAGTGACATCTAGTGGTAAACAACTCCTTTTATATTTTGATTTCATAACTTTTGTTTACGAGCCTTTCACATGAAGGTTATTCTAGAAACACGTGTGACATCCTATATTTATGTTTGATAAACGAAAGAAAAAATAAAAATTTACACTTTCAATCGTTTCATCTATTTTCCTTTTAATGAAATCTTACTAGAAAAACTAATCATAAAACTATGGAAATAATTGTCCCCCTCCCCAAAAAAGCAAATTGCATCGTATCGTAAAATAAACTCGGGATTAGAAATAATAATAATAAATATATCACACAAAGAACAATAGTTTTCAATACTAACACCCAGCTGCATTGTCAAACAAAATGACACACGAAGCAGGGTATAAGTTGGTCAGTAGACTTTTGTTCTTGTAGAGATTTTGGCTCTTTGAGGAATTTTTGGAAATTGCAATTACTGACTATTGCATGTATTGAAAATTTGTCTAGATAATGGAATACTTTAACTTCTAGTTATTCGTATACGTATTGCATAGGTTTTTTTTTTATCGTTAAAACCGTTGATTGTACTATGTGTATTTCAGTTTTTTGTTTTTGTTGTGGCATTAATTGATATCGCAAGAGAATAGATCATATCCTTTTTTATTCAAAAGACATAGAATAAATATATTACCTACTGTGTTGAATTGAAAGTTTTAATCATATCAGCAACTTGTGACAAACTGTAAGATTGGAAAATGGAATAAAAAAATAGGTAGATGATTTTTACTATATCTTGCTATGTTTACTCGTACTTGTCAATGAACATATAAAAAGTATATCGTGTCCTAAGAATATAGTTTTCGTTCCATGTTTAAAGCTGGTTCGTCCATGTTTAAATTATTCTTCCATTATATAGTGTTTCGACAGGGCATTTTAAAAGGATGCTTGCTATAAGATACTCATTGTTTTTAAAAAATAGTCGGTATTCCAAGGAGAACCATATTAGCCGACTTTTTAATGCACTTATATGTATCAGATTTCTTGCGAAACCATCTGAAATGCAAATGAAGAACAAATCCTACAAGGTGCATTAATTTCACTTTCAGATATAATAATGATGTCCTATCACTTTATTTCCCATTTTTCAGTTAGTTTTTGAATGACGCATGTTATATTTTTTTCAATAAATAACTTTCAATTTTTTAGCCTTTGCATTACCTTGGCACATCGCATGGCATTTATATACTTCAAGAGTTGTTTTTATCCCATGCATGTTGACACAAAACGGACATCTTTATCATAAGGTACTTAAAACCTCCAACAGAGATTTGATGTTGAAGAACACATGACCTTGACATTACATTAAGCTATACGATCACCATCAATAATTCGTGCTCATCTCTACTCACTGGCGACTTTTTTTTGCGGTTTAAGATCTTTAGATACCAGAATTATTGTCAATTTTAAAATTCTATTTAGTGTGTCTTTTTCATGAAAATGTTGACTGTGTGGATTAACATCGCAGGCGATGAATGTAGCTGCAGACACCTACCTTATTTGGCCGTTTTGGCTTTTTTGGAATCGAGCGTCACTGATGAGTCTTTTGTAGACGAAACGCGCGTCTGGCGTAAATACAAAATTAAATGCTGGTATCTATGATAAGTTTAGCTACTCTGTGTATTCACTAGTCTCGTTGCTTTTGGAGTTAGAAAAATCACATCATTTTTTATTTGTTACCTTGAGTTGTTTCTTCTAAACAAAATGTCTTTTGATGAGTTTCATGCATTTAATATTTTCATTTCATTTGGTTTGTATTAGCCAAGGAGGACTTTATTTGTGTAAACTAGGTTTTTAGTTACACATACTTTTATTTGTTTTTTTTTCAGTATATTTTAAAAAGGATAACAGTTATTTTCCAAATAAGTACATTGTGTAGCTTCCTGCAACATGCAAAGCTAAAGGACTTGGATAAAATTAAAATCTTTTATATGTAAATGTATACCTTATACACAGTATACTGATAATTTATCCAGAAAACGGTAAGTTCTTCTTTTCCGCTTTCTTAATTTGTCTGTGTGAATTATGTATTTATACTGCCAGATAGTTATGTAACATGTGTAACGTTAATAACTATTTACTTTTTTCGTATAAATATTTATAGAGTTTATCATGAGGACTACATCACTGCGCATCTACAAGTACTTGAACCGTGATATTACAAAATGATACATTTTGTTTAAATCTTGAAACCGTTTGGAAATCAATTTAAACAGGAAACTGGCTTGTTACGTTCTTGACATTGTATATCAAAAATGCAAATGTATTCATGATCGAAGACAACAGGTTTTTATGGATGTTTGTTAATTTTCTTTTCAGTGATTGCATACTTTTCGTTGATATATATCCATCGTATAGAATGTTAGTCTTCTGAACCCTACAATGCTTAATGGTTTTTAATGAAAATTTCTGTATGCCTTTTATGAATATCTGTGTTTAAACCTTAACGGTCAAGTGACTGGAGAGGAAAGCAAAATATAAAATAGTTTAGCGTGTTTATGGTGTAAATACTTCACAGTAATTTTTCTTTTATAAGAACTGCAATCAAGAATTAAAGCTTCATTTAGAAAATAGCTATTTGTCACGAAAGGTATAAAAGAACACAACATTAATCATATATGTTAAAGCTCATTAAACGCTTACGCGGATAAAGTAATATACATGTATATCTAATTACGAAAAGTCCATGAAATATTTTCGATAACAGGAAATAATATAAATGTTATTCTTAGTACTTTAAACTATTTGAATTACTTAATAATTATGTTTGAAAGTTTAAATTTATACTTGAATTGAAGAAATGACATTTTCTTAATAGAAATGCATAAAGAAAGAATGAAAATGCAGTTTGTAGATTAAAAACAAAAGATTAATTAGCCTTGGCGTTGTCAGTTTGTTTTAGATTTATGAGTTTGACTGTCTCTTTGGTATCTTTCGTCCCTCTTTTACATGAAATTAACGGATAAATCACCATAATCGCTAAAGTCACTAAAATAACAGGCATTGCTATTCAGAGCACGATATTTCACCTGTGTGTTTTTGTGTTCGTTTTTCTGATTATGCATTATATATTTGGATGAATGGACGTTATGCATTTAACAGTCAAGCAATCATAAGATTTTTCTGTTGTCGTCTTGTGTAGCCGTATGTTGACTTCCTATTTCTTAATATTTGTTTTAGGTCATGGCGTTGCCAGTATTTATGTATAGATCGAATATCACAAATTATGAATTATTTTCATAAAAAAAAATAAAATATCAAACTTAAATACACTGTTAGCCGTTTTTTTGTAAGTGTTCTCTTCATGATGAGTCATCTTTGCGGCTTGAATCATGAATGTTGATGGACGCAGAAATATATTACGGTTATGTTGAACGTCTGTTCTTAAAAATAATTATTGATCCCTTGGGTAAAAATTGAGAACAATTGAACAACTAACTTGAAATTATAAATGGTGGTGATACCTCAAAGGTGTTGTTGTGAGGAATCTCTTCCTCTAGTTGTTCAGTCAACATTTACGAGGGATGACAATTTACAATCTTTGGTTCAGAGATCAGTGTTTCGGAGTACGTAGAACGGATATGACATCTGCATCAACGATCGGATAGTTTTCAACTTAACAATGTGAGTTGTCATCTAACATTAACTGACTATGCGGTCTTGGCTTTGCTGATCGTTGAAGGTCTTACGGTGACTTATAGATCTTTTAAATTTCTTTGTCATTTAGTCTGATATTTGGGCAAATACAGCTGATCTGCGTGCTTATTTGGGATATGTGTTGCTATTTCTGTAACTCTCTACGTTTCAACTATGTTTTAGAATTTATTCGTTGTTTTACACTAAACATCGATTATTTTGATATAAATAAACAATCTTTCCTTATAGTTTCAAATTTCATTTACAGCAGTCTATTATTGTTATAATTTCTATCTGTCTCTGTAGTATTCCAACAAATTTACTGACGAAATGGCACGTATTAAAATCTAATTTTTCACTGTGTATTAAATCAAAACTTTCTCCCGATAGGTTATAAATTTCAAATGATCGGCTGCAAAAATAGACACAAAGCTGAAATACAAATATCATGGCATACAAAACATATAATCACATCCATTTAAAAGTAAACACATCTCAAACCTAAGACGCAGAACCCAAAGATTAAGTTGAACTAAATAATTCTCTCGACAATTTCAGAAGAAAAGGTTGGCATGTAAAGCCAGGAAATAGTAATCAAAGGTACCAGGTTTATAATTTGATACTCTAGACGCGTGTTTTGTTCATAAGACTCATCAGTGAAGCTAAGATAAAAAAAAGTTAGAAAGCCTAAGAAGTATAATGTTGAAGAGCATTACGGACCCAAAATTCAAAAAGTTGTGCCAAATACGGCTAAGGTAATCTATGTCTGGAATGAGCAAATTCTTAGTATGATGAATAATACATTTGTTGACAGTAAGTTTATAAAAGTTATCATATAAGAACTCGTTAAAATATTCTTCAAGTTTTTAAATAGGGGGATATGTTCTACATCTGGTGCAAAACACAAAATTATTAGAATACGTTAACTGTGCTTCGTTGTTAAGGTAGTAATAAAGTGGTGTTATTAGCTATCATCAATGAAGCATGTAAAATAAAAATCAATATATACCATCATCTGACAATGTTGCTGATTTTGGAAAATTTATATTTTGATCTAGACAATGCCACTCGTCGTGTTTTATCAAAACTAAATGCTCTTTTCAAAACTAGAGAACTGAGGAAATATTGATCAATTAATTATGCGTGAATCAAAGGTAATAATCTGACCTTTCTCAGATATAAAAGAACTACGTCTCATACAAAATTGTATCATAAAATTTGTTTTTGAACATCAATAAAATAGCCAAACTGGTAAATTTAAGTGTTTATTGACAGCGTAGTGATACGCTCAAAGTTCTTAAACTGGGGTGTAAATTTATTCCTTTTTACCCTCATATCTTGATGGCTGTTGTTGTTATAGTATTTGATGACCATAATTTGACCAATTGATCTTACAATTACCAGACATATTGATTAAACAACAATATAATTGTTACCTTTATCAAAACATCAATTTAGCGACAATACAAAACATTTAACACAATGCATCAACAACTTAGTTTATGATTAACATTGCCGTATATTGCTTATTGTGACATGCTTTGTAGAAGTTCTAAAGGTAGAACGTTACCTAGCAATACATCACTTTGTTTAAAAGATATATATGAACAGTTTTTACATGGCGAGTGTTGCCGTCATTAAGATTCAATGTTGATGAATAAAAGCTCAAAATGACAAAAACGGAACAACCTTATATCTGGAAGCTTTACATTTCGGAAATAGCCGCGACCAGGCATACCTAAGTGTTTTTTTTTCCAACCTGTTATCGTTGATTTTTCCGTTAATATTGCTAAAAAAAGAAAAGATTAACAACATATTGATTAGAAATCTTACAAGTTAACATTGGTTTTCATAAAGGACAAGCTTTCGATTTTGCTTTCTCGCTTGTATTGCAAATAAAACCTTTCAATCTGATTAATTAAAACCCACAGTTAGTTATAAGGGTAAGCTATGAGCACTATATATTCAAAATATTCACCTATTATTGCAAAATACCGGTTCTATTTATTTTGAATATGCATGTTTCAACTTCGTTCTTATATTATAGAATAACACATTGAATCTCTGGATATATTAAAAGATTATCACATCCCCTTTTCCATATTGGCCATGGTATCACCAGAGTCTTTAACTTTCTTCTCATCAATCTGTCTGATTTTGTCTACTTTAGTTTCTACTTCAAAACAAAAGCCACACAAATAGTAGCTAGCCACAAATTAACAGCTTTCGCAATAGTAGGCTATATTGCAGATGTAGTTATTACATGAAGTGAATGTGTTTAATTTTTTAAGAAAACAATTCAAGGCTGAACTATTTTGCAACTAGAAAAGATGCAAAGGCATCAGAATATTAAGGTTAAAAAATATATATGTAATCGCGTAAATGAGACAATAAGAAAGTTGTAGTGTATTTGATGATTTTGCTGTAAGCTGTAGTAATTTATGTGGTACTTGCACTTTGGCAGATTCTTTGTTCTACCGCGATTTAGAGACAAATACATATGATGATGACCCAAAAATGACCGTTGTGATAGCAAGACCTTTTATCTTAAGCTACAGAGTTGATATTAAGAAATAGTCATTTTAATATAATAATTTTGCCTTTGTCAGTTGTGAAATTTTAGGTAAGCTGATAATACTAGAATTGTCATTTTGATTCTATTGTTAAGTACTTCTATCTAAGATAAGGTTATCAGTACGCAAAGACATATTGAGGTAAATGGATAGAAAAATCCGCATAAATGAAAACAAGTTCAAGCAAATTTCAGATTAAAAACATCTCGTCTTAATTATTTTTTGCATGACAAATTCCAAATTAAATAAAACAAAATTACAAAAATTAAAGGAAAATTATTCAAAAGTCAATATGACTTCCTTATTGTCTAAGATGGAAATGATGATTAAATCAAGATATTTTAAAACAAGCAATACAATGTGGACACTGGTTTCAAACAGTGGATTACATTATATACATATTCACAAGGGGATAATTGTAAGTTAATTACAAACACAATAGCAAAGTATTAATGCAGATTTGTTGGTAAATAATATTCCTATTAAAAATTCTGATTGAGATCCATAACTATTCGACGAAATACAAAATCCAAATCTTAGATTACAATCTGATTGTGTCATTTTAATAAAGGAGTAGGTCCGGTAAGGACCGATTTTGGCCTCAAATTTCAGTTTCATCTGACGAAAGATTTTGACCACTTTTTAAACACTTAAGTGTCTATTTCATTTGATTCAATTATTGTTTGTGAAAGATTTTAACTCTTTTAGTCATTAAAAACGATCCGATTTAAGCTTAAATTAGAAAAATCTACCAAATATGCGAAAAAATGTCACTTTTCAGATAGTTTTTGTCAAAAATGAAAGTGGCCGCATCCGTGTTCATCCTAAATCTTTATATATGTTATGTATTATCATCAAATACAACTTCCATTTCAATATTTTGGATGAACACGAATGCGGCCACTTTCGTTTTACACGGAAACCGTCTAAAATTTAACTAAAATGCTGGAATTGTGAAGATTTCAGTAATTTAGCATGACTTAATGGTGCTAGTACTCAATATATGTGCAATTGTATTGTCAAAAACAGCCAATATTTATTTAGCAGAACCATTCTACTATCCAATAAAAAACTAAAAGTTTACATTTTAACAATTTTGTAAAACTGCTATATTTTGGGGCCAATAAGGGCTCTTACCGGACCTACTCCTTTGTTTGTTTGCGTATGTTATATACTATATAATCTACACCCGATAATGTATATTAGACGTCTATCGGTATGCCCTCAAAAACGTTACATTGAATGAAAGACGGAGAAAATCTTGACTTAAAGAAAAGCGGAACAAACAAACAGAAAATCAGTAAACATATTAAGCAAAATCTACGGAAATGTCAACCCACAAGTGTACGTGATAAGGTATGCATTATTTCGTCCGCATTATTACAAAATGATAATTCATAAAAAAAAAAAGGGATTTTTTCGGGACATTTAATGCTATAATAAAGTGTATCGTTTTAACATTCACTACAAGTATTACCTCATGAAATTTATGTACGTAATTGCAATCACAAGTTTGATGCCGATTATGAAATTAATGGTTGTGATTCTTGTTGTTTTTCGAATTGTTTATCGTCTATTTGTGCGTACACACATTCTGTATGTTTTGTTTGCATTGATTTGCATGCGTCATGTCCTGATATTTAAAGCTTGCTATGTGCTTTAGGTTAAGCTCATTGTCGAAGGCCGTGTGAAGACCTAGCGTTGCTGATTTCTTTGCCATTTGGTCACTTTTGTAACACTGACAATCATACTACATATTCTTATATTTAATTTTACTATGAGATTGAAAACCCTTTGGTATATTTCGTCTCTTTTCTATTTATATATTTTAACCGTGTTCCTTTTTTGAAATTTGAATTGTTTCCTGTTTTGCATTTTCATAATCAATATGTACTTTCTGCAAATAAACTTACAAATATAACTTATAGATTTTTTACTGTTTTTCCTGATAAAGCAGAATTGGTCTAAACGCATTGATTAATGATGCACTCATTCGTGTTCGTAAGACATTTTAATGGACTGGTTGTAAATTGTTTTCTTTTATTAATAAGATCACATAATATAAGATGTACTTTTGGTTTAATTTGAGACAAAAATGATAGAAGCAAAAGCTATAACTTGTTAAACATCATATATAGTGTTGTGTCACCTATTAGCAGTGCAAATTACTTTTTAATGGATGAAACAATAAGTTGTATAATATCAATTCTAATGCAATTAGTTTGTAACGATAGTTTTCATTGGACGTTGACAAATATTTTGAGGGGTTAGATTTCACTTTCAACAAGTCCGTAACTAAGAAAGCCACCATTTTGAATTTCGATTTTTTTGGGGTATATATTTTCTCAAAAAATAAACAAGATTGTCACATTTTGAGCCTGTGAGCCTGAAAATCTTCTTTTTGTCTATATTGAAACCATTCTGAAGCGTACGAAAAGTAAAAATACGTTTAGTATTCATGTATGACATCCAGAGTATACATATGACGTCACATTGTTTAGATGCTAAAGACGATGCTAAAGACGATTCAACAGTTTCGCGGACTTTTTCATTTATGGCATTTTTAAGCCAAAATATTTATTAAATGAAATTTAATTTAATATGTGGCATTAGAATGGAGATAACTGTATTGTATTTTAAGCTTGGCCTTCGTAAAACTTGATTTTACTGTCGCAAATATCCGTTTACCTATCTCCGCTCCGCGTCGCTAGGTAAACTCAATTTGCGACAGTAAAATCTACGTTTTACGAAGGCCAAGCTTAAAATACAATACAGTTATCTCCTAAATGAAGACAAAAATAGTAGTAATCCATCTGTTTTTGACAATTTGTGGAAATTTTTTAATGAAGTCTTTTTCAAGCTGATTACGTATAGATTTATCAGTATAACACTAGTTTTGCATTTGTCTCATATGACATTTGTTTAAGGCCAGCTTGTTTCCTTAAATTAGTAATTTATAATAAGAAAATGTACACAAGTGGTGTGGCTCTGTACTTGCACATCCCGGCATTGTGTTTATAGTATGGTAAATTGTGTATTATTGACTTTCATTTTTGCTTATGTGCTGTGTCTATGTACCTTTTTGTGTTTCTTTGTTAAATATTTGTTTCATTTTATAGTGATTACAATTGTAAAACAATCTTGACTGATGACATGTTTACATATTATGTGTATTTATTTTGTACACATAATGTAGACATTAAATGGAATTGTATTCGACTGTAATAAAAGTGAGTAATCAAGCTATTTAACAAGGTTTAAGTCACTGTTGTCTACATAAGAAAATGCCTGTACCAAGTCAGACATTTAACAGTTGTTATCTTTTCGTTTGATATGTTTGATCTTTTGATTTTGCCATTTAATTCTGTTATGAATTTTCGTCCTAGTTCAGTCATTTTGTTATAATACATGTTTTTGATATTAAGAAGGTATTTCTCAGAGGGGTCTAGATAGGCTTAATAGGAAAGATAAACACGACAAAGATGAACAAGAAAACGGAAATAAAAGTCCAAATGATGAAGAATAGCGGAAAATAGGATATGATTAAAATATAAGTAAAAAGGTAATTAACCAAAAATACCGATCTCTGAGGAGAATTCAAATCAAATAGTCCAGAATCAATGTAATGGTCTGCCCAAAATGTAAGTTATGACGAGCAATAAGCAGAAGATGAAATTAATATGTCTTACATTACAAATTACAGCATACAGAAAAGAGGAATCCTCATCCAGACCCTGATTCAATTCACATTATATTTTAGGATGATACCTATAATTAATGATTTCCAAGATTCAATAGGTTTACACATTTAATCTATATATACTCACAGTATAATCTTTAATATAAAAAGAGCGTATAAAAGTAACTATATATTATATAGAAATATCTGAAAACTTGAAATTACTGAACCTCAATATAAATGATTTAAAATTTCATTTGCGTTGGAAAAATTAGTTTACCGTTTCAGAATCTTGAGGCCTTGTGCCTTTTTTTTTTTTATTGCTGATATTCCCAAATTAGCAAAATTGTACGTCATGTCATTTGTTTATGACGTGTTAAAGCCAAACACAGATTGTTTAAGATTCTTTAATGGCGAATTATAATATGTTATTTAAAAAATACCAGGTAAAGGTTCGATCGTTGCCGGAATTTTGTAGATTTGGAAAACATCCGTACAATATAAGTGCTGTAACCATAAAAAATAACTTATCATCAAAGACGAACTAAAAACTGAAGATAAATAAATAAGTTTATTGTCTTGAAACTATACATGTATATATATCAAAAAAGTTAATGACAAAGTTAACAAGTATAATAAGTACCTCAGTGGTCGAAGTATTTCTTTCGTGTTTTTACCATTAAAACTAAAGCTAAATACCAACTATCATGGTTAGTAAAACTATTAATAATATAATTATCAACTTAGCAAATGTATATTTTTTACAATTTAAGTATAAAATTCATCGTATACATTTTTTGTATTCCCGATTGTAATGGTTTCAACTGCATATCATTACGCTGCATATATATAAAAGGAGGCGAGGGGTTTACGTCAATGAGACGGAAACCAAACGACAATAAAAAAAGACCCAAACATATCAATATCGTACTATGATTGACAGTTGGGAACAGACCAATGGAAAGCGCTTACATGTTGTCTTGATTATACCGACAACAATAATGTACTATAACACGTTACTAAATGACATACAAGTTGCTTCCTTTAAATAAGAAATGCCGCTGAATCGTAAACCCAAATGCTTGTTTGGCATTATATATTAGAAAATTGTTTAAAAAAGACGTATTGTTTTATATTACTTTTGCTGTATAAGAATTAGAAACTGACATTGATCGTTTACTTAATGTAATACCGGCGTCACACATCAACGTATAGCTCCGACGTACGTCGGCCGTGGTAAAAAAATCATACGCTAGTAATTTTGGATGCATTCAACCTGTCAATCATATCTGTATCGTGTGACCAACGAGCTTAAAGCGTTTATTGGGCGTGCGAGAAGCATACCTAAGCGTTTATCTGGCGTTCAGGTAACGAATGTTGGCGTATGTCTATTTTTGTCGAGCCTTCGACTTTAGTCGAAAAAGCGAGACATAGCGATCCAACATTCCGTCGGCGTCGGCGTCGTCGGCGGCGTCAACAAATATTCACTCTGTGGTTAAAGTTTTTGAAATTTTAATAACTTTCTTGATATATACTGGATGTCTACCAAACTTGGACAGAAGCTTGTTTATGTTCATAAGATAGTATCCAGGAGTAAATTTTGTAAAAATAAAATTTCATTTTCTCTGTATTTTACTGATAAATGGACTTAGTTTTTCTGCCAGAAACCATTACATTAACTCTGTGGTTAAAGTTTTTAAAATTTTCATAACTTTATTAAACTACCCTGAAATTGTACAAAACTTAGCCAGAAGCTTGTTTATGATCAGAAGATAGTATCCAGAATTAAATTTTGTAAAAATGAAATTCAATTTTTTCAGCGGTTAAAGTTTTTTAAAATTTTAATAGCTTTCTTAAACTAACCTTGATTTGTACGAAACTTGGTCAGAAGCTTGTTTATGTTCATAAGATAGTCTCCAGGAGTAAATTTTGTAAAAATAAAATTCCATTTTTTCTGTATTTTACTGATAAATGGACTTAGTTTTTCTGCCAGAAACTATTACATTCACTCTGTGGTTCAAGTTCTTAAATTTTTTATAACTTTATTAAACTACCCTGGAATTGTAGGAAACTTAGCCAGAAGCTTGTTTATGATCAGAAGATAGTATCCAGAAGTAAATTTTTTTTAAATAAAATTCCATTTTTCCAGCATTTTCTTATAAATGGACTTAATTTTTCTTCCAGTTAACATATTACATACAGTCTGCAGTTAAAGTTTTTAAAACATTTTTAAGATTCTTAAACTAGCCTGGATTTTTACCAAACTTGGACAGAAGCTTCTGACAATCCAAAGATAGTATCAAGAGGAATAATTTTATTGATTTTTTTCATTATTTTTGTTGATTGTGTGATTAATAGCAAAAGTAGGCGAGACACTGGGTTCCGCGGAACCCTTACAAATTTTTTAATTAAAGTCTAACGATTTTGAAGCCTATACAACGTGCTCTTGACGTGTCTCAAACTTATCTGTAGCGTTTTCAAAGCCCTTGTAGCGTGTATATTATGTGCGTGTAGTGTACAGGTGTACGCTTGACACACGCTTGAGCTGAATGAGTTTTTTTATGCTCCATAAAAAATTCCTTGAGTAAAAGCGTTCACCAAGCGTATACCTTTGATTTCGACGTACTTCAAACTTATGCAACGCGCGTTTAACTCTTGCTAAAGCGTTCCTCTGGCGAGCAACTAAGTTACGTATACAGACTTTGTTAATTTTCTGTTTTGACTGATTGTTTTACATTGTAATTTCGGGGTCTTTTATAGCCGACTATGCGGTATGCGCTTTTCTCATTGTTGAAGGCCGTACGGTGACCAATAATTGTTATTTCTGTGTTATTTTGGTTTCTTGTAGATAGTTGTCTCATTGACATCATAGCCATGACATCTTCTTTTTTTTTATATTTGATATCTTAACGCCGACCATGTTAAGTCTGCCAAAATTGCATGCATGATTAATTATAAGGTTATCAGTCGTAATTAAAGTTGCACATTTGATTCGTTGTTTAATTGCTTGAAGTATTATTTCTTACATCTGCATGGTCAAATGTATTTTTTTTAAATATATTTTAGATTTAGGTTTCAGTTTTTTTTTTTTTCATCTTGAATAACTACTTATCAGTCACATTTTAATGACGAAAATGATCCAGAGGTTATGAGTCCTCATAGTTTTAATAAAAAGTAAATAATGTTGCAATATTTAAACAAAGAAAATAACCTTAAATTTGCAATTTAAATGAAAATAAAAACGGAAATATACTTTCATAATTTTTAACATTGTTTTCAATAAACGATCTTTTATTTTGAAAAATCCTCGTTTTTTTACACCTATTCGAGGCACGTATTTTAGATTATGTATACACGTCCTTGGTCTATCATAGACGTAAAATTTCAAGAAAGTGCATCATGTACATATTCCCTAGACCCGTAATCTTAAATGAAATGATAGTAATTATTAATACTTCTTTTATAGATTTTAGTTAACAAATCTCGTTTCGAATATAAAACGTATTGCTTACATGAAATCTTATCTCATATCTTAACACAGCTGGTTTCAACGTTTGACTCTAATTAAAATAACTACGCATATATTGAAAGTAAATATTAGCAGCTTGTAATTGCGTGTAAGAAAGTATTCAAATGATAATTAAATTAGCTTTCGTCATTATAAAGTATGCATCATATGTAACATATCTCTATAGCAACTTTAAGATGCTCATGCTTATTCAACAGGTCAATTAATAAGCTATGGCGCATGTATATGCAAGGCGGTCATGGAAAGAACAGATGTATTCCGAATAATATCCGGTGTTCCGAAAGACTACGGACATCGTCCAATATATACTGCGTAAACCTTCAGGGATTTACGCAATAAATATATATACCGTCCCTTTGTAGCACGTGAATTGCAACGTGAGGTCAAATGTCAGGGTTATCCTTGAAGTTCTAGTGCATTTGTTTAGTTCTCAAATACTATTTTCTCGCCCCTTGTCAGTGAATTGTATAAGATATCCATGAACGATACATATTTATTAAGAAAAAAACTAAGTAACAGTCGATTATAAATCTCGTGAGAACTATAGCAGGTACAACGAGACTACACTATTGAAAGAACAAATACATTTGTATTACGTTGTATCTTTCTCAGCAACTACATCATTACAAAGGTGACAGATAGTTTTTTTATGCCTTTCCGTTGAAAGTGAAGGAATCCGAATGCCGCTAAATGATAAAAATGGGAACGATGGTTACGTTTGATCTTGTGACCGGAAGCTATCCATACTGTTTTGAGTTATACCTTCTTGCCAAAGATACACGTGCAAATACCAAGAGCAATGCTTAAAACTGTCAACACTCCAAGCACGACATAAATAGAGGATATTATCCAGAATGAAAAGTAATACAGCGTTGGATTGCAGTAATTATCTAAAATGGAGTTACTGCTTTGCCAGTCATCGTAAGTTCTGTACACCCATACATTTCCTAAAAATGTAAGAAACAAATTTTTCATTCAATTGACGTTAAGGTTACATAAGAATTCGAGTTTACATAAGCTTTCAGGAAGTTTGCCGAGGAAACCCGAAGTTTAAGAAAGTAAGCACAACAGTCTCGGTCAACAAAATTTGGCTTTTTCCCATCTGACCATGACACTTATTTCATAGCAGTACCAGTTTTAATTTGACTAAAGTTTACTAGAAGAAACCGGTAAACTCGGTAATATGGCAATAGTTACAGCTCTTTTGATCTTAATCAATATCTTTAGAAAAAAGGAAAGCATGACTGCACTTTGACTTATAAGTTTAAAAGTCAATTTGGTATCTTTCACCTATTTTGATAGTGTACTTATCAATCTATACAAAGCAAGTCGGCTATCTCCTCAAACACTCTCCGTTATATTTTATCCGATTCATTTGGTCAACATTTCCCTCTAAGCCCACAGGCACTTGTCTCAGAAAACAAATGTCCTATATACCTTATTATAACACAAGGTACTTAACTTGCATTTTAGAAAAATGTTGGGTGGTGACGAAGTTCTGTTATATGTCGCTTTATAGGCTGTTAATCCCACTAAAGCTTGTTTTAACGTAAATCTAAATTAATTTATCTTTACAATGGTGTATAACATGCCTACATTTATTGTCGGAATCATCCGTAGCAATCCTACCGAAGTATGTCAATCGTTATAATTTTGCAAACCGCTGAAGAATTGGCAATAAACGCGTCATGCTCCTTGTATATCTCGGTTTCCGATTGGTCAATTCTATGGGAAAGTCTAAATGATTCTCGGAGTTATCTGATCTTGTTTCATTTTATACGTAAAGTCAAGAGAGAGTCTGAAAGACATTGACGTCATGGGAAATTCAAAATTTGTAACTTATTAGACATACCACAAACAACACTTATTAGATGTTTTTTCACGGTATATCATACAATTTTAATAACTGTATGATAAGTTCTATTCATACGAAAACTAACAGGTTTTTTTAAAACGATTTTTATAATAAATCATTTACTGCGGCCGTTTATAGCCAATTCTTCAGCGGTTTGCAAAATTATTACGATTGACATACTTTGGTAGGATTGCGACGGATGATTCCGACAACACATGTAGGCATGTTATACACCATTGTATAGATAAATCAATTTAGATTTACGATATAACAAGCTTTAGTGGGGTTGACAGCCAATAAAGCGGCATATAACGGAACTTCGTCACCACCTAACATTTTTTTCTAAAATGCAAGTTAAGTACCTTGTGTTATAATAAGGTATATAGGAAAAAAAAATTCTGAGACAAGTGCCTGTGTCTAAGCCCTCTTACAAAATTCTTACAGCAAGACTTGCATCTATATTAATATATTAATATACAACTGTGACACGTAAGTTCTTACATCTTTTAATGGAGTTATAGATAAGAATTACAAACAAAAATACGAAGCAACGTATACATATAGATTCTTACATTGGTACCAGTGGATTCTCGAATTTATCTAATCGAGATAGTTAAATTATCGAATTTTAAAGTCTGAGCCTCGGCGAGGACTTTAAAATTGATGATTCAACTATCGAGATTGAATAAATCCGATCATCCACGAGTAACTATGTAAGAATCTGTTTATCTAATGATTATAAAATAAATTTTCATTTTTGATAAACGAAAATCCCTTCGAGTGCCCTCCACATTCCGTAAAGTTGTCAATTTTATTAACACCTGTTATCACACTGATTCATTCAGTGAGCTGATAAGGGTCATGACCTGTAAACTCATCCAATCATATTCTGAGATCATCGGCTACCACACGTTGATTATTTTTACCAAGCATTGAACTAGTGCAATATGGGTCCGTGTAACACTTATCAATTCAAAGTTTTAAAAAGTTTTGAACTTTTAGATTTTTGGAATTTTGATCAAAGTTTTAAAATATCAAAATTTCAAATTGTGTTAAAGTTTAGAAATTTTGAAATTTTAACCAAATAATTAAAATATCAAAATTCTAAATATCGTTTAGAAATTTCATAGTTTAGAAATTTGATCAAACTTTTAAAATACTAAACCTAACGCGCAATTTTGATTATTTCACTTTTTGAAAGTTTGATTTTTTAAATGTTTGCTTAAAATATCAAAATAGAAAAGGGGCAATAAGAGGGATACCTGTAAAAAGCGAAACGAAATAAAAGCGGAACGAAACGAAACAAAATGAATTAAAATCATACTGATACTTAAAAGATTATGTATGAAATAAAACGGACGTTTGTAAGCGGTGAAAATTTGGATGACAAAATTAATATTTCTTAAAAGATTCTGAAGATAATCTATTTAAAAAACAGACGTACGGCTCTGATATTGACCATTTTACCTGCTGGTTTTATGATACTGAATGATGGTGTCCTAATTAAGGTTGTGCTAGTCCACAGTGTGGGAGGTTTTTAATATAATCTTATTTACGCTGAAATTAAGACGGTACTAAGATCCAATATCAGCAAATTGGAAACAAGATACTGTTACAAGGTATCTACAAAAACTCATCATAGATAGATACCAGAATATAAATTTTGCCGGTTTTTGCGCCAGACGCGCGTTTCTTCTACAAAAGACTTATCATTGACACTCGAACCAAATGAAGTTAAAAAGGCAAATAAAGTCAAATAAAATTGAAAAGACCAAATAAAGTAAACTTTTAAATCCAAAGTATAGCTCTGGTTTTGTCAAAGTTGAAACCTTTCGTATCATATATAAACGTATACCATAAACATTATTTTCACGAGCATTCATATTTATGTAATAGTTACCGCTGTACTACATTAAGCACCCAACTTGCATTCATGTTTATGTAATAGTTGTCGCTGTACTACATTAAGCACCCATCTATCCAGTTGTAGGTGCCGGCATTTTGAAAGTTGAAAATTGTGTTCAAAAGTTTCTATCAGCGATAAATGGTAATCTTCTGGGGAACCAATATTTAGATAGTCCCTGTTTTTTTTCTTGATATTACCACTAGGGGCTTCGATAATGGTACATTAAAATATTCTGATCCCTAATTTGATGATATAATATTCTGTGTATCCATGCCTTTTAGTGTTAAATTTTGAACCAGACAAGTTGATTAATAGCGATGGAAAACTTAATAAAATTGTCAGTGCTTCGACAAAACAACCTCACCCCACTTTAAAAGTTAAATGGTTGCTCCCTTTAAAGACAACGTTTGGACTGGTTATCATACACGTAGCTCCATTAGAGGTTCTAAATCAACCACTGTTTTATAATAGTAAACAAAAGGAATAGATTTTTTTGTATTAAAGGATATTATTGTCCCGTATTTGCAATTTGTTATTTGGTTATTTTTAAGTTATCGTACGACAATCGACTTTGAGCAAACTAAAAGTACACATGTACATCCAGTCAGAATGGGGCGTGCAAAGAGAAGCCACACTGTCAGCTGCATGATGGATTTTTTCCATTTTTGGCCGTACACTTATGTTGCTCTCGAAAAACCAGTACAATGTAAAACGCTGAATTTTAAGTAAAGAATTCACCTACGGAACGCTGAAACTGAAATTTGAAATTCAAGAAAAATAAGAACGAAACAATTAAAGAGGTGTTTGACCAATATGAAGTTAATACATATTTAAATCCATCTATAAGGGAAACTTTGTCCTCGGAAGTTGAATCTTACGTTTCTTCTTAATTTGTATGTTAACAACCTATTTTAAATTATCGATTTTTTTTTGTTGCCAGTGAGAAATATTTCATGAATGTTCCGGAACAAATTTGCTATTTTATTATCATTGTCATGTTAATTAGTTTCTTAGTTTGTTTCATATTTTGACATAGGCCTTGTATTTCCTATTAAAGTGCGTTTTACTGTTCGTATTACTGTGTGTTTTTCATTCTTTATTGGCTAGAGGTAAAGGGGAGGGTTGTGATCTCACGAAGCATGTTAAACCCCGCCGCATTTGTGCGCCTGTCCCAATCCAGGAGCCTCTGTCCTTCTAAGTCTTGTATGATTTTGATTTTAGTTCATTGTTATATTTCGGAGTTTAGTACATGTATTACGTATATAATCACTGAACCAGTACATTTTTAGTCTAGGGGCCAACTGAAACACACCTAGCACAACTTTCATTGCAACGCTATATATTAAGTATTCCTTCCGTATCATTTCTTGGAACTGAAATAAATCATAAAAGGCAATATATTATCATCATGGCTTTTGCAATCGATAAACAAGAAAGGAAAAAGTTTTAAGTTGTATGCGACCGAAGCGCTTTTTTCTGGATCTACCTTCATCAGTAACGTCAAAAAGGCGAATAATACTATATGGTTTACTTCGAGTTGGTCATTTTTCACTGATACTTCTAAATGGTGGGCACTGGGAACACAAAATAGCTTTAAATTATTTATCTCAAACGCTAAACCTTATATTAGAGATTTAAATCAACGTAGTTGATTCCGGTTTAAATAGGTTTAATTATATTTTTTTTTTGATAGATGCACAACCTTAAAATTTCAGGATACTGTTATCCCATGTGATGTCTAATATGTTTCATAAAAAAAACCCGACTTATTCTTTTCTTTATTTATTTTGTTATTAAGAATGATTTGATATATTTCATACTATTTATTTATAACTAAGAATAGTTCTTATCAGAGCCGTGTTTACATCAGTGATTATAGGTACCCCTCTTGTCGCCCCTTTATATTTTTGATATTTTAAGCAAACATTTAAAAAATTAAACTTTCAAAAAGTGAAATAATCAAAATTGCACGTTAGGTTTAGTATTTCAAAAGTTTGATCAAGTTTCTAAAATATCAAATTTATAAACGATATTTAGAGTTTTGATATTTTAATAATTTGGTTAAAATTTCAAAATTTCAAAACTTTAACACAATTTGAAATTTTGATATTTTAAAACTTTGATCAAAATTCCAAAAATCTAAAATTTCAAAACTTTTTTAAACTTTTAATTGATAAGTGTTACACGGACCAATATGACACGTCAACGTTTTTATTGCATTTCCTTGTAATGTGAAAAGGTTTTAACATATAATTATAGATTTATTGCACGAAAAATGGTGAACAAAATCGCTCTTTGTTAATGACAATTTTCAATAAAAAATAAGTCCAATAACTGTACAGCATACCTGCAATGAACCAAGCAAATAGAAAACAGATGATAAGATGTTCAGGTCCAGGTCCTGACTGTTTCTCTTCCTCTCCCTCCTTCCTATTATTGACTTCTCCTCGGATGATCGTTAGTATGTTAGTTATAATGGTAAACACCCCTGCTACAATCAGGTATATAGGGATCATTTTTTCTGCCGGACAGTCGTGTAAATAGGTTGCTCCTATATAATGGGAAAAACATAAGTAGAAGAATATTAATTTCAAACAATGCTAAATGGATTTATGCATGCAATCTATGCATTATGGGAATTTAGTTATATTTTGACATATTGATTAGCCCAGATGTCCTATGCTACGAGGATACTGAGATTACGCACCGTAATATTTGGCTTTACATTTACGTCATTAACTTCGGACTCTGAGACTGCTCACCGTAACTTCCGGTTTAACGTCATCAACGTCGACACTAAAACAGCGCACATTAATGTTAGATCATGCTCCATAAATGAGGCACAGTCATTTTTGACCATGTGCCATTATATAAATAACACATAAATGAGAGTGTGATAGAGTAGAGTGTTACCCCGAGAAAACTTTGTCAACCGAGGCGAAGCAAAGGTTGACAATGTTTTTTCGAAAGGTAACAATCTGTTTTTATCATCCTCTAAGATATGTGATATCTCATTTACTAGTAGTTTACTGAATGTTCTGTCATTAGTGTCTTTTCACATTGTAAATTGAAAGTAATTCACTTTGTTGTGATGTGCATAACAAGGGGGTCTCATTGGGGGGTTCCGATCCCGGATCCCGCTTACTGTTTCGAGACCCACTAACAACGTTACAGTTATTTGGAAAATAAAAGTGAAGCAATATGCATGTATTGTATGTTGACAAAAAACGTAGAATTTAAGGATTGTCTTTTAAATTATTGATGCAAATTCATTTCACTCATAAATAAATAAACTGTCGATTTTTGATTGGTCTGCACGAGAGGGTGACATTACAAAAACAGTTTCCCGCTGAGCCTTGGGATAGAGTAAATTATCTCCCTCGTCTTAACCAATCAAAATCTGGCATTTTAACGTGATGTATGGATCATTAAATTTTCAATAAAAATTATGCGATCTTTCCTCCTTTAAAAGTATATGTTTATCCAACACCACTTACCATTAACGTACGTAGTCATGCGCCTGTAATTCAGTGATTTTCGTTTGCTGCTGTATATCACATTTGTTTATCATTTATTATTTCGTCATAAATCAAGTCGTTAGTTTTGTCGCTTGAATCATTTTACAATTGTCATTTCAGGGGCTTTTATAGCTTGGAATGGGTTTAGCTCATTGTTTAAGGGTGCACTTAGGTGAAAAATTGACACTGTAAGTTAAAAGAGCATAAGTTAAGGAACAAAATAAGCAAAAAAATAATGATTATGGTTATGGAGCTCCTTTTCGAGATATTTTATTCTTAATAAAATGGCGGGAAAAGGTAAACTCGGACTTTTACCTTATTTTTGCATTGGTAATAATTGGGTCCCAAATCGAAAGAAAAGAAATCTAGAATCTGCTTAAATTTTGATAAATGACCTTTATGAGCTATTGAAGTCTTATATGAAATGAAAAATGGGTGTTATGGGGCGTATATTTTATCCTCTATCGTAGGGAAAAAGTCCGAACATTAATTTTTGACAAAAATTCCTAAACCTCACCTAAGTACACACTTAAGGCCGTAAAATGACCAAAATACAAAGTGTTTTTGATACTGTGTACTTATAATTATTACTTGTTACTTATTATGATTTATTTTGGCACACAGTTAAATAAATGATTTGTATGCCCCGACGTCACCGGCTGGGGCTTTAAGTGTTACCCTCATTCGTCCGTATATACGTCCCGAATTTGGTTTCCATTCTATAACTTTAGTTTGCGTCAACCAAATGTTATGAAACCTATACATACTGCTTATTACATGTACCACAAAACACAGATCAAGTTCGAATTTGGTTAGCTTCACTTTTACCGTTCTCGAGTTATGCCCCTTTATAACGTTATTTGCAAGCGGGGGCATCATTTGTGTCCCATAGACACATTATCCATTTAGTATCTTATCAAAATTATCTGCAGAATCATTTAACTTAGTCAAGAGACTATTCTCTCAATGAGCCTAATAGAAACAACGAAAACTGACCATGGTGAATTTAGTGGGTTATTTTTGTATTTAAAAGCATTCGCGAATTATGAAGTTAAAAAGCAGAAAAGTAGCAGATACTTACCTACG
The DNA here is from genome assembly GCF_036588685.1 of Mytilus trossulus. Classification (NCBI taxonomy): domain Eukaryota; kingdom Metazoa; phylum Mollusca; class Bivalvia; order Mytilida; family Mytilidae; genus Mytilus; species Mytilus trossulus. The sequence continues at coordinate 37,520,366 of NC_086382.1, read as the reverse complement.
GCAATCATAGCTATTGGAATCAACAAGAATATCCCTAAACAGATAGTACATGCAACTGAAAAAACAAAACATAATTCGTCAACACTAGCATATACATTGGTCACAGACAGTAGCATTTATGGGGAAAATAAAAAAACATAGGCACTTGTTTTTTTTTTAATTAATTCCTGTTTTTCTGTTAATATTTTCATAAAACTAACAATGAATTTAAAATAGGAAGGACAACATATTCTTCACTTCAACCTGAAGTTCCGACTCTATATTAGAATGTCCATTTTCTTACACAATCAAGAAGTCCACATGTGTGTTAATGCAATCTACTGTTATATATTCCATTGACCAATTTACTTATCATTTTGGTGTATGGGGGTACAAAATGTAGGCGCATTTCAGGTAGGTCATTTGCGAAACACTACTAAATGTTTTTGTTTTTTTTTACAGCTAAACGGTATAGGAGAAACATGTTCCCTAAAAGTTTTATAGTAAAACTGTATAAAGCAAACACGTTTTCTTTCAACAGTTCTATAGTAATAATCTGTTAACACAGAGATATATCTCGCCTTTTTGTAATTTTGATAATGCAAGTGTTGAAATTGAAATAGTAATACTTTAACATGTAATTTGTGCAATTATTCGAAGTCAATGAACCATGACTGAAGATACGTGGCTAAACAATCTCCATGGAAATGAAATGTGTCAATGCTAATACAACTGCATACAAAATACCATTAACTAATCATAAGTCTTCCCTTTAAACAAACCTAAACACAAACATTAACTTGTAAACTATGTAAAAGTTTCAAAGTCAATGAACCATGATGAGGGGGTGGGGCTATATAATCTTCATGGAAACAAGACATGCAAATGCTAATAAATTGCATACCAAATATCATTGACTTAACATTAGCGGTTTATCTTAGACTTGTCTAATCACAAACTAATACATGTAAACTAAGCAAAAAGTTTCAAAGTTAATAGACCATTACTGAGGGGGTAGGGCCAACTAATCTCCATGGAAATGAGATGTGCCAATGCTCATATAACTGTACACCACATATCATTGACCTACCACTAGTGGTTCACCATAAACTAGACATAATCACAAACTAATGCGCCGACGCCGGAAACAGTATACCTATGTCTCGCTTTTTGACTCCGTCAGGGCGAGACAATTATTAAGAATGGATACAAGGAATGTGTCAAAGAGACAACAACCCGACCAAAGAGCAGAAAACAGCCCAAGGCCACCAATGGGCATTCAACACTTGCAGAGGGAGAAAATCCCGCACTTGGAGGCGAGCTTCAGTTGGCCCCTTTACAAAAATGTGTACTAGTTCAATGAAAATGGACGTCACACTAAACTTCGAAACATATAAATGAAAAAAAAAAAAAAAAAAAAAACCCACACAAGACTAACAAGCATACGAGTAGTAAGAATGTAGCTATATTATTGGATACATATTTAAAACATGTACTTACCAGAACGTACTAGAATTCCACAGCATGTCTTAACGAAATCAACATTTCCATCTGATTCTTCCTTCGCTTTTTTTAGTTTTCCAAAAAGGGAATCGTAAGATGGCGGAGGAGCAGCATCTAAAATACAATAAGAAAAGTTATTGTTTTGAGAATATAAAAATAATGTTAAGATTCATATGAACCCATATCAGTATAAAGAGATATAAAGTCTATAGAATGCATTATAAAACTCTTTTAAGGGAGAGAACTCAAAAAATATCCTATGATTTCTTTTGAAAAATATAAAATGCCAATATGTTCTGTTCAGGTAGTAAATGGAAAATAATACTCATTCTTTTCGTAAACATCCATATTAATAAAACAAAATTGAAACTCATTGACAAAAAATAAACATTCATAACTTTAAAACTTGGGTTTGGCATGACTCTTATATTAGGGTCTGGTTGGGGTTTAAAATAGTTATCAGGATGATAATTTACTACGCCAGACGCGCGTTTCGTCTGCATAAGACTCATCAGTGACGCTCATATCGAAATAGGTAAAATGCCAAACAAGTACAAAATTGAAGAGCAATGAAGATCCAAAATTCCAAAATGTTGTGCCAAATACGGCTAAGGTAATCTATGCCTGGGATAAGAAAATCCTTAGTTTTTCGAAAAATTCAAAGTTTTGTAAACAGGAAATTTATAGAAATGACCACATACAAACTAGAGAACTAGACAAAAAGTACAGACTAAAGGTTTAAGAAAACAAGCATTCTGTGAGTATTACATGGCATACATAGTCCCCTAGCGGTTTAGAATTCATTGTTTTGGAACAAAATTCTAACTTGATCTATAACTTGTCATGGTGTATACTATATCCTACCGTAGTCTAAAATCGTTCATCTTGTCAGTTCGTTAGGTATTTGTGTTTGAACTTCACACACGGGGAAACTCTGCATTGACGTCACTACGCTACTCCCGGCGTAGAAAAACAGTGCAGAATACGTTTTTTCTGCACTTTTGAATAAAAAAACATTTCTAAAGGTAAGTTTTCATTGTTGTTCTCAATTATTGCCAAAAAATGCCAATTTTCTAATGCCCGTTTCAATCCCCACTTCCGAATGTCTAAAAACATTCTAGAACTTCACAAAATCCCACTTCCGGCCTCCATTGCTTTGTGTACATTCCATTCAGCGTCATCAATCTTGTGGCAGGCAATACAGGTCAAGCAAATAGTATTTTTTGGAATTTTAAAATGACATGCCCCTTTACGTATTTCGCGATTTTCCCGCGAAAAAAGCCAAACCAAAATGAAAGGAAAACTATATGAAAAAACGATGTCCATGCCATAATTTTGTACAGGAATATAGAGTTGGTTAATAAAAAAACAATATACATTTATTTTTCATAGAAATTTCTATTTATTCCTTATAAAAAGATCGATATTTCTGACCATCATGACTGTAGGTAAATATTCATACAAAATTCCCTTGATGTCAAAAGGGGTGGCAAAAAGAGAGTTTTCCTGTTGAATAAAACCCAAAAATTATTGCAAACTATTTTGAAGCAATATCCCACAAAGAAATAACGTAATTGCCGTAGACTGAAAATCCCCTAATTGACAGTAAAGCAATTTGATTGGGTATAACGAATTGACATCACGTGATTTTGACGCCATTGAAATTTTAATGTAAACAAGCAAGGTCAGAAGGTTCAGTATGGGACAGCATCGTACAGTTAGTTACTGACAAACAATTATGAGTTACCAAGCTTGACAATGCATGGTAATAAAAAATGAAAGCTAAGTCTACAGAAAAAAATAAGAAAAAAATAGCCTTAGGATAACGACTTATCAACACACCTGGATATAACAAATATCAAATCAATATCTTCAATCATGATGATAAAAAGTGTTGAAAACTGGTTATATAAGGGAACTTTCTAAGTCCAAGACCTTAACTCTGCACAAAATCATCAGACCGGAACATTTTCGAATTTTCAAATTCGAATTTGATCTGTAACTTATCATGATAAACTATATACCAATTTTCTAATCAATATCTTCAAGCATGACGAAAAAAAGTGGAAAACTATTTATTATAGTGAATTTTCTAAGCCAAAGGACCATAAGTCTGTACAAAATCATCAGACCGGATCAAAATTGAAACTTGATCTGTTACTTGTCATGATAAAACAATACACCAAATATCAAATCAATATCTTCAAGCACGAAGAAAAAAAAGCATTCTGTGAGTATTGCATGGCAATACATAGTCCCCAACCGGTTAAAAATTCATTGTAATGGAACGAAATTCTAACTTGATCTATAACTTGTCATGGTGTAAACTACATAAAAATATCAAGTCAACATCTTCAAGCATGACGAAAAAAACTGTTGAAAACTGATTATTTAAATGAATTGTCTATGTCCAAAGACCATAACTTTGGACAAAATCATCAGACCAAAACAAAATTCCAAATTGATCTGTAACTTGTCATGATAAAACTATATATACTAATTATAAAATTAATATCTTCAAGAATGACAAACAAACCTACCACTAAATTCTTCAAACAATTTACCAAAGGAAAGGAAAAAAATCCAAAATGTCATTTTGCCTTTTAAAAAATTATTTCCCTTTGAACAGAAAACTACTAATTAATAAGTATTTCATCAAAAATTTAATTCTAGGGAAAGGGCTTTTACTGAACAAAGAGAAAAGCTAAAATCGTGAAAATTGAACTTGACCTGTAACTTGTCATGATAAAACAATTAACCAAATATCAAATCAATATCTTCAAGCACGAAGGAAAAAAGTCTGGAAAACTGATTTTCCGGACTGACAGATGGACAGACAGACGGACGGACAGACAGACGGACAGAAAGACAGACGGACAGAGTGCAAACCTAAAGTCCCCATCGACTTCATCGGTAGGGGACTAAAAAGTGTGGAAAACTGATTTGCCGGACTGACTGATGGACAGACACACAGATAGACGGAGTGCAAACCTAAATTCCCCTTCGACTTCGTCGGTATGGGACTAATAAATAATAGAGAACAAAATCGATAAAATAAAGAATAGAGAATAATTGGGTGTAAAGACATAAAGAATAGATAATAATGGACAAAATATATAGAATTGAAAGAAAAAAAATGGTCTGTACAATCAAAAGAATAAAAAAAGGAAGGAATCTCCTCCAGTCTCTCTTTTATGGACCCCTACTTAAATCAGTGTACCGTTTGGTCCGACATACGAGGGCGGAGCGGTTCCAGCTTCTGCTGCTTTCAGTTCTGCACCTTTTGATGCCATCGTCTGAAATAATAATAATTTGATTTTTTTTATAATGCAAGCATCGTACACTCCAGGACAGCATTACTACTACACAAGCATCGTCCAGTCCAGGTCAACTTGTCATCATATATATTTCTTGCGTTCTTGGTATGGACCCCTTTTCTCTTTTTCTTCTTGTTTGGTGTTTATTTTAAAGGAATAATCAGTTTTCACTTATTTCACGTGTTCTTGCTCTTTTCCATACGATATAAGTAGTTTATTTAGGGAACACATTAAGAGGTAGTATGTTTTAACTATTGTTATTGGAAAAGCGTATGGATGTCGATGATGGATAGCTGTTTAATGTCCAGCGGCAAATGTATATGCATATTTAGGACGAGAACATGTTAATGTTATATGAATATTAACCCTGCTTTGCACTAGACCGACACACTGAGCCGAATTTTTAACGACGTCGTGCTAGTTCACAAGGTAACAGTCCGCAGGAAGACATGTCACCTTACCTGTACACATTATTCCGACTCCGATCCGACCAGACTTTGCTCTTATTCCTTAATTTAATGCCGAAAATCGTATGGATAAGGGAAAGAACACGCCATTGAATAAGTGATAATCAGTTAAAATAATAAAATAATAAAAATTGAAAATCAAAAAGGTTTTAAAAAAAAGGGGGAACCATGCCTCAAGCGCATGTGTCCTATACTTTGATACACTTCACCTTTTTTAGGTCAGTAGCATTGATATGAAGTCCAACTAAATAAAATTGGAGAGAGAACATGCATGTCGAATTCCCTCACAAAATCGTGTACATGTAACTCACTATCATATACAATGTATGATATAAAATATATATATATGTAATGTAGTAATAAAATTGAGAATGGAAATGGGGAATATGTCAAAGAGAAAACAACCCGACCACAGAGCAGAAAACAGCCGATCGTTTATTTACAATAGCTGTATTTCATATGAAGGTCTGGAGAGGGGGAATTTAATTTCTGTATTCTGTATTGTTAATGTTATTTATTTCATATCTTTATTTACTTTGTCCATTCTTATATGTTCCTTCTTTACTCTACATCCCCGTTATTCTAATTAAATTTTTCCATATTTTTTCTCCATTTCCCCCCATTCTTCTATATTTTAAAACACAACCCAGACCCTCTTGAAATGGGACTATATATGCGAAGTTGCATTTTCAATATTATTATCATGAAGAAAGAACGTCAAAATATAATCGATGGGTTAATGCTATGACCCTTTAATGTTTTTTTTTTAAACAGGATCCGTCGTCTACATCGCAATTTCACTGTAAAACTATAAATAGAACATACATGTACAAATTTTATAAGTCTACATGTCGTACGTGTGGTTAAAATATCATAACTTTACAATACAATTATCAGTATTGTACAAAAAAATGTATATGCACATATACAATTTCATCTATTAAAAGAAAACGAAACCGGGCCTATGGCTAATACATGTATATAACCGGTCACACAATAATCTTTCATAAGCACATCATATTTTCTTATTACAAATATCTGTGTATTTACTCTTCTATATTATCAAAGTAACCTATCAGATCAATAATTCACTACTTTAATGTAAAAAAACCTACTTACCTGACTTCCAATCTAGAACGTATGTTTAAGCAATTAGTTTGGTGTTGTTTTTATTATCCTCAATGCTACCCAGATAAACTGCGTATGAAGATTTGTAGAATATAAAGTACGTACTAAATGGTGGCTCATTGCCGGCAATACTATTTTTAGCAATTATCTCCTTGAAAGGCGTTTTTAATAAACTAATTATGGAAAAACTGCTGTTGTCTAATTGAAGCTCGATATCTATTTGTGATTTTACCGCACTCAAATATATATGGTCCCATGGCTTTTCTTGGTGAATTTTGGGTTTTTTCACGATACCTTACGATTTCGCAGAAAATTTTCCCTAATTTTGATAAAAAAAAAAAATCATCATATACATTTAGGGACAAATTTGTGCTTGCATGAAACTTCATTCATAATGATTTCCAGAAGAAAAATATATAAATGATATAACAACCAATCACAGATAGCCATCTATTTTTATCTCTATGTCATGTCCCTTCATAAAATGGCTGCGTCCATGTAATTTTATTTGGTACATTGTAACCTGTAATGATTGCTTAATAATGGCCCAAAAATATTCGAAAATACTCAAACTATTGTTATCTATTTTGGGATCCTAGCTCATATGATAAGTAAAGGCATTGCACACACATTTAATAAACTAAATAAGACGTATAATATTTCACGCTCTGTAATTTTTGGTTGTGCCAATTTTTTGTGTCTAAATTATCGATCGGTTGTCTCCGCACATTCCGACCTTGCTCAACGAGAATTAAAATAAAAAAGAGAAAATATAGGTCAATCTACGGAAGCTTGTAGCGCCACACAATTATTTTTTTTATTTTTCTTCCTATGTTTGCGTTGTTACGCAAACCTTTGCGTTATAACGCAAACCTTTGCGTTGTAACGCAAACCTTTGCGTTACAACGCAAACCTTTGCGTTAAACGCAAACCTTTTCGTTTTTACGCAAACCTTTTGCGTTATAACAAACATTTGCGTTATAACGCAAACCTTTGCGTTGTAACGCAAACATTTTGCGTTAAAACGCAAACCTTTGCGATATAACGCAAATATCTTGATTTCAATTATTCATTAAGTTTTGTATATATGTTCGTCTGTCATTCATTTCGGATGTGATTTACAAGTAGATAAAAATAGAAACATACATACAAGGCCAAATCATTATAATAAATATGCATAGAAATAATGGAATACTTGAAGTGCAATTATACATAAATTAAGACTGATTTGTGCATCAGAAAAGTATAGAATTTAACAAGAAAATAGTTATAGTTTAGTATATAGTCATATTTAAATTGAAAGATAAAAAATAATGTCATACAATTGTGAAACCTCCAAGTCAAATAGACAAAATGATCTTTCTGCTTTAAAATGAATTTTTAATAAGGAAACAGTTGTTTTAAATCTCAGAATATGATCAAGATTCTTTGATAGAAAGTCATTGAATGTTCATTTCAATATAAAGAAGTATTTTTAAGATGCTTGGGTAGCAATTTGAATAGAGAGAACATAATTTTATTAATAAAACATCTTCATTCTATACATTTATTGCCAAAGGGTAGCTTGTAGGAATCTAACCTACTTTACACATTTCTCAAACGAGAGCTTACTTTGGAAGTATATTTATATTCGCGATCGGTTATAGCTATATTAGCAGGTTTGATTTTTTTCTTAGGTATAATTAACCTGAATTTACTCAATTTTCTTTGTAATATATATACTAGTAGTAACATGGATATCGTTTTTGGGGACCTTTATAGTTTGTTGTTCAGTGTGAGCCAACGCTCCGTGTTGAAGACCGTACTTCGACATATGATGGTTTACTTTTACGAATAGTGACTTAGATGGAGAGTTTTCTTATTGGCACTCATACCACATCTTCTTATATTATTCTGCTCATTATTAGTCATTGATATGATCTAGTTATTCAAGCATTTTACTTTGCAATGACTACAACGGTGATAAATTTTAATATATACAGCCTCCTCCATTAATAACTACTGCTTCCTTTGAATCTTAAATAAGAAATAAGATAAAACAAATGTTTGCGTTATAACGCAAATGTTTGCGTTATAACGCAAAGGTTTGCGTTATATCTCAAAGGTTTGCGTTACAAATTAACGCAAAGGTTTGCATTATAACGCAAACATAGGAAGAAAAAAAAAAAAAAAAAGTGTGGCGCTAATACGCTTCCGTATCAATCACTTTGTTAATTTCTAATTTTAAATGAATGGAAGTTTGGTGTTATTTTTGGTCCGTGTTAATTTCGAAATATATAATTAATCATAAGGATACTCGGTCGTTTGTGGAAATAAGTGTTTTTAATCGTTAAAATGAAAGTAAGAACTGATTCTCTTTATAATCCGAAAGTTGATATCAATTGCTATATGTATTCTCAATATTCAGTGGCAAATACTAAATGCATATTCAGCACGCCCTACAACCGGTTATCGGTACTGCATATACAACAGGTAACACAGACGCAAACATTTATACTATATGAATGAACAAGCTGGCCCAGTAACTGTTAAACGTTATATATGAATGCATAGCACCATAGCCATACAAACATACAAGCTGGCCAAGTAATTTTATATTTAACGGTACATATCAATGAATACATAGCACCCTTATCGTATAACTATCATCGTGTGACAAGCTGCCTATATAGAACTGAAATGTTTGCCGCAAATTTGCAGCAGACTTACTGCAAGTTTGCGGTAAACAAAAAGTTTGCAGGAACACAGACAACAGAGTTTGCAGAAGTTTGGCGCTAGCTGCAAACTTCCCGCAAACATTGCAGCTTTTTGCTGCAAGCTTGCGGCAAGTTTGCAGAAACATCAATGTTTGCAGTCAAAGATTGCAATAAAGAATGTTTGTCTCCATGGGGCGATATCTTTTTGCGCCAAAAATGAACTCATTTGCGCCACAACTTATTTGCGCCAATGCTTCTTCTGCACCACTTCAATCTAAAAAGAATAGGTATCAAAAAAATTTGCGCCAAAAAAAAAATCATCTAATTGCGCCAATTTTATGAATATGTTTATTTTTACTTTATTTTTACTATGATATATCAACTAAATGATTGACTTCCCTCCTCGCTCCAAATCTTTCTTAACTTACTTTTCTAAATGCTCTTCGTCAATTTTGAAGCGCTCTTAATTATTCATCTGAAGGTCGCTCAGACAACACATCAGTTGCTTTTCGTTTGCATGTTGTACTCAACATCTAAGTATTACAAGTTAGTTTCATGTAAAGAATCCAAACGCCTAGTACAACTCGACTTAACTGTTCATCTCCATCTAAATTCTCAATTTTTCTTAACAAATGCCTGACAAAATGTGTGTTCTTCGACAACGTTGACAGGTTTTCCTTTATCAGACTCTATTTTCTCGAACAATATATAAGACATCTTTGAATGTGACATAACTATTGTATAACTGAACATTTTTTTTTATGAGACAGTGTTCAGTTCAATCTAAAGTGAATAGGTCAGTTATCGTACATGTTACATATATGATAAAGGAAAAAAATATACAGGTAAATGTGGCGCAATTTGATTCCATTTATTGGTGCAATTAATACCACCAGATAAATATATAGAGTGGCGCAATTAAAGTCATAAGAAACATCAAATCAAATTAAAAAAAAATTATGCATAATGTTTTTTTATAACTAAATGGATAGTTTTCATTATACAACTTATGTACATATGCTTTTTTTCTGAGGAAAATTCTTTAATTTTTCCACATTTAGAAGAAGTTTACTTATATTTAATTGCTTGCTTCCAGGAAGCAATTCACCGACATATTTTCCGTATGCATAGTGACCTGAACGTGACCCTCCTCGTAAAAATCCGGTGATTGCAATACGCATGGATCTGTCATTAAAATAAACAATTATCTGATTATACATGTTAAACACGTGCTCAATTCCCATGCTTTTTGTTATTTGTTTACTATAAGGTGACAATCGGTAAACTTCGGCTTCATAACACGGCATTTAATGAGCAGCCATATTTGTTAAATCATAACAGACATGCAGAGAGAAAAAAAATTGACGATTGCACGATTTGAGTAAAAAATGATAAGACTAAGTTTACGATATATACATGTATTGGTTCAAGAATTGGATAAACATTATTTTTCACCACTCACTCGTTTCATATGACTTTAATGGGACATTTCTAAAACTGTAATTGGCGCAAATTGTTTCTGCCCAATTTGATATAACAAACATGGAACTTGTTCTTATTTCTGTTTACTTCTTTTTCCTTTTAAAAGGAATGGGTTTTTCTTTGTTGCTCATTTTTGTTGTTGTTGTTACGAATTTACAGTTTGAGAATGTTATAATATTTCTACAGTTATATATTTTTCGATACCTCTATGAATTTTCCCATTTGATCTTTTTATCATTGAAAACGGCATAAAAAATCACCCCTTTATCCTTAATTGCTATAAGTTGCTAGGGTGCTCTCTTCGAGGTCCGCGTTCGAAGTATAAATACCGGGTTGCTATTCAGTTAAAGTTGTTAGAACCGACCGTGCAAGGGCTGTATAGCCAGTCAAGGTAGTTAAAAACTTCCATTTGTTGTTAAAGTCGTCATTTGTACTGAAGACAGCAGACAGTGAACATCGGAAAGAAAGTAGTTTATAGCAGGCAGAAGGTTTAGTTTAAGTAAAGTGAAGTGCTTGGAACCTGCGGACAGAAAAAAGAAAAGGCTGAAACTGTTGGTTCGGTACAGATTGTCCAAACAGGGCTGGTGCTAAAGTTTTGCTTCTCACATCTCTCACTACTGCAGTGAGTGTTTGCTGACATACCATGCCTTAGTGCTACCCTGTTGTTCCGACAGTTATAAACATGTTTATTTAATAAAGTTTCATACGAAAAGTTACACCAGTTTAAGTAGTTTCCAAACATTCGTTTCAATAGGTTCCATACATTTAGGTTTCATACATTTAGGTTTCAGACCAAATTCATACATTAGGTTTCAGCCCAGTTCCATACATTTAGGTTTCAGACCAGTTTCATACATTTAGGTTTCAGACCAGTTCCATACATTTAGGTTTCAGACCAGTTTCATACATTTAGGTTTCAGACCAGTTTCATACATTTAGGTTTCAGACCAGTTTCATACATTTAGGTTTCAGACCAGTTTCATACATTTAGGTTTCAGGCCAGTTTCATATATTTAGGTTTCAGACCAGTTTCATACATTTAGGTTTCAGGCCAGTTTCATACATTTAGGTTTCAGACCAGTTCCATACATTGAAGATTCAGACTATAGTTCCAAACAGTTGGTTTAAACAGTATCAGTTTGAAAGGGTTTTATACAGGTTTTTAATTTAGCAGGTTCGGGTTAGGTTGATAGGTGTTGAAATTCGTTTTATGTAGTATTGTATTTGTTTTATATTTGATAGTGAAAGTGTAAACTTTTTATTTATATTAGAACTTTTGAATTGCTTTTCAAATCCCAGGACACTGGTACTAACCCGAGGATAAATTGTATCTAAACGTCTCCGCCCGGTTATACCTTACAAAATGGTGGCTCAGCGGTGGGATTTGTCGAGCATTTCCGTTGAGTATTTTGTGATTGTCTATGACTGTCTGTCCGTCGGCTGGGGACGTTAAATCCGAGGTCCCGTGTTCAGGGAGTACTACGCTCTGTACACGTTAAAGAACCCTCTACAACAACTCTTCTGAGGGGTCCGTAAGTGGCCTGTTGTGAGGCCAAATTGTTACAAACCGGTATTTGGCAACACAACTTTTCAAGTGGTTTTCAAAATAGAATATTTGAAATGGTTATTTCTGGTCAAACTTTAATTTAAGGTCAGTATTCAGTTGCTTGTACAAATGTGAATGAAAGTATGATATTTGGAAAATAGAAACTTAACTAACAAAACAAAAAGAACATGCTAGAAAGAAAGAGGCTGACAGGGACCCCAGAACTGTAAGTAGGCTAAGGTATCCCTAGGTCTGACGCTTGTCGACGGATTAATATTGTTGTAGGAAAGCCATTAGTTGGTTATCATGGTATAACCCTCGGTGTACAAACAGTTGCTGGGAGAGGTATTCTGCGGAATGAGTGGAAAAAATGAGGTTAGAAGTAGGACCTTGATATGGTGTCAGCTAGTGTTAACGAGAACAGTTTTGATTGTGTTTTGATTTAGTGAGTACAAACTTACAAACTCATGCGAGGACGCATAAAATCTGAGGCGTGGGTAGTGTTACGAATTTACAGTTTGAGAATGATATAATATTTCTACAGTTATATATTTTCCGATACCTCTATGAATTTTCCCATTTGATCTTTTTATCATTGAAAACGGCATAAAAAATCACCCCTTTATCCTTAATTGCTATAAGACGCTTTACCTGTACAGTTGTTGCTAGGGTGCTCTCTTCGAGGTCCGCGTTCGAAGTGTAAATACCGGGTAGCTATTCAGTTAAAGTTGTCATTCATTCATTCATCACAGTCACGTCTCAGTCATTACAGCTGAACGGACGTGCTGGGCCAGCTCTCCTTTACCCGCTATCTCCGATGAGGGTTTACAGTTAGATAATCAACGACTTACTACTTTAGATGACAGAAACCAATCCAAGCCGTACAGTAGACGTAGTAGTAGGTATACCCGCGTTAACATGCACTCCAAAACCCATTCTATCATGGAGGAGTGTTATGTCGATTAACGTCCGAGGCCTGTATCCTAGGTGTTGGTTGATTGATTTTTATTTCACTGCCTCGCGGCTTTGGTCCTGATAACGCTTCCTGTCATCTATAATACTACGTCCAAGACTCATCTACCAGTACTCCATCATCGAGGTTAGCGGGCTGCCAAGCTGACCTAACTGGCCCTGAAAGCAGCCGGTGTGAAGAAAAGACACATCAAAATAGTCAACAAAAGAAAAACAACACACCAAAACCAAGATGGCGGCCTACATATGGCGTCCTCTACTACCTGTTCCTGACCCACGGCATCAAAATATGATAAAGCTCACCAAACGCCTTCCGGTACCGAGCCGGCCGTGCGAGGGCTGAAAGCCAGTCAAGGTCGTTAAACACTCCATATATATATATATTAAAGTTGTCATTTGTACCAAAGACAGCAGACAGTGAACATCGGAAAGGAAGTAGTTTATAGCAGGCAGAAGTTTTAGTTTAAGTAAAGTGAAGTGCTTGGAACCTGCGGACAGGATATAGAAAAGGCTGAGACTGTTGGTTCGGTACAGATTGTCCAAACAGGACTGGTGCTAAGGTTTTGCTTCTCACATCTCTCACTACTGCAGTGAGTGTTTGCTGACATACCATGCCTTAGTGCTACCCTGTTGTTCCGACAGTAATAAACATGTTTATTTAATAAAGTTTCATACGAAAAGTTACACCAGTTTAAGTAGTTTCCAAACATTCGTTTCAATAGGTTCCATACATTTAGGTTTCATACATTTAGGTTTCAGACCAAATTCATACATTAGGTTTCAGCCCAGTTCCATACATTTAGGTTTCAGACCAGTTCCATACATTTAGGTTTCAGACCAGTTCCATACATTTAAGTTTCAGACCAGTTTCATATATTTAGGTTTCAGACCAGTTTCATACATTTAGGTTTCAGACCAGTTTCATACATTTAGGTTTCAGACCAGTTTCATACATTTAGGTTTCAGGCCAGTTTCATACATTTAGGTTTCAGACCAGTTTCATACATTTAGGTTTCAGGCCAGTTCATACATTTAGGTTTCAGACCAGTTCCATACATTGAAGATTCAGACTATAGTTGGCCTTTGGAGGCTGAAATTTCATTCAGGTTTTAAACAGAAATTTAATAAACTTTGCATCAGACTATACTGTCTACATATTTAGCTGAAAGTGACAGTCTTGTTACATCCAGGTTCCATGTTTTATCATATCTAGGCAAAGATTTGAGCAATAAGAAGCATATCTCCATCTCCCATATCATTTATATGCTTTTTGATATGCAAATGTGGGGAACGGCCTAAATTGACAACCTGTTTTTTTAAGTTTGACATTGCTGAAGACCATTTTATCCACATGTGTTATGCTATTTGAAACTTATATTTCCATTAAAAGTATATTTGTAACATGTTAAAGTTTTTTGGATAACTTAACAACTTCAGAAAATTGTGTTAAGTGAAAAATATTACATTTCATATAAGGCCTCACTTCATTTGAAAACCTCTATTTTTTGGCACAGGCTCTTATAAAATTAACTTCTGCCCATTTTGTATAAATCTGATACATGAAGAATGCTTACTTCATTTGAAAACCTCTATTTTTTGGCACAGGCTCTTATAAAATTAACTTCTGCCCATTTTGTATAAATCTGATACATGAAGTATGCTATTTGTTGCTTTTAATAGATGATAACTTATACATAGAGACATTAAAAAGTGTAAGTTTTGGTTATCTTTTGGTTTTTAGAAGCTCAAATTTGATAGTTGAAATTGTTCTAATTCAACGCCACAATTCAGCACCCAAAGTTCAGATATAAAAAATGCCACATTTTTTTTATTTGGTATCATACGGCTTTGAAATTTTGTAAACGGGTTTATAATACACTAAGCTTAAATCATGCCAAGTTTTATTAGAATTGGTCAAGTTTTAGGCCCGTAATAGGTGAATTTCAGCAAATTTTGAATTTTTACTTTGACAACTTCTCTGAATGATCTATTGGTATAAATTTGTCAAACTACATGAGAAGGAATGATTTTCACTTTCATTTGATAAAATTTTTGTAAAAAAGTCACTTTTCAGCTTATATTCTCAAAATGTAGCTTTTTCACCTTTTTCAATATTTTTGCAAAAACAGCATGCTTACATTCTCTCTGACAGATTTTTTCTGATATCTATTTGTGTTTGTGGTATTTATTTCAGTTATTTATCTCATTTGTGAACTCTGAACACAAAAAAAAGTAGATAAAAACATAAAAAGAGTGCAAATGTGTACCCAACATTTACCATTTCGTACCCACTATAATATCCATTTCGTACCCAACGGGCCAAATGCATCTACCATTTCGTACCTCATGGATTTAATACATGTAAGCTATTTCGTATCATATTTTTGTATAGTTTTTCATGATTTTAATGTTGTTTTTTTTTAAATATAACATATTAAATAAAATTATGCATCTAGACGTAACAATGTTATATAGACCGATAAATTGGTTTGATTAAGCAGCACTTGGAAACTTCAATAGTTATGATTACACTTTGTTTGTTTGCAGGATTTGATTTTAATTAATTGTTAAACTCTAAAAGTATGGGATTAATGAACCAACAAAGAAATAATCCTTTGCTACTGTTTTTATAGTAATTAATAGTTGTATTTGTCAGGAAATGCAGTGAAAAGTGGTACAAGCTGACTTTTACTCAAAAAGGAAGCCATGAGTCTTTGAAAAAGTTTTCACCAAGACACGTAACACATAAAAATGAAATGCCATACATAATAATCTTCCATGAGGTACAAAAAGCATACATAGTAATCTCCCATGAGGTACGAAATGGTATTACATATAAACCTTCCATGAGGTACGAAATGGCATACATATTAATCGTCCATGAAGTACGAAATGGTATAACATATAAACCTTCCATGAGTACATATAAACCTTCCATGAGGTACGAAATGGTATTACATATAAATCTTCCATGAGTACATATAAACCTTCCATGAGGTACGAAATGGTATTACATATAAATCTTCCACGAGGTACGAAATGGCATACATATTAGTCGTCCATGAAGTACGAAATGGTATTACATATAAATCTTCCATGAGGTACGAAATGGTATTACATATAAATCTTCCATGAGTACATATTAATCGTCCATGAAGTACGAAATGGTATAACATATAAACCTTCCATGAGGTACGAAATAGTATTACATATAAACCTTCCATGAGGTACGAATTCCCACTTTTTAAAAATACTATTCCTTCTATTCCCACGGTTTATTCCTTGAATGCCAACATCCTTTGATTTACCGACTATTTACCTGTAAAATAATGTTGGCATTCGAGGAATAGGTGTAAGTAGTTATCATAACAAAAGTGCATGCTTATGAAAACAATCATAATTTTAGTCTAGTTAAACAGATAGGTAAATTACAAGTTGTTGAAAATCATTTTTTGCTGTAAATGCTTCAACAAATATGGATTTCCTTAAAATGAAAATTTGAAAAGTGTTGCATCACAAACTCAACATGTTCATATTGTCAGGAATTCCAGTTAACACACTTTCTACAACTGCTTCTTTGGACTTTGAAGTTTTTTTCAATAGTTCTATAGTTGTGTGTGCTGTAATATCCTCCCATATTGATAGAGCTACTTGAAACTTTGTATGATGTGTTTGATTACTATGTTTTAGTATGTTCAGTTTGTTCAGGATTTTTTCTTTGTTATAATACTGCACCCTTTTTTGTAGATCATGATACATAAATAGATGTTGGTAAGAGGTAAATTACAGGCTTCCGACTTCAGACAGGCACACACATACAGAATGTGGCGGGGATAAATATGTAAGCGGGGTCCCAACCCTCCCCTAACCTGGGACAGTGTTGTAACAGTACAACATATACAGAACGAAAAATACACGTCAGTTGAAAAAAGGTTGTTGTTTGCTCTTTAGTCGGATTGTTGTCTCTTTAACACATTCCCCATTTCCATTCTCAATTTAAACTCATCAGATGCATACAAATAGAAATACTACACAGAGTGGACGTGGTCGTGTACTTGTTTATCCGAACAACAAAAAGACACTTAGTACAGATCTGAGACTACTCGCAGTTACGGACAGATAGTACAAACCCACTGAATACTAATAAAAAAATCATGCCTCTGAGACTGAATTCTTGTTACCCTATTTTATGGATTTTCTGCAAGCTTTGCAGAGTGCCAGCTTGGAAGTTATAAAATTTACCTAATTATTTCTGATGATTTCTAAACTTTAATTAACAATTACTGTGCAATTGAAATCTTCATATTGTTCATGTATATATTTACATGTACATGTAACTATACGAAATGATATGAATATAAATAAATCTCTAATATCTTTTTTTTTGTTTGAAATAATTGTATTTAACCTAAATGTCTTTAATATTTCTAATGTTTTTTATGTTAATAAACATTTCTATTTCAAAATTTTATATTTATTTTTCAATAAAAGGTCAAAAAATGTTTTCATATTATTATTTCAAATTCATAATAATTTGAACCCTAACATTTTGCTATTTTTCTGATCAAAAAGTGATAAAATGTTGCAGTTTTGTCAAATTCACTAATTATTTTTAACAGTTAAATACTTATAAAAACACCTATTGTTATTATATAAACATCCATTGAAATATTTTTGTTGGCATTCAAGGAATAGGTAACATATGAAATGTTGGCATTCGAGGAAGACACCATTCCCACTTGCAAATAACAATAGATGTTTTGATAAATAATTTGTTTTTATAACAATCAAGGTTAATTCGAATTTCACCTAAGATTTACCTGTATTTTTTTCAAAGCATAACATAGTCAGTGGTACACTGTTTAGGTATAATACCTTGTTTATTTGTAATATGTTTCTTTTTTTTCATCAAAGAAGTACTTGAAAATTATGAAAAATATGATAAATAGATTGGAGTTAAAAAATTTGAATTTGTACTTGAAAATAAAGAAAAATTATGATAAATAGATTGGAGTTAGATTTATTTTTAAATTTTTGAATTTGTAACCTTAAAAAATTGCCTGTCGTACTAATAAATCTTGATATAAATAATATCACACTTATCAGCTGCAGATATCATCTATGGTGATGGTACATTTTACACCTGTCCGAGCCTATTCATCCAACTGTACACTTTTCACGCAATGTTTGACGGAGCAATGTATCCACTCGTACACAGCTCACTTCCAGCCAAGTGTGAACTAGTATATACAAGTTTCATGACTTCACTCTGCCACAAACACCAACTACAACTTCAGCCTACAATATCTTCCTGGACTATCAAGTCGCCATTCGAAATGCAGCATACTCTGTATTTCCTGGCATCAACGCAAAAGGCTGTTTCTTCTACTACACGCAATGCATCTGGAGAAATGCACAAGAAACAGGTCTTCAGGTTCCATACAAGGATGACGACAATATTCATCAACTAGTGCGCCGTGCCGCTGTACTTCCACTTATACCCTCTGCTGAGGTTGAAGATATGTGGTTTTATGCCCTAACAGACATAGATCAGATTGATACCAACATCAACAGTCACCTTTGGAACCACTACTTAACACAAGAACCAAGGACAACAAATCATCGAGAGGGATGGCACAGCAAGCTGAAGAAACATGTCAGGCATCCAAATCCAAACATCTTTCAACTAATCAAACTTCTGACACATGAGGAAGTCTTTAACGCCTTGACCATGATCCAGTATACAGCCGGTGCATGGAAAGAGAGTGGCCCCCAAAAAGAAGTATGTAGAAATTAATAACACTGAGATTAGACGAACTTGAGGTTAGACACCGCAACCAGGAAGTCACAATAGTACAGTTTGGTGATGCAGCCTCCCACCTTCTTCACGTGGAATAGATTGATGAACTTTAATAGACTTGTATACAGAGATTGTCCAATGTATGTGCTACAATTGTGATTTGATTTAGTGCTGTTGTATAATTTGTGGTACATTATGCTTGCTTGAATCTACAGTTGAATTTGTATTTTAAAAGTAATATAATAATTTACTTATATTTGTTTTAATTTCTTTCATATTTATTTTGTTTAAAAAAAAACAGAATTCATACAGATGCAAAAATAACTTATTACCTGTTCTAATAAAAAAAAACACTGGTCAATTAACAGTTGATTAAAAAATGTTTGTACAGTATAATCCTTTGTTTTCTTAAGTTTTCCTCCTATTCCCACATGAAATTTTACCTTTTCTTACCAGATTTATAAAAAGTGGGAAGAGAGGGAATGAACCGAAATGGCATACATATTAATCTTCCATGAGGTACGAAATGGCATACATATTAATCTTCCATGAGGTACGAAATGGCATACATATTAATCTTCCATGAGGTACGAAATGGCATACATATTAATCTTCCATGAGGTACGAAATGGCATACATATTAATCTTCCATGAGGTACGAAATGGCATACATATTAATCTTCCATGAGGTACGAAATGGCATACATATTAATCTTCCATGAGGTACGAAATGGCATTACATGTTAATATTCAATGAGGTGCGAATTGGTCAAGGTACGAAATGGTCAGGGTACGAAATGGTTTTTGCCAGGGTACGAAATGGGGGGTACGAAATGGTTAGGGTACGAAATGACTATAATTCATTGAAAAACAACTATAACTTGCTTGGCGTAAAAGTGCAAAAGTAAAGAAAACTTGATGAAACATTTACGTTATGTTGGCCTCCCTGTTGGATAGTTGTTGCATTGGCAATCATACCACATCTCTTTATTTTAAAGTATTTATGTGTACAAAAAAAGAAATAGGTATTAAATAAACTCATAATAAATACGCGAGATTTGTTTAAAAAATGACCCATCAGGAATTCTCGACTAAAAAAGTACAAAATGCCGAACAAAATACAAAGTTGAAGAGCACTGAGGACCAAAAAATACCTAAATTTTAGATATCGTTTTGCAGGAAGGTATAGTAACAAGACATCTTTCCATACTGGTATCCCGTCTTATTATTTCTTTGTTTTTTTGTACAGGTCATTTTAGTTGGCCTAGACACCCGTTTACAAAAGATAATTGGCATGATCAGATGGCAACTGTGTAGGAATAGATAATCATTTGATTGATTTTATTGTTGCTTGCTGAAAGTCAAATGACATATCATGCATGTTAAGGACGGAATAAAATTACCGTAATGACAGTTGTACGTTGTATTAGCTGGTTCAACCTGGACGAAGGACGAACAATTTGCACTGTCATTAGAAAATGTAGGTAAATTAAATAGAGACAGACATTTATCTATCAATATGCCACTTACGAACCAATCAGAACGTTTCTGCAATAGTTATTCACTCGCTTCAAGAAGCATCGTATTGAACGTATCAACATCGACCAGAGCGGACTACAAACTTGTACATCCCGAAAACTCGCGAGGGCGAAATAGAATACACCTTAAACTTGTTTTTAAATTAATCTAAAATTAATGACAACAAAAACTCAGTCTATGGATAACAATCATTTGAACGTAAACAATAGAAGTACAAAAAAATATAAAAATAATAACAACAAAATAATAACAAAGAAATGCGCGGAATCGTGCTAATGTAAGGTATAACGAAGTATATCGTCAATATTTTTTGGATTAACCAAGCAAAAGATGATCAACTTCCTCAATTTGAAAAATTAGGATGCTAAATGCGATCGAATATTGACGATCGTATGACAGCGTAATGTAACCCGAACAGCAGTGAGTCCATTGATTGTCATCATAAAAGACTTAATTCATATTTTGGGGGAAGAAATAAGCAAATTTTCAAAAATTGTTTTCCATTGTCAACTAAAAAGCAAAATAGTGTTAATAGATACCATTTTGCTTCAAAAATGCATAATGACTGTTAAAACTTTACTATTATATATACCTGTACACAGATTTCCTGTATACTTTATTTAATTTATTTTATTTTATTATTTTATACATTCTGCTTTAGGAAACAAAGATACGATTTTTGCCAATACAGATTTAAGTTATGCCGCTTTGTCTAACGAATACGATTTTTTAAGCATCCAAAACTGTCGTACATTGTTGTTCGTCACCCCAATCCGCATCAACAGATTCTAACGATAATTTTAATGAACATGCTACAACATTATTCTAAAGGGCGCTTCTATTTGCCATATTATCCCTCTCAAACACTACGCTAAACACATGGTAAAAAATACGTACATTTTTGTATTGATATGCCTACATTGATCAATACATTGACGATCATAAAACTTAAGAAACAGCTCATCTATTTCTTGATGGTATGATACTAATTATATAAATCCCTAACGAGAGGTACTGTGTTTGAATTTCATATGATGTAGACATAATCGTTCAATCAGTTTAATAATTAAAAACCCGCAGAAATAAATAAAACAGTCATTCAAGAGCAACTAATATAAGGTTTAGCTTTTAGGTTCAATAGTATTTTTCATTTTTTATACTTTTTCTCCCTGTTTCTCTTTATTTTATATATTTAAAACAAAATGCTGAATAGAATTACAGAATGCAGGTTATAATATAAGAAGTTGATTGACGATATCGATCTGAAACAAGTCAAAGAATTGAAGATCTTTTCGGATGTATAAAATGTCTCTTCATTAGTTACCAAAATAATGCCAATAAACAAACATTTGTAAAAAATTTATCAGTCCGTCTTCTCCCTCCGTCTGTCTAATTCATCCATTTCTTATAAATTTCCATTTTCACTCATTTCTGTTTTCCATTCCTTCACTCTTTCGCCACAATCTCTATAACACTGTCAGATTTTCTATATATCCTACTCTCTCACGCTCTTTTACTTTCTCCCCCTCACAAGCGTTCGCACCCTTTATCGCACTGTGTCGTCCTCTCACTGTCTTGCCCTCTTTCACCCTGTCTTGTCCTCTTTCACCCTCTCTCACACCCTTACACCCTCTCACATTGTCTTTCTACCTCTCTCTTACCCTCTCTCACACTCACACTAACTCTCACACAATATTCTCTCTCAAACACTCTTACAACACACTCCCTTACACACTCTGTTACACTCTCTGTTACACTTTCTCTCCCACTCTTTCTCACACTTACTAGAAATAGAGAAAGAAAGATTGAGAGAAAAGTAAAACTGAAATAGAGAGAGAGAGAGAGAGAGAAATATACAGTGAGTGAAAAGGATAGAGATTGACAGGAAGATTGGAAGAATAATAAAGAGAAAGGCTGAAAAAGTAAAAAGATAGGTAGAGATCCGTTCCAAGTAAATTCTTTAGGGCCATTGCCAACCCATCAGAAAATACACCTTGTAAAGGTGCACGGCTAAAGCAGTAATGGGGTCTCCTCCGTCGGCGCTGAACATTATGACAGTCCATAGAGTAGAATACCACTGCCTACTAGAACATTGGAAAGGTTGGCGCACTTACTTTCTTTTTTATCTTTACTTTCACATACCTTCATTAGGTAAGAGCTCACCCAATGCCTTGAAATGAATCATTTTATGAAAATAAAAATAATGCTAGTTGCGATATTTTTTATTTCTTATTCTTGCAGTTAACATTTTGAAAGAAAGCAACTCGTTCATATGTTACTTTCGTTTGTATATACAAATTGTATCACTCTATTGAATGTATAAGTTTAATAGAATAAAAATGTTTTATTTTTTGAATATTTCAAAATAATTGAAATGAACATTTTAATGGGAGGTAACTTCAGTTGTTTACTATACATACTACGAATAAAACATAACACGTGTTTTCCAGTCGTTTCACTTGAAGTAATTGCAAAATTAACAACAAAAAACACAAATTACTCTCACTTTTACGTATATATAAACAAAAAATAAGAAGATGTGATATGATTGCCGATAAGACAACTATCCGCGAAAGTGCAAATGAAGTAGATGTCTATAGTTAACTATATTTTATGTCAAAGGGATTTGTTGAATTTATTTGCTTAGTCGGTTTGTGTTTTTGACTGCTATATGTCTTTTCATTATACGCCAAAACGTTGTCAGTTTGTAATCGACCTATGAGTTTAAATTCCCTTGGAGTTTTAAGTAACAACGGCAAATATACCACATAAAATGCCACAAACATGTTCTTGCACACAGTAATAAAAACTTGATACAGGATGCCATTATTTACATTATTTTGGGTTGCAAATGTACATTATGGTTTACTTTTACAAATTGTGACTTGGATTGAGAGTTGTCTCAGTTGCACTTATACCACATCTTCTTATATCTATTTATAAGAAAAGTTGTCAAAACAAATGATTTCATCATAAATGGTTAGAACAAAACGTTTGTTGATTCGTTAATGTACCGCAAATTGCCAGGTGGTGTGTAAAATAGTTCAGAGGATAACATGTCGAAAACGAGGCCAATAATTACATGATGTCTTTTGTCCTGACTTCAACTATGTACTTGTTTGGCTATTTAACCATTTCGATCTGAGCGTCACTGATGAGTCTTATGTAGACGAAACGCGCGTCTGGCGTATTAAATTATAATCCTGGTACCTTTGATAACTATTCAAATGCTCGATTCTACGTCCGAGTTATGTAACCTAACCGCTCGGTTCTAGTACTTAAAATCTTTTAATCCTTTAGGTGGATTTAGCATACATAGATAATACAAAAATAAGAAAAGCAATGAATGAGGTTTTTAAATTTGATATATGCCTTTTAGTGCTTCTTTGTTAAATATTTGTTGGTTTATTGTGATGCAGATTATAACACAATGTTTACTGCTGTACCCGTATTTTTGACATTTTTACCTATTATGTCTGTTTGTTTTGTTCTCGAATCAATGTCAATATCATGGAATTTGATGCAGCTGACATACAATTGAGAGGTTTAGCTAGCTTTTAAAACCAGGTTCAATCCACCATTTTCTACATTGATTAGGGACTTTTGAATTTTTAAAACTAAGGTACCTAATTGTGGACTTTTTATTTTTTATTATAGACTAAAAATTATGAAATTAATAGCCATTATTCATAAATATTATATATTAACATGCATCAGGATGAAAATATTGATTTGAACAAATAAAGATCTCAAAGATTTGTTTCTGCAAAAAATAGAAATCATGATATAAATACTTCATTATTTAATATCTCTATAGGAATACCATTTATTAAACGGTATTTCACGATCAACTTTCAATTGTATTTCATTTATTTGCAACATTGCTCATTGTCGTGTTTGCATGCACAAATCATGACATTGCTTTTTTGGGGGAAAGTTCTCGAAAGTGTTGCCACAGAGATTATAGTGTAATGATGTTTGGTTTCCATATAACCGCTTTGGACCTACGAAATACATTTGCAATAAATAACACCGGGTCGATACAAGTTTTTGTAAGTTCCCGAGTTTGTCATCAGCTTAGTAGTCTGTACTATGGTTCTTATATGTTTTGTTTTCAATACTTCGCTTTAATTTATGAAGAAACTAATAACGCATTGGAACAACTGTTATGCACAATATGGAAACAACAATGTCTCTTTAGTGATGCTTAAGAAATTATATGAAAATCCAAACTTTGAGGCAAAGTGAAACTTTTTATAAATCTATACACTATAAACCCATACATAGCTTTCAAATATGTTAATTTATTCGCTTTGTGAGAAGGTTAATCCAGAAAATCGCATCCTTTATACGAAATATTAAGTGTTATTCTCATTTAGATGTATCAAAATGCTTTAAATAATTCTGGGTATTAATTAAAAACAGCTTTTTCTGGGATTTTTTTCTTTTATCAAATAAACTGTTCGCGATTTTAGAAGGAATGCAGGCCTTTGATGTTATGACTATCTTAAGTCTTAACGTTGTTTATTAATGTTCTTGTTTCTTACACTGTAATGAGTAGGCGTTTATGTGTTATCTTTGGAAGACTATATTTCAATCTTTTCATAACTTTTATAGACTCTCAATCATTCATAAATTTTATAGACTCCAAACCGATTAAGAACCTGACATATGATAAACATGTACGCATATGTTTATTGTAAAACAGAGAATATTCAGTCTTAGACCTTGATATTTTATAAGTTGTCATTGGCTGTTTACTAACTTAAAACTTAAACTTTAAAAGTGTCATTTCGGGACCTTGTATAGCGTACTGTGCGGTATGGATCTTGTTTATAGTTGAAGGACGTCCGCTGACCTATATGTGTTAATCTATAAGGCCTTTGGTCTCTGGTTGAAAGTTGTCTCATAGGTATTCATAGCATAGTTATATTCTTATCTTTATACTACAAATTAAATGACTTCTTAAATCATTGTGCTTATGAGTGGACATATCATTCTCGTACAACAACATTATCCTTTCGTTGGTTTTGTGTCAAAGATATAAGGCTACTTTGTTTGGAAAACAAAGAGATCTCACATGAAATAACATTATAAGATACAAAACCGCTTAGAATTTATTTGTAGAAATTCACACAAGAAAAATCAAGCTGCATAAAACAAAACAAAATGGTATCTTGTTGGATTTTATTCACTTGTTTTCTGTGAACCATATTTAAGATCTCAAAAAACTTGTTTAGCCCCGCAGAATTTTTGCGCCTGTCCTAAGTCAGACGACTCTGGCCTTTAATGGTTTTTTTTTAGTTTCTTATGTATTTTTTTGAGTTTATTATGACGTCCATTATCACTGAAATAGTATACATTTTTATTTAGGGGCCAGCTGAATAACGCATATGGGTGCGGGAGTTTCTTGCTGCATTGAAGACCCATTGGTGACCTTGGCTGTTTCTGCTCTTTGGTCGAGTTATTGTCTCTTTGACACATTCACCCTTTCCATTCTCAATTTCATTGTCATTAATAGTGATCGTAGTTTTTTCTTATAATATGCATTTTTGTACAAACGTTTTGATTATGGTTTTTATCATCAATCTTAATGCAGTTTGATAAACTCTTCTTTTCTCCGTTTCAGACACAAAAGAGAAGTCTTGAAGATAATTATAACGAAAAGTCAAGTTCAAAAAGTTCAAACAAGTTCAATCATTAATTAAAAATGTCGTATTGAACAAGAAAGTAATTATCGAAAGCAACATCAAAGCAATTCGCTTATCTAAAATCTTGAAATCCTTAATTTAAATAGCTACGGTTGTATTTTGAAGTGGATATCGAATGACAACGTTAAGTATTAGGAGACGTGATCTCTTGCACTGCTCATAGTAAATCTGTCAAAAATTACAGTACAGAAAAAAATTAGAATCAAGAGGAACGATAGATACTAAAAGAATAATCAAATTCAAACAAAACAGACAATTCTCAAGCAAAAATATAAAATGACCAAAAGAAAAGGCAGTATACAAAGCACGAGATAAATAACGAATGAGTGAGCATGTGCTCTAGAAAAGGATAAACATAACCTGCTCTACATGCGAAACCCAAAAAAGTATGTACACAAAATTTATCAAGGGTACCAGGATTATAATTTAGTACGCCAGACGGGCGTTTTTGCTACATAAGACTCATCAGTGACGCCCAATTCAAAATATTATAAAGCCAAATAAGTTCAAAGTTGAAGAGCATTGAGGATCCAAAATTCCAAAAAGTTGTGCCAAATACGGCTAAAGTAATCTATGCCTGGGATAAGAAAATCCTTAGTTTTTCGAAAAATTCAAAGTTTTGTAAACAGGAAATTTATAAAATGACCACAAAATTGATATTCATGTCAACACCGAAGTGCTGACTACTGGTGCTTGATACCCTCGGGGACGAAACGTCCACCAGCAGTGTCATCGACCCAGTGGTGTAAAAAGTTATCAAAGGTACCAGGATTATAATTTAGTACGCCAGACGCAAACGTGTTTCTGCAAAAAATGTCATCAAGTGCAATAAGGACACAAAAGGAAATAAAATATATATAATGTTGAAGAAATTGCAAACCAGAAAAAAGCCTTTGTAAACAGTCAAAAATGTATAATGTCAATTTTTTTCATGACTTTAAACAACGAAAAATGTACATCAGATCAAATTTATTCGTTCTTTGTGTAATCATACGTTTTTTGATTGAGTTAAGTCTGCTAATTGATATTTTATCGTATGTTTTTTTATATGTTGTGATGTTATGCTATTGTTTCAGAAAAAAGGAGAAGGTTTGGGCCCATTTAAACGTTTAATCCCGCTGCAAATGTTTGCACCTGTCCTAAGTCAGGAATCTGATGTACAGTAGTTGTCGTTTGTTTATGTAATATATACGTGTTTCTCGTTTCTCGTTTCTCGTTTTGTTTATATAGATTAGACCGTTGGTTTTCCCGTTTGAATGGTTTTACACTAGTAATTTTGGGGCCCTTTATAGCTTGTTGTTCGGTGTGAGCCAAATTTCCGTGTTGAAGGCCGTACTTTAACCTATAATGGTTTAATTTTTAAATTGTTATTTGGATGGAGAGTTGTCTCATTGGCACTCACACCACATCTTCCTATATCTATGTTCAAAATACATGACGTATGATTTACGAGTTTGATAATAACTCTCCTCAATAAACTTATACCTATTTATTTTTCAATAATGATTTGATTTAGATAGAATTACCATTATATAAATAGATGATGTTTACTGTAATGTTTCCCTGTCCCTCCAATAAAATTATAATTCGACCGAAGGGATATAACGTTCTAAATTTTTTTTTATAGAACTATGTTTCCAATAAGTAAAGATGTCGACGGGGAAAGTGTAAAGAAATCTATCTATATATATATATATGAATATAATTATTTTCTGTGACTGTATCTTACATTAATTTGTAGGATCCTTTACTATAGATAATTTAGCTGATCTGTAACAATAACATCTTCATGCCTTATATATCATGTACTGTAGTACGCCGCTAGATTAAAACTGACGTGGAAAGGTAACATATGGCCACCGAAAGCTCTTTTTTTGAGAGCCCAGGTGGTCGTGTGGTCTAGCGGGACGGCTGCAGTGCAGGCGATTTGGTGTCACGATATCACAGTAGCATGGGTTCGAATCCCGGCGAGGGAAGAACCAAAAATTTGCGAAAGCAAATTTACAGATCTAACATTGTTGGGTTGATGTTAAGACGAGTTGTATATACATTATGTACACAGCCATGTATCACCATCATTGATGGCGATCCGATGGATACATCTGTTGTAGGGTTGTCACTGACTCAGACGTACTTATGAATATAATTATTTTCTGTGACTGTATCTTACATTAATTTGTAGGATCCTTTACTATAGATAATTTAGCTGATCTGTAACAATAACATCTTCATGCCTTATATATCATGTACTGTAGTACGCCGCTAGATTAAAACTGACGTGGAAAGGTAACATATGGCCACCGAAAGCTCTTTTTTTGAGAGCCCAGGTGGTCGTGTGGTCTAGCGGGACGGCTGCAGTGCAGGCGATTTGGTGTCACGATATCACAGTAGCATGGGTTCGAATCCCGGCGAGGGAAGAACCAAAAATTTGCGAAAGCAAATTTACAGATCTAACATTGTTGGGTTGATGTTTAGACGAGTTGTATATACATTATGTACACAGCCATGTATCACCATCATTGATGGCGATCCGATGGATACATCTGTTGTAGGGTTGTCACTGACTCAGACGTACTTATGAATATAATTATTTTCTGTGACTGTATCTTACATTAATTTGTAGGATCCTTTACTATAGATAATTTAGCTGATCTGTAACAATAACATCTTCATGCCTTATATATCATGTACTGTAGTACGCCGCTAGATTAAAACTGACGTGGAAAGGTAACATATGGCCACCGAAAGCTCTTTTTTTGAGAGCCCAGGTGGTCGTGTGGTCTAGCGGGACGGCTGCAGTGCAGGCGATTTGGTGTCACGATATCACAGTAGCATGGGTTCGAATCCCGGCGAGGGAAGAACCAAAAATTTGCGAAAGCAAATTTACAGATCTAACATTGTTGGGTTGATGTTTAGACGAGTTGTATATATATATATATATATTTAGTTTATCGCGTGGTCTGTAACGTTATCAATACTTATAAAAGAGGGGCGAAGAGAAGATACCAGAGGCATATTCAAACTCATAGATTGAAAATATAAAATGACAGCGCCATGGCTACAAAATGAAAGACAAACAGATAAATAAGATATAACATAGAATAATAAAGACTAAGCAACACAAACCCCACTTACACTATGGGTGACCTCAGGTGCTCCGGAAGGGTAAGCAGATCCTGCTCCATATGTTCAGTAAGAGATACAGATGGGCTATATCTTGTATAATCATCCTTTCCGGCAGACACAAACAGCCTTTTTTGCAAGGATATTCATCTACATGCACATTATATCATGAACACTGTTATTTAAGTCTTAATTTAGCCTTGCTGACCAGGTTGTCCACGGCACCGAACTAATGCAGACTGGAGTACAATGTATTACAATGTCGCAAAAAATGGATTCATATCTCGCTAAATAAATGACGACAAATTTTCACCGGAAACTTGTTATTCTTTTATTGTTAGGCTGAGTATAAATAAAAAAAAAACGTGTACATATCAAACCATATTGCCAACAATGTCGATAATAACCGGTACTAGGTGTATACTCGAATATGTGTCTGCTACGTAACTTTGTTTCAACTTAAAACAGTACGTTCGAATTAGTGTCAAATTATCTCAAATAAGGCTGTGAAATTACCCGTCTTAAACTGGATCTTTTCATCTCAATGTTAAAAATAGTATAAATCCTTTGTTCTTATCATTGTGATAGTAATAAGTATTTTCTCACATTTTTTTTACTTCGACATGAACAAAACATTGTCATGATTTAAGATTTATAAGACTCGCCTGGACCAAATTGTAGGGTAAAATCAAAGCATGTGTGTTTAATCAGAATATGATGGACAGTTATCTGATATGATTTGTCGGGACATAGCATCTGTATTTCAATGCATAGTAGAGAACGCCTATGTAACACAATTATTTTCTTTTACCGTGTATATTATTCTATTTGGCAGCACGGTTTTAAGACTATGGTTGTCTTTCTGAAATTATTAAACATCATAATACTGTTGTCTTTATTTATTCACCCCTTATTGTAACCGATTTTGTATTTACATTGTGTCATAGATCAAATGTATTCGTTCAGTGTATGTTCGAAAGTGTTAATATGTCTTTTAATCGAGCTCAGCTATACCAATTTATATTTTATATTGTGTGTTAATATAACACTAATGTCTCAGGTTAAGGGGAAGGTTAGCGCTTGTTGATACGTGTTAACCCGCTTCATTTTAGTACCTATCCTAAGTTGTTTGTTGGTGTGATTTATATGTGTTTCTCGTTTCTCGTTCAACCCACCATTTTTCCCCTAAAATGTCCTTTCCAAAGTCGGGAATATGGCAGCTGTTTTCTAATAGTTTGTGTCTATGTATGTTTAATTGTTGTTTGCTTTTGTTGCACTTCAGTTTTCTGTTGTTTGACTTTTTTCCTCATATATTTAATGTTTCCCCTCGATCGATTTATGACGATCGTATACAGCTGTTGTCTTTATTGGTATATATCACGGAAAATTTAAAAACTGAAAATTTAGGTAAATCAAAAGATATGTCAATAAACTCATCATAGATACCAAGACTAAATTTTGTATTAACGTCAGACGCGCGTTTCTTCTAAATAAGACTCATCAGTGACGCTCGAATCCAAAATAGTTAAAAAGGCAAAATAAAGTACGAAGTTGAAAAGCATTGAGGACGAAAATTCCCAAAAGGTTTGCCAAATACTGCTAAAGTAATCTATTCCTGAGGTATAAAAGCGTTTGTATTTCAAAAATTCAAAAGTTTTGTAAACAGTTGATTTATAAATATGACCATATCAATGACAATTCATGTCCGCACAGAAATGCTGATTTCTGGGCTAGTGATACCCTCGGGGAATTATTCCTCGTTTACTACCTTTGGGAAATCAAAAATAGAATTTTGTTTAAATTATTTTGATTTGAAAAAATCGAGCTTAA
Source organism: Mytilus trossulus (assembly GCF_036588685.1). Taxonomy (NCBI): domain Eukaryota; kingdom Metazoa; phylum Mollusca; class Bivalvia; order Mytilida; family Mytilidae; genus Mytilus; species Mytilus trossulus. The sequence goes on along the minus strand of NC_086382.1, from coordinate 37,489,273 downwards.
AAGTCTTTAGTTTTCTATCTGTGACTTGCATTGTGTACTATCATGTGTCTCTTTGTGTTTTTCTTATTTAGGCCTGGCATTTTCAGTTTATTCTCGATCTCGATCTCGAGTTTGAATATTCCGCTGGTATCTCTTCTCTAAAGAATAACAGATAAACAGTTAGTTTGATTCATTTTCACAATTATATGATATGCAATCTACATTTGTTCTGTTTCAAGTTAAAAAAAGAATTCTACAACTATCAATTTAAATCGAAATTTGGTGAATATGTTAAATCATACGATTTAGACAAAACAAAAGTAATGATTTATTAAAACAAGATCGTGTGCAATTTTTTGGTTTTTCTGTGTTTAATACATACATTGGAAAATATTATTAACCAAAAAAATGTTAGAAATATTATTTGAATAATCTAGATAACCCTTGCAAAGGGATAATATTTGATCTGTTTCGTGCACTTCTGCATTTAATAAATAAAAAGTTAAATTTGAAACGTCGTCCGATAATTTAATCAATAATATTTCGATCAACAAGATCTATTTCTGTTCCAAAATTGTCGTATATCACAGATCCTTTTCAGAAATGTTATATTCATTATTGTTGAATATATAAACCAGCTTGATTGTCCCTTGTCTCCGTGGTGGTATAAACATATTAAATGATTTGTTGATAATGTTCTATTAATATTAAATATGCCGTGCTGGATTATTTTTCAGTACCATTAAGAGCTGACATGTAGAATGACCCTTTTATGACATTGTACTAAAGTGTCCCAATGCATGAATTAAGTGCATTGACTATAACAATAAACTCAATGACGGAGATATATCCTTGCGAGTTTGATAGCGCTTAATAGTGTTTTGATTTCTAAAGAACAAATAAGTTGTACATATTTTATGGCTTCAAATGCGTTAAAAAACGCTATATAGTTAATTGAATATTACAATATAATGAAAGTCAGGGATAAATCATTGAAAACATGTAAGCTATTAATAGTTTTTTTATTTCTACATAATCATTGGGTTATAATTATTTCATATATAGCTCTAAAGGCGTAAAATGATATCAAATGATGCTATCGGTTCTCGTTCAATAACTAAGTATTTTTGAAGTTTGTGAATAAAGTTTAATATTTTCTATAGTGTGTATCAATGCTTTTTTTTATAAAATATTCCATACTATAAATGATTGTACAAGTTATAAGCAAATTTTAGTCGATTTTTTAACAAATTGTAGTTTGTACAGGCACTTTTTGTACAAATACTGATTTGTACAAAATGAAAACTTGTATACAACATGTACAAACTAGAATGAAATAAGAAAACAAGAATATAGCAGGCTACTATGACTCAGATAAAGAATTGGTAAAAAATGAATAAATATAATAAAGGTCCGGAGATTTTGTAAGAGCGTCTCTCTTGAGTCTTTTGTAGAAGATACGTGTAACTGGCTTACACGATTTCAGCCCTAGTATGTAAGATAAGTTTATGTACAATAGATATGATGATACCAAATTTTATCAAAGTCATGCCGCATAACGAATGGAATATACTTTTCTTTTCGAAACAACTCGTATCTCTTCTGATATATAAGTATTTATATCTCATTGATTTATCCTGACTTGTGATACAGAAACTTTTATTTAAATTAGTTATCTTAATGAAGCCATACATACCTTATACGACAAACGGATAATTAAATTAAACAGGAAATCTTTGAAATTAGAAATCAGTATCGATAGGATTTATCTATATATGGGCCTAAAGTTATAACTTATTAGTTGCATTAAAGCATCGCTATATCGATCGATTAACGTGATAAAAATGTTTAACATGCAATAATTACATAAAAATGTTTCCACTGATGTTAAGGGAATCAATTTGTTTATACTTCTTTCATAATGAAGCAAAAAGAAAACGTTTAATTAAGGATACATCTCAATCGATGCTGCCTTTTATTGAGGACAAACTGTGTCTGAAGAGAAGTCACGAAAGAAAATTATGCAATCATCCGTGTTATCATGGTTATATCAGCAAATATAATGTTACATTCTTGGATTATAACACTGCTGTTATTGGGTCATGTGTTGCTAAGCTTTTAGTTTTTTATGTTTTGTTTCGTTAACACTTGTTTATCTTTCTGTCGCTTTTCGTTTTTTTGCCATGGCATTGTCAATTTGTCAGTTTGTTTTTCGACTTAGGAGTTTGAATCCCTTTGGTATCTTCTTACTCTTTCTTTGTCAAGTTAAATATCTAAATCACTGCTTTCAAATGTTTGATAATGTATTCTGACTAGTGTTTTTTAGTGTTAACTATGTCTCTGTCAGATGAACAAAAGAAACAGTCGAATGAATACTAGCCAGAGACAAAAAAAACAGCTGAGGAAAAACAAGCCAGCCTCAAATTCATGATACTTTATCCACCATTTTCTTAAAGGAAAAGCCTGTACCAATTCAGATATGACAGTTGTTTTCCTTTTGTTTGATGTTTTTGCATTTTTGTTTTTTTTAAGGGAATTTCTCTGTTGAATTTTTCCTCGGTGCTCGTTTTTTTACATATTCTTTGTCGAGTGCCAATTTTTTATGCATCTGTAATAACATAAACGGTACCAATTTTTCTATACCAAATGCACATTTGTAAGATATTAGTTACAGTCTTCGAACTAAACAGAATAAGTATGAATAGATGTCCATTAAAAAACATAAACGTCATAATAATACATAATGTTGGTCCTTGTATGTGGTTAAGTTCATCTGAAGTCCAAACTGTTAACATTTAGACAAACATTGTGTCAAAATAATAAATTTTCTTCATTAGAGTGCTTTTGGTTTTTCAGCTAGCAATATTTTCGTGAAGAAATAAACGGGAAATACATATGGCATTATTCAGCCAACGACAACTTCTGATCCAAAGGTTACTTACATCTGACAAGCACAAACGCAAGTTGGCGGGATCAAATACATGTTTGTTTAACCTTAGCCTTCTCCTTTTCCATGACAGTAGTTTAATTGCACATCATATGAACGAACTACTGAAGTCAGTTGGAAAAGGATTGCCTCGTCAAACTGTCACACAGCACATTATACAACAGCAACCAAAACTCAAAGTATTGATCCTAAATTACTCACAGTCATTAAAAACTGTTCAGTCAGAAAGGTTTGAAGTTTAAGCTTTGGTTGTAGGTCTTGCTGTCCTTTATTGTATTATTATCATTAAGTGAATGTCTTTTCAAATAAGGTCAAATACCGATCATTCTTTTATATGGTGTCTTAAAAGTGCAATATAAGCATGTTGTTTATGTTTTCTCGGCATCTGCATAGAAAAACGCAATTCATTTAAATATGTGGTAATTGTAACATTTTCGTTAGTTTCACTGTGTCTAAATCGTTAACTTGGATATGTATTAAAGCTCGATTCGAAGCTGATACATATTTCCAAAATACGGTTGTGTGACACTTTAATGATTTTGAAACTCAAATTGTATTTCTATTTGAGCATGCTGCTTAAAACTGACACCTGTGATGATCAAAAGACTATTCTGTTTGAAATTATATGTTTCATATGTTGAAGGTTAGTACATTGTACATTATATATTAATGCTACATACTTCGAAAAGTTCAAAGATAAAAGTCAATGTAGGTCAAATTCCGCTTAGATCAAATCAAAAAAGGAATTTTAGGTAAGCTACACTTGTAGCCAACTTCTACACAGTGTTATGCTATAATAAAGATGAAGATTGAATGTTGATTTCTGCTATTTCTAGGGAAGAATAAACCTGTAAATAAAAGACGATGAAAGATGCTGTTAGCGGATATTCATGGAAACTTAAAGCCTTAATAAGAACTTTGAATCGTTGATAAGTGTTTTATTTCATTTTAAAAACTTTTAACGCACGTTGGCTTAACCCATTTTTGCTATCACACACTATTGTGTTGTTTCAATAAGCGATAGGTGTCCTTCGATATATACGCTGAATTATGTGCGTGTCAGCAAATCTAGTAAACATTCAACGCACAATAAGATTGCAGTTAGAAATAATGTTTTACAAAATTACACACAATTAAAGATGATACCAATTAACAATCCGCTGAAATGGAATCCATTATAAATTGATCCTGCAAAGATCTATAAATAACGTCCGATTGCGTTACAGTTTAACGCATAAAACTTGTAAAAGACATTTGCTTAATAGCAACATTTAAACAAAGTTTTAAGTTTATTTAATTATTATATAGAATTTGAATATCATGTTGAAATCCTAGGATAAACTGTCAAATCATAATACCTTATCAAATGGATAGTAATCAGTAACCGTACGTCCTGACTGAGACTTTGGATCAATACTAGAACAATATTTACCTGCTCCAATACATAAATAGAGAGTAGAAAGATACCAAAAGGATATTCTAACTCATTGGGCAAAAAACGAAAAACGTTCGTTTGAAAAATAACAGTTCACAAAATTTAACATAGAATTTAACTGAAGACTACGCAACACGAACCCCACAGATAACCGGAAATGATTTAACACCTTGTCACATTTTAACGTTGTGTTTCTTTTGTGTCGTTTGTTTCCTCTTATATTTGAGTGTGAATTCACATTATTATAAGACGTGTCACGGTACATTTCTATCCCAAATTCATGTATTTAGTTTTGATGTTATATTTGTTATTCTCATTGGATTGTGTCTAATGCTTAGTTCGTTTCTGTGTGTGTTACATTTTAATGGTGTGTCGATATTCTCCTCTTATATTTAATGCGTTTCCCTCGGTTTTGGTTTGTGACCCGGATTTTTTTTTCTATCGATTTATGAGTTTTGAAAATCGGTATACTACTGTTGCTTTTATTTAATTGCTATAGAAGGATAGCAAATTCTGCTCCACTTTTGTTACTCGTCGTAGAAATTAAATTCGATTTGAACGCTATATCATAAAAAAACTAAGCCTATACCAAATCCTTACTTTAAGTTGCGAACGGACATCTGAACACTTATTTCTTTATTATTATTGCTTTTTTTTATTCATATCTCGAAAGCACTAATATCCTTTTAAGATAAAAAGACTGTCACTGGAGAAATAGATTACAAATATAGACGAGTAATGCACAATTAAAAGAAAGATTATCAAAATAAAAATAATATATTAGAGATTGAATAATATCAAGCAAGTGACCTTGTACATCTTTACCAATTACAAGATTAAAACTTAATACCATTTAAATAAAATACAAGTTTTCTTTCAGATATTTGTTCATGTCAAACAACATAGTGGCTTTTTCATAATCTTGAGGATTATACTGTTACAATTTTCATCGTAATGTTATTGTTTTACAGGATTATATTATTGTATGAAAGGTTATTCAAATGGCGTACGTGCTCCTTCATCTTCATATCAACATATGTCATATGGAATAGACTATCGTGCTACTTTTAAAATAGAATATATTAATACTATTGCCTTTTATTCCATTTTCCTGTATTGAATGGCTCAAATGCGACATGATTAAATTTGAATTTGGCACAGTATGCACTCAAACGTATTCATAATATGCAGAAAAGGATGTAGGTGATATATGTTAATGAGAAAGTTATGCAGTTATACTAATGACATCTACCGGTAAACAACTCCTTTTATTTTTTGATTTCATAACTTTTGAAAAAGAGCCTTCTTAATGAAGGATATTCTAGAAACACGTGTGACATCCTAGATTTATGTTGATATGAAGGAATAAGTTAAAATCCACACTCTCATCCCTTTGATCCCTTTTCCTTTTGATCAAATCTGACAAGAAATACAAATCAGAAAACTGTTGAATCAATTGTCATATTGGGTCTTAGATATATTCGAATTTTTACTTTCGAATAAAATGACTCACGAAGGAGACATTAGTTGGTCAGTAGACTTTTGTTGTTGTAGATATGTTTGCTCTCTGAGGAATATGTTTGAAATCGCAATTACTGACTATTACATGTGTTCACAATTTGTCTAGATAATGGACTCTTTTGACTGCTTGTGTATTGGATAGTTAACTTTTTATCGTTGAAACCGTTGATTGCCACTATATGTCTTTCAGGGTTTTTGATGTGGTCTTAATTGATATCGCATGATAATATATCATATCCTTTTTTTATTAAAAAAATAAAATATATTACCTGCTGTGTAATTACTCGAATGAAATGACTTTGAAGTTTTAATCCTGTCGGAAATTTATGACAAACTGTAAGATTGAAAAATTGAAAAAAAGTCGGCAAATGATGTTAAATTAACGAATACTTCCGACCCCTTTCATTTTTAATATAACATATAAAAATGTATATCATGACCTTAGAAAATAGTTTTCGACTAATGTTTATAGCTGGTTCTTCCGTGTTTAAATTATTCTGTCAGTATTTAGAGTGTCGACATGAAATTCCTAACGATGCTTTACTTCTTCTTTTTTAACAAACAGACGATATGCCAAGGCAAACGATATAATCCGACTCGTTTTTGTACTCATATAAACAGAATTCTTGCAAAACTACTCAAAGACAAAAGAAGAACAGATTCTACAATGTTAATTTATTTCATTTTCAGATATAATGATGATGTCCTTTACTTTATTTCCCATATTTCAGTGAGTTTAGAACTAGAATTTGATAGAAATATGGATGGACTTCTTAAAACTAGAATGTTTGACGCATCTAATGATTTTTCAATAGTCAACTTCCGATAACTATTATTTTTCTGTTTGTCTTTTCATTTTTAACCATGACGTTCTTCGTCAGTTTATTTTTAATTTATGAGTTTGACTCTATCTTTCGCCCCTCTTTTGACACAATACGGACATCATTGTCATTAGTTACTTATAACTCCGACCTATGAAGAAGAACAACTGACCTCGACATTACATAAGCTCTACGGTCACCATCAATGATTTGTCTTCATCTTAACTTACTGGCGACATTTTTTCGCGGCCTCAGATCTTTCGATACCAGAATAATTGTCAATTTTGTAATCCTACGCAGTGTCCTATTTTGGTATAATTTATATTCTATTACATCGCAGGGGTATATCATCAGACACCTCCCCGGTTTATCCACCAGTCTCACTGCTTTTGGAGTTACGGAAATTGCATTTGTTGACTTGAATTGTTTCTTCTCGTCGATTTGCAGGATTTAAACATCGATAAATTACTATGGCCTTTACTGATATAGATTTTTCTTTATACCACAGGCTGAATATGGAGCACATGTTCGAAAAAAAATCTGCTTTCAACTCTTTTAGGTTCCTTATTTTATTTGACTTTTTAGATTTCGATTCAAGGCAAACTCGAGTTCTTAGATGACGTAACATGCATCATAATTACCGAATAATTAGCCTTGTATTCTTTGATGAACCTCATACATTTGATATTGTCATTTCACTTATTTTGTTATATCAAAGGTCGATTGTATTTGTGTACAGATTCATATGAGTTAATTCTTTTTAATTGGGTTATCTTACGTATATCTTGAAGGATTACAAACATTTTCCACAACAGTAACTTCCTGCTACATTTAAAGCTTAATGACGTGGATTTGATGAACATGTTATGTATGTAAAGATAAAACTTATACATGTTATACCGATTATCTGTCCAGAAGACTGTAAGTTTATATAATCGCTTTCCTAATTTGTCTTTGTGTACTATGTTTTTATTCTGCAATATAGTTATGCAATGTTATTAAATATTTACGTTAATGCTTTATTTATCCGTATACATATTTATAGATATTATCATGATGACTATATCACAGCGCATCTCCAAGTACTCGAACCGTGATGTTACATAATAATGCACTTTGTTTAAAGCTTGGAAATCAATTCAAACAGGAAACTGGCTTGTAACGTTCTTAACATTGTAAATCAAAAATGTTAATGTTTTCAATATCAATGACAACAGGTTTTCATGGATGCTTGCTAATTTTCTTGACAGTGATTGCATACTCTTCATCAATCTTTTTATCGTAGAGGTTTGTTAGTCATCTGAACTCTAGAATGCTTAATGGTTTTAAATGGAAAATTCGATTTGCCTTTTATGAATACTGCTTAAAACTTTAACGGTCAAGTGACTGGAGACGAAAACAATATATAAATGCGTGTATAGCATGTTTGTGGTGTAAATACTTCACAATAATGTTTCTTTTAAAAACCTGCTATCAAGAATCAAAGCTTCTTTTAGAAAATAGTTATCTGTCACGAAAGGCACTAGGTCTAAAAGAACATAACATAAATCATACATCTCTATTAAAGTTCATTATACGTTTCAGCGGGTATATTTATATGTTTAGCTATGAAAAGTTTGTAAAATATTTTCGATAACAGGAAAGAATATAATATAAATCTTACTACTTTGAATAATTTGAATTATTTGATATTAATATTTTAAAGTTAATATGAATACTTTTGAAAAATATCAAAAATTGATATATTGACATTTTTGGAGAATGCAGTTTGACTTAATTAGAAATTTTTGCCTGTTAAAAAATGAAAATGTATTATGAATGGAATAAAAATTACGGACCATGTAAGAAATAACTGTGCACAAAATCGGTACGAAAAAGATTTGTCTAAGTCCGTCTACAAAACCCATCATTTCCTTTTAATTCAAACAGTCAACTCTGTGTGTTTGTAAGATGTAATTCAATTAATATCCATCTGACGTGATAAGCATTTTTCAACTGTTTTATGTAGTTCTTTCTGTCACAGGTTAGGGGAGGGTTGGGATCCCTTTAATATGTTTAACCCCGCCACATTCTGTATGTATGTGCCTGCCAGGAGCCTGTAATTGATTGGTTGTCATTTATTGCTATGTTACTTATTTTTTTTGTTTTTTTTTTGTGTACATACATTAGGCCGTTAGTTTTCTCGTTTGAATTGCTTTACTTTTTTTCGGGTCCTTTTATAGCTTACTTTGTATTGTGGGTTTTGTCATTGTTGAAGGCCGTACGGTGACCTATAATTCTTTATTTCTGTGTCATTTAGTATTTTAGCAAATACAGCTGATCTTCTTGTTTATTTAGGAGCCACGTGGCATTGCTCATGAAAGTGACATAGGTAAAATAGCAATAAACAGATTATCATTGGTCCTCTCAACTCGGTTGCACTTATCCTACCTTCATGACAAATATGTTGTTGTCCCCGCAGATAAAGCCCCAAACAACATCGTTTTTATGTGTAAAACTCATTACATTAACTGCTTGATAAACGAATTAGGTATTGACAATTCACTTGGAAAACCCAACATATACCCTCACGACACTTACCAAAGTGGAAATCCTGGATAATCATAGGTCTGTTCTATGTTCCTTTGGAATTTCAAACAAAGATGATGAACTGGATTTTCCATCACTGTATTGGATACCTAAACTGCATAAGTTACCTTAAAAACAACGGTATATTGCTGGGTCTTCCAAGTGCTCCACGAAACCTCTTTCTAAATAATTAACATATATTTTATCAGCGATCAAAGACGGGCTTCAAAGTTATTGTGAAACTGCCTATTCTAGAGGTGGCGTGAATCAGTTGTGGATACTTAAAAATTCCAAAGATCTTTCAGAGTACATACAATCTAACTCTCTTTCATCTTGTAACAGTATTAAAACATTTGACTTTTCTATTCTTTACACAAGTATTCCACATTCCAAACTAAAAGACAAATTGAAAGAGTTGGTATTGCTTTGTTTCATTAAAATGAATGGCCAACAAAGATACAAGTATCTTGTCTTCGGAAGGGATAAATCCTACTTTGTAAAGGATCACTCTGATTCAAACAAAAAATTCTCTGAAACTGACATTATCAAGAGTTTTGATTTCTTGATTAACAACATATTTGTTACATTCGGAGGACGTGTTTTTCAACAGACTATCGGCATTCCAATAGGAACGAATTATGCCCCTCTTCTTGCCGACTTGTTTCTTTATCATTATGAGGCTGACTTCATACAGGAACTTCTTAGGAAGAAAGATAAGAAGTTAGCATTATCCTTTAACTCTACTTTCCGCTATTATAGATGATGTTCTTTCACTAAATAATTGAAAATTTGGTGACTATGTCGAACGCATCTATCCCATTGAACTAGAGATAAAGAATACAACAGATACAGTTAAGTCGGCCTCATATCTTGACTTACATCTAGAAATTGACAATGAGGGTCGATTGAAAACAAAACTTTACAACAAAAGAAATGATTTCAGCTTTCCAATTGTGAACTTTCTATTTCTAAGTAGCAACATTCCAGCAGCACCTGCATACGGTGTATATATCCCCAAATTGATACGATATTCCCGTGCTTGCATTTCCTATCATGAATTTCTTGATAGAGGGTTGTTGCTCACAAGGAAGCTATTAAGTCAAGAGTTCCAAATGGTGAAGTTGAAATTATCTCTTCGTAAATTTTACGGACGCCATCACGAGTTGGTTGACCGTTATGTAATAACCGTTTCACAAATGATATCGGATATGTACCTTACGTCGTAACTACAATCCCCTTCCCTTTCATGAATGTGACCTACCGAATCAGACTTTTTACCGGATTTGTTATCACATAAGCAAAACGACGGGTGCAACATGTGGAACAGGATCTGCTTACCCTTCCGGAGTACCTGAGATCACCCCTAGTTTTTGGTGAGGTTCGTGTTGTTTATTCTTTAGTTTTCTATGTTGTGTCATGTGTTCTATTGTTTGTTTGTTTGTCCTTTTTTTATTTTTTTGCCATGGCGTTGTCAGTTAATTTTCGATTTATGAGGTTGACTGTCCCTCTGGTATCTTTTGTCCCGCTTTTATCATTGGTCCTCTCAACTCGGTTGCTTTTCTCGCTTTCGCCGTGACCGGCTCATGCGAGAAAGAAAATCATACTCGTTGAGATAACTAACGATAATCTATAAATCTTTCGTAATAGTTTCGTATCAAATGCCATTGATAGCAGTCCATTATGATAATAATTATATCTGTCTCTGTGGTATTTAAACAAATCTACTAACGTAATGACACGTTTTGAAATCTAATTTTACACAAAACTTTCTCCCGATAGGCTATAATGATCGTGGCAAAAATAGACACAAAGAAGAAATACAAATATATTGGCATACGAAACATATAATCACATCCATTTAAAGGTAAATATAACTCAAGTAGTATAAACAGAAACAAAAGATTAAAAGAAAGCTGAACTAAATAATTCTCTTGACAATTCAGAAGAAAAAGCTGGCATTTTACGAAAGGAAAATTCGTTAAAAAATTCTTATTATGTAAATCAGGTTCAAACGTTTCGTATTTTCGGTGCTTACCCCTTCAGATATGAGCTGATTACATCTGATACAAAATTGTATAATAAAATTTGATTAAGAACATCCATCTATTTATAGCCAAACAGGTTAGTTATTGTGTAAAATTACAGCATAGTGATACGCATGCACGCGCACAACGTTCTAAACTTAGATGTAAAATCAGGCTTTCCTACCCTCAAATCTTGATGGTTGTTATTGTAATAGAATTGCTATAAAATAAAATGTAGGAAGATACGATATTGGACAATGTCAAGAACAATTTTTATAAAATTCCAATGTGGAAAAAGACATATTTGGTCCCCCCTAATAACTTTAATTTAACGAATTGATGTTCATCCAAAAGAATTACCAAATATGATGATTACACAACATTATAAGTGTAACCTTTATCAAAACTCCAATTAAACGACAATACAAAATCTTTAACACAGTTCATCAACAACTTAGTTTATGATTAACATTGCCGTATATTGCTAATTGCGATATGCCACGTAGACGTTCTGAAGGTAGAACGATACTCTAGCAATACATCACTTTGTTAAAAAGAAATATATGAATACTTTTAACTTGACGTGTATTGTTGTAGTTAAGATTCAATGTTGATGAATTACGGATCAAAAAGACAAAAACGAAGCAACTTTATATTTAGAAGCTTTGACATTCTGGAAATAGCCGCGACCAGGCAAACCTAAATATTTCATCAATCTGTAATTATCGTTGCTTTCTTCATTAATATTGATACAAAAGCTGAACTAGATATTGATGCGAAAACGTTCCATTTAACCTTGGTTTTCATAAAGGACAAGCTTCCGATTTTGCTTTTAACTTATATTGCAAATAGAATCTTTCAATCTGATTCGTTAAAATCCATAGTTAGATATAAGGTTAAGCTGTGAGCGCTGACGATGAAGTTCAATCTAGAATTTCAAATATTCCTCTGACGGTGCAAAATAATGGTGCGTGGGAGTTATTTCTTTGGATCTACACACAGACTATAAGAACCTATGTAGACCTAAACACTGTCGTTTTGTTTAATTTCTTTCAGTAAATCTGTCTGATTCTTCCTACTTTAGTTACTACATGAACTTACAAAAGTCATTAAAAAAATAACACAAATAATAGCTAAATTTATTTAACAGCTCTCGTTAATCTGGTAGGTACATCGTTGATGTATTTTTTATCCGTGCAATGAATGTGTTTTAAAGCTATATAGTATTCAGTATACAAATAATAAAATATTTTGTTTACTTTGTCTTATACATATTTTACGCATGTACCTAATCTCGTATGCTTGCTTATATCCGTTTCATGTGTGTTGTCGTTTGTTGTTATTTCGGATACTCATAGTGTTTTAAGATACTGTTTGAATTCTGTTGATGTATTCTACAAATCCTCGTATACATATGTATTGCCAATAAATATTAATCATTTCCACATATTTACACATAGCAAGTAAGAAACGAAACAAGCGTTATCATATCAAATTTTAACTTGTGTTTTAAAAGTAAAATGACTTTGTCTTTTGCAATTTTACTCATAAACGTAGGTGTGAAATCAATCAGACATTAAGTAGTATAATTATCATATTCTATACATGTTAGGACCTTTTATAATGGCTTATACGATATTGAACAGTTTTGCATGCCGTACACTGACATTTAGTTGCCAACAAAAAAAATATCCATTTGAAATCTAGTGAATAATTCTGTCATTTGTAATTTTATTTCACATCTCCTTATTTTACATGTATGCCATGGATATTTTCATCAGCCAATTTTTGATTCCTTGTTCTTCTTGCTATGCTGGACTAGAGAAAACAGCATTTAACCAATGTGCACAGTTCATTAGTTCATGATAGCATTTATTGCCTTGAAAGATAATTTGTAATTTTTGTTTTTGCAAAATTATGATTAAACGAAATTCTTTAAAAGGCAAAAATGTTTTGCAATTAGAGAAGGATACAAAGAAATCAAAATATGAAGGTTAAAAAAATTATATAAATATGATCGCTTCAAAGAGACAGGAATAAAGTTGAAGTTTATTTGACGTGTTTGTTTTAAGCTGTAGTAATTTATGTGATACGTGCATTTTGGTGGTTCTTTTGTTTTACCGCTATTCAGAGATAAATACATATGACGATGACCCGCAAATGACCGTTGTGATAATAGGACCTTTTATGATCGTTACGCTTCAGACTTAATATTTAAAGTTGTCCATGTAATACCATAATTTCGTCTTTGACAATTGTGACATCTCGGTAATCTGATAATGCTAGGTTGACCATTTGGTTTTCATTGTTAAATACTTCTAAGTAAGGTAATGTCATCGACAGACAAGTATATATTGCTGTAAAGGGATTGTAGAAAAATCCGTTTAAATAAAAGTGAGTTCAAGCATATTTCACATCTAACATCTCGTCTTAATTATTGATAGGATGACAAATTCCCGATTAAATAAAACAAAATTACAAACATCGAAGGAAAATTATTCAAAAGCTAAATTTATATGATCTCTTATTGTCTAAGATGAAAATAATAATTGAATCAAGATATTAACAAGCAATATAACATGACCATTATGTGGATTACATACATACATATTCACAAGGGGATAATTGTTAGTTAATAACAAACACAATATCAAAGTATTAATGCAGATTTGATAGTAGATAGTAGTCTTATTATAACGATATAACTTATTAAAACGTATTAAAACGTATAATTGTCTTTTTTTTAAAATTAATTTTCGATATTTCTGATGACGTAATCAGTTTGTCTTCGACTTATAACTTCAACGCCACATTCTGTATGTGCCAGACGGAAGTCCTGATCCTTTAAATTAATGGTTCTGATTTCTTGCAGTATATCATATTTGTTTATCGTGTATTGTTGCGTACAAACAGACCGTAGGGGCCGCAGTGCCTGAGTGGTCTTAGAAGTTACTACTGCAATCACTAGCCCGTCAACACTGAGGTTATGAGTTCGAACCACGATCGAGCGGGTGCACTTGACTCAAATGTTAATTGAATATGATTGTCAGTTTTACTATCGAATGTTGGTGGTTTTCTCCGGGAACTCCTCTCGCTTCCTCCACCAATAAAAACTGGCCGCCACGAAAAAGTCCAAGAGCATAAATTTGCATTTGTCATACCCTGATTGTTATAGCTTGCTATGTGCTTAGACGACCTAGCGGTGCTGATTTCTTTGTCATTTGCTCACTAAATTTGTCTCACTGACAATCATACTACATTTTCCTATATTTGATTTACTATGAGATCCAATACCCTTAGACATTGTTCGACTCTCATGTATTTATATACTTTAACTTTGTTCCTTTTGTGAAACTTGAATTGTTTCCTGTTTTGCATTTAGATAATCAATATGTACTTTCTATAAATAAAATTTTACATATAATTTTTAGATTCTTTACTGTTTTTCCCAAAAAAGCAAAATTGGTCTAAACACATTGATCTATGATGCACTCATTCGTGTTTTCGAGATTTTTTTATGGGCTGGTTATAAATTGTTTTGCCTTATTGATAGAATCACATAATAAAAGATGTACGTTTGGTTCAATTTGAGAAAAATTCAAACGTACTTTAGAATAGACTATTTAAAAAACAAAACAATTTCTATTCGGAGAGGCCTTATCGATTTCAACGGGCATAATCTATGTTTGAAATGTAGGTTTTTTGTTACCAACCTTTGCCAACTTTAAAACTTTCCAAGGTTTAGTTTGGAAGCTTAAAAATGAACATCACATATATTTACTAAATTTGACGGTGATTTTTTAAACAGATATCACCAGCCGCTCAAACGTTTGCATTATTAGCCATACACTAGGTACGAAGGTTATAAGGAAACTTCAGTCTACAAAAGGAAAGTTATTAGAGATAGGGAACAAAAATCGTCTTTGTTGTTAATTGTAGTTTAGATTTTCGCAAGGGACATGACGTTTGTAATAGAAAATGTAGAAAAATGCTGCTAATTTTATATTTATTCAAAGTAATTTCGTTTGTTTTTTTTTTTTATTTTGTTTTCTGTTACTTGTTTTTTTTTATGTGATGTCCTTTATTTTAATGGAATATCATTATGTATTTTTTATTATTCGAAATAGAAACGTTGATCGGTGCGCTCAAAATTTAACACGTCGTTTATATTTTGGTTCTTATACTTCATTGGCTCTCAAATATTCGACATTGAGCATTCCTCATGAAGTTAAACCTAGAATAGTGCTATGAATGCATGTGAATATATTTGATGAAAAACCAAATATATTCAGATCTGGTTCAAAATGAACTTATTCGTTTACTTGTTCTACATTGCATCTTGAATATATTCACTTGATAACCAATAGCAAAATAAAATAAAAAGAAAAAAGCTATCATTGAAATAAAATAAAAATAAAATACTAGTAGAATGAATTGAAATCAGATACTCGTAGTTTAGCAAAAATAATCTTGACTTTTTGAGTCGTTATTGTTTTAAATGTCGCATTGTCTAGCAGAATGTTTATGTGTACAATACAATATACATGCCAGAACGTTCATTCACCCTGTTTAAACTTTTCAAGAACCATGTCTTGCTAAAGGTTAAATAACCAAAAATAGCGATCTCTTATGTCAATTCAATACGGAAAGTCCCTTATCGAATGGTAAAATTAAAATCTCAAACAGAACTTACTATTTAAAAACAACTGTCATTTTCCTCACTAGTTACAGTTATTTCCATATATTTTGAAAATAGTAGATTAAACCTGATTGTAAAGATAGCTTAACCCCTCACGTGTTTGACAGTCGCCTATAATTCCATTAAATTGACAATGATGTGTGAACAAAACAGCAGACATTATAGTTAAAATGACAAAAACTGGGGTACAGCAGTCAACACTGTGTTAAAATCTTTATCTTTATTAAAACAAACAACTTAAATAAACAAACAAAAATCAAGAATCAAAATTGCATATAGACAAAAACTCTATAGAAAAATCATGTAGGCAAAAATGAAACACAAGAATATAAAAAAAATTAGCATATAGTTTCTTAGTTCTCGAGGATATATTTATGAAACACAATCAGAAAAGTTTTGATTGTTAATGGAAAGAACATAATCAATATATTTGAATATGAAATTAAATGATCTGATGATTTCGATCTTCTTATTTCTGACAAAGACGGGTCTGAAGAAACTTGAAAATAAGAAAACGTCGGCAAGGAAAGGCGCACATATCGTTCCAATAAGTTTTTTACACACACTCTCTCACATCCTCTCTCTTTCTCTGTCTCACACACACACCTCTCTCTCTCTCTCTAACACACCTCTCTCTCACACTCTCACACCTCTCTCTCTCTCTCTCTCTCTCTCACACACACCTCTCTCTCACACTCTCTCACACACCTCTCTCTCTCTCACACACTCTCTCTCTCTCTCTCTCTCACACACACCTCTCTCTCTCACTCACACACTCTCTCTCTCTCACACACTCTTTCTCTCTACACACATCTCTCTCTCTCACACGTCTCTCTCTCTCTCTCACATACACACTCTCTCTCACACACTCTCTCTCTCTCTCACAGACACTCTCTCTCTATTACACATCTCTCTCACACCACTCTCACACACCTTTCTCTCTCACTCTCTCACACCTCTCTCTCTCTCTCTCTCTCTCTCTCTCTCTCTCTCTCTCTCTCTCTCTCTCTCTCTCTCTCACACACCTAACACATCTATCTCTCTAACACACACTTATCTCTCTCATACACACCTATCTCTCACACACATCTACCTATCTCTCTCTCTTACACACACAATCTCATACACACTGTATCTCATACAAACTCTGTCTCACATTGAGAGAGAGAGAGAGTGAGAGAGAGAGAGAGAGAGAGAGAGAGAGAGAGAGAGAGAGAGAGAGAGAGAGAGAGAGAGAGAGAAAATGATTCAGATTGAAAGAAAAGTTGGAAGAAAATTAAAGAGAAAGAACGAAATAGTAGATAGAAAGATAAGATAAAGATCCGTTCCTAAGTAAATTCTTTAGGGCCATTGGTAACCCATAAGAAAATAAACCTTTTAAAGGTGCACGGCTAAAGCAGCAGGCGCTGTACATGATGACAGTCCATAGGCGAGAACACCACTGCCTACTAGAACTTTGGTAATGTTGGCGCACTTACCTTCAGTTACCCTCATTCGGTAAGAGCGCACCCAATAAAATGAAATGAATCATTTTATAAAAATCAAAATAATGCTAGTTGCGGTATTTTTTATTTCTTATTCTTGCAGTTAAACGTTTACAAGAAAGCAACTCTTTATATGTTACTTTCATTTGTATATACAAATTGTATCACTCTATTGAATTTATAAGTTTAATTGAGTAAAAATGTTTTATTTTTCAAATATATCAAATTAATTGAAATGAACATTTTAACAGGAGATAACTTCAGTTGTTTACTATACATACTACGAATAAAATATAACACGTGTTTCCTAGTCTTTTCACATGAATACATCATAATTAACAACAAAAAACACAAATTGCTCTCATTTTTACGTATCTATAAATAAAAAATTTGAAGATGTGATATGATTACCAATTAGACAACTATCCGCGAAAGTGCAAATGAAGTGGATGTATATAGTTAACTATATTTTATGTCAAAGAGATTTGTTATATTTATTTAATTAGTTGGTTTGTGTTTTTGAATGTTATGAGTCTTTTCATTTACGCCAAAGCGTTGTCAGTTTGTCTTCGATCTATGACTTTAAATTCCCTTTGAGTTTTAAGTAACAACGGCAAATATACCACATAAAATGTCACGAACGTGTTTGTGTTTACAGTAATAAAAACTTGATACAGGATGCCATTATTTACATTATTTGGGTTGCAAATGTACATTATGGTTTACTGTTACAAATCGCATTCTATACATACAATATTAAGTGTTATACTCATTTAGATGTATCAAAATGTTTTAAGTAATTCTGAGTATTAATTAAAAACAGCATTTTCTTAGGTTTTTTTATTTTTTATCAAATAAAATATTCGCAATTTAAGAAGGAATGCAGGCCCTTGGTGTTATGGCTGACATAAGTCTTTTACGTTGTTTAGTAATGTTCTTGTGGTTTCTTACACTGTAATGAGTTTATATTTATGTCATATCTTTGGAAGACTATTTTTCAATCATTCATAACTTATATAGACTCCAAACCGATTAAGAACCTGACATATGGTAAACTTGTACACATATGTCTATTGTAAAACAGAGAATGTTCAGTCTTAGATCCTTGATATTTTATAAGTTGTCATTGGCTGTTTACTAACTTAAAACTTAAACTTTAAAACTGTTATTTTGGAACCTTTCTAGCGTACTATGCGGTATGGATCTTGCTTACAGTTGAAGGACGTCTGCTATCCTATAGGTATTAACCGATAAGGCCTTTGGTCTCTGGTTGAGATTTATCTCATTGGCATTCATATCATATATTCTTATCTTTATACTGAAAATTCAAATGACTTCTTAAATCATTGTGTTAATGAGTGGTAATATCATTCTCGTACAACAACATTATCCTTTCGTTGGTTTTGTGTCAAAGATATAAGGCTACTTTGTTTGAAAAACAAAGAGATCTCACATGAAACAACATAATAATGTATAAAACTGCTTTGTATTTATTTCTAGAGCTGCATAAAACACAACAAAGTGGTATCTTGTTGGATTTTATTCACTTGTTTTATGTGAACCATATTTTAGATCTCAAAAAACATGTTTAACCCCGCTGAATGTTTGCGCCTTTCCAAAGTCAGGAGCCTCTGGCCTTTGCTAGTCTTGAATGATTTTTGTTTTGGTTTCTTATATAAAAAAGAAGATGTGGTATGATTGCCAATGAGACAACTGTCTACAAGAGACCAAAACATGACACAAACATTAACAACTATAGGTCACCGTACGGCCTTCAACAATGAGCAAAGCCCCATACCGCATAGTCAGCTATAAAAGGCCCTGACATGACAATGTAAAACAATTCAAACGAGAAAACTAACGGCCTTATTTGTATAAAAAATTAGCGAAAAACAAATATGTACATGTAACACACAAACAAACGACAACCACTGAATTACAGGCTCTTACATAAACAATGTGGCAGGGTTAAGCATGTTAATATGATCCCAACCCTCCCCTAACCTGGGACAGTGGTATAACAGTACAACATAAGAACGAACTAAAAAAATCAGTTGAAAAAGGCTTAACTCATCAGATGGACAAAAATACAAGTGGACGTGGCCGGGTACTTATACATCCCGACAACAAAAAGACACTAGGAACATTTCTGAGAGTACTCGCAATTATCTGACAGCTAGTTAAATGCCACGAACAACTTATAATAAAATCATGCATCTAAGACTATATGTATATTTCGGAGTTTATCATGACGTCCATTATTACTGAACTAGTATACATTTTTATTTAGGGGCCATCTGAAGCGCGCATCCGGGTGCGGGAGTTTCTCGCTGAGTTGAAGACCCATTGGTGACCTTCGGATGTTTTATGCTCTTTGGTGGGGATGTTATCTCTTTGACAAATTCCCCCTTTCCTTTCACAATTTTATTGTCATTAATCGTGTTCGTAGTCTTTCTTATAATATGCATTTTTGTATTAACGTTTTGCTTATGGTTTTTATCATCAATCTTTATGCAGGTTGATAAACTCTTCTTTTCTCCGTTTCAGACACAAAAGAGAAGTCTTGAAGATACTTATAACGTAAAGTCAAGTTCAATCATTAATTAAAAATCTAGTATCAAACAACAAAGCAATTATCGAAGGCAACTTTAAAGCACTTAATTCGCTTATAAAAAATCATGAAATCCTTAGTTGTAATATCTACAGTTGTATTTTGAAGTTTATATCGTAGGCCAACATTAACTATTGGGAGACGTAAAATCTTGCACTGTTCATAGTAAATCTGTCAAAAATTACAGTACAGGAAAAAAACTTAGAATCAAGAGGAGCGATAGAATAATCAAATTGAAACAAAACAGTCAATTCTTAAGCAAACATTCAAAATGACCAAAAGACAAAAGGCAGTATACATAACACGAGATAAAAAACTAATGAGTCAGCAGGTCCTCTAGAAAAGGATAAACAGAACCTGATCTTCATGTGACATCCGTCGAGTTGTTGGAAAAAAGTATTATTTGACTGTATGTTCAAAACGTGTTTCTGCAAAACCTGTCATCAAGTGCAATTAGGACACAAAAGGAAATAAAATATTTACAATGTTGAAGACATTACAAACCAGAAAAGCCTTTGTAGAACAGTCAAAATATATAATGTCAATTTTTTTTATGACATCAAACAACGAAAAATGTCAATAAACCTATCTATACTATTAAACGAAAAGACCTCATTTTGTGTGTCGCTTCTCTTCCTCCCGCAATAAATTGATCATCATGCCTCTGTGTCCTATAGGTACCATGCATAGTAGCATTTGTCATTCATTCTTATGACTTTTCAGTTTGAGTTATTATGGGAGAAAAACGAGGAAAAAAGGCGTCCGGATAATGTTTCCGTCATCAGACTGACTTTTAGTCATACCAAAGACTTCCAATTTGAAATTTTAAACATAATTTTCATAATTACTCGGGGACATGCCAATTATTTTTGCGTTATTCTCCATGTATACTATGATTATAATCATATAGAGACTCTTTATATAGCAGTCATCGCCGTGGAGAAGAAACTTGGAATTAATAGTTAATAGCAAATATACTTTATTTATAATATACGTATGTTCATAGTATATACAGAAACGCGAAAACTCATCGAATTTAAGAGAAAGCAAAATAAAACAACAACAGACTTTGGAAAAAAGGGGAGGACTTTAAATAATTGTCCTGTCCCCGAGTACCTATAACTTTTGATATCTTTTCTGAAATTCTCCAGACATGGAATATTTTACAAAGTTTCATCCTGAAACAGTTTACATACTTTCAACCAAACTCTAAATGCCCGCGATTTCGCGGGTGTGTTCTAGTACCTTTTTATTTTTCAATAAGGATTTGATTTAGATAGTATAACCATTATATGAACACATGATAAATAGATGAGGTTTAAAAATGTATGTTTCCCTGTCCCTCCAATAATGTCATAATTCGACCGAAGGGATATATCGTTTTATTTTTATTTTTTTATAGAACTTTGTTTCCAATCATTAAAGAGTAACGAAATCTATATATATCTAAACTAGTTTACCGCGTAGTCTTGGACTGCAATATTGTCTATAAGAGAGGGGCGAAAGATACCGGAGGGACATTGAAACTCATAGATTGAAAATATAAAATGACAACGCCATGGCTAAAAAATGAAAAACAAACAGATAAATAAGATATAACATAGAAAACTAAAGACTAAGCAACACAAACCCCACTAATAACTGGGGGTTATCTCAGGTGTTCCGGAAGGGTAAACAGATCCTGCTCCATATGTAAAGCAAGAGATTCATGTGGGCTAGATATTGTATTATCATTCTTTCCGGCTGACACAAACAGCTTTTTTGCAAGGATATTCATCTTCATGCACATTATATCATGAACACTGTTATTTAAGTCTTAATTAAGC
This sequence comes from Mytilus trossulus, assembly GCF_036588685.1. NCBI lineage: Eukaryota > Metazoa > Mollusca > Bivalvia > Mytilida > Mytilidae > Mytilus > Mytilus trossulus. The sequence continues at coordinate 37,467,358 of NC_086382.1, read as the reverse complement.
CTTGTTGACCAGGTTGTCCACGGCACCACGCGAATTCAGACTGGAGTATAAAAATGTCGCAAAAAAATTATTACGTAACATTGTTTTTGAACAACAACTATATAACAGTTCAAATGAGGGTCAAATATTAACAATTATTCACTTAGAGAATGTCAGTCTTGAAAAGTCCTAAGGTTAGTGAAAGCGATGGATAAAACAGTAAAAAGAAAGTTTGTTAAGGTGTTTTTAATTTTTCACTTTTGATGTCAAAAAGTAGATAGTTCAATAAAGGCAACATTTTTTCTTATTATTCCCATAATGTTAGAGGTATGAATAAAATACACCATCTTACCTTAATATGTATAACTCGAAAGACAATTGAAATAGCAAGTAAAAAATATCAATACGTTTGCATTTTATAATGAGTGTTGTCTATGTGGACTTCAAAATTCTCATTAGGAAAGAATCAGGAAACGTGTTACAAAATTTCAATAGTTAACAAGCAGAACATACTAAAAAATGACAATTCTACATTCTGATTTAGTGTAGAACAATCACGAAAAGACGAAACCGTTAAACAAATAATCACATATAAATAATAAATCATTTTTCTAAATGTAAAAGAGAGACGATCAAAAGTCTGTGAAATTTTCCATCAAAATCTGGATCTTTTTATTTGACTCTTAAATATAGTTTTATTCCTTTGTTCTTATCATTATGGTGGTACTCATTATTTTCTCACGCTTTTTTTATTCGACATGATTAAAACACTTTCATTATTTAAGATTTATAAGACTCGTTTGGACCAAATTGGAGGGCAAAATCAAAGTATGGAGCTTTAATCAGAATTTGATGGACAGTTATCTGATATAATATGTCAGGGCATTGCATCTGGCCCGAGAACACAGTTATTTCGTAGTGCATTTCATTTAGACAATAAATGGGAATTCAGCAATCCCACCTGCGCTTTCTTGGTAATATATTTAAAGCGTGGTGTACTAGTTTTAGGACAAATTAACATTATAGAAAACTTCATCAGCTCTGTCTCAAAATCAGAACAATTTTATGGAAAGGGGGTCTTGAATTCTTTTGACAGCTACCGGAATGCAAATTTTTAACCTTTTTCAGCTGGACCAAATTACTACTTAACTCTAATATTGAATATGATTGATTGACAGTGTAGTTTCATCCCTCTTCTTGCTATTTGAGGCATACAACATGAACAATTAAATTTGGAAAGGGTATAAAAAATGGCAAGTACCATACTGTCCACACAAGGGGCTATATTCGTAGACATAAAAAATCAAAGGGACAATGATTGTGTTCCCGAACCATCTGCATTTTAGTGTATATTAGAGAACTCTAGTGTTAAGGATTATACAGTACCACACATTTGGATAACATTATGAATAAATCTTTATCACTAATCTGTGATATATTAAAAATCACCTTTGATAGGTTTATATATATTAATTTTTTCGTATTAACATCACATCTTTCATTTGACAACTGCAATTTATAGTTTATGTCGTTCCCTGGAAAGGATTCACACCAAAGATTTGAGTACGTAAATTACAGAGTAAAATCAAAAGCAATATGTCCTTAGTTAGGAGCCTGTTGTTCAGAAGTTGTTGTTTGTTAGTGTGGTTCATATGAGTTTCTCGTTTTTTTATATAAATTAGACCGTTGGTTTTCCTATTTTCATTGTTTTACACTAGTCATTTGGTGCTCTTTTATAGCTTGCTGCTTGGTGTTAGTCAAGGCTCTGTGTTGACGGTACTTTGATTTAGAATTATTATTTTCAATACATTTATCCTTGGATGGAGAGTTGTCTCGTTGACACCCATGCAACATCTTCTCATCTCGATTCAATAGTAACCTATCAAATCGATTTTTCAAATGTTGTTTTGACTGCAAAAATACGTTTGTGTAAAAGCCCGCACGTTTTTTATTTGAGCTCGATGGTTAATGGTTTTTTTTCAGTTCACACCTTAAAGTACAACTGAGGAGATTGTTGCCAATATAATGAATGTTTTATGAACAGAAATAACGCTGGTCAAGAAAGCCAACAATTTCAATCTCTTTCAGAAAACGTCAAACCGTATAACCGTGATGAACAATATGAACTACCAGAATAGAAAACGAACACATGCAATCACAAAATATGCCAATGAGCAGATAAACGTCACCCGTTAATTAAAACAAAAACCACCAAAAGGTCTGCATCTCTACAATAAAAAAGACACTAAGTACTTTTATAGCATACTGAAATAATAACTGACATATAGTTCAGAGCCAGAACAATAACTAAAAAAATCAAGCATCTAAGACTTAACTATTCATTTACTACTCCCAGGTATCAATATACCAGCATCACCTACATAGGGGTTATACATTTCACAACTCATTTGATATCAAATAGCTTGCAGCTGCTACTCAGGCTATATAAAACGTCACCAGCGTCTGAGCAGGAAGCTGATGAACCAGGGTTTTGTCAAAGAACGTCTCGGTCTTTTTCTAAAAATAAAGTCGATCTGAAGATACAAAGACCTTATCGATGAATATTTTGTATCAACTTCACAAATAATACCTGATGATACTATGTATTTTGGCGTTTGATTTTTGATTCAGTCATGATGTTTTTCTTTTATAGTTGATGGGCTTCCCTTGGTTTTGATCTGAAGTCTTTCTCGCTTTAGATAAGGTGAATCTCTAGATTGCAATAAGCAAGGTTAGATAATTGGTCAGTGGTACTTCTGTTATTCCATAAAAAAAAATAGAAGAAACTAAAACACCCAAAATTTAAAACAACTTTAATATAAATTAAGATATTCATGATACTTGTAAGTAACAAAAATTTGATTCGATTTCATAAGAAAATGCCTGTACATTTTGTACCAAGTTAGTAATATGACAGTTATTGTCCATTTGTTTGATGTGTTTGAGCTTTCCTTTTTGAATTTTCCCCGGAGTTCAGAATTTTTGTGAATTTGCCTTTTCATTTCTCATGACAAAATACACAATTGATAAACTTTGTCGAAGTAAAGCAAGAATTTATTTTCACATGTTTTTACCATTTCAAAATAATAAGGGCTTTCTATGCATAATTAAATGCACAGTGATATGATTTATATAAATGATATCAACGTCGACAATGGGAAAAAAGCTCAAATACATATATTTAAAACACTGTTAAAAATTAATAATTGAATATATCTGAAATAAACTCATCGTTAAAACTTTGCTATGAAAGCATGCACTTAAAATAAAATGTTTATTTTTACCTATCTTTTATTCCTATATATATATATTGCGGAAAATTTAATAACTGAAAATTGGAGCAATCTAAAGATTTGTCAGTACCTCGTTCAACACATTTAGGAAATCAGAAATAGAATTTTGTTTTTAATAAAATTTGATTTGAAAAAGTCAGCCAAAAAGAAAATTTGATTGGCTCAAAAATAACAGATAAACAGTTAAGATTGATTCAATATGATTCTCACAATTATAGGATTTGTAATCTACAATTTTTGTTTGGTATCAAGCCAAAAGAATAGATATACACCTTTCATTTTAAATGGGAATTTAGTCAATATGTAAAATCAAACGATTTAGACATAAATAAAAAAAAGTTTTATTAAAACAAGGTCGTGTGCCATTTTTTAGTATTTGCTGTGTTTGATACACACATTAAAAAAAACTCGAAGAATGTTAGAAATATTATTTGAGAAATCCAGAAAACCCTTTACACGGGAAAATACTTGATCTTTTTCGCGCACTTCTGCATTAAAAAAATAAGAAAATATATATTTAGATTTAAGAAGTTGTCTGATCAACGTTTAATTTCAACAATAAAAGTATAATCAACAAGATCTATTTCTGTTCCAAAAACTGTCAAATAGCACGCATCCTTTTCAGAAATGTTATATTTTTTATTATTAAATATAATAAACCAGATTAATGTCCCTTGTCTCCTAGGTTGCATAAACATCAATATTAAATATGCCGTGTTAGATCATTTTTCAGTAACTCCGAAACAGTAATGACATTGCTTCGCAAAACTATCATTTTAAAGTCAACGTAGCGTAGCAAAGAGGACGTAACCGCTGTTTCGGAGCTCGTCTTTTATGACATGGTAACAACGTCTCCGAGTGCTATATATATCATGAATCAAATTACAATATAATCGATAACAGAGGTATATCCTTGCTAAATTGTCATATATCATGCATCCTTTTCAGAAAGGTTATATCTTTTATTATTAAATATATAGACCAGATTGTGTGTCCCTTGTCGCTGTGGTGTCATAAACATATTAAATGATTTGTTAATAATATTTTATTAATATTAAATATGCCGTGCTGGATCATTTTTCAGTACCATTAAAGAATGACGTGAAGAATGACCCTTTTATGACATTGTAACAAAGTCTCCAAGTGATCTATAAATCATGAATCAATTTAGTGCATTGAATATGACAATATACGCTATGACAGAAATATATCCTTGATAAAATGATAGCGCTGAATGGTATTTTTTTCTACAGAAAATAGGGTTATAAATATTTAAATGCGTAAAATGATAATATTTTTCAAAAATATCAATGAAAGCTATGGGTTCTCGTGACTAACTGTCAATAACAATAGATAGTTTAAATACTAAGTAGATAAAACCGTAGATAAACTTGTCATTTTGTCATATATAGAAACTATTATAAGTTCAGAAATCAAGAAAATAATAGGCTTCTTTGAAGCAGGCAAAGAATTAAACATTTATATATAAAATAAAGGTTTATTGATAAAAAGCTCTGTTGTAAATTTTTAAAACGGAAATTTTGTACGAGCTGTCTCTGGTGAGTCAATCGTAGAAGATACGCTTGACTGGCGTACAAGATTTCAATCCTAGTACATATGGAAAGTTTACTCACAGAAGATATGGTAATAACCAAATATTATCAAAGACATGCCGCATAACTAAGAGAATATGCTTTTTCTTTTCGGAACAAATCGTATCACTTCTGATATATTATTATTTGTATCTGGTAGTTGTATCACGACTTGTGATATATATAAGGTTGTGTTCAAATGTCTTAATGAGGCAAACCATACTTTATATGACAAACGGATAATCAAATAAAACAGGAAATCTTTGAAATTTAAAATCAGTAACGATCGGTTTTATCTACATATGGGCTTAAAGTTATAACTTATTAGTTGGATTAAACATCGCTATATCGATCGATTAACGTGATAAATAGGTTTAACAGGCAATAATTACATAAAAATGTTTCCACTGATGTTGAGGGAATCAATTTGTTATAATTCTATGATAATGAAGCAAAACGAGAACGTTAAATTAAGGATACAACTTTATAAATACTGTCTTTTATTGAAATACAAACTGTGTCTGAAGAGAAGTCACGTATGAAAAGCATTTATTCATCCATGTTACATCAGCAAATATAATGTAGTTTCAATCTTGGATAATGACACTGCTGCAGTTGTAGGGTTTTGTGGTGCTAAGCTTTTTGTTTGTTATGTTTTGTTCCGTTTACACTTGTTTATCTTTCTGTCGCTTTTCGTTTTTTTGCCATTACATTGACAGTTTGTCATTTTGTCAGTTTGTTTTTCGAATTAGGAGTTTGAAGCCCTTTGGTTTCCATCGCCTCTTTCTAAATCTCTGCTTTCAAATGTTTGATAATGTATTCTGACTAGTATTTTTTAGTGTTAACTATGTCTGTGTCAGATGAACAAAAGTAACAGTCGAGGAAATACAAGCCAGAGAAGAATAAAATTACCATCTTGAGAAATACTAGCCAGCCTCAAATACATTATATTTTAACCACCATTTTCTCATAAAGATAGCCCTGTGCCTATTGCAAGTCAAATATGACAGTTGTTTTCCATTTGTTTGATGTGTTTGCGTTTTTGATTTGTTTAAGGGAACTTCTCTTTTCCTCGGAGATAGGTTTTTTTTTACATAATTTTTGTCGAAAAGCCTGTTTTTTATGCATCTGTAATAACATAAATGGTACAAATTTTTATGCACAAAATGCGCACTTGTAAGATATTAGTTACAGCCTTCGAACTAAACAGAATTGATATGAAAAGATGTCCATTAAAAAAAATAAACGTCATAATAATACATTATGTTGGTCCTTGTATGTGGTTAAGTTCATCTGAAGCCCAAACTGTTAACATTTAGACCAACATTGTGTCAACATAATAAATTTTCTTCATAAGAGTGCTTTTGGTGTTTTCAGCTGGCAATACTTTCAGGAAGCAATAAACCGGATACATATGGCATATATCAGCCAACGAAAACTTCTGATCCAAATGTTACTTACATCGGACAATTTCAAACGCAAAGTGGCGGGATTAAACACATGTTTCTTTAACCTCAGCCTTCTCCTTATCCAGGACAGTAGTTTAATTGCACATCATATGAATGAACTGCTGAAGTCAGTTGGAAAAGGATTGCCTCGACAAATTGTCACACACCACATTATACAACAGCAACCAAAACTCAAAGTATTGATTCTAAATTACTCACATTCATTACAAACTAGTCAGTAAGAAAGGTTGGCAGTTCAAGCTACGGTTGTGTGACACTTTAATAATTCTGATACTCAAATTGTATTTCTATTTGAGCATGCTGCTTAGAACTGACTCCTGTGATGATCAATAGACTATTTGTTTGATATTATATGTTTCATATGTTGAAGGTTATTACATTAAATCTGAATGCTACAAACATCGAAAAGTACAACGATAAAAGTCGATGTAGGTCAAATTGCGCTTAGATCAAATCAAAAAAGAAATTTTAGGTAAGCGATACTTGTAGCAATCTTTTACACAGTGTTATGTTATATTAAAGATGAAGATTGAATTTTGAAGTCTGCTATTGCTAGGGAATAAGAAACCTGTAAATAAAACGACCCTGAAAGATGCTGTTAGTGGATATTCATGGAAACTTTATAAGAACTTTTAATCGTTGATAAGTGTTTTATTTCATTTCAAAAACTTTTAACGAACGTTGCCTTAACCAATTTTTCCTATCACTCACTATTATGTTGTTTCAGTAAGCGATAGGTGTCCTTCGATGTATACGCTGAATTATGTGCGTGTCAGCATATCTCATAACCATTCAACGCACAATAAGATTGCAGTTAGAAATAATGTTTTACAAAATTACACACAATTAAAGATGATACCAATTAACAATCCGCTTAAATGGAATCCATTATCAATTGATGCTGCAAAGATCTATAAACAACGTCCGATTGCGTTACAGTTTAACGCATAAAAGACATTTGCTTAATAGCAACATTTAATCAAAGTTTTCAGTTTATTAAATTATTATATAGAATTTTAATATCATGTTAAAATCCTAGGATAAATTGTCAAATCATAATACCTTATCAAATGGATAGAAATAAGTAACCTTACGTCCTGACTGAGACTTTGGATCAATACTAGAACAATATTTACCTGCTCCAATACATAAATAGAGAGTAGAAAGATACCAAAGGGATATTCTAACTCATTAGGCAAAAAATGAAAAACGTTCGTTTGAAAAACAACAGTTCCCAAAACTAAACATAGAAAACTGAAGACTACGCAACACGAACCCCACAGAAAACCGGGAAGGATTTTAACACCTTGTTACATTTTAACATTGTGTTTCTTTTGTGTCGTTTGTTTCCTCTTATATTTGAGTGTGAATTCACATTATTATAAGACGTGTCACGGTACATTTCTATCCCAAATTCATGTATTTAGTTTTGATTTTATATTTGTTATTCTCATCGGATTGTGTCTAATGCTTAGTTCGTTTCTGTGTGTGTTACATTTTAATGTTGTGTCGATATTCTCCTCTTACATTTAATGCCTTTCCCTCGGTTTTGGTTTGTAACCCGGATTTGTTTTTTTCTATCGATTTATGAGTTTTGAACATTGGTATACTACTGTTGCCTTTATTTAATTGCTCTAGAAGGAAGGCAAATTCTGCTCCACTTTTGTTACTTGTCGTAGCAGTTAAATTCGATATGTACGCTATATCATAAAAAACGAAGCCTATACCAAATCCTTACTTTAAGGGTTTTTTATTTATAATTTGGCTTGATATCGTTAAAATCTTTAAAACACGGATATTATAAGTTGCCCGTCACAGAGTCCTTGTTTATAATCATTCTGATATTTCCGTAAAGTTGTCAGGCGGTCAAAATCAAAACAATGAACGCGAATTAAGTGAATTGTTCGTGTTCTCGTGAGTTTATTATATGAAAATCAGATGAAAACCTTTCATTTTGCGGGGCTTAACCTCTTCATATATGAGTGGCTAACATATCAAACAAAACTTTAAAATAAACATCCGTTTGCAACATCGATTCGTTTACTTCAAAACAGGCTATCGTAGTGTTAAATGACAGTACAGTGATACTAAAGATCTTAAACTTAAATGTAAAATCATGCTTTCATTCCTTTTTATGTTGATGGCTATTATTCTCATTGCTAGATTCTCAGAAAAGAAAAGAAATATACAATTTTATGCATTATATCCAGAACTAAACCTAACAGAATTCCAATAAAGAAAAAAGACACATTTAATTTTTCTTATAACCATTATTATTTATTAAATTTATTTTCACCCAAAAAAGAAATACCAAACATGTTGATTGAACGACAATATAAGTGTAACCTTTATCAAATCTTCAATTAAGCGACAATACTAAACCTTGAATATAATTCATCAACAACGTAGTTTATGATTAATATTACCGTGACGAGCTAATTGCCACGTAGAAGTGCTGAAGGTTGAACGTTACTCTAGCAATACATCACTTTGTTAAAAAGAAATATCTGAACAGTTTTAACTTGTCGTGTGTTGTCGTAAATAAGATTCTATGTTGATGAATTGAGGCTAAAAAAGACAAAAACGGAACAACTTTATATTTAGAAGCTTTGACAATTCGGAAATAGCCGCGACCAGGCATACTTGAGTGTTTTATAAATCTGTAATTATCGTTGCTTTCTCCGTTAATATTGCTACAAAAGACGAACTATCCATTGATGAGAAATCCAGTTAACATTGGTTTTCATAAAGGACAAGCTCCCGATTTTGCTTTTAATTGCTGTCATCACCCACGATGAAGGTCAATGGAAAGTTCTTAAATGCATGAATTTTTTTTATTAGTTGTCAGTAACGGTGGGTACTCTCAGATCAGTACATAGTGTATTTTTGTTGTTGGGATATACAATTGCAAGAACCCGACCACGTCCTCTCTGTGTAATATTTCTTTTTGTATCCATCTAATGATTTATGACTTTTTCAACTGATTTATAGTTTGTTTTTATGTTGTACTGTTGCACCACTGCCCCATGTCAGGGGAGAGTTTGGATCCAGCTTACATGTTTAACCTCTCCACATTCTGAATGTATGTAGTATGTGCCTGTCTCAAGTCAGGACCCTGTAATTCAGTGGTTGAAGTTTGTTGATGTGTTACATATTTGTTTTTCGTTCATGTTTTGTACATAATTTAGGCCTTTTGTTTTCTCTTTTGAATTGTTTTACATTTGTCATTTTGGTGCCTTTTATAGCTAACTATGCGATACTGGCATTGCTCATTGTTGAAGGCCGTACGGTGACCTATAGTTGATAATTTCTGTGTCAATTGGGCTATTGTAGAGAGGTGTCTCATTGGCAATCATACCACATCTTTTTTTAATATTTGTATACTGTTGAAATAAAGTAAGTGTTTGATGGAGATAATATAACGAAGACATACCTTATATCAATGTTAGAGGTGATCATACACACATTATGTGTTATATCAACAAAACTCAATTTTTAATTCCATATTCTGATTTGTTCAGTCACATTAGACAATAAGTCAGTTTGCCTTCGGACATGAACACCAAGGGACATAACTCAAAATCAAAGACGTCAAGGGAAAACTATCAGTTGCATCTACACGTATGATTGAGTTAAAAAAAAAAAACTCACGCAACGTGCCTATCATCTAATTTTTGAGTCATTATCCTCCTTGCTGTGATAAAGTAAAAGAAACAGCATTTAACCGATGTGCACATTTCATTGTTCAATTAAAGGATTTATTGCCTTGAAGATAATTTCTCATATTAGTTTTTGCAGGAATTATGATAAAGATAAACTTTCTAAATCAAAATGTTTTGCAATAATAAGATACAATGAAAATATTGAGGTTCAAGAATATAAATCGTTTAAAAGAGACAAGGATAAAGATGAATTTTATTTGATGATTTTGTTTAATCATCAGCTATAGTATAAAATGTGACAAATGCACTTTGGTGGATTCTTTGTTCTACCGCCATTCAGAGACAACTAATATATGATGATGGCCCGCTAATGACCGTTGTGATAATAGGACCTTTTATGTAAGGTACGTTACAGAGTAAATTTTTAAAAATTGTCGATGTAATACAATAATTTCGTCTCTGTCAATTGTGACATATCAGTAAGCTCATAATGCTACGATGGTCAGTTGATTTCCATTGTTAAATACTTCTATTACAAGTAATGTCATCGACAGACAAGGACATTTTGATGAAAAGGGGATTGTAAAAAAAATCCGTATGAATGAAAACGAGTTCAAGCAAATTTCACATATCATACAAATATCTCGTCTTAATTATTGTTAGGATGACAAATTCCCGATAAAATAAAACAAAATTACATACATTGAAGGAATAAAATTTTCAAATTTCAAATTCATATGATCCCTTTTGTATCAGATGAAAATTAAAATAAAGGATTGAATAAAGATATTTACAATCAACATAACATGGACATTATTTTCCAACTGTCGATTACATATATACATATTCACAAAAGGGGTATTGTAAGTTAATTACAAATACAATATCAAGTATTAAAGAAGATTTATTGGTAAATAATATTCTAATTAAATATTTTAATTGTGATCTATTACTGTTGGACTAAAAAAAAACTAGATTCCAAATTTTGGTTTACAATTTATTCACTGAAATCTGATTGTGTCATGTTAATACATTTATTTGTTTCGATAAGTTTAATGGCAGATTATAAAATATATATCTATTTCAACACCAAATACCCTTTATATAACTTAAACGTATATATTAATGCCCTAAAAATTTTTACATTGAACGCACAATGGATAAAATCTTGACTTAAAGAAAAAAAGAACAGACAAACAGCACTTCAGAATAAATATTAAGCAAATTCAAAAAAATATCAACCCACGGGTGTACTTGAGAAGGTATACATGCCTTTTTCGTCAGTGTTATTTCAAAATAATAGTTCATACAAATGTATTCAATATAGTAAGTTATTCGGGTCAGTTCTAAGCAATGCATGTGGTTTTAAATTTGATAGATGCTCTTTGTGCTTTATTTTTAATATTTGTTTGTTTTGTGATTGTGACACAGTGATGACTGCTGTACCCATATTTTGACTATTTACCTATTATGTGTTTTGTTCACGCATCGTTGTTAATATAATGGAATTTGATGCGACTGTCATACAAGTGAGAGGTTTAGCTTTATAAAACCAGGTTCAATTCACCATTTTCTACATAAGAAAATGCATGTACCAAGTTAGGAACCTGACAGTTGTTATCCACTCGTTTGATGTGTTTGAGCTTTTGAATTTGCCATATAATTTGGTCTTATATCTAGAAGTTGACTATGAGGTTTGGTTGAAAACAAAACTTTATGGCAAAAGAGATGATTCAGATTGTGAACTTTTTAAATTAGGAGGTGAAGTTAATATCATCACTACGTAGGTTTTATGGACGCCATCACGAGTTGGTTGACCGTAATGGAATATCTGTTATACACATGATATCGGATATGTCCTTTATGTGGTGACTACAATCCCGTTCCCTTTTAGGTGTCAGACCACCAATTACTCCCTCCAATTCAGAACGTATGTAAAAGTAGCCCTACTCTGACACAAAATAGTGCTTTTGATGTCCTTGTTTACTTAAAATAACCAACAAATTTGCAGAAATGAAACTTTTGGTGAAAGAGAAATATATCTAGATCATTTTGAGCCAAAATTTACTTGTCTATGAGTTTGCATTGAAAATTGAGGATTAATGCGCTCTATAGTATACTAATTTTAGATTTCCAGAAAACCAGGTTTTTTTTTGGAGTACCTCTATTTGGAGGTCAGTTATTTTGTTAGAAGGCTTTAAAGGTATGGTGAAAATTGGCATGTAGAAAGTTGATACATGTACAATTAAGGATATACCTGGTTTCTATGAAGTTAAACTTAAGGTAAAATATTTAGAAAGCTGTGAAAATTGCAAAATTTGGTTGAACAGATAGGGATTTTTAATTGGTGGTCTGACACCTTTAAGAGAAATGCTGTGAAACCCAAAATTCAGAAAACAATTGATTTTTTGGTCTTAACTGATCATTTGAAATAATAGTAGCCACATTTTAATCTTTTTTGGAGCAAAAAGTCACATATTGCAAATTTAGAGCCTTAAACTTGAGTGTGTGCTATTTTTAGCTTTTCCCACCCTGACAATATGCTTTCATATAAAAAATGTTATAAATTGTTATAAATGCACAGTAAGTTGTGTCTGTGGTGTTAAACATTTAAACCTAGGTTGATTGTTACCCCAAAAAATTGTCGTCATGAAGATTTGATGAAATTATTTGATTTTTACCCCTTATATCATTGCGGCATACCATGTATATGGCAGTTAACATTGCCTGATATAAACACTGCATAAACTCACAAAAATCTCATTTATTATCCAAAATGAAAGTTTTATACTTTAAATTTTATTGACTGATAGTAAAGAAAAAAGTTAAATGACCATGACTGCACTTTTGATCAGTTAATAGTCCCATTACTGACACCAGGTGTAAAAAAGGGGGGTCAATATTCCTTGACTCTTCAATACCTTGGATTTTTTATTAAACTCATTGTAAAAATTGTGGAAAGTCTTTAAAGCAGTAGAACAAACAAGGAAAAATCAACATAAGCAGGTCTTGATATTGAAAGTTAATGTTTCTCTAGTCCAAAATGAGATTTTCAAGTATTTTCTATCAAAGGCTTACATTACAGTCAGTTTAAATTGAGCTGTGAAATTTGTAATATGAGTCGCATTTTGCTCAGAAAGGATGTTTTTAAATTCAAATTGACTAAGGATTAAGAATTAACAAAACAAAAGATTTCTGATCAACTTTTTTTGCTCTTTAGGTGTCAGACCACCAATTACTCCCTCCAATTCAGAACGTATGTAAAAGTAGCCCTACTCTGACACAAAATAGTGCTTTTGATGTCCTTGTTTACTTAAAATAACCAACAAATTTGCAGAAATGAAACTTTTGGTGAAATAGAAATATATCTAGATCATTTTGAGCCAAAATTTACTTGTCTATGAGTTTGCATTAAAAATTGAGGATTAATGCGCTCCATAGTATACTAATTTTAGATTTCCAGAAAACCAGTTTTTTTTTTGGAGTACCTCTATTTGGAGGTCAGTTTTTTTGTTAGAAGGCTTTAAGGTATGGTGAAAATTGGCATGTAGAAAGCTGATACATGTACAATTAAGGATATACCTGGTTTCTATGAAGTTAAACTTAAGGTAAAATATTTAGAAAGCTGTGAAAATTGCAAAATTTGGTTGAACAGATAGGGATTTTTAATTGGTGGTCTGACACCTTTAACGTACGTGACATACGGAATTATACTATTTACCGACTGTGTAATAACATAAGCAATACAACAGATCCTACATCTGGAGCAGGATCTGATTACCCTTCCGGACCACCGGAAATCACCTCCAGTTCTCGATGAGGTTCGTGTTGTTGATGTACCCCTATTAGTGCCATTTTGTTCACGCATCATTGTCAAGATAATGGAATGTTATGCGACTTACGTACGAGTGAGAGGTTTAGCGCTATAAAACCAGGTACAATTCACCATTTTCTACATTTGAAAATGCCTGCACCAAGTAGATAATGACAGTTTTTGTCCATTCGTTTGATGTGTTTTATCATTTGATTTTGCTATTTGACTAGGGACTTTCCGTTTTGAATTTTCCTTGGAGTTGAGTAATTTTGTGATTTTACTTTTTATTCATTTCCTCCGATTTATACTGTTATATAGTTTGGCAAAGCAATTTTGGATATATTTAGTACTATCCCAAAGTATATGGTTTCTAACATTTACTACAAGTATAACCTGATGAATTTTAATGACGCCACTACGAGCATGCCATAATGAACTATCTGGTTCACAGATTATGACGGATGCGTTTAAACTACAATACCGTCCTCTTTTCTCCATATGTGACATCACTAAATCAGACTGATGTCAAAATGTGATTTTACATGAGAAACTCGATGTGTGCCCCTTGTAAAGTAGGATGTGTCTACCCTCCTGAGCTAATATTATTACTTCTAGTTTTGTTTAAAGGGAGTTGCTTTTGCCTTTTTTTAATTCTACCTCTTTTGCAATTTGTGTGTTATCCTTCCCGCTGAAATATTTCTCGTGAAAAATTGTAATAAAATAATTTCAAAATGTTACAATCAGTCAGTCTGTAGGGTTAATAACATATGGATGGTTTACGAATTGGATGATGACTTAGGGTAAGAAAATGACTAATGCGTCCTGCCGAATCACTTGCTATTGTGTATCAAGTAATTTTAATAGAATTACAAGACGGGCGTAAGATGTGCTTCTGGATTTACTTGCCCTTCAAAAGCAAATGAGATATTTACAGGATTATGGTGAAATTATGTTGTTCAATTTTAAGTTTTATAGATTTATTCTCTTTTTTTATTATTTTTTTCATCTTTCTGATGACGTTAACAGTATGTCTTTCACTTATATTCTCAACACCACATTCTGTATCTGCCAATATAAGTAGTTAATTAAAAATTTATTTTTGATATTATGAAAGTTTTGACAGAAGGAATTTGCAAATTGATAAAAAAAAATAATTAGAAAACACATACTTATAAACAAGAAAAGAAATTGATAGCAATTAAATTCTGGTCAATAATAATTGATATAAAAAAAGAAAATGTGGTATGATTGCAAACAAAACAACTCTCAACAAGAGACCAAATGACACAGTAATAAACAAATATAGGTCTTTTTGAAGCTGATGACGTAAAAATTCATCATTTGTCACATAGGTCATGAGCTTGTCCTCCATTCGTGGAAGACCGCATGTGTCCTTAAATTTGTAAACAAAATTAATGGCTCTGTACTTGCAAATCTCGTCATTATGTTATTGTGGTATGATTAATTTGTATTCTTGAATTTCATTTGTGCTAATATATCGTCTTGTGGTTCTTTGTTACATATTTGATTGTTTTTATAGTGATTATAATTATAACACAATGTGACTGCTGTACCCCTATTTTGACATGTTTACATACTATGTCTATTTATTTTGTTCACACGTCGTTGTCAGTTTAAAGGAATTATATGCGACTGTCATAAAAGTCAGAGATTTAGCCAATTAATGCATGTACTAAGTCAGAAATATAACAATTGTTTTCCTTTCGTTTGATGTGTTTCAGCTTTTGATTTTACCATTTGATTGGAGATTTTCCGTTCTTGTCCGGTAGTTTTGTTATTTTACTTTTTGCTGACATGAATTGGATATCTTTCCAATGGGTCAGGATAGGCATTACAGGAAAAACAAAGACGGACAAGAAAACGAAAAAAAAAAGTCCAAATGATGCAGAAAAGTGAAAAATAGGATAAGATTAGAATATTAGAAAAAGGCAATTAGTTAAAAATAAAATACAGAACTCCGAGCAAAAGTTAAAACGGAGGGTATCAAAAGCCCAGTTTTCAACACTTTTGTGTTGACTAGAGTTGTCATTGATATGTTCATAATTATAAATTAACTGTTAACAAAACTTTGAATGTTTATAATAATGCTTTTCTACCTCAGGAATAGATTGCTTAAGCTGTATTTGACAAAACTTTTAGGAATTTTCGGTCCTCAATTCTCTTCAACTTCGTACTTTATTTGGCTTTTTCAACATTTTTTGATTCGAGTGTCACTGATGAGTCTTTTGTAGCCGAAACGCGCGTCTGGCGTAAATATAAAATTTCAATCCTGGTATCTATGATGAGTTTATTTTATTTCTATACTCAATGTAGTTGGCTGCTATGTTATTTTTAATGAAGAGCAATAAGTCAAAAAAGGAATTGATATACATATAACTTGCAATATTACAAATTACAGCATACAAAAACGAATAATCTCCCTTTCCAGACCCTCATTCAATTTACATTTTATTTTAGGATGATACCCATAAAAAATCATGTCCAAGATTCAATAAATTAATGACCTTTGATAACATATCATATCCAACTACGCGACAGTTATGTACAGAAGTTATATGTTCATTAACATTGATAATAGTTACATTTGATAAAAAAAAAGTAAAATCACAAAAATACTGATCTTAGAGGAAAATCTAATCGGAAAGTCCATAACCACATGGCAAAATTAAAGAACAGAACACATAAAAAACGAATGGACAAGAACTGTCATATTCCTGACTTGGTACATGCATTTTCAAATGTAGAAAATGGTGGAGCAAACCTAGTTGTATAGCGCTAACCCTTTCACTTTGATGACAGTCTCATCAAATTCCGTTATATTTACAATGATGCGTGAATTAAACAGACATAATAAATAAAATAGTCAAAATGTGGGTACAGCAGTCATCATCGTGTAACAATTTTAAAAGGAACAATTTAACAAAACACAAAAACATCTATCTACAAACACATTCATTTATTCGCGTGTCTGACGTCAGAAAATTTTATACGTCACATATATTTGTCGTTCAATGTATATACAAACAATTTTAAAATTTCACATAGGCAATGTTAGCATACAAGGTTAAAAAATCAAAAGTATGTAAGAATTAATTTCAGAAATAGACCGATATTTAAGATAGTCCAAAAGTTATATAGAATTTATAAGAATCCACAAATAGTTCATTCCACTACGCGATTGAATAATTTTGACGTTTGTGGTTCAACGTATTTTGTAATTCATAATAGAAATATATCATAATGACATAACATAGAACAATATCATATGTCGGGATCTTTTAAAGTACAGAGTCACGTTATAAGAACCAAAGAAATACAAAAAGTCGCATATACAAAACACATAAGCAAAAAATGAAAGACAATACAAACACATTGACGGGATGTTTAAGTGCCGAGCCACGTTAAATGGATATCACATTTAACAATCCAACAGTAAAAGTATTATTAATAGAAGAACAAAGACAAATGAAAGAACACTAAAACACGCTGTTAAGATGATGAACAACATCAGTACGCAGAATCTATTCATCAAGACCATCATGTATTATTTGTGAAGTTGATACGAAATATTTATCAACAAGGTCTTGGTACCTTCCGATGAACTTTTTAAAAAAATGTCCCTAATCAAATGGAAAAATTAAAAGCTCAAACACATCACACTGATAAATCTTGATTTCTGTATCCAGGTTCTACGCAGGTGAAAATAATAATCCAATGTAATGTGTTGGGTTTTTTTTGGCAATAATTTGGTTATGTAGATCTGGTTATGAGTATGTAGACAGTATTTTGAATACAAATATTGGTGTACCGGCATCTGATCCAGCAAGCAGTTTTCCTAAGCACTCTTTTTTTATATATAGAATAAACAAATAACCCATTTGCACCTTTTCAGATTGAAAAATACAATCTGTTTGAATTCTTACAGCACATTATATAAGAATTTTCTAAATAGGAAATTTCTCAGAGCGTAGCACGAATGGTTTGACAAAAACTACACTTAGCCAATTATAACAAATTGTTCTCTCAAACAATTATAGCGACTATGCAACTATCTTATTTAGTATATATAGATGAATATCCCGTGTCATTATTACAGTAAATAGTTATCAAAGGTACCAGGATTATAATTTAGTACGCCAGACGCGCGTTTCGTCTACATAAGACTCATCAGTGACGCTCATATCAAAATAGTTATAAACCAAACAAATACAACGTTGAAGAGCATTGAGGATCCAAAATTCCAAAAAGTTGTGCCAAATACAGCTAAGGTAATCTATGCCTGGGATAAGAAAATCCTTAGTTTTTCGAAAAATTCAAAGTTTTGTTAACAGGAAATTTATAAAAAAATGACCACATGATTGATATTCATGTCAACACCGAAGTGCTGACTACTGGTGTTTAACCAATCTTCAAATATTGCATGCCTATATACGTATCTTTTATATTATTGAATCACTTATTATTATATAATACCGCAGTCACATTTGGCCACGATCGCAATACGATATCTGAAAAAGCAAATTTGACGTTCGGAGTGCGATCGTGTAGATCGCAGTAAGGTCGTGATACGGTCGTTGTGAGGTCTTTGCGATCGTGATAAGCGTAGCCAACTTTCTTTGAAGAAGTTCAAAACAATCATGGGGCGGTCGTGGCGAAATCAGATAGTAGTACAAGCGTAGCGAGAGCGCAGAAAGGTCGTGGTAGGACCACAAAGGTCTCTGTACCATCGTAGCGAGAGCGCAGTAAGGTCGCTGTAGTATAACAAAGGTCGATGGACCATCGTAGCGAGAGCGCGATTCTAGTCGGAGATAATGCGCTACGATCTCGCGGCGACGTTACTACGACCTTACTAATGACCATCACACTCTCCTTGTGAGCCAAGAACGCTTCTTCTACGACTGTACCACGTTAATACTACGATTTCCAAGACCAAAGTACGATTCTAGCACGCTCATGCCGTCATCATCACGCTCGTCTTATGACCTAACTACGTTCTTATTACGACTATTTCGAGTTCTAACCATGCTCGTTGTCATTGTTACATACAATATATAACAGCCCTCCAGGTTTTATTTGTCTGTTGTTGGTCACAAACTGTAAAGTTTATACGACAATAAAATATTTGATTTGATTTGATCTGTATGTAATTTGGTCCTCATGTCCATCATTTACAACAGCTCAGCCACGCTTGACACATCTGTAGCATTCCTATTATTGTTTAATAAAATATCGTCATTTGATTTTGATGGATCAGCAATACGTTGTGATTCAGGTTAGATTAAGGTAAGATAGTTTTGCAATCGGATAAATCGTCGTATGGTAGTAGTGAGAACGTGATGGGCGTAATAAGATCGTGATAATCGTTGTGAGATCGCAGAATAAGCGTGGTAAGAACGTGGTATTTGTCGTATAAAAGTTCTTTGTCGCGCTCAAAACTAAACACGTCATTTACATTTCGGTTCCTATACCTCTTTGGCTTTCAAATATTTCGCATTGAGCGTTCCTGATCAAGATAAATCTAGAAAAGCGGTACGTATGCAGGACATTTAGTGTGTTGTTTTCATTTCTTTCTAATAGAGTAAAGGTACTTAACATGATTAATAATTGATTGATATTTTCATTTTGTTTTAGTTAACATCAATTTAGTGTCAATCAAATAATCTATTAGATATTTTTCCTTATCTTTAAATATAACAAAACTATTATTGTCTAGTTGTCATCAGATATAACGAAATTGACCTTTGATAATTCTGTTTTAACACGATAAGAAATAATCATGCAGATAAGCATTATATAATAGTGCACTGTTCATCGATATTGAAGTAATATTGTCCACTTGAAGCGGAAAATTGTTAGTAATGACGGAAAATTTACATTGCATATTTATGTGGCATCAATTTATATGCTTTGATAACGGAAAATTTGTCTTTTTGAAATTGATTATAAAATAAGATAGCTTTATTTTGATTAAAGGCAATGAACTTTTATATCTATGAGATAAGATGCAGCTTAAGTAAAACTAACTCAGCCGATGCGATAATTGATCTGGGTTGATGAAAAGCCACGACTTTTCTTAGTAGTATGAATGAGATGTGATTTGAAACAACTCTCGACAAAAAAAAAACAAATGACACAGATGTTAGCAATGATGAGTCGCTCTAAGTCCTTCATTAATGGGTAAAACATATCATATAGATACTCGCATAACTCATGCAAACAACCTACAATAACGTAGCAAATTTACATATGAGAAATCTAAATCTAAAATAACCTTCCAGCTCTCACAGATGTCATTATATCCATAGACGTATATATGCTAAGTCTACTAATAATTATCAATGCCTGTCCTCTAAATTGTCACTCTGCTTCTTTTACTAAGAATATATAGCACTGTCAGGCGATCAGGGTCAAGCGAAACAACTAAAAACGACTGAGTCAGCTCGAACTGCTTGACGGTAAGGGGCTATAAACATAGAACTATTCAAAATAAATTTCAGAATGCAAACACTATTCCAAGGAGTGAGCAGTTAGAATACTAAGATAAATAGGAAAAGAAGGGCTCCATCTCTGAAAAACAGCTTCAGTGTCAATCGTGAGTATTTGAAAACAATTGAAAATAAATCTTAACTATCCAAGAATTTTTCTCTCGAGGCCCCATGATAGCTTTTAGGAAACCAAAAATTCTGCAGAACATGCTGGTGCGAGCTTAATTGTTTGATCTGAAGAGTATTTCTAGAGAATGTCGTTCGAGTGATGAAAAATGCTGCAAATGCTACCTACAGTTGCTTATTCATCCAATTTGCACAGTAAGGTAATCAAAAATAACTATATGATATTTTGCAATGTAACCAACAAAAGTATGAATGTTTTTAACATTCTAGAATGTGCGGTTTGTTGCCTCCAATATGTTGGTGCTGTCAAAACAGCCTTTCCACAAACGCCTCAATGACTATAAGAGCGAGATCTATACATTAGAAAAACGTAAAATCACAAAAATACCGAGGAAAAGTCTAAACGGAAAGTTCTTAATCAAATGTCAAAATTAAAAGCTCAAACACATCAAACGGATATGTAACAACTGTCATATTTCTGACATGATACAGGCATTTTCTTATGTAGAAAAAGGTGGATAAAGGAGCTCAAGAAACATCAGCCAAACATCAAAGAACTTTCATATACGTAATCTTTTGTATATCAGTATTCTGTATCTTCACCTTGAAATTCAATAATGCATCCTGAAACTGAAACTTGCACATATTGAAAATTTCCATCTAAAAATACTTAGAACGTAAAGTGTATCCTCTTCTCCTTTGGTTAGAAACGTGTTGATCATTCTTGATTTTTCTCTGTAGTGTTTTGTAGACTGATTTCATTCTTATTTGTTGACTAATGATTTGTATGTCCTATTTATGGGCATTATGTTTTATGGTCTGTCTGTATGTTCGTTCGTCCGTCCGTTCGTCCGTGTGTACCGCTTCAGGTTAAAGTTTTTGGTTAAAGTTTTTGGTCAAGGTATCAACTTGAAACTTAGTATACATGTTCCTTATGTTATGATCTTTCTAATTTTAATGCCAAACTAGTGTTTTGACCACAATTTCAAGGTCCACTGAACAAAAAAAATGATAGTGTAATTGGGGCATACGTGTACTATGGACATATTCTTGTTTATCAACCCTCTGTTATCTTTTGAACGTATTTTTTTATGCATATAGGACAGCTTTAACGCATAATTCAGATACAAAATTATATTACATATCTAAATATTTTTAATTTTATATGCATATTACGTTTTTCAATGTCTTGAATATTCTTTGAGCTTAATTTTCTTGGCGTAGGTCTTTGTGAATTAGTCTTTGCGAGACTGCTGTTTTGCAGAAATCGATTAAACAAACATAATCATGATAATGGAAAAGACACAAGATATATGAAAACTGATCTCTCTCTCTCTCTCTCTCTCTCTCTCTCTCTCTCTCTCTCTTTTTTCACTCTTTCACTCTCTCTCTTTCACTCACTCTGTCTCGTTAACTCACTCTCTCTATCTCCCTCTTTCATTCACTAATCTCTATCACTCACTCACTCACTCACTCTCTCACTCACTGTTTCTCTGTTTCTCTGTTTCTCTCTCTCTCTCTCTCACTCACTCACTCATCTCTCTCTCTCTCTCACTCACTCACTCATCTCACTCACTCACTCACTCACTCACTCACTCATCTCTTTCACACTCTCTCTCTCTTTCACTCTCTCGCTTTCGCTCACACTCCCTCTCTCTCACTCTTCTCACACTCTCGCTCTCTCACACTATCTCTTTCACTCACTCTCTATCGTTCACTCTCTCTCTCTCTCTATTTCACTCTCTCTCTCTCTATTTCACTCTCTCTCTTTCACTCACTCTCTCTCGTTAACTAACTCTCTCTTTCATTCACTAATCTCTTTCACTCAGTCTCACTCTTTCACTACACTCACTTTTCCACTCACTCTTTCACTCACTCTCTCTCGCTCATTCTCTCTCTATCACTCACTCACTCACTCACTCACTCTCTCACTATGTCTCTCACTCACTGTTTCTCTGTTTCTCTCTCACTCACTCTCCCTCTCTCACAGTCTCATGCACAGTGTCTCTCACATGCCCATCAGAAATAGAGAAAGAAAGTAAGATTGATAGAAAAAGAAAGAGTGATATGAAAGTAAAAAAGAGAGAGAGAGAGAGAGAGAGATAATGATAGAAAATGATAGGGATTGAAAGGAAGAGTGGAAGAATAATAAAGAGAAAGAACGAAAAAGTAGAAAGATAGATAAAGATCCGTTCCAAAGTAAATTCTTTAGGGCCATTGCTAACCCATAAGAAAATACACCTTGTAAAGGTGCACGGCTAAAGCAGTAATGGGTTCTCCTCCGTCGGCGCTGTACATTATGACAGTCCATAGGCGAGAACACCACTGCCTACCAGAACTTTGGAAAGGTTGGCGCACTTACCTTCAGTTACCTTCATTAGGTAAGAGCGCACCCAAAATATTGAAACGAATCATTTTATGAAAATCAAAATAATGGTAGTTGCGGTATTTTTTATTTCTTATTCTTGCAGTTAAAGTTTTGAAAGATAGCAACTCTTGATATGTTACTTTCATTTGTATATACAAATTGTATCACTCTATTGAATTTATAAGTTTAATAGAGTAAAAATAATTTATTTTTTACATATTTCAAAATATTTGAAATGAACATTTTAACGGGAGGTAACTTCAGGTGTTTACTATACATACTACGAATAAAACATAACACGTGTTTTCCAGTCTTTTCACGTGAAGTAAGTGCATAATTTACAACAAAAAACTAAAATTACTCTAACTTTTACGTATCTATAAACACAAAATAAGAAGATGTGATATGATTGCCAATTAGACAACTATCCGCAAAAGATCAAATGAAATGGATGTATATAGTTATCTATATTTTATGTCAAAGAGAAAAGTTATTTTTATTTGCTTAGTCGGTTTGTGTTTTTGACTGTTATGAGTCTTTACATTTACGCCATAGCGTTGTCAGTTTGTCTTCGACTTAAGACTTTCAATTCCCTTTGAGTTTTAAGTAACAACGGTAAATATACCACATAAAATGTCACGAACCTGTTCGTGTTTACAGTAATAAAAACTTGATACAGGATGCCATTATTTACATTATTTTGGTTGCCGATGTACATGATGGTTTACTTTAACAAATTTTGACTTGGATTGAGAAGTTTCTCATTGAAACTCATACCACATCTTCATATATCTTTTTATAACAAAAAAGTTGTCAAAACAAATGATTCAACCAATATCGTGTTTGTTAACTTTGAATGTTTGAAACTTCTGCCAAACATCATAAATGGTTAGAACAAAGCATTTGTTTATTCGTTAATTGTCAGGTGATGTGTTAAATAGGTCAGAGTTTAACATGTCGATAATGAGGCTAATAATTACAGGAGGTCTTTGATTCAAACAACTGTTAGCAAAGAAATACAGATATATATATATATATATAATATCTAAATGTGAAAAGTCATATTATACAATAAAACAGACAATAAAAGCACATGTATGTTTTTTTTGTTTTTTTTTGGTTGGAAGGCTGCTCGTCAAGTACATAATACCTAAATCAATACGAAAAAAACTAACATGGAGACCTAATTGGGGACTTTTTTTTTATTTCAGACTAAAATAATGAAATTATTAGTCATAATTTGTATATATAATACATCAGGATAAAAATATTGTTTTGAAAAATACATTTTTTTATCCACATTTTCATTAACAAATAATACTTATTTTTGACACAGCATTTTCTTGTTTTTTTTTATTCCTACGTTTTGGTATAATGTCACGATTTCAGAACGAGTGCATGCCCTCTATATTATGCCTGGCTTAAGTCCTTAATTTTGCTTATTTTTTTTTAGGAAATTCTTGAGTTGTCGTTGATGTCTTCTCTTTGGAAGACTAAATTTCAACTATTCATTACTTGTATAGATGAGTTAAAACCTTTTCCATTTACTTGTATAGGTTGTTCTTCTGTACCGCTTCACAACTATCTCAGGTAAGGGAATTGATCGAAGCAAGAACACATGTTCCAGCACTTTACCAAGTGTCCCAAGACTACAGCCTATAATTCAGTGGTTGTCATATTTATTTTTCGTTTATTGCTGTATTCAAAATCAGGCTGGTTTTTTTACTTGTTTTAAATGTGTCATATTGGGACCATTTAAAGTTAACTATGTGGTATGGATTTTGCTGTTCAATAACTTATTGCTGTAATAATATAGGGCCTTTGGTCTCGGGTAGAGAGCTAACTCATAAGCATTCATATCACATATACTTATCTTTATCCTGTAAATTGAAATGACTTTTTAATTCTTGTGTTAAGGATGTACACCTCTGATGAGTCAGAAATTCTAGAATTAAACTTTTTTTTCATAACCTGATTTTTGGGTTTATAAGACTGTAAAGAAATAATTGGTGAAGAAAAAATGATATGGTGGTGCACTTTTTTTTTTGCTACGTCCCTTCTGCTTTTTTTAAAAGAAATTTGAAAAGACAAAAATGATATGGGATGAACAAGATTCTTGTAAAATCATTTTGTGTACACCTCACCCATTTTCGCAAAATTTTGGCTATAAAGACTGACTTGACGTAAAATTTGAAAACTGTATTACTCAAAAACCATTCATTATTAATACACAATTGTCACCGCGTTCAGTTTGATTATAACTATTTTTGAAATTCATTGATATTTTCCACTTGTATCACATGTTTGGGAAATAATTCCAGAACGAGATTACAACAAGACTGAAACATCAGAAGAATACATTCTTAATGCGTTGTTACCTCATTACGTTGTGATAACAGACAAGAAAATGCAAACAAAAACGTGGTAGCTTGTTAGGTCATATTCACTTGTTTCCAGTAAACCATATATGTCATAAATAGTGTTCGTATTCTTTCTAATTGTTTGCTCTTTTGTTTTTAACTTTTGACGTATGGATTAATGATCCTCAATTATGATGCAGGTTAATAAACGCTTCTTTTCTCTGTTTCAGAAGTAAAAGAAGTCTTATAGACGATTATTACGTACAGACAAGTTCACAAAGTTCAAACAAATTCAAACAATAATTCAAAACTTCATATCAAACAACGAACCAAATATCGAAAGCAACAGTAAAGCACCTAATTCCCTAATATAATATAATGAGATCCTGAATTGTAATATCGATGATTAGAATTTGAAGTTGAGGTCTTAGAACAACGTTAAGTAAAGAAAGACATGACCTTTTGCACTGCTCATATTAAAATCTCTCAAAAATTATAGTACTGAAAAAACATAGAATATAGAGTGGCGAAAGATGCCAAAGAAATAATCAAACTGAAAAAAAATAAACGGACAATTCAATTGCAAAAAAGGAAAAAAAAAATATCAATAAATAAACACAAGAAAAGACACATATCGAAATCAGTAGTGTTCTAAGTTGCTCTGGAAAAGGCAAGCGGATCCTGTTCTACATGCGACACGGATCGTGTTGTCAAAAACGAATTATTTTACTGTATGTACAGTGCGTGTTTCTGCTATAAAAAAATGCTATAAAGTACACAAAAGGCAACAAAATATATGCAATGTTGAATAAATTTAAAACCTAAAGAGCCTTTGTAGAAGAGTCAAAAGTGTATGATGTCAAATTTTCTATGACTTCAAAAAATTAAAATTGTACCTGTTGAAAAAAACGCATGATTTACAAGTTTGATAATAACACTCCTTAATAAACTTATAGCTTTTTATTTTTCAATCAGGATTTGATTTAGATAGTATTACCAGTATATCAATAGATGATGTTTAATGTATGTTTTCCCCGTCCCTCCAATAAAGTTATTGTAAACTATTCACTTGGTAAAAAGTCAGTCTTGAAAAATCCTAAGGTCAGAGGTATGAATAAAATCCACTATCTTATCTTAATATTTATACCTCGAAAGACAAGGTTATCACTTTGAAATAGCAAGTAAAAAAATTAATTATGTTTGCATTTTATAATAAGTGTTAAAAATTCTCATTACCAAGGAAACAGGAACATTGTTACAAAACTTCAATTATAAACACACAGAACATTCTAAAAAATGAAAATTCTACATTTTGATTTAGTGACGAAAGAGCACGACAACACAAAACCGTTAAACAAATAATCGCATATAAATAATAATTCAGTTTTTAAATTCAAAAAGAGAAATGATCAAAAAGCTGTGAAATATTTCATCACAAAATTGAATCTTTTTATCTAACTCTTAATATAGTATTATTCCTTTGTTCTTATCATTGTGATGGTAATCATCGTTTTCTCACACTTTTTTTACTTCGACATAAACAAAACCTTGTCATGATTTAAGATTTTTAAGACTCGTTCGGATCAAATTGGAGGAAATGTCATAGCATGGGTCTTTAATCAGAAAATAGTGAACAGTTTATCTGATATGATATGACAAGTCATTGCATCTGCCTTTCAATGTATAGTAAAGAACGCCAATTTTGCTGAAATCATGAAGGGGAAAAAGGAAAGAAAAGTGAAAACGACATCTCTAAACAACATACATCAAAACTTTGAGAAACGAAAATAGGTCCTTCGTCTATACAATCAGACATTTGAAAAAAACTTTTGAATCCAGAAAATAAAACCAATGCAGCTTAGGAAAGAACACCATCTACCCCTATCAATAAGATGAGAACGAGCTAAATAGAAATGTACTGAATTATATATATTACTTTTCCTAGTACAACTTCCTGGCAAAGATTCCCTAAAGAAACTAAAAATCAAGAAGTTTAATGAAAAACAAAATAACAAATACACACAGAAACAGAAAGAGAAGAAAACAAATTTGATATACAACATCAAACGTCAACCACCGAATTACAAGTTCATGACTCCGGACATGCGCATACTGAATGGGTTACACTAATTTGTTGGACCCAAACCCTTCCCTTTACTTTGAAAAGCAGTGTGACAGTACAACATAAGAACAAACTGTTTATTTTAGTTGAGATCATCAGATCAAAATAAACTCGTTTCAAATGACTTTAATTTTAACTGTTTTTTTATTGATATATATCACGGAAAATTTGAAAACTGAAAATTTAAGCAATCAAAATATGTCAATGACTCGTTCAATATTTATGGGAAATCAGAAATATATTTTATTTTCAATAAATGTTGATTTGATAAAATCAGCTAAAAAGAAATTTTAATAGTTTAAGACTAGCAGACAGACATAAAGTTTGGTTAAATATGATTCTCTTTATTATTTGCAATCTACAATGTTATGTATCAAGTCAAAAACATTAATCTGCACCAATCATTTTAAATCAGTATTTGGAGAATATGTAAATTCATACGATTTTAACCAAACAAATGTTTTATTAAAGCAAAGTCGTTTGCCATTTCTTTGTATTTTATGTGTTTAATACACACATTAGAAAATAGAATGCAATCGAAAAATGTTAGAAATGTTATTTTAATAATCAAGACAAACCTTGTCAAGGGAAAATAATTGATCTGTTACGAGCATTTCTGCCTTAAAAAATTAAAAAATCTAGGTTAAAGTTGAAATGTTGTCCGATTAGCGATTTATTTCAACAATAAAAGTTTGATCATAAAGATCTATTTTTGTTCCAAAACTGTCACAAACATCACGTATCCTTTTCAGAAATGATTCATATTTTTTATTTTTAAATATATAGACCAGATTGTTTGTCCCTTGTCTCTGTGGTGTCATTAACATATGAAATGATTTGTTAATAATGTTCTATTAATATTAAATATGCCATGCTGGATAATTTTTCAGTACCATTAAAGAATGACGTAAAGAATGACCCTTTTATGACATTGTACCTAAGTCTCCCAGTGATTTATAAATCATAAATAAATTTAGTGCATTGAATATAACAATATACTTTATGAGAGAAATATATCCTTGATAATATGATAGCGCTGACTGGTATTTTTTTGAACAGAAAATAGGGTTATAAATATGTCATAACTTTAAAGGCGTAAAATGACAATATTTTCAAATTATATCAATGAAACTTTATGGGATCTCGTGACTAACTGGCAATTACAATAGATAGTTAAAATAGATAAAACCGTAGATAAACTTGTCATTGTGTTATATATAGAAACTATTTTAAATTCAGAAATCAAGAAAATAGCAAGCAACTATGAAGCAGGCAAAGAATTAAACATTAGTATATAAAATAAAGGTTTATTGATAAATAGCTCTGTTGTCAATTTTTAAAACGGAGATTTTGTACGAGCTCTGTCCAATCCTAGTACATATGAAGAGTTAATTCACAGTAGATATGATGATAACCATATATTATCAAAGTCATGCCGCATAACGAACAGAATATGCTTTACTTTTCGGAACAAATCGTATCACTTCTGATATATTAGTATTTGTATCTAGCAGTTGTATCACGACTTGTGATACAGAAAGTTTTATTCAAATGAGTTGTCTTAATGAAGCCATCCATACTTTATATGACAAACGGATAATTAAATAAAACAGGTAATCTTTGAAATTTAAAATCAGTAACGATCGGTTATATCTTCATATTGGCCAAAAGTTATAACTTATTAGTTGCATTTAAGCATCGCTATGTCGATCGATTAACACAACAAAAAGGTTTAACAGGCAATAATTACATAAAAAAAATTCCACTGATGTTACAGGAATCAATTTGATATAATTCTTTGATAATGAAGCAAAACGAGAACTTAATGATACAACTTTATAAATACTGTCTTTTATTGAAGACAAACTGTGTCTGAAGAGAAGTCACGTATGACAATCATTTATTCATACATGTTACATCAGCAAATATAAAGTCGTTACAATCTTGGATTATGACACTCCTGCAGTTGGGTTTTTGTGTTGCTAAGCTTTTTGTTTTGTTCCTATTACTTTTGTTTATTTTTCTGGCGTTTTTCGCTTTCTTGCCATGGTATTGTCAGTTTGTAAGACTGTTTTATCTTGCCATGTTATTGTCAGTTTGTAAGACTGTTTTATCTTGCCATGGTATTGTCAGTTTATAAGACTGTTTTATCTTGCCATGGTATTGTCAGTTTGTAAGACTGTTTTATCTTGCCATGGTATTGTCAGTTTGTAAGACTGTTTTATCTTGCCATGGTATTATCAGTTTGTAAGACTGTTTTATCTTGCCATGGTATTGTCAGTTTGTAAGACTGTTTTATCTTGCCATGGTATTGTCAGTTTGTAAGACTGTTTTATCTTGCCATGGTATTGTCAGTTTATAAGACTGTTTTATCTTGCCATGGTATTGTCAGTTTGTAAGACTGTTTTATCTTGCCATGGTATTGTCAGTTTGTAAGACTGTTTTATCTTGCCATGGTATTGTCAGTTTGTAAGACTGTTTTATCTTGCCATGGTATTGTCAGTTTGTAAGACTGTTTTCGACTTATGAGTTTGAATCCCTGGTATCTTCTTACTCTTTCTTTGTCAAGTTAAATATCTAAATCACTGATTTCAAATGTTTGATAATGAATTCTGACTTGTATTTTGTAGTGTTAATGACGTCCTTGTCAGGTGAATAAAGTTAACCGCTGAAGAAGTACTAGCCAGAGAAGAATAAAAATACCAGCTGAAGAAATACTAGCCAACCCAAAATTCATAATTTTTAACCAACATGTTGGTCATAAGGAAAGGCATGTACCAATTCGAGAATATCACAGTTATTTTCCATTCGTTTGATGTGTTTGAGTTTTTTATTTGGTAAGGGAACTTCTCTGTTTTTTTCACTTTTTCTTTTTTAAATGTTCCTTGCCAAAAAGTCCGTTTTGATACAACTTTAGATATTGATTACAACCTTTGAATGAAACAGAATTGAAAAGATGTCCATTAATCAAATAAACATCATAACAATACATAATGTTGGTCCTTGTACGTGGTTAAGCTCATCTGAAGCAAAAGCTATTTGGTTAAACAATGTGTCAAAAAAATATATTCTCACTAAGTTGATTTGGGCTTTTCAGCTGGCAATGTTTGCAAAAAGACGCAATAAATGGCAAACACATATACCATATTGCAGCCAACGACAATTTCTGATCCAAAAGATACTGAAATCAGACAAGCACATACACAAGGTGGCGGACTAAAATACACGTGTGTAACGTCAGCCCTTTCCTTACCAAGAACACTGGTTTAACATAACATCATATGAACAAACTTCTGAAATCAGTTGGAAAAGGATTGACTCGTCAAACTGTCACACAGGACATTTTAAAACAGCAATCAAAAAGTATTGATTATAAATTGCTCAAAGTCATTTAAAAAAAACTGTTTGCCAGTGAGAAAGGTTAGAAGTAAAGATTTAGTTGCAGGCTTTGCTGTCCTCTCTATTTCTTTTAATGAATGTCTTTAATTCAATTAAGGTCAAATACTGATCATTATCTATTTTAGATGATGTCCTAAAAGTGCGATATAAGCATGTTGTGTATGTTTTCTCGGTATCTGCGTAGATATACGCATTTCATTTATATTGGTGGTAATTGTAATATTTTCGTTAATTTCACTGTCTATATCGTTAACTTGGATATGTTTTAAAGCTCAACTCGAAGTTGATTTATAGTTACAAAATACGGTTTTGTGACTCTCTAATTAATTTGAAACTGACATGATGTTTCTATTTGAGCGTGCTGCTTAGAACTGACACATATGTTGATGATACCATCGGGAACTAACAGACTATCTGCAGCGGTTGAATTGTTCGAAAAACTAAGGATTTTCTTATTCCAGGAATAGATTACCTTAGTCGTATTTGGCACAACTTTTTGAAATTTTGGGTCCTCAATGCTCTTCAACTTTGTACTTGTTTGGCTTTACAACTATTTTGATCTGAGCGTCACTGATGAGTCTTATGTAGACGAAACGCGCGTCTGGCATATTAATTATAATCCTGGTACCTTTGATAACTATTTCTATCCAATGCTATAAAAACTATGCGTTTACAGTTTTTCTTTTTATTGAACCTTAATAAGGAAACCTCAAAGCCAAATATATAAAAGCCAAGGATTTGTAAGTACCGAAACACGTGCAGTGGTATCGGACCAAAAAAGACCTGAAAATAACCAAATTAATCTAAGGTTAACTTTGCCTGAAACCTTATTTTTTTGTAAGAATGTTTTTATTTACAAATTCCAATTACAGAAACGTTTACGATATTTGATATTTGAATTTTGTTATAGGTTAATGGGTGTTTTGTAGAACATAGCTTTTCTGCAGTAAATGTTTTTTTTTTGTTGCACAACTTTCTTAATCATAAACACTTTTATTAGATATGATTGTGTTGAGTGTATCGATGACTAATATGCAATAGCAAATTATTCATTTGCTGGTAAACTAAAAAAGTCCATGGCTGTTTTTGTTTAAGTTATCACTGTTGAATTTATTCGCAACTTTCCATTCCGAGCTAGGCAAAAAATATATAAAAACAAAGCAAAAGCTCTTAGTAAAACGAAGTGTTAGCAATGTTCAGTTTGATATTATCTAGCACAATGATAAAATTCAATGTAGGTCAAATTTTGCTAAGATCAAACCAAAAAAGAGAAGCGATAATTATAGCCAACTTATAGACTGTGTTATACTACATTAAAGATGAAGTTAAATGTTGAAGTCTGCTATTTCTAGGGAAGAATGAAATTGTACAAAAAAAGACACTGAAAGATGCTGTTATTGGATATTCCAGGAAACCATTCATTAGATCAACGAAACGTTGTTAAGCTATTTATCTTATTTTAAAAACATTGAACACACGTTGCTTTAACACATTTTTGCTATCACACGCCATATTGTTGTTTCAATAAGTGATAAGCGTCCTTCTGGAAATTCGCTGTATTATGTGCGTGTCAGCCCATCTCATAAACATTCAACGCACAATTAGATTGCAGTTAGAAATAATGTTTAGCACACATACGCACAATTTGAGATGATACCAATAAAAAATCCGCTTAAATGGAATCCAATATTAATGGAGGCTTCAAAGATCTATAAACAACGTCCGATTACGTGACAGTTTAACGAATAAAAGCCATAGATTTATAGGCTCTTAGTAGCAACATTTAGTCAAAAGCTGATACAGGTTTTTCAGCCTAATATTTGAGTATATAGAATTTGAATATCATATTCAAATCATGTGAATGACTGTCAATTCATAATACTTATCAAATAAATAGATATCAGAAACCTTACGACTTACTGAGACTTGGTATCGAAACTAGAATTATAATCACCAGCTGCAATACATTTATTAGAGCGGAGAAAGAGAAAAATTTTAACTCAATATTTGAAAACATACCGATAATGCCATAGCAAAAAATGAAAAACTATCGAAAGACAAGCAACAATACAGAAAAGCACAAGATAGAAAAACTGAAAACTGCATAACTCGAATCCCACGAAAAACGGGGAATGATTTTAATTGCTCCAAAAGGGCACCAAATCCTGCTCCGCATGTGGTACTCGTCACTACTTCATTAGCCCAATTAGCATGGGAAACAAGCATTTATCATTAGTTGAGTAAACATCTTGTCTTTAGAATTGTATAAATATTATTAACCCCAGTTTTTTTTGGTTGAATCCGTGTTGCTGTTTTCGTTATCTTCGGAATTCTTTTTTTTTTTGTATTATCAGGTATTTGATCGTCGTTGTGGTATCTACTCCGTTTTTAACTAGATATATTGTTTTTCATTTCATTTTTGTGTTGTTTCTGTTTGTTATGGTCTAATATATAACTTTGTTTTGTAAATATGATATTGTTTAATTCTAACTTATACCTACAGTGAGGTATTAGGGCAAGATATTTTGACATTTACAGAGTTTAAATAAATAAAGGCTATGTCATACCAACAGTTATCCGAAGTGCGGCACATGTCGGACAGAAAGAAAAACTGGAAAACCACTATTCATTTCGTAAGACTTTAGTTCCCCCATGGTCTTAGTTTTGGCGACTTTACACCTGGGTTTTTTTAACGTCCACATGGTTTTTTTCTAATTTCAAATGAATTTCAACTATGTTTGACATATGTAATTAAACTTTATTAATTATTATCATGCATGACTTGTCAAACTATGGAAACAATACTTTATAAATTTTATGTGTTCGAAGCTGTTAAGACTATTCAAAACATAACATCAGTTGAATAATTATAGTGATAAAAAACATGTCTTCCATGCAGATCTGTTCAATGATCGTCATGTTCGCCACAGGGACGCTAGTGAATACATATATTCTTTACGGAAATATATACAATTGAAAACAGTGATAATAATTCCAGGTCATATGATAAAATAGGATGAAACTTTTTGATCGACTGCATTAGCAGTATGTTTCAAACCAAAAAAAAAGATAAAGACAAATAGACAAATGGACAAACAATGTATTACTATCTAGGTAAAAAATGATAAACAAACACACAGCAATAATGTATTTTTTATCATATTATAAGGTAGCTGCCTCATTTGAATACAAATCATTCAGTAGAAAATGGTATCACAAATTTCAATTTTCAATGTGTAAAGGAAAAAACTAGTACCTTAATTACTTCAAATAACAAATAAAGCAAAAAACAAAATATTGCTGCTTATTTCCAGTTACATAAGTGCCGGACTAATCAGGTATTTCATTTCAATAGTTGTATATTTTTTTTATTGAGGACACAAGAATATCATGATGAGAAATTAATAATAACAATATGATACAAATAACAATTGGATACAACATTGAGAGTAAACTTTATTGTCGAATAAAATGACATATGAAAGAAGATTTTGTCAGTTGACTATTGTTCTTGTAGACATATATGTTTGTTGCTCTCTGAAAAATTTGTTGAAATTTTTTTTCTACTGACTATTAGTATTAAAATTACATGTATTCACAATTTGTCTATATTCTGGACTTCTTTGACTTCGGTGTATTGTAAAGATAATTTTCTATGGTTAAACCCGTTGATTATCATTATACATGTATGTTTTTTTTAGTTTTTTTTGGTGGTCTTAGATGATATCTCATGACAATATATCATATCTTGTTTTACTCAAAAACAATAGAATATATTACCTACTGTGAAGTTATTCGAATGAAAATGAAAGTTTTAATCCTATCAGAAACGTTGAGATTGGAAAATGGAAAAAATGTAGGCAAACGATGTTAAATTTTCTAATGTAGTAAATGATGGATTAAACCTGGTTTTATAGTTAGCTAAACCTAACTGCATATTACAATTAAAGAGAAATGACGTGGATTTGATAAAAACGAATATGTATATATCACTTGGTAAATAATACCTTTTACATGCAATATCGATAATCTATCCAGACAACTGTAAGTTCTACATTTTCTATTTACTAATTTGTCTTTGTGTACTATGTATTTATACTGCAATATAGTTATGTAATGTTAATGAATATTTACTTTAACGCTTAATTTATCCTTTTACATGTTTATAGAGATTATCATAATGACTACATCACAGCGCATCTCCAAGAACTTGATCCGTAATATTACATAATAATGCACTCTGTTTAAATCTTGGAAACGTTTGGAAATCAATGTAAACAGGAAACTGGTTGTAACGCTCTTCATATTGTCAATCAAAAATGCAAATGTATTCATGCTCAATGACAACAGGTTTTCATGGATGCTTGTTGATTTTCTTAACAGTGATTGCACACTCTTCATCAATCTATCTATCGTCAAGATTTGTTAGTCATCTTAACCCTACAATGCTAAATGGAAAAATCCGTTTGCCTTATATGAATATCTGTGTTAAAACTTTAACGGTCAAGTGACTGGAGAAGAAAACAATACATCAATGCGTGTATAACGTGTATGTGGTGTTAATACTTCACAGTAATGTTTCTTTTAAAGAACTGTAATCAAGAATCAAAGCTTCTTTTAGAAAAGAGTTATCTCTCACGAAGGCAATAGGTCTAAAAGGACATAACATAAGTCTTACATCTATATTAAGGTTCATTATAGGTTTCAGCGGGTAAAGTTATACGTCTAGTTACTAAAAGTCCGTAAAACATTTTCGATAACAGGAAATAATATGAATATGAGAAAGCTCTAATAAGACCCACGTCATATCCAGTGTAGTGTTGCGGAGTTCGTAGAACGGATATGGACTCTGCACCGAAAATCGGATAGTTTTTAATTTAACATTGTGAGTTGTGATCTAACATTAACTGACTATGTGGTCTGGGCTTTGCTCATCGTTGAAGGTCGCACGGTGACCTACATTTCTGTGTCATTTGGTCTGAAACGTTTTGGCAAATACAGCTGATCTTCTTGCTTATTTAGGATGTATGTTGCTATTTCTGTAACTCTCTTTGTTTCAACTTGATGTTATCAGAGATTATTACTTTTCTACACTAAACTTCGATTATTTTTATATAAATAAATAATCTTTCCAAATAGTATCGTATCAAATGTCATTGACAGCAGTCTATTATGATAATAATTTTTATCTGTCTCTGTGGTATTTAAACAAATTTACTAACGTAATGACATGTATTGAAATCTAATTTTAAACCATGTATATATTAAACAAAACTTTCTCCCGATAGGTTACGCTGTGTCTAAACCACACCGGCAAAATTTGTTCGGACTCGATGGTATCTAACATCCGGCACAATGACGGAACATTAATAGACAGAGGAAAGCTAGGTTTCTCCTTATTTTCTTATTTTTTTTATGATATCGAAGAATATATATACATATACAACTATTTTCTATTGTGATATGCAATATTTTCTACAACCGTTCTATATTAACGGAGAAATAAGTAAAAATGCACGCCAAAATGACGAATTGAGTGAATCTTGCCTCGAAATTGTTTAATTTCTCGTTAAATTTTTCACATTGTACGGAAAGAAAGGTACGGGAAGATAGATATTGACACGGAGATTGCAAAACTAGTCATTATGAGCATCTGAATACTTGTATTTCTGTGTATGGAACGAAAGAAATGGGTCATGTCAAATTGAAATACACCGGTTTCGTCATTGTTGTTTCTACACAATCACCCGGTTTCGTCTATATATATCACCCGGTTTTTTTTATATTTTTTAAAACAAACAATTTATGAAAAGCAACGTTAACACGGATCTGAACATTGTCTGTCGAAAGAATTTAAATATATATTTATTATAAAGTAAACTTGGCATGTTTACATTTATTTACATAGGTAATTATAGTACTACACATTTTCCTAATGAAAGGCGTATCCGTTATTTCAATGATCTTCAAACTAATTTTAAATGGAGTATAAATGCTCAATAGCAAACACTGATATCTAATTTTTTTTTAACATTAATATTATGATATTTTTTTATATAGGTTTTGAGATTTATCGCAATATGTGACCCCCCTTTTTTTAAAACAAAAAAAAACTAAATAACGCTTAATAAAAAACATTTAAAACATCACCAAAAAAGTATGCAGAAGTTAAGATTTATATTATTAAGAAGTGTGTAAAGTTTGATGCAATAATGATAAATCGTTTTGAGATATGGCGCGACATGTTAAAAAAAACACTCCTGTTTTACTTACCGTGAAAGTTCTGTAACTCAAAAAGATTTAATTTGATTTTCACTAAAAGGTTTACAGATCGTTTGACCATTTCAAGAAATAACTTTTTTAAGTTTCATGAAAATTAGATAAGCTGTTCGCAGGTAACGGTGCGACATGTTTACGCTGGACAGAAGGATAGACGGAAAGATAGACGGACGGACAGAATGACTGCTAGATGGAGGAACGGACGGATGGAAGGAAGGACAGACGGACTGACGGACGGATACAATAATACGTCCTTTCAAAATTGTGACGGGCGTGTAAAAACGCAATGAAATGAAAAAAAAACCTCTTAATTAAAGGTCAATAAGTTTTATTAGGATATCGGCCTAGTTGATTTATTTGTATATCTTGTTGACTTCCTACGTCAATTTTGCTATATGACTTTTATATATATGTTTGAAAATAATAGATAGAAATTGATAAAAAGAACTTCAAATTCGTCATTTAAGGGCAATGCAATAACCCCTTTAAGAACTTATGTGAGAATTTTATAGTAAATTGACAAATGGTAGAGCTCAACATTTTGAAGATAATCATCTGGCTCTTTCGAATTGTCTATGTATACGGCTGTTTTTAAATAATTGACTGACATCATGCACTTGCATGACCCCCCCCCCCCCTCCCATTTGTTTACTTCTTACCCATGAAGGCCATCTTTGTTGACAAGCGGGATCACAGTAAAATTTTTAAAACTAGATACCCTAATTATAATTAAAAAAGACATATGATTTTAAATAAGGTTTGTTAAATGCAGCCTAGTAATTTTAGTTGTGAACGTTTATGTAAAACATTGTATTGAAAGATAATGAACGACGGTCGACCGGTGCCAAGTGATGAAAAAAAATTTTTTTCCTGTTGTGTCAAGTGTGCTAAAAACAAACAAGAATTCCAAACAAAATTACACCGTTCTTGAATTTAAAAAAAAATGTGTAACAACTGAAAATTTCAAATATAGCAAACAACTTCACTGGCGGTTTGTTTTCAATAATAAAAAAAAAAGACATATTATTTATATATAAGTGTACGCACTGACATGTCACAAATGCTTAAATGGTCGCAATTCAATGTATGATGAAGGTCTGTGGCCGAAGGAAAAATAATATAGAAATGAGGTCAGGCGCAAGGGCAATGGACATATGGCAAATAGGGAAAAACATCGTTAGATCTGTGTTCCATACTTGTATATGTTACAGTCAAACCTTCTAACTTTTGACATATGCAGCTTTATACAAATAGTTCAAAACGCTATGAATTCGAATGACTTAGTGTCGCTTGTTTAAGACCGTAAAGTTTAACTCTAATTTCTAGTTGAAACATATTTTCCATAATTCATATAGAAAACGCATATTTGAGAGCTTTAATCTCAATTTGCGTTATAACCTTCATTTCTATCTATTCTGCTGTTAAAATTTTTTGAATGCAAAGTATAATTAAAATTATTTGTGTTCTATAAGAGTAGGAATTCTAGTGTTTGCTTATTATTTATTTCAATCTGAGACTTATCATATAAATAATAAGCCGTTGTCCTGTGAAAGAACTTGTTTTCCAACGAGCCGGTCACAAAACTCCCTTTTTAGCACTGAAGTTAAATTATCAATTATAATGCAATGCGATTATGATTTTTTTTAATGTTTTTTTATTTGACCAAACCGGGTTATGCATTGTGAAATCTATGACCAAACCGGGTGGTAAACATTGACGAAACCGGCCAGTTCATTTTGACATGACCCATTTCTTTCGTTCCATACTCAGAAATGCAAGTAATGAGATATTCATAAAAACAAGTTTTGCAATCTCCGTGTCAGTATCTATCTTCCCGTACCTTTCTTTCCGTACAACGTGAACAATTTAACGAGAAATTAAACAATTTCGAGGCAAGGTTCACTCAATTCGTCATTTTGGCGTGCATTTTCACTTATTTCATCGTAAATATAGAAAGGTTGTAGAAAATATTGCATATCACAATAGAAAATAGTTGTATATGTATATATATTCTTCGATATCATAAAAAAAATAAGAAAATAAGGAGAAATCTAACTTTCTTCTGTCTATTAATGTTCCATCATTGTGCCGGATGTTAGATATCATCGAGTCTGAACAAATTTTGCCGGTGTGGTTTAGACACAGTGGGTTATAAAGTTCTAATGATCGGCTGCAAAAATAGATATAAAGACGAAATACAAATATATTGGCTAACAAAACATGTAACCACATCCATTTACGAGTAAATACAACTCAAATAGTATAAGCAGAACCTAAATATTAAAAGAAAGCTGAACGAAATGATTCTCTTGACAATAATTTCAGAAGGAAAATTCTAAATAGGGAGATAAATTATTATCATCTTCAAAAGTCTGGTGTAAAACACAAAATACATGAACATGTTAATTGTGCTTCTTTGAAAAGGTAATTACAAAGAAGTATTATCAGTTATCAGCAAAACATTTACATTTTTTGGAATACAATCAGAAAAAGACAAAATAGTACAGCAATTCATTCTGCAATACAAAAGCAGTGATGATGTATAAGACGCAATTAAGATATGTATTTAGGAATTTTATAAAAATCAGATGAAAACCTTTCATTTTATCGGGGCTTTTTCACTCTTCATATATGAGTGGCTAACATATCGATCAAACAAAACTTTAAAATAAACATCCGTTTGCAACATATATTCCTTTACTTCAAAACAGGTTAGTGTAGTGTTAAATGACAGTAAAGTGATACTTAAGTTCTTAAACTTAAATGTTAAATCATTCTTTCATTCCCTTGTATGTCGATGGCTGTTATTCCCTTTGCAAGGTTGTCAGAAAAGAAAAGAAAGATACAATGTTATGCATTATATCCAGAACTTGACCTCACAGAAATCCAATAAAGAAAGGGACATATTTCATTTTTCTTATAACCATTATTATTTAATGAATTTATTTTCACCCCAAAAAGAAATACTAAACATGTTGATTGAACGACAATATAAGTGTAACCTTTTTCAAACCTTCAATTAAGCGACAATACTAAACCTTGAATATAATTCATCAACAACGTAGTTTATGATTAATATTACCGTGACGAGCTAATTGCCACGTAGAAGTTCTGAAGGTAGAACGTTACTCTAGCAATACATCAATTTGTTAAAAAGAAATATTCGAACAGTTTTAACTTGACGTGTATTGTCATAATTAAGATTCAATGTTGATGAATTAAAGCTCAAAATGACAGAAACGGAACATCTTTAAATTTAAAAGCTTTGACATTTCGGAAATAGCCACGAACATGCATACCTAAGTGTTTTATCAATCTGTTGTCGTTGCTTTCTGCATTAATATTGCTACAAAAGATTAACTATTGATTGATTAGGAAACCAGTTAACATTGGTTTTCATAAAGGACAAGCTTCTGATTTTGATTTTACTAATATTGCAAATTAAGTCGTTCTGTCTGATTCATTTAAAACCCTTAGTTAGTTATAAGGTTATAAGGTTATGCTGTCAACACCAACGATGAAAGTCAATGTATAGTTCAAAATTGTTCATCAAGCATTGCAAAATATATTTTCGTATTTTCTTTATTATGAATGTTTTAGCTTTATTCTGATATTAAGTGTTGCTTGCCAAGGGTATCTCTAAATGTACACACATGGTAACAACTGCCATATTTCTGATTTGATACAGAACATTTGAAAAAAAATGTGTTGAACCTGGTATAAAAGCTAGCCAAACCATCCGCTGTTATGGCAACTATATATAATGTTGACCCACAACTGACCGTTGTGATAATTGGACAGTTTATGAACATGTAAGTTCAGTTATAGAGTGAATATTTAGATTGTCCATGTTAAACAATAATGTAGTCTTTGTCAATTGTGACATATCGGTAGGCTAATAATTCTATGATGGTCATTTGGTTTCCAATGTTAAATACTGCTATCAAATGTAATGTTATCGGCAGGCAAGGGCATATTGCTGTAAAGGGATTGTAGAAAAA
The DNA here is from genome assembly GCF_036588685.1 of Mytilus trossulus. Classification (NCBI taxonomy): domain Eukaryota; kingdom Metazoa; phylum Mollusca; class Bivalvia; order Mytilida; family Mytilidae; genus Mytilus; species Mytilus trossulus. The sequence continues at coordinate 37,426,388 of NC_086382.1, read as the reverse complement.
TCCGTATAAATAAAAACGAGTTCAAGCAAATTTCACATCTAACATCTCGTCTTAATTATTATTAGCATGACAAATTCCCGATTAAATAAAACACAATTACATACATTGAAGGAATAAATTATTCAAAAGTCAAATTCATATGAACTCTTATTGTCTTAGATGGAAATAATGATTTAATCAAGATATTAACAATCAATATAACATGACCATTATTTTCAAACAGTGGATTACATATATACATATTCCAAAGGGGGTTATTGTAGGTTAATAACAAACACAATATCAGGGTATTAATACAGATTTGTTTGTAAATACTATTCTAATTTAAAAGTATAATTGAGATATATAACTGATCGACTAAATACGAAATTGTAAATCTTGGATTGAAATTTAATCACTGAAACCTGGTTGTGTCATTTTAATAAATGTATTTGTTTCCCTATGTTTGATAGCAGGTTATGATACAATAAAATGTTATCTATTTCAACACCAAAACCGTTAATGTAAATTAAACGTATATCATGTTGCCCTCTAAAACGTTGCATTGAACGAAAGACGGACAAAATCTTGACTTAAAGAAAACCGGAACAAACAAACAGCACTTCAGTATACATATTATGAAAAAATCTACGGAAATGTCAACCCACACGTGTACGTGTTAAGGTATGCATGCCGTTTTCGTCCGCATTATTTCAAAATAATATTTCATACAAATGTATATAATTTTGTATGTGATATGGGTTAGTTCATTTGCTCTAGATTTAAAACTGTTTTTTGCAAGATAATTTTTCGGGATATTTAATGTTATTACAAAGTATATCGTTTTTAACATTCACTACAAGTATAATCTCATGATATTTATGGACGTAATTGAAATCACGAGTTTGATGCCGGTTATGGAATTAATAGAAGTGATCTCTTGTTGTGTTTCGAATTTTTTGTCGTCTATTTTTGCGTACACACATGCTGTATGTTTTGTTTGCATTGATTTGCATGTGTCATATCCTGATATTTAAAGCTTGCTTTGCGCTTTAGGTTTATCTCATTGGCCGTAGGTCCTAGCGTTGCTGTGGGTTTTTTTTTTGTCATTTAGTCACATAAGTTGTCTTACTGACAATCATACTACATATTCTTATATTTAATTTTACTATGAGGTTGAATACCCTAAGGTATCTTTTGTCTCTCTTTTATTTATATTTTTTAAGTTTGTTCCTTTTGTGACACTTTAATTGTTTACTGTTTTGCATTAAGATAATCAAAATGTAATTTCTACAAATAAACGTTCACATATATTTTTAGATTCTTTGCTGTTTTTCCGATAAAGCAGAACTGGTCTAAACATATTGATCAATAATGCATTCATTCTTGTTTTAAATTTGATTTTGGACTGGATGTAAATTGTTTTGCTTTTTTGATAAAATCACATATTAATATAAGCTGTATTTTTAGTTCAATTCGAGAAATAATCTTACGAATTACAGAATAGACTATTTAAAAAATCATGACAAATTCTAATATTGCTTTTTTTCAGCGTCTCGATAATACGGTTATATAGTTATATATTACCAAAAAAATTTATGAGGTGGACAAGAAAACGAAAACGAAAGCCCAAATGATGGAGAGGAATTAAAAATAGGATAAGATTAAAATATTAGTAAAAAGGCAATTAACAAAAATACCGAACCACGAGGAAAATTCAAAACGAAAGTCCATAAGCAATGTAATGGGCTGCTAAAATATAATTAATGAAGAGCAATAAGTCAAAAAAAGGATATATATAACTTGCATTACAAATAACAGCATACAGAGTTGAAGAATCCCCATCGAGGCCCTCAATCAATTTACATTGTATTTTAGGATGATACCCATAAAAAAAATTAAGATTCAACAAATTAACGACCTTTAATCACATATCATATCCGACAACGCGACAGTTATATACAGAAGTGATCAGAAGTTATATGTTCATTAACGTATATTTGATTATTGTAACATTTAATCAAAGCTGATTTCAGAGAATTTATGTTAATACGGAGAACATAAGAGTAATATATTGTGATGGTTTTTACCAAATACTCGGTTAATTATGTAGATCAAAGTTGTATACGGGTTTTCTATAATACAACTAATCACGATCTTGATAGGAATACGGTGATACATTTATTTATATTAATACACCGCGCGTGGGTCAAGTTATTAACTAAGTGGGGCTCCCTTAAAATTTAACTAAAATTTTGAACTGGTTCTTCTGCTGTGTGAATTTTGTCTATTTTGGTTTGAAGTCTGACGAAATGTTGGCTGTCCATGTTCTTAGTTGTCCTCAACGGTTTTTTCTTTTTCTCTTTTTGTCAGATGGTAATTTAGCTTGACCATGTAGACTGTTGTAGAACCTGATTTCAGAGTATTTAAGTCATTACGCAGGTAATAATAATAATACAATGTAATGGTGTTTGCAATTACTGGATTAATTATACAGATCTGGCAATGAGTCCAGAGTAAATAGATTGTCTTACGAATACGATCATTAATTTAGTTGTGCTTGATCCTTCAATATTCTTTTCTTAGAACTCTCATTTGTGCATATTGTGTAAAAATAATCCGTATAAATACTCGACAAATCAGTCATATTCAGCTGGAATAGATGACGTTCGGTTCTTGGAAGACCAGACAACTTAGTTGGTAGACCACAATCTAAGACGTTCTAAAATGTCGTTTGTTAGTTTAGACAAAGACACATCGTATAGATCAACCAATTCGTGATGGTGGCCATACAATTTACAGACTGTCATTTTTCATCTTGCCTTCTCGATCATAACTCTGTAGCAGTTTTCTTCGTAAGGAGAACACTCCTGAATAATAGATCTTATAGTGTGAACATGAACGAGCATAACCTGTCAACCGAGATATGAAAACACCAGACGATTTGGCAGAGGGTATGTTACTGCTGAGAAATTGATAATTTGATAGTAGAAATCATCCCGTGTATCATAGATTTTAGTGTGAAGTCGTCCAGCTGTGACAATATTGAGGACAAGTTAAAGGAGGTTCAGAAGTTTCTTTAATTTCAAGTTCACTGGGATAAATGAGATGTAAGTACTGAATGAAATATGGGTTATTCAGTGAAAGGGCATCATTACATATAAAAGTAAATTTAAAGAATTTCGCATGGTGCTCTTTCTTTTTTGTCTTTCAGAAGGTCCTGAATGAATTCTGCGCCAGAAGAGTTCGAAAACAAATCATCCATCGTCGAGTTGGGTTCACAATTATTACCCACAGTTATACGACTGTCTGATGAAATATAAGTCCTACAAACTGACTAAATCTATTGTCGAAGAAAAAGCCGTAGAAAGATCAAATGTTATAAGTTTGTATGTTTTTCCGCTGGTATCTTTCTCCTCTCTTTAGATGTTGCTGCAAAATTGCACAAAGATTGTGATCTGTGATACCACAAGAAGATACATGGCAGGATGCATGGATTGTCAACTTTACATTGAAGTTGTTTTAGCTGTATGAATATTGATATGATTGGACCATATATCCTAAAGACGGGAGATATTTGATAACAATATTGACTTTAATAACTTTCTCAGCCTTTGTCACGAACATGTTATATAATCAACGCACACATCACAACAACTACTGGTTGGATCAAATGGAATTCGAATAATTCAACGATGTTACCTGCTATGATTCAAATAATGAAATAGTCTTTCATGCTGTGTTTGACAATACACATCGTTTTAAAGATCAAATTAAAATGAAAAATGGCGTGACAAAAACTTCAGTCGAGAAATCTAGTTTTGCATGAAAATGTTTAAATGTTTGGCTTTTTTAACTATTTTGATCTGAGCGTCACTGATGAGTCTTATGTAGACGAAACGCGCGTCTGGCGTATAAAATTATAATCCTGGTACTTTTGATAACTATTAACACCACTGGGTCGATGCCACTGCTGGTGGACGTTTCGTCCCCCGAGGGTATCACCAGCCCAGTAGTCAGCACTTCGGTGTTGACATGAATATCAATTATATGGTCATTTTTATAAATTTTCTGTTTATAAAATTTAGAATTTTTCGAAAAACTAAGGATTTTCTTACCCCAGGAGTAGATTATCTTAGCCGTATTTCGCACAACTTTTTGGAATTTTGGGTCCTCAATGCTCTTCAACTTTGTATTTATTTGGCTTTTTTAACTATTTTGATCTGAGCGTCACTGATGAGTCTTATGTAGACGATACGCGCGTCTGGCGTATAAAATTATAATCCTGATACTTTTGATAACTATTAAATGAATTGCATATGAAAACCCAAAAAGATTCAAAATATCAATTAACAGTTTAAATTTGAACAATATTAAATGATTACCAGAATATATTTACAGTCGACAATAAGATATTATTTAATAACGATTTAAAACTGGTTTCTAGTAATATATCTACACATATCAGTGAAAATACACCTACTTCATGTAATTGCAGTAATCCCGAATATATTTATGGACCCATTTCCCATGTTATAACAGGAGATCTTAACATCGTTCAAGACCGAGAGTTAAAATCATTCCTCAGTAAAGGACCTAAATATCGTCCCCCGTCAATTATTAATTGGAGTGAGTGTCGTAATATCATCCACGACTCACTCCATACTTACTATATGAAATGGATAAAACGGGAAAAAGCTGACAAAAATCTTTGGACTCTTTTTTTAATTCAGTAATGACGATAGTTGATATACGTATTCAACATTTTAAAGAACATTTTACTATTAACAATAACCACAATAAACCTATTTCTCGTATCAAACATAAACTAAAAGAACTAGCCAAGGAATTTGTTTTTGTCCCGGCCGATAAAGCTGCTAATAATATTATTATTGTTTGACGTAAATTTTACATTGAGGTTCTGAAAAAGGAAATCACAAATTCACTAACATTCCAACTGACTCCATTTTCAGAAAACGAAATCTGTAACAAACATAAACTTTTAGCCACCGCTTTACAAGCAGAGCCAAATACAGTGAAAGTCCCATCTATGTATTGGCTTCTGAAGCTACACAAAACCCCTTACAAATATAGATTTATTTCGTCTTCAAACCATTGTTCAACTACTAAATTGTCTATTCTTCTTACCAGCACACTTGGTACATTTAAAAATCTGATAATAAATTGTTCAAATAAGGCCTTCGAAAATAGTGGAATAAATTACTTTTGAAGTGTCAAGAACTCGTTGGAAGTACTTGATAAATTGCATGCTTATTTTGGTGATTTTGAATCTGTTCAAAGTTTTAATTTTTCTACCCTGTATACCACACTGCCTCACATTCTCATTGAGAAAAAATTCACACACCTAATTAAATGGGCATTCAAAAAATCAGGATGTGAATATATATGTTTAAACTCTTTTAGGTCATTTTTTAGTAGCAATAAACAAAAAAACAATGTTAATTGGACATGCTTTGATACTATATATGCCCTTGAATTTTTACTAGATTACATTTGTGTTCGCTTTGGGGATTCCGTATATCGTCAGATTATTGGAATTCCAATGGGGACTAACTGTGCACCACTTATTGCGGACCTGTTTTTGTATTGTTATGAGTTACAATTTATGACAAAAATAAGCAAAGACCCATCGAAACAACATCTGATAAACAAATTTAATAATACTTTTAGATATTTGGATGATATTTTTGCTCTCAATAATGACGACTTCAGTATGTATATTAATGAAATTTATCCTGTTGAACTTACTTTAAATAAAGCTAATACTAACAATGACCACTGCCCTTTTCTCGATCTTGATATCTATATCACTAACGGAAAGCTGAATACTAAAATTTATGATAAAAGAGATGATTTTTCATTTCCTATCGTTAATTATCCGTTTTTAGATGGTGACGTTCCCTTGTCACCATCTTACGGTGTTTATTATCTCAACTTGTACGATTCGCTCGTGTATGTAACAATGTTTTAGATTTTAACGAGAGAAATTTATGTATTACTGAAAAATTATTACACCAGAGTTTTCGATATCACAAACTAGTCAAAACATTTACTAAATTTTATCATTGGTATAAAGACATCATTCGTAAATATAGCTCAACATGCAGACTTCTAATACGTTCAGGTATTTCATATCCAATGTTTTATGGAAATATTCTTTATAAAGCACAAAGGTGTCAGTATTCACCTCAGAAACTTACAAAACCTTTGAATAGACTTATTAAGAAGGAATATAATTACGATACTGTTGTCAATTCATTAAAGATTGCATATTTTGGCGTTAATATTAAGTCACTGATAAGGTCTTTGCATCGGAACTAAGCACATTTATTCTAAAAACAGTTGTTGGCATGACACGGGTTATGTTCTTCTCATATATGTTATGATGGTATGATACTAAACCCCTAACGGGCAGGAGTGTGCCAAATGTTCATATGATGAAATCATAATCTTTCAGTCAGTTGAATTGAAGTCTGGAGCTGGCATGTCAGTTAACTGCTAGTAGTCTGTTGTTATTTATGTATTATTGTCATTTTGTTTATTTTCTTTGGTTACATCTTCTGACATCAGACTCGGACTTCTCTTGAACTGAATTTTAATGTGCGTATTGTTATGCGTTTACTTTTCTACATCGGTTAGAGGTATAGGGGGAGGGTTGAGATCTCACAAACATGTTTAACCCCGCCGCATTTTTGCGCCTGTCCCAAGTCAGGAGCCTCTGGCCTTTGTTCGTCTTGTATTATTTTAATTTTAGTTTCTTGTGGACAATTTGGATATTAGTATGGCGTTCATTATCACTGGACTAGTATATATTTGTTTAGGGGCCAGCTGAAGGACGCCTCCGGGTGCGGAAATTTCTCGCTACATTGAAGACCTGTTGGTGACCTTCTGCTGTTGTTTTTTTATTTGGTCGGGTTGTTGTCTCTTTGTCACATTCCCCATTTCCATTCTCAATTTTACATAATTATATCTTTCAACTGTTCCTTGTAGCATGATATAATGTTATTGCATATAACCTGGGGCAGTGGTGTATGTATGTAAAAAGTGAAGTCTGCACTCTTCTTCCTTTTACTTGCCACTAAAAATATGATGAGTTAAGCTTTCAACTGATTTTAATTAAGAAATAATTCATGGGGGCTTGAATATATCGTTATTTTACCACGGGTTGGCCCTTTATGACAAATATTTTACCCTGAGCGATAGCGAGGGGTTAAATATCGGCATAAAGGGACAACCTGTGGTAAAATCTAGATACATTCAAGCCCCCATGAATTATTTCGATTCTAATCGGACAAATACGGCAATTGTTTTGGATCGAAGCGCTCTAGGTGGAGGCCATTATTTGCCGTTCTCATAAATTAACGCACTTTTAGATTGGCGTAAAAGAAATGAGCAAACAGAAAAAGTGACGTGCTCAAACTATTCACAAAACTTATTTAGATAGATTTGGATGAATTTAAATGATAATTAAGTTATATGTCTTCTATGTATAAAAAAATGGGTTTATGCCACATTTTAGCATCGTTTGTTGACGTTTCCTTGTTGTGATGATTTTCGGTATCAGAAGCGTGTATTTTCCCGTAAAATGCTTAAATTATTACGTCATCATTCTATGACGTCGGGTACTTCATTCATAAAAAAACATTTGACGTGGAAGTACGATCGGAACAGCCAATGCAATATACTCATATTTTACCACGGGTGTGTACTCAAAACGTTTGAAGGACGTCATGTTAGAATAGTTCGTATTTATGTTGTACTGTTACACCACTAACATGTTTAACACCGCCATATAGTAATAAAAAACAGACATATTATAATCAGTCATAGATGCATGATTTTTGTTATTGTTGTTACATGTAGTGGCTATTCTCATATCAGTACTTATTGTCATTTTGTTATTGTGATATACAAGTACCCGGCCACGTCAACTTTTTGTTTTTGTTTTATGTATTTCGATATGATCCATCTGATGAGTTAAGCTTTCAACTGATTTTAATAGTTCGTATTTATGTTGTACTGTTACACCACTGTTCCAGGTTATGGAGAGGGTTGGGATCCCACTAACATGTTTAACCCCGCCACATTCTGTATTTGTGTGCCTGTCCATAGTCAGGATCCTGTGATTAAGTTGTTGTTGTTTGTTGATATGTTACACATTTGTGTTTTGTTAATTTTTGGTACATAAATTAAGCAAATAGTTTTACATTTGTCATTTGGGGGCCTTTTATAGCTGACTATGCTGTATGGGCTTTGTTCATTATTGAAGGCCGCACAATGACCTAAATTTGTTAATTTCTGTGTCATTTGGTCTCTTGTGGAGATTTGTCTTTTTGCAATCATACCACGTCTTCTTTATACATAATGCTGCACATATCATTTTGAAAACTTGTAATTTTAAGATCAAAACCTATTTTAACTCTTGGTTAAACGTAGTATCCTTAACTAAAAAAAACTGGTGTCTTTAAACAAACTCAATAAGCAATTAAGTTTTTTGAGGTATTTGCATTTAGGGTGACGACATAGTTATGTAGTTCACCTCCTGACCTTCGACAATGAGAAAATCAATGTCGTATGGTAAGCTTAAGAATGTGACAACAGAGCAAAATACAGATATGTTGTACGATTGCAAAATTTATTTTAAAATTGAAACGGTTTATTCTCAATTTAAAAATCCATATAGGTTGCACTTTTTAAGTACAGCTATTTCTCAAACTACGTATATTTTAGAGAGATATATAATATTCATAGTAATTAATTTTGCTAACGTACTGGCTACCAGTTATGATCTCAATGGTTCATCTCGTAGAGATATTACTTAGGAATATATGCATATACATTTCAGTCATATTAAAATCAATGGAAATCCTAAATTCAAAGTAGGAGTGTAATTTTAAACTCTTAGAAAATTCGGGGCATAGAAACGTTGAAAATATGTCGCTTCGTCTTATATTTTGACATTAGAAAAAAAAAAATATTAGTGCAGTTGAATTATCCATTATAGGATATAATTATTTTCAAAACTTCATAGTAAAAGTGACCGTGAAAGGAGTTCCTATGGGAAATTGCATTGTGGATCTTGACAGAAATGCAACCTTTAATTCTTAATAACATCATCGATAGTGTGATTGTCATATATCGTCATAAACAATATCTTTTCAACAAACAAAAAGACGTTAAAACATTTTTGTTGTAACACAATGAAATCATTTATTATCAAACAGATTATACGACTTTAAAAAGTTGATAAATATATGTGACAACGCTATTCATTTAAGTTTATTTCAATTGGAGGTCCGTTTATCGAATATGATGAATGATGATTCGTTCATCAATTGTAACGTTTTATCTTACTTATAAATATTTTTAGTGGCAAGTAAAAGGAAGAAGAGTGCAGACTTCTCTTTTTACATACAAAACAATTTCCAAGGTTAGGTTAAAGTGCATAATTTAGACATCTTTTCTTTTAATTTTCAATACTTTAATTACTATTATAACCTTTAGAATAGTTTATATTATAAGTATGATTGAAACTAAAAAATAAAGAATATAGATTTTTTTCAAAAGGAAAAATTTATATCGTGTTTGCAATTATTTATAAAGATCTGATAAAGTCCTTGAAAACAACTTTTTTTTATATAATTTCATATATACAAACTAATCATAGGAATATATGGCAACTATAGACACCAAATTAAAGGACAAGATTGTGGACAACCACTGGTCACGATCTGACCTTCAAACATGAGCAAAATAATCTCGTATAGTAAGCTGTTAAATTCCGCTGGGTGACAACAGACGTATCAGATGAAATACGGATGTATTGCACAATTGCTTTTCAGAAAGCTATCCATAAATACCAATTGACAAATAATGTGACAAATTACCAGTCACTGTATGACCAGCAACAATGAGAAAAACCCATACCCTTTAGAACGATATTAAAAGGTCCATTTTAAAAGAATTGTGAAAAATTTCAAAAAAAGTAAATCCACTTTCTGAGTTATTCTACATCATTAATCACAAACTAATTCAAGATGCTTACTAGATTACAGGTTCCTCTCTCGGGAAAGACTTATAAAGAATGTGGCATTGTTTAAAATGACTAACCTAGTCTGCAATAGCAGTGGAACGACACAACATAGAATCGAACTGTAAAGCATTCTAATATTATAAAGTCAATTTAATCATAAGCAGTCTGAGAAAACTTGTATAGTGCAATGCAAATAATAGACACCTTCACAGGAAAATGTAGCATCATTGTCAAAATTTAGATATCAGTACATTTTGAGTTGGGTATCAAAACTATTAAAATTGAAGCCAATGCATCTAGGGATGAAGAAAATCGTCGGAGCTTGTACAACAAAAGTGTACATTGCTAAAAAAAAAAAAAAAAAAAGAAAAAAAGAAAAAAAAAAAAAAAATACCAGAGGACATTCAAACTCATAAGGCGAAAAATAACTGACGACGCAATTGCTGTAATAGAAAGACACTTACAGAAAAACAATATTAAACAAAACAGAACAGAACATAGTAAACGAAGTTAGTTACTTTGAAGAATGCGGTTTTTTTTTTTAAAGGAACCATAGTTGATATGGATTGTAATTGTTTTCAATAGGTATCAAAGGTTCCAGGATTATAATTTAAAACGCTAGACTCGCGTTTCGTCTACATTAAACTCATCTATGACGTTCAGATTAAAATAGTTTAAAAGCAAAACAAGTACAAAATTGAAGAGCATTGAGGAACCAAAATTCGCAAAAGGTTGTGCCGAATACTGCTTAGGTAATCTATGCCTGGGATAATAACATCCTTAGTATTTCGAAAAATTCATGCTTTTGCAAACGGGAAATTTATAAAAACAAAATGACCATATAATTGATTGTCATGTCAACACCGAAGGGCTGACTACTGGGCTGGTGATATCTGTTTTAAAAAATCACCGTCAAATTTAGTAAATATATGTGATGTTCATTTTTGAGCTTCCAAACTAAACCTTGGAAAGTATTAAAGAAGTTGGCAAAGGTTGGTAACACAATACCTACATTTTAAACATATATTACGCCCGTTGAAATCTAAAAGGCCTCTCCGGATACGGCTTAAACGTTTTCATTATTTGCCATACACTAGGTTCGAAGGTTATAAGGAAACTTCAGTCTACAAAAGGAAAGTTATTAGAGATAGGGAACAAAAATCGTCTTTGTTGTTAATTGTAGTATAGATTTTCGCAAGGGACATGACGTTTGTAATTGAAAAAGTAGAAAATTGCTGCTAATTTTATATTTATTCAAAGTAAGTTCGTTTGGGTTTTTTTTATTTTGTTTTCTGTAACTTGGTTTTTTTATGTGATGTCCTTTATTTTGATGTATTTCTTTCTGTATTTTTTATTATTCGAAATAGAAACGTTGATCGATGCGCTCAAAATTTAACACGTCATTTATATTTTGGTTCTTATACTTCATTATTGGCTTTCAAATATTCGGCATTGAGCATTCCTCAGGAAGTTAAACCTAGAATAGTGCTATGAATGCATGTGAATATATTTGATGAAAAACCAAATATATACAGATCTGGTTCAAAATGAACTTATTCGTTTACTTGTTCTACATTGCATCTTGAATACATCCACTGTATAACCAACAGCAAAACAAAAAATGAAATAAAAAGAAAAAAGCTATTATTGAAATAAAATAAAAATAAAATAAAATGAATTGAAATCAGATACTCGTAGTTTAGCTGTATGAATATTTCGAGTAAATGATTGGACCAGATATCCTAAAAACGGGAGATCTTTGATAACAATATTGACTTTAATAACTTTCTCTGCCTTTGTCACGTACATGTTATATAATCAACGCAAACATCACAGCATCTACTGGTTGAATCAAATGGAATTCGAATAATTCAACGATGTTCCCTGCTGCGATTCAAATAATGAAATAGTCTTTCATGCTGTCTTTGACAATACACATATTTTTAAAGATCAAATTAAAATGAAAAATGGTGTGACAAATACTTCAGTCGAGAAATCTAGTTTTGCATGACAATTTTTTAAATGAATTGCATAGGAAAAACCAAGAAGATTCAAAATATCAATTAACAGTTTAAAATTTGAACAACGAACATCTATTAAGTAAATCACAGCTTTTGACAAAAGTTTCATACAAGCTTATCCATTGTAATATATATTTATCATTGTCATATTAAATGATTACCAGAACATATTTACAGTCGACAATAAGATATTATTTAATAACGATTTAAAACTGGTTTCTTGTAATATATCTGCAAATAATTATATATTTCGACTGTTCCTTGTAGCATGATATAAGGTTATTGCATATATGGTAATAAAAAAACAGACATATTATAATTAGTCAGAGATGCATGGGTTTTTATTTCTAGTAGTTACATGTACTTGGATAGGCTGTCAGTAACTGAGAGTATTCTCATATCAGTACTTATTGTCATTGTGTTATTGTGATATACAAGTATCCGGCCACGTCCACTTTTTGTTATTGTTATATGTATTTCGATATGATCCATCTGATGAGTTAAGTATTTTTCAACTGATTTTAATAGTTGGTATTTATGTTGTACTGGTACACCACTGTCCCAGGTTAAGGAGAGGGTTGGGATCCCACTAACATGTTTAACCCCGCCACATTCTGTATTTATGTGCCTGTCCATAGTCAGGATCCTGTGATTAAGTTGTTGTTGTTTGTTGATGTGTTACACATTTGTGTTTTGTTAATTTTTGGTACATAAATTAAGCAAATAGTTTTACATTTGTCATTTGGGGGTCTTTTATAGCTGACTACGCTGTATGGGCTTTTTTCATAATTGAAGGCCGGACAGTGACCTAAATTTGTTAATTTCTGTGTCATTTGGTCTCTTGTGGAGATTTGTCTATTGGCAATCATACCACGTCTTCTTTATACATAGTGCTGCACATGCTTTTGAAAACTTGTAATTTTAAGATCAAAACCTATTTTAACTCTTGGTTAAACGTAGTATCCTTAACTAAAAAAACTGGTGTCTTTAAACAAACTAATTAAGCAATTACGTTTTTTGAGGTATTTGCATTTAGGGTGAAGACATAGTTATGTAGTTCACCTCCTGACCTTCAACAATGAGAAAATCAATATCGTATGGTAAGCTTAAGAATGTGACAACAGAGCAAACTACAGATATGTTGTATGATTGCAAAATTTATTTCAAAATTGAAACGGTTTATTCTCAATTTAAAAATCCATATAGGCTGCACTTTTTAAGTACAACTATTTCTCAAACTGCGCATATTTTAGAGAGATATATAATATTCATAGATAATTAATTTTGTTAACGTACTGGCTACCAGTTATGATCTCAATGGTTCATCTCGTTGAGATATTACTTAGGAATATATACATATACATTTCAGTCATATTAAAATCAATTGAAATCCTAAATTCAAAGTAGGAGTGTAATTTTAAACTCTTACAAGTTCGAGGCATAGAAACGTTGAAAATATGCCACTTCGTCTTATATTTTGACCTTAGAAAAAAATATAGTAGTGCAGTTGAATTTTCCATTAAAGGATATAATTATTTTACCGTGAAAGGAGTTCCTATGGGAAATTGCATTGTGGATCTTGACAGAAATGCAACCTTTAATTCTTAATAACATCATCGATAGTGTGATTGTCATATATCGTCATAAACAATATCTTTTCTACAAAAAAAAAACCACGTTAAAACATTTTTGTTGTAACACAATGAAATTATTTATTATCAAAAGATTATACGACTTTAAAAATTTTGATAATTATATGTGACATTCATTCATCAATTGTAACGTGTTATCTTACTTATAAATATTTTTAGTGGTAAGTAAAAGGAAGAAGAGTACAGACTCCACTTACATACAAAATAATTTCCAAGGTTAGGTTAAAGTGCA